>NC_091282.1:1096065000-1096666250 GCF_032444005.1 Ranitomeya imitator | reverse complement strand
AGCAGCATGGGGGATTTGTGCTGGGGGCGGTGGTGGCCCTATGTGCAGTGTCAGGGCTCCGCCGGTATTATCTCAAAGCCTGGAGGCGCCGGCAGCTCCATTTTAGTGATGCAGTGGCCTCTGGGAAAATGGCTGCTGGGGCGGCGCATGCTCAGGTTCAGATCTTGTCTCCCGAGATCTCAGGACGAGATCTGAATCTGAGCATGTGCCGTCACCCGGGGCCATTTTCCCAGAGGCCACCGCATCGCAGCAATGGAGCTGCCTGGGCCTCCGGGCTTTGAGGAAATGCCGGTGGAGCCTTTACGCTGCAAAAAGAGATGCCGCCACCAAGCACAGAGCCCCCACGCTGCACAAAGAGGAGCTGCTGACGCCGCCCCCAGCACAGAGACCCGAAGAGAGCACCTCTGCCTGTTATGATCAGGTAGCCTTGGAGCAGCATGAAATGACCTTCGCTGGAGCAGTGGTAACTATACTGACCGCAAACCCTGATCTTATCACCGCAACTAGAAGTAGCCGTGGGGTGTGCCTAACAGACCTAGACACCTCGACACAGCCGGAGAACTAAATATCCCTAAAGATGGAAATAGGAAAACTCTCTTGCCTCAGAGTAGACCCCCAAAGGATAGACAGCCCCCCACAAATAATGACTGTGAGTAGGAGAGGAAAAGACACGCAGACTGAAAACAGGGATAAGCAAAGGAGGCCACTTCTACCTAGAAAGGAAAGGAAAGTACAGGATACTATGCGGTCAGCATAAAACACTACAAAATATCCACAGCAGAAAAATACAAAAACTCCACCACCTAACTAAAGATGTGGAGAGTATATCTGCGACTCCAGCGAATCCAACTAGACTGAGAAAAACATCAGGCACAGTCTAGCAGGAACAAAATAGAAACAAGATAGCACAGAAAATAAACACACAGCAGTGTGTCTAAAACAAAATGAAGCAAACACTTAACTATGCTGAATTGGCAGCAAGCAGGAGAGGCCAGGCAGGACCAACACTTCCAAAGGAACAATGGACAACTGGCAGGGACTAAAGAGTCCTGCAAAGCTATATACCCCAGTCAGCTTTGCAATTAGCAGATACACCTGTCCAATCCTGCAGTCCAGGCACAAATGCATTACCCTCTACAACCACCGGAGGGAGCCCAAAAGCAGAATTCACAACACTGCCACAATGAGGTATCAGGGGGACACTCCGTTTACATCTTCCCTGTGAGACGCCTCCTCTCTTCATCATCGGGACCACTCCCCCAACACCATATGCACATTGGTCCGCACCCTCCCTATAAGACGACACCTGGCGTATAAGACAACGCCCGACTTTTAAGAAGATTTTTAGGGGTTAAAAGGTCGTCTTATATGCCGGAAAATACGGTGCATACATCTATACATTTTGTTCAGTCCACTTTTTAATAATATTGCTAACCTTAGATATCAATATATTAAAAATAGCTCTGATAAGATAACTATAATAATATTGAATTGGCATGATATATACCAGCAGCTGCCTTATTGTCAATGGCATAACCAAATTAAGTGTTTCCTCTAATTTGCTGGAAAAGTCAATTATATCACCGAACAGAGAGGAAAGATTTATAGATTCTAAAACCATTTTCTTAAATTACAATTTTGCGCTCTTCCCTGCTGGACAAAGTAATTGCCTAGTAAGGTGCTATCCCCCCTCCTTTGAACCATTGAAAGGCCAGAAGTTTCTCCAATAAAGTGTAAATAATCATTTTATTAGAACCTGTCACTGTAGCTTTTTATTGGCTAACCCCAGCAAAGACATTGGATTAATTTCTCATCTGTCCTGGAGAAATAATACTGTGGATATCAAGAGATCTATAAAGCTAAAAATAGCTTGGTAAAGGCTAACAAAAAATCATTACTTTACAGATAATGAAAGAGAAAAGGATGCTCACATTTCGATAGATTTGTGCATTTAACAAAAAGTGCTTATGCCGAAAACAAGGGCACTTTGTTTTTGCATCATGTGATGTGTTTTTAGGGTTCCCAATGAAATCTAATTTCAGCAATTAATGGTTTTATGGCTATGTATCCTAAAGACGAATGTATATTTTTATACAGCCTTTACATGATTAACTATACTGTCATTTCTAACAACACCAATTACAGAGTTTATCTTCCATGGCTGGGACAGGCAGGGAAGCTCCGGGAACACAACAAGCACTTGTAGAAATCTATGCCAAAATGTTCTTTTTCAACAAGAATATGGCTAATTGGATCAGAATATTACCCCAGGTATCGTATAAAAGGAAGATTTCGTAATGATGCATTAATCAATGTGGCAGTACAATAACATAGAACATTATGTCTTATGAGCAGTCGGTAACACGGCACCAAGTTTATTCCTGTTATTTTCCATTTCCACAGTTTGATTTCACGGGTCTGACATAAATAGACAGATACATGCACTTCTCACCACAGCAGCAACATAATATTACAATAAAATGCACAGTCACCTGTCCTCTGTCCTGTGGTTTACCATTGATTAAATTGGAGAAATTATTTGAGATCTGTTAGTCTAGAGATGTAATAATGCTCAGGGGAAAAATGGATTTAATGTGATTTTGCTAAAGAAAAGAGATGGGGATTTCAGTTCATTCCACCCATTCTGAGAGTAAGGGTGTTTAAGGAGAGCTTAAAGGAGTAAGCTTAGAAAGGCCGCAGGCCACCAAAGAGAACATTGCATTATCGTTTGCCGATGTGTGTGAAACTTTAGAGCGCAATAAATTGTACATTTTGCATCCTTTTTATATTTTCCTAAATAAAGCACTCTATGGGGGAAAATAAGTATGGATTTTGAACCAAAATTCTAATTTTGCCCCATATTTTGTGAAATAATTTATATATATATTTATAATTATATTACTCAAAATCGGAAATAAATTTAGTAACCTTTTACTTTATTACCACTTTTTAAAAGTGAAAAAAGTGGGTAGAGCTAAGCGAGTAAGGGGAGGCTGATGATGGAATCAAGAAGAGCAATCATGTTTGCTACAATTGAGCAAAAATATTTCAAGCACCCTGTCCAGCAGCCACATCAGTAGTCTGTGACCACTGACTGGACCAGAGAACTGTAAACCTCCGTTTACTTGCCAGCATCCAAGGCATCTTTTTTGATTACTGGGTTTGGCTTGTCATCAACTTTGTGGTGTGATCCATGTATAACACTGTGCCAGACTTACTAATCGGAATAAGCAAACACTTGGGGGTGCAAGCAGGTAAAAGGAGGTACACAGGGTTTCAGTTCAGTGGCTACAGACTAGGGTTGAGCGACCTTGACCTTTTAAGAGTTGAGCTGTGTTTCGCGAAACCCGACTATCTTAGAAGTCGAGTCGAGTGGAATCGGCCGATTATCGCGAAAAGTCGGGTATCGACCGAAACACGAAACCCAATACAAGTCAATGGGGGAGCATAGTCGGCAGTGAGTGGAGGCCAGGAAAACACCTACACTGCCCATTTTAATGGCAAAAACATCCATTCTTGTTACAGAAGCTTGTCAATCGTAACTTACCGTATAATAATTGGAAGGCATTTGAAATTGGGGGTCATTTGGCTAAAGTTGTGGGGGGTAGGGCTGGTTCAAGTAATTAGTGGGCCCAGGAAATCTGGCCACGTCAGTAAGTATTTCAACTTTGCAAGTGCTGTGATCCTGAGCAAGCAGGGGGGGCCCACTCGTTGGCATTGGCACTGGCACAGGGCCCCTCAAAGTACAGCGGTGTGTTTGCACGGCGGGGGCGCCTCCCACCGGCAGCAACACTTTTGCGTACTATGAGAGGCCCTGTGCCAGTGACGTCGCCAACTAGTATTCCTCCCCCCACCTGATGAAGGAACCTGCACTTTCATCTGCACCTTCCTCTTTGTCCCCGTGTAAGGTGGTATGGTATGCGGGAAGAGGAACCTGACTTTCAGCAGGGTCACAATCTTGTTGTGTAGCGTGCACGGGGAATGTTGCGTTATGGGTCAATGTACCAGCAGACTCATCTATCACTGGCTGGGCAATGGGCAGGATGAGGAGGAAACACAGATATAGGCCCAAAGAATAAAGTTGGCTAAATGCAGTTCAAAATTGGTAACACAGGACTAACCAGGGGGCATTGCAATGGAGGACAACTGGAATGAGAGGCTGACACAGAGAGTAGGCCCAAATCAGTAAGTAGTCGAAATGCAGTTCAAAATTGGCAACCGTAGTCAACAGGCGGCACAGCTTTGTTCAGTGGAGGAGAACAGCAAGGAGTGGCAGACACCGATAGTAGGCCCCAACCCAACTAGTAGGCCAAATGCAGTCTAACATTAACAACTACTTAACGAGAGCCTGAAAATGGAATTTCAGGACAGGAAACCAGGAGAACAGCAAGGAGCGGCAGACACTGTTAGTAGGCCCCAAACCAACTAGTACGCCAAATGCAGTTGTTCCATTTAACCACTATTTAACAAGAGCCTGAAGATAGAAGCTCAGGAAAGGCAACCTGGAGAACACCTTGGAGTTTAACACACCGTCTCTCTACACCCCATACCCAATTTGTAGGCCTAATGCAGCGTAGTTTCCAACAAATACTAAACGAGAGCATTAAGATTGAATCAATGGAGAGGAAACCTGGGGAACACCTTGGAGTGGAACACACCGTCTCTACACCCCAGACCAAATTTGTAGGCCTAATGCAGTGTAGTTTCCAACAACTACTAAACGAGAGCATTAAGATTGAAGCAATGGAGAGGAAACCTGGGGAACACCTTGGAGTGTAACACACCGTCTCTCTACACCCCATACCCAATTTGTAGGCCTAATGCAGTGTAGTTTCCAACAACTACTAAACGAGAGCATTAAGATTGAAGCAATGGAGAGGAAACCTGGGGAACACCTTGGAGTGGAACACACCGTCTCTACACCCCATACCAAATTTGTAGGCCTAATGCAGTGTAGTTTCCAACAACTACTAAACGAGAGCATTAAGATTGAAGCAATGGAGAGGAAACCTGGGGAACACCTTGTAGTGGAACACACCGTCTCTACACCCCATACCAAATTTGTACGCCTAATGCAGTGTAGTTTCCAACAACTACTAATCGAGAGCATTAAGATTGAAGCAATGGAGAGGAAACCTGGGGAACACCTTGGAGTGGAACACACCGTCTCTACACCCCATACCAAATTTGTAGGCCTAATGCAGTGTAGTTTCCAACAACTACTAAACGAGAGCATTAAGATTGAAGCAATGGAGAGGAAACCTGGGGAACACCTTGGAGTGTAACACACCGTCTCTCTACACCCCATACCCAATTTGTAGGCCTAATGCAGTGTAGTTTCCAACAACTACTAAACGAGAGCATTAAGATTGAAGCAATGGAGAGGAAACCTGGGGAACACCTTAGAGTGGAACACACCGTCTCTACACCCCAGACCAAATTTGTAGGTCTAATGCAGTGTAGTTTCCAACAACTACTAAACGAGAGCATTAAGATTGAAGCAATGGAGAGGAAACCTGGGGAACACCTTGTAGTGGTACACACCGTCTCTACACCCCATACCAAATTTGTAGGCTTAATGCAGTGTAGTTTCCAACAACTACTAAACGAGAGCATTAAGATTGAAGCAATGGAGAGGAAACCTGGGGAACACCTTGGAGTGGAACACACCATCTCTACACCCCATACCAAATTTGTAGGCCTAATGCAGTGTAGTTTCCAACAACTACTAAACGAGAGCATTAAGATTGAAGCAATGGAGAGGAAACCTGGGGAACACCTTGGAGTGGAACACACCGTCTATACACCCCAGAGGAAATTTGTAGGCCTAATGCAGTGTAGTTTCCAACAACAACTAAACGAGAGCATTAAGATTGAATCAATGGAGAGGAAACCTGGGGAACACCTTGTAGTGGAACACACCGTCTCTACACCCCAGACTAAATTTGTAGGCCTAATGCAGTGTAGTTTCCAACAACTGCTAAACGAGAGCATTAAGATTGAAGCAATAGAGAGGAAACCTGGGGAACACCTTGTAGTGAAACACACCGTCTCTACACCCCATACCAAATTTGTAGGCCTAATGCAGTGTAGTTTCCAACAACTACTAAACGAGAGCATTAAGATTGAAGCAATGGAGAGGAAACCTGGGGAACACCTTGGAGTGGAACACACCGTCTCTACACCCCATACCAAATTTGTAGTCCTAATGCAGTGTAGTTTCCAACAATTACTAAACGAGAGCATTAAGATTGAAGCAATGGAGAGGAAACCTGGGGAACACCTTGGAGTGGAACACACCGTCTCTACACCCCATACCCAATTTGTAGGCCTAATGCAGTGTAGTTTCCAACAACTACTAAACGAGAGCATTAAGATTGAAGCAATGGAGAGGAAACCTGGGGAACACCTTGGAGTGTAACACACAGTCTCTCTACACCCCATACCCAATTTGTAGGCCTAATGCAGTGTAGTTTCCAACAACTACTAAACGAGAGCAATAAGATTGAAGCAATGGAGAGGAAACCTGGGGAACACCTTGGAGTTGAACACACCGTCTCTCCACCCCAGACCAAATTTGTAGGCCTTATATAGTGTAGTTTCCAACAACTACTAAACGAGAGCATTAAGATTGAAGCAATGGAGAGGAAACCTGGGGAACACCTTGGAGTGGAACACACCGTCTCTACACCCCATACCAAATTTGTAGGCCTAATGCAGTGTAGTTTCCAACAACTACTAAACGAGAGCATTAAGATTGAAGCAATGGAGAGGAAACCTGGGGAACACCTTGGAGTGTAACACACCGTCTCTCTACACCCCATACCCAATTTGTAGGCCTAATACAGTGTAGTTTCCAACAACTACTAAACGAGAGCATTAAGATTGAAGCAATGGAGAGGAAACCTGGGGAACACCTTGGAGTGGAACACACCGTCTCTACACCCCATACCAAATTTGTAGGCCTAATGCAGTGTAGCTTCCAACAACTACTAAACGAGAGCATTAAGATTGAAGCAATGGAGAGGAAACCTGGGGAACACCTTGGAGTGGAACACACCGTCTCTACACCCCATACCCAATTTGTAGGCCTAATGCAGTGTAGTTTCCAACAACTACTAAACGAGAGCATTAAGATTGAAGCAATGGAGAGGAAACCTGGGGAACACCTTGGAGTGGAACACACCGTCTCTACACCCCATACCCAATTTGTAGGCCTAATGCAGTGTAGTTTCCAACAACTACTAAACGAGAGCATTAAGATTGAAGCAATGGAGAGGAAACCTGGGGAACACCTTGGAGTGGAACACACCGTCTCTACTCCCCATACCCAATTTGTAGGCCTAATGCAGTGTAGTTTCCAACAACTACTAAACGAGAGCATTAAGATTGAAGCAATGGAGAGGAAACCTGGGGAACACCTTGGAGTGGAACACACCGTCTCTACACCCCATACCCAATTTGTAGGCCTAATGCAGTGTAGTTTCCAACAACTACTAAACAAGAGCATTAAGATTGAAGCAATGGAGAGGAAACCTGGGGAACACCTTGGAGTGGAACACACCGTCTCTCTACACCCCATACCCAATTTGTAGGCCTAATGCAGTGTAGTTTGCAACAACTACTAAACGAGAGTAGGAAGATCGAAGCAATGTGGACGAAACCTGGGGCACACCTTGGGGCGGCAGGCACCGTTAGTAGGCCCTACCAAAGTTGTAGCCCCAATGCAGTTTTAAAATTCCTAGAGGCTGAAAACAAGACTATTGATGCTCAGCTTTTTTCAAAGGAACACAGCTGTATTGAGTGGCGCAGACAGACACAGGTAGTAGGCCTTAAACCAAAAATGTGGCTCACTGCAGCTTAAAGAAGGTTACAGGCATAGACAGGCAGCATTGCTCTGGGCAGTGGAGGACAATTTCAATAGTGGACCGCAGACAGACTTTGTACGCCTACTATTAAAAAAAGGATGCTCTATGCAATTAAAAATAGGTTCCAGGGGTACACGTGCAGCAGTGGTCTGGTCAGTGTAGTAGTAGTAGAAAGAACGGGCCGCAGACAGGCTTCGAAGGCCTAACATAAAAAGATATTGGGCTGTAGGCACTTTAACATTGGTTCCAGGGGTACACGGGCAGCAGTAGACTGGTCAGTGTAGTAGTAGTAGAAAGAACGGGCCGCAGACAGGCTTCGAAGGCCTAACATAAAAAAATATTGGGCTGTAGGCACTTTTAAATAGGTTCCAGGGGTACACAGGCAGCAGTGGTCTGGTCAGTGTAGTAGTAGTAGAAAGAACGGGCCGCAGACAGGCTTCGAAGGCCTAATATAATAAAATTGGACAGGCTTTAGGCACTTTATAATTGGTTCCAGGGGTACATGGGCAGCAGTAGACAGGTCAGTGGAGGCCTAGTGGAAGGAGGGACCGCAGACAGGCTTTGAAGGCCTAACATAATAATAATAATAATAATAATAATTTTTATTTATATAGCGCCAACATATTCCGCAGCGCTTTACAAATTATAGAGGGGACTTGTACAGACAATAGACATTACAGCATAGCAGAAATACAGTTCAAAATAGATACCAAGAGGAGTGAGGGCCCTGCTGCTCGCAAGCTTACAAACTATGGGGAAAAGGGGAGACACGAGAGGTGGATGGTAACAATTGCTTTAGTTATTCGGACCAGCTATAGTGTAAGGCTCAGGTGTTCATGTAAAGCTGCATGAACCAGTTACCTGCCTAAGTATGTAGCAGTACAGACACAGAGGGCTAATACTGCATAAACATAATAAATTGGGCTGGCTGTAGGCAATTTAAAATTTGTTCCAGGGGTACACGGGCAGCAGTGGTCTGGTCAGTGGAGGCCTAGTGGAAGGAGGGACCGCAGACAGGCTTCGAAGGCCTAACATAATAAAATTGGACAGGCTGTAGGCACTTTATAATTGGTTCCAGGGGTACACGGGCAGCAGTACACAGGTCAGTGGAGGCCTAGTGGAAGGAGGGACCGCAGACAGGCTTCGAAGGCCTAACATAATAAAATTGGGCTGGCTGTAGGCAATTTAAAATTGGTTCCAGGGGTACACGGGCAGCAGTGGTCTGGTCAGCGGAGGCCGATTGTAATGAGTGTCTGCCAGTTAGTAGTACAAAACAATAAATAAATGTGAGTGTCTCTCATTAAAACAAAACGAAAACACTAAAGGGTGCAATCATTAGGTACAGGGGTGGGATCCTCTGCGTAGTTTCAGACCTACTAATTTAGCGCAAAGTATTTACTGTGTTAAATAGAGGACACTGCCCCTGACTATGTTAAGTACCATCATACATGTCAACACAATGGTATTGTCAGTGGCAGAAATGGAAGGATGTCAGCGCATAGACTAAACATTGGTGGAAGTGTGAGAGATAACTGTGGAAGTGGTAGAGCAATGTTTGACCTGAGGGTGGGTGAACTCTCTTGTGGCCGGCGGTACAGTCCCAGGGCCCCTCATGTTACAACAGTGTGTCTGACGTTGGGTGCGCACCACCACCGCCAGAGACACTTTATTGTACTATGAGGGACCCAGTGGCAGTGCTGTCGACCAAAAGCGGGCACACCCACCTCGTCAGACAAACAGCACTCTCACGGGTGCTTGCGCCAAGTCGCGATACCACGGCCCCGTGTGGGGAGTTTGGCCATTTAGGGAGGTGTAAACATGTCGTATGCTGGACAATCAGCTGCAGCAAATTAGACATTAGAAAAGTAATTCACAGTAGTCCACAGGTTGGAGCTTTTCATAGGAAAGCTAGGTGTCGGCCGGGCAAGGTGGGGCAAAAGAATTCGAAATCCAGTTGTGGTTCATTTTAATGAATGTTAGATCATCAACATTTTGGGTAGCCAGACGAGTCCTTTTTTCGGTTAATATTGAACCTGCAGCACTGAATACTCTTTCTGATAGGACACTAGCTGCCGGGCAAGCAAGCTTCTGCAATGCATATTCTGCTAATTCTGGCCAGGTGTCTAATTTGGATGCCCAGTAATCAAATGGGAATGATGGTTGAGGGAGAACATCGATAAGGGATGAAAAATAGTTTGTAACCATACTGGACAAATGTTGTCTCCTGTCACTTTCAATTGATGCAGCAGTCCTGTCCTGTCTGCGGTCATAGCAAAATCGCTCCACAACCTGGTCAGAAAACCCCTCTGTCCAACGCCACTTCTGATGTGTGCACCCCTAACACTCCTGGTCTGCTGCCCCCTGGAGCTCGTGTGAGAACGATCACGGGCGTTGTGTGCTGGGAATGCCTGAAGCAAACGGTTAACAAGAGTTGATTGTTTGGTTGCTAATATTAGTTCCAAGTTCTCATGTGGCATAATATTTTGCAATTTGCCTTTATAGCGAGGATCAAGGAGGCAGGCCAACCAGTAATCGTCATCGTTCATCATTTTCGTAATGCGTGTGTCCCTTTTGAGGATACGTAAGGCATAATCCGCCATGTGGGCCAAAGTTCCAGTTGTCAAATCTGCGGTTGTGATTGGTTGAGGGGCAATTTCAGGCAAATCTACGTCACTTGTGTCCCTCAAAAAACCAGAACCGGCCTTGCCACGCAACCAATTTCCAGTGCCCCCGGGAAAGCTTCCTCATTAAAAATATACTCATCCCCATCATCCTCCTCGTCCTCCACCTCCTCTTCGCCCGCTACCTCGTCTAGTACACTGCCCTGACCAGACAATGGCTGACTGTCATCAAGGCTTTCCTCTTCCTCTGGTGCAGACGCCTGATCCTTTATGTGCGTCAAACTTTGCATCAGCAGACACATTAGGGGGATGCTCATGCTTATTATGGCGTTGTCTGCACTAACCAGCCATGTGCATTCCTCAAAACACTGAAGGACTTGACACATGTCTTGTATCTTCGACCACTGCACACCTGACAACTCCATGTCTGCCATCCTACTGCCTGCCCGTGTATGTGTATCCTCCCACAAAAACATAACAGCCCATCTCTGTTCGCACAGTCTCTGAAGCATGTGCAGTGTTGAGTTCCACCTTGTTGCAACGTCTATGATTAGGCGATGCTGGGGAAGGTTCAAAGACCGCTGATAGGTCTGCATACGGCTGGAGTGTACAGGCGAACGGCGGATATGTGAGCAAAGTCCACGCACTTTGAGGAGCAGGTCGGAGAACCCAGGATAAGTTTTCAATAAGCACTGCACCACCAGGTTTAAGGTGTGAGCCAGGCAAGGAATGTGTTTCAGTTGGGAAAGGGAGATGGCAGACATAAAATTCCTTCCGTTATCACTCACTACCTTGCCTGCCTCAAGATCTACTGTGCCCAGCCATGACTGCGTTTCTTGCTGCAAGAACTCGGACAGAACTTCCGTGGTGTGTCTGTTGTCGCCCAAACACTTCATAGCCAATACAGCCTGCTGACGCTTGCCAGTAGCTGGCCCATAATGGGACAACTGGTGTGCAACAGTGTCAGCTGCCGATGGAGTGGTTGGGCGACTGCGGTCTGTGGAAGAGCTCTTGCTTCTGCAGGAGAATGAGGAGGAGGAGGAGGGGGTGCGAACGCCTACCGCCAACTGTTTCCTAGACTGTGGGCTAGGCACAACTGTCCCAAAATTGATGTCCCCTGTGGACCCTGCATCCACCACATTCAACCAGTGTGCCGTGATGGACACGTAACGTCCCTGGCCATGCCTACTGGTCCATGCATCTGTAGTCAGTTGCACCTTTGTACTCACAGATTGCCTGAGTGCATGGACGATGCGCTGTTTAACATGCTGGTGCAGGGCTGGGATGGCTTTTCTGGAAAAAAAGTGTCGACTGGGTAGCTCGTAGCGTGGTTCAGCGTACTCCATCAGGGCTTTGAAAGCTTCGCTTTCAACTAACCGGTAGGGCATCATCTCTTACGAGATTAGTCTAGCTATGTGGGCGTTAAAACCCTGTGTACGCGGATGCGAGGATAAGTACTTCCTTTTTCTAACCAGAGTCTCATGTAGGGTGAGCTGGACTGGAGAGCTGGAGATCGTGGAACTAGCGGGTGTGCCGTGTTGTGAGTTCTGTTTTTGGGCTCCCTCTGGTGGTTACTGATGGTACTGGGTGACTTGTCTTTCCTGGGTCTCTGGGTTCCACCTGTTCCATCAGGATATGGGAGTTTCCTATTTAACCTGGCTTTGCTGGCATTTCCTCGCCGGTTATCAATGTATCCAGTGTGTCTTGTTACCTCTGCTCCCTGCTCCTAGAATCTTCTGGTCAAGCTAAGTTTGGATTTTCCTGTTTTGGTGTTTTGCTTTATTTGGTTTTTAGTCCAGCCTGCAGATATGTGATTATTGCTGCTGGTTGCTCTAGTGGGCTGAAATTGCTCCTCATGTACCATGAGTTGGCACATGAGTTCAAGTAATTTCAGGATGGTTTTTTGAAGGGTTTTTCGCTGACCGCGCAGTTCACTTTTGTATCCTCTGCTATCTAGCTTTAGCGGGCCTCATTTTGCTGAAACTGTTTTCATATTGCGTATGTGCTTTCCTCTCATTTCACCGTCATTATATGTGGGGGGCTGCTATTTCTGTGGGGTATTTCTCTGGAGGCAAGAGAGGTCTGTGTTTCTTTTAATAGGGGAAGTTAGATCTTCGGCTGGAGCGAGACGTCTAGGATCATCGTAGGCACGTTCCCCGGCTACTTTTATTTGTGTGTTAGGTTCAGGGTCGCGGTCAGCTCAGGTTCCATCGCCCTAGAGCTTGTTTGTATCTGTGCTTGTCCTTTAGTGATCCCCTGCCATTGGGATCATGACAGTATAACCGGCCCACAAAGTGTTAATTGTATTGGCTGAAGTAGGAGGATAAGTAGTCTGAGGAAGTTTTTTTTTTTTTTTTTCCCTCAGAGTTTGCTGCCTAGCCTTATTGCAGCCTGGCTACTTCCTCCTCCTCTTAATCTTTGAATGGCTCTGATCCCAGCTGTTTATCATGGACGTCCAGAGTTTGGCTTCCAGCCTGAATAATCTTGCCGCTAAGGTTCAAAATATACAGGATTTTGTTGTACATGCTCCTATGTCTGAACCTAGAATTCCTGTCCCAGAGTTTTTTTCTGGAGATAGATCTCGTTTTCTGAATTTTAGGAACAATTGCAAGTTGTTTCTTTCTTTGAAATCTCGCTCCTCTGGAGACCCTGCTCAGCAAGTAAAGATTATTATATCTTTCCTGCGGGGTGACCCTCAGGATTGGGCATTTGCATTGGCACCAGGGGACCCTGCGTTGCTTAATGCGGATGCGTTTTTTCTGGCATTGGGTTTGCTCTATGAGGAACCTAACCAAGAGATTCAGGCTGAAAAAGCTTTGTTGGCCCTCTCTCAGGGGCAAGATGAAGCAGAAATTTATTGTCAAAAATTTCGGAAGTGGTCGGTGCTTACTCAGTGGAATGAGTGCGCCCTGGCTGCAAGGTTCAGAGATGGCCTTTCTGAGGCCATTAAAGATGTTATGGTTGGGTTCCCTGCGCCTACTGGTCTGTATGAGTCTATGACTATGGCTATTCAGATTGATCGGCGTTTACGGGAGCGCAAACCTGTGCACCATTTGGCGGTGTCGTCTGAACCGTCACCTGAGATAATGCAATGTGATAAAATTCAGTCCAGAAGTGAACGGCAAAATTATAGGCGGAAAAAAAGGTTGTGCTTTTATTGTGGTGATTCAGCTCATGTTATATCAGCATGCTCTAAACGCACAAAAAAGGTTGATAAGTCTGTTGCCATTAGTACTTTACAGTCTAAGTTCATTCTGTCTGTGACTCTGATTTGTTCATTATCATCCATTTCCGTCGATGCCTATGTGGATTCAGGCGCTGCCCTGAGTCTTATGGATTGGTCATTTGCCAATCGCTGTGGGTTTAGTCTGGAGCCTCTGGAAGTCCCTATTCCTTTGAAGGGAATTGACTCTACACCTTTGGCTATGAATAAACCTCAGTACTGGACACAAGTGACCATGCGTATGACTCCTGTTCATCAGGAGGTGATTCGCTTCCTGGTACTGTATAATTTGCATGATGTCCTAGTGCTTGGTCTGCCATGGTTACAAACTCATAATCCAGTCCTTGACTGGAAATCGATGTCTGTGTTAAGCTGGGGTTGTCAGGGGGTTCATGATGATGCACCTCCGATTTCTATCGCTTCATCTACTCCTTCTGAGATTCCTGTGTTTTTGTCTGACTATCGGGATGTTTTTGAGGAGCCTAAGCTCAGTTCGCTTCCTCCTCACAGGGATTGCGATTGTGCTATAAATTTAATTCCAGGCAGTAAATTTCCTAAAGGTCGTTTGTTCAATCTGTCAGTGCCAGAGCATACTGCTATGCGGGATTATGTTAAGGAGTCCTTGGAAAAGGGACATATCCGTCCATCTTTGTCCCCTTTGGGAGCAGGTTTGTTTTTCGTGGCCAAAAAAGATGGTTCCTTGAGGCCTTGTATAGATTATCGTCTTTTGAATAAGATTACCGTAAAATATCAGTATCCTTTGCCATTGTTGACTGATTTGTTTGCTCGCATTAAGGGGGCTAGGTGGTTCACTAAGATTGATCTTCGGGGTGCGTATAATCTTATACGAATAAAGCAAGGTGATGAGTGGAAAACCGCATTTAATACGCCTGAGGGCCATTTTGAGTATTTGGTAATGCCTTTCGGACTTTCTAATGCTCCTTCAGTCTTCCAGTCCTTTATGCACGATATTTTCCGTGAATATCTGGATAAATTTATGATTGTGTATTTGGATGATATTTTGGTTTTTTCTGATGACTGGGAGTCTCATGTTCAGCAGGTCAGGAAGGTGTTTCAGGTCCTGCGGGCCAATTCCTTGTTTGTAAAAGGCTCAAAGTGTCTCTTTGGAGTCCAGAAGATTTCTTTCTTGGGGTATATTTTTTCCCCTTCTACTATTGAGATGGATCCCGTCAAGGTTCAGGCTATTTGTGACTGGACGCAGCCTACATCTCTTAAGAGTCTACAGAAGTTCTTGGGCTTTGCTAATTTCTATCGTCGTTTTATAACTAATTTTTCTAGTGTTGTTAAGCCTTTGACGGATTTGACTAAGAAGGGTGCTGATGTTGCTAATTGGTCTCCTGCGGCTGTGGAGGCCTTTCAGGAACTTAAGCGCCGGTTTTCTTCTGCTCCTGTGTTGCGTCAGCCAGATGTTTCGCTCCCTTTTCAGGTTGAGGTTGATGCTTCCGAGATTGGAGCGGGGGCGGTTTTGTCACAGAGAAGCTCCGATGGCTCAGTGATGAAGCCATGCGCGTTTTTTTCTAGAAAGTTTTCGCCGGCTGAGCGGAATTATGATGTTGGTAATCGGGAACTTTTGGCCATGAAGTGGGCATTTGAGGAGTGGCGTCATTGGCTGGAGGGTGCTAGACATCGTGTGGTGGTCTTGACTGATCACAAAAATTTGATTTACCTTGAGTCTGCCAGGCGTCTGAATCCTAGACAGGCTCGTTGGTCACTGTTTTTCTCTCGTTTCAATTTTGTGGTTTCATACCTGCCAGGTTCAAAGAATGTGAAGGCGGATGCTCTTTCTAGGAGTTTTGTGCCTGACTCCCTTGGAAATTCTGAGCCCTCTGGTATCCTTAGGGATGGGCATTGATTTGTCCTTTTCGTCTGCATTCCATCCTCAGACGAATGGCCAGACTGAACGAACTAATCAGACCTTGGAAACTTATTTAAGGTGTTTTGTTTCTGCTGATCAGGATGACTGGGTTACCTTTTTGCCGCTGGCCGAGTTTGCCCTTAATAATCGGGCTAGTTCTGCTACCTTGGTTTCTCCTTTCTTTTGTAATTCGGGGTTTCCTCCTCGTTTTTCCTCTGGTCAGGTGGAACCTTCTGATTGTCCTGGAGTGGACATGGTGGTGGATAGGTTGCATCGGATTTGGAGTCATGTGGTGGACAATTTGAAGTTGTCCCAGGAGAAGGCTCAGCAGTTTGCTAATCGCCGTCGCCGCGTGGGTCCTCGACTTCTTGTTGGGGACTTGGTGTGGTTGTCTTCTCGTTTTGTTCCTATGAAGGTCTCTTCTCCTAAGTTCAAGCCTCGGTTCATCGGTCCCTATAGGATCTTGGAAATTCTTAACCCTGTGTCGTTTCGTTTGGATCTCCCGGCATCGTTTGCTATTCATAATGTATTCCATCGGTCGTTGTTGCGGAAGTATGAGGTACCTGTTGTTCCTTCGCTTGAGCCTCCTGCTCCAGTGCTGGTGGAGGGAGAATTGGAGTATGTTGTGGAGAAGATCTTGGATTCTCGTGTTTCCAGACGGAAACTCCAGTATTTGGTCAAGTGGAAGGGTTATGGTCAGGAGGATAATTCTTGGGTGGTTGCCTCGGATGTTCATGCTGATGATTTGGTTCGCGCTTTTCATAGGGCTCATCCTGGTCGCCCTGGTGGTTCTCGTGAGGGTTCGGTGACCCCTCCTCAAGGGGGGGGTACTGTTGTGAGATCTGTTTTTGGGCTCCCTCTGGTGGTTACTGATGGTACTGGGTGACTTGTCTTTCCTGGGTCTCTGGGTTCCACCTGTTCCATCAGGATATGGGAGTTTCCTATTTAACCTGGCTTTGCTGGCATTTCCTCGCCGGTTATCAATGTATCCAGTGTGTCTTGTTACCTCTGCTCCCTGCTCCTAGAATCTTCTGGTCAAGCTAAGTTTGGATTTTCCTGTTTTGGTGTTTTGCTTTATTTGGTTTTTAGTCCAGCCTGCAGATATGTGATTATTGCTGCTGGTTGCTCTAGTGGGCTGAAATTGCTCCTCATGTACCATGAGTTGGCACATGAGTTCAAGTAATTTCAGGATGGTTTTTTGAAGGGTTTTTCGCTGACCGCGCAGTTCACTTTTGTATCCTCTGCTATCTAGCTTTAGCGGGCCTCATTTTGCTGAAACTGTTTTCATATTGCGTATGTGCTTTCCTCTCATTTCACCGTCATTATATGTGGGGGGCTGCTATTTCTGTGGGGTATTTCTCTGGAGGCAAGAGAGGTCTGTGTTTCTTCTAATAGGGGAAGTTAGATCTTCGGCTGGAGCGAGACGTCTAGGATCATCGTAGGCACGTTCCCCGGCTACTTTTATTTGTGTGTTAGGTTCAGGGTCGCGGTCAGCTCAGGTTCCATCGCCCTAGAGCTTGTTTGTATCTGTGCTTGTCCTTTAGTGATCCCCTGCCATTGGGATCATGACAGTGCCGGTGGACATGGCAGACTGAGAGACGGTTGGAGACGGTATTGTTTCCGCCGGTGCCCTAGATGCAATATTTCCTCCTACAAAACTGGTGATTCCCTGACCCTGACTGCTTTTGGCTGGCAAAGAAACCTGCACAGATACTGCCGGTGGTGCGGAAAATGGTGGCCTTACAGTGACGGAAGGGATGTTGCGTTGCTGACTAGCTTCATTGGCCGAGGGTGCTACAACCTTAAGGGACGTTTGGTAGTTAGTCCAGGCTTGAAAATGCATGGTGGTTAAATGTCTATGCATGCAACTTGTATTGAGACTTTTCAGATTCTGACCTCTGCTTAAGCTAGTTGAACATTTTTGACAGATGACTTTGCGCTGATCAATTGGATGTTGTTTAAAAAAATGCCAGACTGCACTCTTCCTAGCATCGGATCCCTTTTCAGGGATTGCAGACTGAGCTTTAACCGGATGGCCACGCTGCCCTCCAACAGGTTTTGGCTTTGCCACGCGTTTTGGGCCAGATACGGGCCCGGCAGATGGAACCTTTTGCAATGTTGATGCCTGCTGCGGCCCCTCCTCCACCTCCGCTTCAGAACTACTGCCGCCTGCACCCTGTTCCCCCAATGGCTGCCAATCGGGGTCAACAACTGGGTCATCTATTACCTCCTCTTCTAGATCGTGTGCAACTTCGTCTGTGTCACCGTGTCGGTTGGTGGTATAGCGTTCGTGACGGGGCAACATAGTCTCATCAGGGTCTGATTGTGGATCAGTACCCTGAGAGGGTAATGTTGTGGTCTGAGTCAAAGGACCAGCATAGTAGTCTGGCTGTGGCTGTGCATCAGTGCACTCCATGTCAGAATCTACTTGTAATGGGCATGGCCTGTTAACTGTTTCACTTTCTAAGCCAGGGACGGTATGTGTAAAGAGCTCCATGGAGTAACCCGTTGTGTCGCCTGCTGCATCCTTCTCTCTTGTTGTTGTTTTTGCTGAAGAGGACAAGGAAGCGACTTGTCCCTGACCGTGAACATCCACAAACGATGCGCTGCTTTTACATTTACCAGTTTCAGAAGAGGAGGCAAAAGAGCTAGAGGCTGAGTCTGCAAGGTAAGCCAAAACTTGCTGTTGCTGCTCCGGCTTTAAAAGCGGTTTTCCTACTCCCAGAAAAGAGAGCGTTCAAGGCCTTGTGTAGCCAGACGACGAACCTGGCTCCACAGCAACAGACTTAGGTGGAATATTTTTTTTTCCACGACCACCTGATGCTCCACTACCACTACCATCATTACCAGCTGACAATGAACGCCCACGGCCACGACCTCTTGCACCAGACTTCCTCATTGTTTTAAAAACTTAACCAAAGTAACTTTATTTGTTGCTGTCAAACAACTTACACGGTGAGCTATAACTTCAGTATGATTTCGATATCCCTTTACAGGTTGGTGAGACCGCAAGGGAAATCAGGCACAATGTTACACACTCTGTTTTCTGTGGCACCAAATCACAGAGATGCCACACACGCAGGACTGTCACTCAAGCACAAATGTCAATATTAATCTCCCATTTTTTTTTATATATTTTTTTCAGGGAGACTTTAGAAACAAAATAAAATAAAATGATTTTTTCAAAAAGAATTTAGAAACCAAATAAAATAAAATGATTTTTTCAGGGAGAATTTAGAAACCAAATAAAAAAAAAAAAATAGGCTTTCTATGGCCCACTGAGTGAGAGATGGCACACACAGGAGTCAGGAGTGGCACACAAGCCCAGAGGCCAATATTTATCTCCCACTGATTGATTTAGTGATTTTTTCAGGTAGAATTTAGAACCCAAATCAAGCAAAAAAGTAAATAGGCTTTCTATGGCCCACTATTTGAGAGAGAGAGAGAGAGATGGCACACCCAGGAGTCAAGACTGGCACACAGGCAGAAAGGGCAATATTAATCTCCCCCTGATTTTTTTTATTTTTTTTTTTCAGGGAGACTTTAGAAACAAAATAAAATAATATGATTTTTTCAGGAAGAATTTAGAAACCAAATAAAATAAAATGATTTTTTTCAGGGAGAATTTAGAAACCAAATAAAAAAAAAAAATAGGCTTTCTATGATCCACTGAGTGAGAGATGGCACACACAGGAGTCAGGAGTGGCACACAAGCCCAGAGGCCAATATTTATCTCCCACTGATTGATTTAGTGATTTTTTCAGGTAGAATTTAGAACCCAAATCAAGCAAAAAAAAAAAATAGGCTTTCTATGGCCCACTGAGTGAGAGATGGCACACACAGGAGTCAGGAGTGGCACACAAGCCCAGAGGCCAATATTTATCTCCCACTGATTGATTTAGTGATTTTTTCAGGTAGAATTTAGAACCCAAAACAAGCAAAAAAATAAATAGGCTTTCTATGGCCCACTGAGTGGGAGATGGCACACACAGGAGTCAGGAGTGGCACACAAGCCCAGAGGCCAATATTTTTCTCCCACTGATTGATTTATTGATTTTTTCAGGTAGAATTTAGAACCCAAATCAAGCAAAAAATAAATAGGCTTTCTATGGCCCACTGAGTGAGAGATGGCACACACAGGAGTCAGGAGTGGCACACAAGCTCAGAGGCCAATATTTATCTCCGACTGATTGATTTAGTGATTTTTTCACGTAGATTTTAGAACCCAAATCAAGCAAAAAAATAAATAGGCTTTCTATGGCCCACTGAGTGAGAGATGGCACACACAGGAGTCAGGAATGGAACACAAGCCCAGAGGCCAATATTTATCTCCCACTGATTGATTTAGTGATTTTTTCAGGTAGAATTTAGAACCCAAATCAACCAAAAAAATAAATAGGCTTTCTATGGCCCACTGAGTGAGAGATGGCACACACAGGGATGGCACTCTAGCAGAAATGCCAATCTTAATCTCCCACAAAAAAAAAAAAACAGGGACTGTCCTACAATTACTATCTCCCTGCAGTAATCTCAGCCAGGTATGGCAGGCAGCAATAAGGAGTGGAATGATGCACAAATTAAATAAAAAGTGTGGACAAATAAAAAAGATAGCTGTGCAGAAAGGAAGGAACAATAGGATTTGTGCTTTGAAAAAAGCAGTTGGTTTGCACAGCGGCGTACACACAGCAATGCAGCTATCAGGGAGCCTTCTAGGGCAGCCCAATGAGCTACAGCGCTGAGGAAAAAAAAATGTAGCTTCCACTATCCCTGCACACCGAAGGTGGTGTTGGACAGTGGAAATCGCTACAGCACAAGCGATTTGGGGGTTTATGGACCCTGCCTAACGCTATCCCTGCTTCTGACGAAGCGGCAGCAACCTCTCCCTAAGCTCAGATCAGCAGCAGTAAGATGGCGGTCGGCAGGAACGCTCCTTTATAGCCCCTGTGATGCCGCAGACAGCAAGCCAATCACTGCAATGCCCTTCTCTAAGATGGTGGGGACCATGACCTATGTCATCACGCTGCCCACACTCTGCGTTCATCTTCATTGGTTGAGAAATGGCGCTTTTCGCATCATTGAAACGCGACTTTGGCGCGAAAGTCGCGTACCGCATGGCCGACCCCGCACAAGGGTCGGATCGGGTTTCATGAAACCCGACTTTGCCAGAAGTCGGCGACTTTTGAAAATGAACGACCCGTTTCGCTCAACCCTACTACAGACCATTGACATGGCTGCTGGACTAGGGTTCGTCAAATATTTTAGATAGATATAGATAGATGTACAGTGTGTGTTAGGGTTGGTGGATTGCGCTAAATATAATAAATAATAAAGCGCATTCGCAACCCAGGGACCACCGTGCAGATATGGAAAACTGCTGCTAGTAAGCAATGACGGAACACATGGCGAGCGATTGCCTGTACACACTGGGTTAACGCCATTCAGTGTGAACAGAACGCTGAGTTTCAAACTCTGTTAATCCACAGAGAGGAAAAGTGCAGAAATGAAAGAGATGCTCTGCTACAGAGCTGGGTTACTCGCACGCAGAAACAAAAGAGCTGCTCTGCAACTGAGCTGTGTCATCCACACAGAAATGAAAGAGCTTCCCTGCAACTGAGCTGTGTCACTTGCATACAGAAACAAAAGAGATGCTCTAAGTTTAACACCCTGACCAGGGTTGTGCTTGCTCTGTAACTCTGCTGTGCTAACCACACATGTAGAAACCAAATGCTAAGCCAATGGCAAATTGCCCCCACAGACGCTAGCTGCCTCTCTACGTGCACAGTCCCAAGCTAGACAGAGTGGTAGAGACTACACTCACATAGCCGTACATAAAATGATACTAGCGCACCCACAGGTGCCATTGGAAGCCCTTTAAACCCAAAGCTCCACCCCAAACACCCAGATGACTGTGACATCACCCAAGGGCCAATCTGGAGCTGCCACTTTCACCAGAGCCGGAGACGTCCGATCACCAATAGGAAAACACCACATCACGGACATGCTCAGTAAGGTGATTTCTGGACTTAGGCTCCAGAGTGTCAGGTCGCTACTGCCTATTGCTGGTTACCATAGGATTGGCTGGAGAGCCAGCAGTAACAAAATGAACACCACAAGCCTGAGCAAGACGCTGGGACTGACATCTATGCGCAGCAGCACCCACAGCGGCTGAACCTTAATAGGAGACCGCAGAGGCACATAAAGCTTGGGATCTATCTCGTACAGAGAAAGAATCCTGATGCCTAACCGTGTAAGAGGTAGAGAGAGGCGAAGTGAAATATGGAGAGACAAGATATATTGATTGCCAACATTCCTGTTAGGATTTTTTATCTGAAAACATTCATTATAGTATGACCTAAATCTAGAAATGTAATAAAGTAGACATCAATTATAGAAGTTCAGCTAAAACGATAATTACTTCAAGAATCCCAAATTTTATTGAATTAGTTGAGTAATCTATTGACAAAGAGACCTCCTTAATTAGAATTAGGGCCTTTTTATTAGATGCTTTGACCCATAGTGATGGAGATCAGGTGGTATTCATAAGCCCATAACAGGGGAAAATGCTTGGTAAGACCACATTTTCTCAGTAGTAGACTGCAAGATTCCAAGGATCTTATATTGCTCTACAGGTCATTACATTTTACCATTGGCACTGTCAGTGATTGCTAAACGTCATTTATTGTGTTGAGCAACGATTGACTTGTTTCATCATGACAGCCATTATACAGGCATGAAAATGCTAAAATGACCAGTGAGTGGCATCTTGACTGCACAGAATACACATGAAGATTCCAAATTGTCTTGAAAAGCAATGGTCCATTATTTTCAGCACATACCAGTATTTTGCCATACATAGGTGTTCGCAACTATGACACCTATTAAAAAAGCCTCGCCTGTAAATTCCATAAATGTTAATAAACCACACATTATTATTGGCTTTTCTGTATTTTGTGATCTTGTCATATTTATTTGATAAATAAAATATGCCTAAGAGATTATTCTCCAACCTGTTATATCATTGAGCAAATTACAAGGAAAAATGAACACAATTACAAGCTAGATGATGTCCTGAAATGAGTATATAACTTATGTGGATATGTGACTGGAAATGACCATTAGACTAAACGTTTGGAAGAAAAATTGACCCATATCTTCCTCAGTACAGAGGTTCATACATCCACTTAACACGAAGGCCCTGAGTATGATGGAGGCAAGCGGAAAAATTAAATCAAAGTTCCTCAGAGTAGCCTTGAAAGCTATTAACAATGCGGAATGGATATAAATGTGTCTGTTTTTAGCTCTAAGGATCTGGAAACAGCTTAGAACCATAAGAATGAATTTTACAAACAGATTTTTTAAAATGGTTCTCTATTGTGTAGAAGTCCGCTTTACTTCTTACACAACTCATTTTACAGGTAAGTTATATTAGTAGTAACAAAATATCCCTGTTTGTAAAATTATTCTGCTTCCGAAAACTCCACTTTTAAAGATGACTGGTAAAATCATGTAGAATTTCAAACATTAAACAGTTCATTAGGAAATAATAAGTTACCTTTTTGCTGAAATGCCTGGTTTGCTGGTCACATTTTTATACGAGAATGAGCAGTGCTCATCCAAAGAAAAAATGATATATGTTTTTGCATTCTTTATTGTGCTTTTTTTTTATAATGCATCCCTATTTTGGAAGTGGATTTGAAATATCCCTCCAGGATGGACCAGCAACAACAAATCTGTTAGTAAAGATGAATACTAGAGTTGAGCGACCTTGACCTTTTTAGAGTCGAGCCGGGTTTCGCGAAACCCGACTATCTCAAAAGTCGGGTCGAGTGAAATCGGCCGATTATGACGTAAAGTCAGGATCGACCGAAACACGAAACCCAATGCAAGTCAATGGGGCAGCATAGTCGGCAGTGAGTGGGGGCCAGGAAAACACCTAGAGTGCCCATTTTAATGTCAAAACCATCCATTCTTCTTAATGAAGCTTGTCAAGCGTAATTTACCTTATAATAATTGGAAGGCATATGAAATTGGGGGTCATTTGGCTAAAGTTGTGGTGGGTAGGGCTGGTTCAAGTAATTAGTGGGCCCAGGAAATCTGGACCACGTCACGGCAGTGGAGCAGGGAGAGGTAAGTATTTCAACTTTGCAAGTGCTGTGAACCTGAGCAAGCAGGGGGGGCCCACTCGTTGGCATTGGCACTGGCACAGGGCCCCTCAAAGTACAGCGGTGTGTTTGCACGGCGGGGGCGCCTCCCACCGGCAGCAACACTTTTGCGTACTATGAGAGGCCCTGTGCCAGTGACGTCGCCAACTAGCATTCCTCCCCCCACCTGATGAAGGAACCTGCACTTTCATCTGCACCTTCCTCTTTGTCCCCGTGTAAGGTGGTATGGTATGCGGGAAGAGCAACCTGACTTTCAGCAGGGTCACAATGTTGTTGTGTAGCGTGCACGGGGAATGTTGCGTTATGGGTCAATGTACCAGCAGACTCATCTATCACTGGCTGGGCAATGGGCAGGATGAGGAGGAAACACAGATATACGCCCAAAGAATACAGTTGGCTAAATGCAGTTCAAAATTGGTAACACAGGAATAACCAGGGGGCATTGCAGTGGAGGACAACTGGAATGAGAGGCTGACACAGAGAGTAGGCCCAAATCAGTAAGTAGTCGAAATGCAGTTCAAAATTGGCAACCGTAGTAAACAGGCGGCACAGCTTTGTTCAGTGGAGGAGAACAGCAAGGAGTGGCAGACACCGATAGTAGGCCCCAACCCAACTAGTAGGCCAAATGCAGTCTAACATTAACAACTACTTAACGAGCGCCTGAAAACGGAATTTCAGGACAGGAAACCAGGAGAACAGCAAGGAGTGGCAGACACCGATAGTAGGCCCCAAACCAACTAGTACGCCAAATGCAGTTGTTCCGTTTAACCACAATTTAATGAGAGCCTGAAGATAGAAGTTCAGGAAAGGCAACCTGGAGAATACCTTGGAGTGGAACACACCATCTCTCTACACCCCATACCCAATTTGTAGGCCTAATGCAGTGTAGTTTCCAAGAACTACTAAACGAGAGCCGGAAGATCGAAGCTCAGGAAAGGCAACCTGGAGAACACCTTGGAGTGGAACACACCATCTCTCTACACCCCATACCCAATTTGTAGGCCTAATGCAGTGTAGTTTCCAAGAACTACTAAACGAGAGCCGGAAGATCGAAGCTCAGGAAAGGCAACCTGGAGAACACCTTGGAGTGGAGCACACCATCTCTCTACACCCCATACCCAATTTGTAGGCCTAATGCAGCGTAGTTTCCAACAACTACTAAACGAGAGCATGAAGATCGAAGCATTGGCGAGGAAACCTGGGGAACACCTTGGAGTGGAACACACCATCTCTCTACACCCCATACCCAATTTGTAGGCCTAATGCAGCGTAGTTTCCAACAACTACTAAACGAGAGCCGGAAGATCGAAGCTCAGGAAAGGCAACCTGGAGAACACCTTGGAGTGGAACACACCATCTCTCTACACCCCATACCCAATTTGTAGGCCTAATGCAGTGTAGTTTCCAAGAACTACTAAACGAGAGCTGGAAGATCGAAGCTCAGGAAAGGAAACCTGGAGAACACCTTGGAGTGGAACACACCATCTCTCTACACCCCATACCCAATTTGTAGGCCTAATGCAGTGTAGTTTCCAACAACTACTAAACGAGAGCCGGAAGATCGAAGCTCAGGAAAGGCAACCTGGAGAACACCTTGGAGTGGAACACACCATCTCTCTACACCCCATACCCAATTTGTAGGCCTAATGCAGTGTAGTTTCCAACAACTACTAAACGAGAGCCGGAAGATCGAAGCTCAGGAAAGGCAACCTGGAGAACACCTTGGAGTGGAACACACCATCTCTCTACACCCCATACCCAATTTGTAGGCCTAATGTAGTGTAGTTTCCAAGAACTACTAAACGAGAGCCGGAAGATCGAAGCTCAGGAAAGGCAACCTGGAGAACACCTTGGAGTGGAACACACCATCTCTCTACACCCCATACCCAATTTGTAGGCCTAATGCAGTGTAGTTTCCAAGAACTACTAAACGAGAGCTGGAAGATCGAAGCTCAGGAAAGGCAACCTGGAGAACACCTTGGAGTGGAACACACCATCTCTCTACACCCCATACCCAATTTGTAGGCCTAATGCAGTGTAGTTTCCAACAACTACTAAACGAGAGCCGGAAGATCGAAGCTCAGGAAAGGCAACCTGGAGAACACCTTGGAGTGGAACACACCATCTCTCTACACCCCATACCCAATTTGTAGGCCTAATGCAGCGTAGTTTCCAACAACTACTAAACGAGAGCATGAAGATCGAAGCATTGGCGAGGAAACCTGGGGAACACCTTGGAGTGGAACACACCATCTCTCTACACCCCATACCCAATTTGTAGGCCTAATGCAGCGTAGTTTCCAACAACTACTAAACGAGAGCCGGAAGATCGAAGCTCAGGAAAGGAAACCTGGAGAACACCTTGGAGTGGAACACACCATCTCTCTACACCCCATACCCAATTTGTAGGCCTAATGCAGTGTAGTTTCCAAGAACTACTAAACGAGAGCCGGAAGATCGAAGCTCAGGAAAGGCAACCTGGAGAACACCTTGGAGTGGAACACACCATCTCTCTACACCCCATACCCAATTTGTAGGCCTAATGCAGCGTAGTTTCCAACAACTACTAAACGAGAGCCGGAAGATCGAAGCTCAGGAAAGGCAACCTGTTGAACACCTTGGAGTGGAACACACCATCTCTCTACACCCCATACCCAATTTGTAGGCCTAATGCAGTGTAGTTTCCAAGAACTACTAAACGAGAGCCGGAAGATCGAAGCTCAGGAAAGGCAACCTGGAGAACACCTTGGAGTGGAACACACCATCTCTCTACACCCCATACCCAATTTGTAGGCCTAATGCAGTGTAGTTTCCAAGAACTACTAAACGAGAGCCGGAAGATCGAAGCTCAGGAAAGGCAACCTGGAGAACACCTTGGAGTGGAACACACCATCTCTCTACACCCCATACCCAATTTGTAGGCCTAATGCAGTGTAGCTTCCAACAACTACTAAACGAGAGCCGGAAGATCGAAGCTCAGGAAAGGCAACCTGGGGAACACCTTGGAGTGTAACACACCATCTCTCTCCACCCGATACCCATTTTTTAGGCCTAATGCAGTGTAGTTTTCTACAACTACTAAACGAGAGTCGGAAGACCGAAGCAATGGCAAGGAAACCTGGGGAACACCTTGGAGTGTAACACACCATCTCTCTCCACCCCATACCCAATTTATAGGCCTAATGCAGCCTAATTTCCGACAACTACTAAACGAGAGCATGAAGATCGAAGCTTAGGAAAGGCAACCTGGGGAACACCTTGGAGTGTAACAAACCCTCTCTCTACACCATGGAAGGGCTGATTCTTAGGAAGGAAGGCTGTCGGAAAGAAGCAGGGCGCGTCCGAGGGTGATTATATTCTTATTAGGTATATACTCACCCTCGGACGCGCCCTGCTTCTTTATTTGTAATGAATGTTTATTTGCAATGTGGTTTTGACTTACTCTATTTTTTTGGTAAATAATGATTTTATTATTTTCATTGTTTTGCATCTTCTTGGCAATAATATAAAGAAGACGCGACAGGACAACACTCGGTGGATGCCATATCTGTGTTTTAAATTGAAAAAAACTTTCAGTTAACTACTTGCAGGAGAAAGTTATTGTAGCTGGTGGCCATTTTTAGTACTGTACCAGATTTTTGTTGTATGTGTTTGTTTTAATGTTAAAATGTCTGCATTTGATATCTCTCCAGTATTTTCTTTTTTATAAGCAAAATACTTATTTTTATATTTTCTGATGTTGGTTCCAGGGGTACACGGGCAGCAGTGGTGTGGTCAGTGGAGGCCTAGTGGAAGGAGTGACCGCAGACAGGCATGGAAGGCCTAAAATAATAACACATGGCTGTAGGCAATTTTAAATTGGTTCCAGGGGTACACGGGCAGCAGTGGTGTGGTCAGTGGAGGCATATTGTAAGGAGTGACCGCAGACAGGCATCGAAGGCCTAAAATAATAACACATGGCTGTAGGCAATTTTAAATTGGTTCCAGGGGTACACGGGCAGCAGTGGCCTGGTCAGTGTAGTAGTAGTGGAAAGAATGGACCGCAAACAGGCATCGAAGGCCTAGAATAAAAAAATTGGGCTGGCTGTAGGCAATTTTAAATTGGTTCCAGGGGTACACGGGCAGCAGTGGTGTGGTCAGTGGAGGCATATTGTAAGGAGTGACCGCAGACAGGCATCGAAGGCCTAAAATAATAACACATGGCTGTAGGCAATTTTAAATTGGTTCCAGGGGTACACGGGCAGCAGTGGCCTGGTCAGTGTAGTAGTAGTAGAAAGAACGGACCGCAGACGGGCATCGAAGGCCTAAAATAAAAAAATTGGGCTGGCTGTAGGCAATTTTAAATTGGTTCCAGGAGTACACGGGCAGCAGTGGTGTGGTCAGTGGAGGCATAGTGGAAGGAGTGACCGCAGACAGGCTTCGAAGGCCTAACATAACAAAAATGTCAATACAATGGTATTGTCAGTGGCAGGCATTGAAGGATGTCAGCGCATAGACTAAACATTGGTGGAGCTGTGAGATAATTTTGCAAGTGGTAGAGCACTGTTTGAGCTGGGGGGGGGGGAACTGTCTTGTGGCCGGCGGTACAGGCCCAGGGCCCCTCATATTACAACGGTGTGTCTGACGTTGGGTGCGCACCACCACCGCCAGAGACACTTTATTGTACTAGGAGGGACCCAGTGGCAGTGCCGTCGACCAAAAGCGGGCACACCCACCTCTTCAGACAAACAGCACTCTCACGGGTGCTGTCGCCAAGTGTCGATACCACGGCCCCGTGTGGGGAGTTTGGCCATTTAGTGAGGTGTAAACATGTCGTATGCTGGACAATCAGGTGCAGAAAATTACGAGATTGGAAAAGGCATTCAGAATAGTCCACAGGCAAGACCTTTTCATAGGAAAGCTAGGTGTCAGCCGGGCAAGGTGGGGCAAAAGATTTCGAAATCCAGTTGTGGTTCATTTTAATGAAGGTTAGATCATCTACATTTTGGGTAGCCAGACGAGTCCTTTTTTCTGCTAGTATTGAACCTGCAGCACTGAATACTCTTTCTGATAGGACACTAGCTGCCGGGCAAGCAAGCTCCTGCAATGCATATTCTGCCAATTCTGGCCAGGTGTCTAATTTTGATGCCCAGTAATCAAATGGGAATGACGGTTGAGGGAGAACATCGATAAGGGATGAAAAATAGTTTGTAACCATACTGGACAAATGTTGTCTCCTGTCACTTTGAATTGATGCTGCAGTACCTGTCCTGTCTGCGGTCATAGCAAAATCACTCCACAACCTGGTCAGAAAACCCCTCTGGCCAACGCCACTTCTGATTTCTGCCCCTCTAACTCCTCTGGTCTGCTGGCCCCTGCAGCTCGTGTGAGAACGATCACGGGCGCTGTGTGCAGGGAATGCCAGAAGCAAACGGTCAACAAGAGTTGATTGTTTGGTTGCTAATATTAGTTCCAAGTTCTCATGTGGCATTATATTTTGCAATTTGCCTTTATAGCGAGGATCAAGGAGGCAGGCCAACCAGTAATCGTCATCGTTCATCATTTTAGTTATGCGTGTGTCCCTTTTGAGGATACGTAAGGCATAATCCGCCATGTGGGCCAAAGTTCCAGTTCTCAAATCTGCGGTTGTGCTTGGTTGAGGGGCAGTTTCAGGCAAATCCACGTCACTTGTGTCCCTCCAAAAACCAGAACCCGGCCTTGCCGCGCCACCAATTTCCAGTGGCCCCGGAAAAGCTTCCTCATTAAAAATATAATCATCCCCATCATCCTCCTCGTCCTCCTCCTCCTCTTCGCCCGCTAACTCGTCCTGTACACTGCCCTGGCCAGACAATGGCTGACTGTCATCAAGGCTTTCCTCTTCCTCAGCTGCAGACGCCTGATCCTTTATGTGCGTCAAACTTTGCATCAGCAGACGCATTAGGGGGATGCTCATGCTTATTATGGCATTGTCTGCACTAACCAGCCGTGTGCATTCCTCAAAACACTGAAGGACTTGACACATGTCTTGAATCTTCGACCACTGCACACCTGACAACTCCATGTCTGCCATCCTACTGCCTGCCCGTGTATGTGTATCCTCCCACAAAAACATAACAGCCCGCCTCTGTTCGCACAGTCTCTGAAGCATGTGCAGTGTTGAGTTCCACCTTGTTGCAACGTCTATGATTAGGCGATGCTGGGGAAGGTTCAAAGAACGCTGATAGGTCTGCATACGGGTGGAGTGTACGGGCGAACGGCGGATATGTGAGCAAAGTCCACGCACTTTGAGGAGCAGGTCGGATAACCCCGGATAACTTTTCAGGAAGCACTGCACCACCAGGTTTAAGGTGTGAGCCAGGCAAGGAATGTGTTTCAGTTGGGAAAGGGAGATGGCAGCCATGAAATTCCTTCCGTTATCACTCACTACCTTGCCTGCCTCAAGATCTACAGTGCCCAGCCACGACTGCGTTTCTTTCTGCAAGAACTCGGAAAGAACTTCCGCGGTGTGTCTGTTGTTGCCCAAACACTTCATAGCCAATACAGCCTGCTGACGTTTGCCAGTAGCTGCCCCATAATGGGAGACCTGGTGTGCAACAGTGGCAGCTGCGGATGGAGTGGTTGTGCGACTGCGGTCTGTGGACGAGCTCTCGCTTCTGCAGGAGGACGAAGAGGAGGAGGAGGGGGTGCGAACGGCTACAGCCAACTGTTTCCTAGACCGTGGGCTAGGCAGAACTGTCCCAAACTTGCTGTCCCCTGTGGACCCTGCATCCACAACATTCACCCAGTGTGCCGTGATGGACACGTAACGTCCCTGGCCATGCCTACTGGTCCATGCATCTGTTGTCAGGTGCACCTTTGTGCTCACAGATTGCCTGAGTGCATGGACGATGCGCTCTTTAACATGCTGGTGGAGGGCTGGGATGGCTTTTCTGGAAAAAAAGTGTCGACTGGGTAGCTCGTAGCATGGTACAGCGTAGTCCATCAGGGCTTTGAAAGCTTCGCTTTCAACTAAACGGTAGGGCATCATCTCTAACGAGATTAGTCTAGCTATGTGGGCGTTCAAACCCTGTGTACGCGGATGCGAGGCTAAGTACTTCCTTTTTCTAACCATAGTCTCATGTAGGGTGAGCTGGACTGGAGATCTGGAGATCGTGGAACTAGCGGGGGTGCCGGTGGACATGGCAGACTGAGAGACGGTGGGAGATGGTATTGTTGCCGCCGGTGCCCTAGATGCAGTGTTTCCTACTACAAAACTGGTGATTCCCTGACCCTGACTGCTTTGGCCTGGCAAAGAAACCTGCACAGATACTGCAGGTGGTGCGGAAAATGGTGGCCCTACACTGCCGGAAGGGATGTTGCGTTGCTGACTAGCTTCATTGGCCGAGGGTGCTACAACCTTAAGGGACGTTTGGTAGTTAGTCCAGGCTTGCAAATGCATGGTGGTTAAATGTCTATGCATGCAACTTGTATTGAGACTTTTCAGATTCTGTCCTCTGCTTAAGGTAGTTGAACATTTTTGACAGATGACTTTGCGCTGATCAATTGGATGTTGTTTAAAAAAATGCCAGACTGCACTCTTTCTAGCATCGGATACCTTTTCAGGCATTGCAGACTGAGCTTTAACCGGATGGCCACGCTGTCCTCCAACAGGTTTTGGCTTTGCCACGCGTTTTGGGCAAGATACGGGCCCGGCAGATGGAACCTGTTGTGATGTTGATGCCTGCTGCGGCCCCTCCTCCTCCGCTTCAGAACTGCTGCCTGCACCCTGTTCCCCCAATGGCTGCCAATCGGGGTCAAGAACTGGGTCATCTATTACCTCTTCATGTAGCTCGTGTGCAACTTCGTCTGTGTCACCGTGTCGGTCGGTGGTATAGCGTTCGTGATGGGGCAACATAGTCTCATCAGGGTCTGATTCTTGATCATTACCCTGCGAGGGCAATGTTGTGGTCTGAGTCAAAGGACCAGCATAGTAGTCTGGCTGTGGCTGTGCATCAGTGCACTCCATGTCAGATTCGACTTGTAATGGGCATGGACTGTTAACTGCTTCACTTTCTAAGCCAGGGATGGTATGTGTAAAGAGCTCCATGGAGTAACCCGTTGTGTCGCCTGCTGCATTCTTCTCTGTTGTTGTTTTTGCTGAAGAGGACAAGGAAGCGACTTGTCCCTGACCGTGAACATCCACTAACGACGCGCTGCTTTGACATTTACCAGTTTCACGAGAGGAGGCAAAAGAGCTAGAGGCTGAGTCAGCAAGATAAGCCAAGACTTGCTCTTGCTGCTCCGGCTTTAAAAGCGGTTTTCCTACTCCCAGAAAAGGGAGCGTTCGAGGCCTTGTGTAGCCAGATGACGAACCTGGCTCCACAGCTCCAGACTTAGGTGCAATATTTTTTTTTCCACGACCAGCTGATGCTCCACCACTACCACTACCCTCATTACCAGCTGACAATGAACGCCCCCGGCCACGACCTCTTCCACCAGACTTCCTCATTGTTTTAAAAACATAAACAAACTAACGGTATTTGTTGCTGTCACACAAATTACACGGTGAGCTATAACTTCAGTATGATTTAGCTACCCCTTTACAGGTGAGTGAGACCACAACGAAAATCAGGCACAATGTTACACACTCTGTTGTTGGTGGCAACAAATGAGAGAGATGCCACACACGCAGGACTGTCACTGAAGCACAAATGTAAATATTAATCTCCCACTGTTTTTTTTTTTTTTTTTTTCAGGGAGACTTTAGGAAAAAAAAATAATAGAATAAAATGATTTTTTCAGGAAGAATTTAGAAACCAAATAAAATAAAATGATTTTTTCAGGGAGAATTTAGAAAACAAATAAAACAAAAAAAGGCTTTCTATGGCCCACTGAGTGAGAGATGACGCACACAGGAGTCAGGAGTGGCACACAAGCCCAGAGGCCAATATTTATCTCCCACTGATTGATGTAGTGATTTTTTCAGGTAGATTTTGGAACCCAAATCAAGCTAAAAAAAATAATAGGCTTTCTATGGCCCACAATTGGAGAGAGAGAGAGAGATGGCACACCCAGGAGTCAAGACTGGCACACAAGCAGAAAGGGCAATATTAATCTCCCACTGTTTTTTTTTTTTTTTTTTTTTCAGGGAGACTTTAGGAAAAAAAAATAATAGAATAAAATTATTTTTTCAGGAAGAATTTAGAAACCAAATAAAATAAAATGATTTTTTCAGGGAGAATTTAGAAAACAAATAAAACAAAAAAAGGCTTTCTATGGCCCACTGAGTGAGAGATGACGCACACAGGAGTCAGGAGTGGCACACAAGCCCAGAGGCCAATATTTATCTCCCACTGATTGATGTAGTGATTTTTTCAGGTAGATTTTGGAACCCAAATCAAGCTAAAAAAATAATAGGCTTTCTATGGCCCACAATTGGAGAGAGAGAGATGGCACACCCAGGAGTCAAAACTGGCACACAAGCAGAAAGGGCAATATTAATCTCCCACTGATTTGTTTTTTTTGTTTTTTTTTCAGGGAGACTTTAGGAAAAAAAATAATAGAATAAAATGATTTTTTCAGGAAGAATTTAGAAATCAAATAAAATAAAATGATTTTTTCAGGGAGAATTTAGAAAACAAATAAAACAAAAAAAGGCTTTCTATGGCCCACTGAGTGAGAGATGACGCACACAGGAGTCAGGAGTGGCACACAAGCCCAGAGGCCAATATTTATCTCCCACTGATTGATGTAGTGATTTTTTCAGGTAGATTTTGGAACCCAAATCAAGCTAAAAAAATAATAGGCTTTCTATGGCCCACAATTGGAGAGAGAGAGAGAGATGGCACACCCAGGAGTCAAGACTGGCACACAAGCAGAAAGGGCAATATTAATCTCCCACTGATTTGTTTTTTTTGTTTTTTTTCAGGGAGACTTTAGGAAAAAAAATAATAGAATAAAATGATTTTTTCAGGAAGAATTTAGAAGCCAAATAAAATTAAAAGATTTTTTCAGTGAGAATTTAGAAAACAAATAAAACAAAAAAAGGCTTTCTATGGCCCACTGAGTGAGAGATGACGCACACAGGAGTCAGGAGTGGCACACAAGCCCAGAGGCCAATATTTATCTCCCACTGATTGATGTAGTGACTTTTTTCAGGTAGATTTTGGAACTCAAATCAAGCTAAAAAAATAATAGGCTTTCTATGGCCCACAATTGGAGAGAGAGAGAGAGATGGCACACCCAGGAGTCAAGACTGGCACACAAGCAGAAAGGGCAATATTAATCTCCCACTGATTGATTTATTGATTTTTTCAGGTAGAATTTAGAACCCAAATAAAGCAAAAAAAAATAAAAAATGGGCTTTCTATGGCCCACTGAGTGAGTGATGATGCACACAGGAGTCAGGAGTGGCACACAAGCCCTGAGGCCAATATTTTTCTCCCACTGATTGATGTAGTGATTTTTTCAGGTACATTTTAGAACCCAAATCAAGCAAAAAAATAAATAGGCTTTCTATGGCCCACTATTTGTGAGAGAGATGGCACGCTCAGGACTGGCACACAAGCCCAGAGGCCAATATTAATCTCCCACTTTTTTTTTTTTTGTTCCAGGGAAAATTTATAAACCCAATAAAAAAAATAATAAATAGGCTTTCTATGGCCCACTATCTGAGAGAGAGAGATGGCACGCTTAGGACTGGCACACAAGCCCAAAGGCCAATATTAATCTCCCACTGATTGATTTATTGATTTTTTCAGGTAGAATTTAGAACCCAAATAAAGCAACAAAAAAAAAAAAGGGCTTTCTATGGCCCACTGAGTGAGTGATGATGCACACAGAAGTCAGGAGTGGCACACAAGCCCTGAGGCCAATATTTTTCTCCCACTGATTGATGTAGTGATTTTTTCAGGTAGATTTTAGAACCAAAATCAAGCAAAAAAATAAATAGGCTTTCTATGGCCCACTGACTGAGAGATGGCACACACAGGAGTCAAGAGTGGCACACAAGCCCTGAGGCCAATATTTTTCTCCCACTGATTGATGTAGTGATTTTTTCAGGTAGATTTTATAACCCAAATCAAGCAAAAAAATAAATAGGCTTTCTATGGCCCACTATTTGTGAGAGAGATGGCACGCTCAGGACTGGCACACAAGCCCAGAGGCCAATATTAATCTCCCACTTTTTTTTTTTTTGTTCCAGGGAAAATTTATAAACCCAATAAAAAAAATAATAAATAGGCTTTCTATGGCCCACTATCTGAGAGAGAGAGATGGCACGCTTAGGACTGGCACACAAGCCCAAAGGCCAATATTAATCTCCCACTGATTGATTTATTGATTTTTTTCAGGTAGAATTTAGAACCCAAATAAAGCAAAAAAAAAAAAAATGGGTTTCTATGGCCCACTGAGTGAGTGATGATGCACACAGGAGTCAGGAGTGGCACACAAGCCCTGAGGCCAATATTTTTCTCCCACTGATTGATGTAGTGATTTTTTCAGGTAGATTTTATAACCCAAATCAAGCAAAAAAATTAATAGGCTTTCTATGGCCCACTGACTGAGAGATGGCACACACAGGGATGGCACTCTAGCAGAAATGTCAATCTTAATCTCCCACAAAAAACAAAAAAAACAAAAAAAAAAAAAACAGGGAGTGTCCTACAATTACTATCTCCCTGCAGTAATCTCAGCCAGGTATGGCAGGCAGCAATAAGGAGTGGACTGATGCACAAATTAAATAAAAAGTGTGTACAAACAAAAAAGATAGCTGTGCAGAAAGGAAGGAACAAGAGGATTTGTGCTTTGAAAAAAGCAGTTGGTTTGCACAGCGGCGTACACACAGCAATGCAGCTATCAGGGAGCCTTCTAGGGCAGCCCAATGAGCTACAGCGCTGAGGGAAAAAAAAAAATGTAGCTTCCACTGTCCCTGCACACCGAAGGTGGTGTTGGGCAGTGGAAATCGCTACAGCACAAGCGGTTTGGTGGTTAATGGACCCTGCCTAACGCTATCCCTGCTTCTGACGAAGCGGCAGCAACCTCTCCCTAAGCTCAGATCAGCAGCAGTAAGATGGCGGTCGGCGGGAACGCCCCTTTATAGCCCCTGTGACGCCGCAGACAGCAAGCCAATCACTGCAATGCCCTTCTCTAAGATGGTGGGGACCAGGACCTATGTCATCACGCTGCCCACACTCTGCGTTTACCTTCATTGGCTGAGAAATGGCGCTTTTCGCGTCATTGAAACGCGACTTTGGCGCGAAAGTCGCGTACCGCATGGCCGACCCCGCACAGGGGTCGGATCGGGTTTCATGAAACCCGACTTTGCCAAAAGTCGGCGACTTTTGAAAATGAACGACCCGTTTCGCTCAACCCTAATGAATACTAGAGGTGAGCGAATAAATTGAATTCCACTCAAATAACATAAAAAAAATACATTTGCCAAAATGAAGACTATTTTTAAATTAGCTTTTGCACAGGTTCAGCTAATTGGCAGTCGCTAGTCACCATTTTTCTGAACCTGAAAAAGGCCATCAAATATAAAAAAATATATATCCTCAGGGTATGTTTCCACAGTCAGGAAATGCTGCGGATTGGATGCCGCTGCGACCAATCCCCAGCGTCCAGATGTAACAGCATAATGGAGGGGATTTTATAAAATCCCATCTCCACTATGCATTCAAAGATGCAGGTGGCAGACCTGCGTAACCAGAAAAGCGGCACGTCTTTATAGACCGCAGCACTTTTGACGGAGGGGGTATCTGCTGCAACCAAAGCACTGCCATTCTGAACCGTGGAAACATACCCTTATACTCATCTCAGCAGCCCCTCCGCTCCTCACCCCTACTCATGTGGTACTTGTCTCTGGAACATCATCAGATGAACTGAAATCCATGGGCCTTACTCGCTAGGATGAGATTAACAGGTTTGCTAGACCCGGGTGGGTTTTGTGCATGCATCTGCAAAAGTTGTGGCCCAGGCCAAGACAAATAACACCACAGTGTATGCTGTAAACATTGTAAGAGCACGCTCATTACCCTACAATGGCGATCCAATGGGACGAGGAGCAGAAAGTTGGCAGAGAACAGGAGAGAGGCCGGAGAGGTGAACGGTGAAGTATAAAGATTTTTTAACATGTTAAGTTTATTATACTTTGGGGTCAAAACAAATTAAGGGACATTAAATTCATGGGGAATAACTCCTCAAATTTTTTCAGGAAAAAAACATGCTAACAGACAAATTTTAATTTTGCCAGATCTGCTCCTCTCTATGTGTAAAACAGTGGCTCCATGGTTACCACTGTAGCGCTGGAGTCCAGGGTTTAAATCTATCAGGGAAAACATAACATCTGGTTTTCTTTCACACTCCAAAGACAAACGGATAGGGAGTTTAGATTCTGGGGATAGAGATGATAATGCCTGTAAAGCGCTGTGGCAAATGATGGTGCTATATAAGCGATTGATAACTAAACAAATATTGCATAACTCCATCACTTGAGTGAATCTTAACCTCCGGCACTGAGCCAGCACCTTTCCGGGAACATGACAGCTGATATATACAGCTGATATGTGCCCACAACAGCCGTGGGTGGAATCGCAATCCACCTATGGCTGTTAGCTAGTTAAGTGCTGCTGTCAATCTCTGACAGTGGCATTTAACTTGCGCTTCCGGCATGCGAACCGGAAATACTGCCCATCGGTGACTTCATCGATTGGCATGAAAAACAGAGGCCTCCAGCAGACCTCTTGGTTGTCATAGCCAGACTGCTATGAGCTCTGCCAGGTGGTCGGCACTAATAGCAAGTGAGCATTTCTGCTACATACAGTGAATCTGATCATCACCTGTATGTAGCAGAGCCCATCAGACAACTGCAGCTTCTAGTCTCCCATGGAGACTATTGAAGCATGCAAAAAGTACAAAAACAATTTCTAAAATTATTAAGAAACAACAAAAAAATAACTGAATAAATGAATAAAGTTTTGTACAACTCTTAAAATAGGGCTTACAATAGAAACATACTCAAGGGTGGTGCTAGAGGAGTGGCTACTAATTAATAATGTAAATATATTAACCAGTACTCCTGGAGTGGATTTATTAGTATGACGCTAGTACAACGTCCTTACAGGGAACCTGTCAAGATTTTCAATGTTATCAAAGTGATTACTTTCCTGGCCACAAATGGATATTTCATCTGTGAGAAAGTAAACTGAGAATGCGAGAAACTCGCGCATCAATTCCCGGCACTGCCTCCGGCACTCGGGAAAGGAGCGTGCGGTTGCATGTATTTCTATGCAGATGAATGCTCCGGTTCGAACTGCCAGCGGCAGTGCCAGGAATTAATGCGAGAGAATTGTGCTAGTTTCTCGCATTGCACTCGCAAGTATGACACCGGCCTAACACTTACACTTACTTACACTTACCTCAGATGGCTCGATTCCTGTTCTAGTGCACCAATCCTTTTACAATATGTGAGCCGCAGGAACAGCGATGGCACCAAAGTTAGGTTTAAGTATTTTTATTTCAATAGGGGCAAACATTCAGATTGAGGAGGGTTTGTCCTAGTAGTGGCCAACCCATTTAATGGTAACCAGTAGACGATCTTGCTTGCACTACATAGTCTAGAATGCATCCATCATGAACTTAATAATAACACCAATCATCTCTTCTGTATGCTATGTGTTTATATCCTACATTTATAGAAGGAAAAAACTAAATGTCATTTAAGACTATACTTTCCTACAGGGACTACGGCATTTCTCGGACTGTTTGGAAGGAAAGAGCTGTTAGAGCACATGGTTTATGGCGACTGATGTAGGTTTAATGTTACACAGGAAAGACTACAAAACTCGTGTTCTATGGGCATTGTAGGGCTCTCTGGGGTTGTAATGTGTACAGTAATATTGCTTTTTACCTTGCAGAAATTTGGACTTGACTGCATTAGTTACTCAACCTTGTGATGCTATTAGATAGAACAGAGATTGAATGGAGGTGCATTTACATAAAAGTAATAAAATATTATTCATGCATTTTTGATAGCACATCCTCTTTACATTCCCATATAAAAGTAGAATTTGTTTTACCTGACAGGGCTGCCAGGATATTGAAAGTAATACTTTTCATCACTTGCACTAAACCCTTCTATTTCATTGTATAAAAGACTTGCTTATTCATTGCTCGTGATGTTTTATAAATGCGTGTTTACAGGATCTTTAGTACATACATTAAAAATACATCTCCCAGCTAAGCATCCTCCATTGGAAACTACAGAGCAAAAATAGGCGCAATAAATTCATTGTAATACAAAAACACTCACCCCCCTGTAAAAAATGTGCCGCCACTATGACATACTATCTTCCTGAAAAAATTGAATATTTGAACATTTTAGGATAATAGTAAAGAAAACATCGAGGCACCGGTTTAAATTCCTCCTGCCCCGTAACATGCACCGGGCAGGTCATTTAGGACTTGGTGCAAAGCACCATTTCGAGGAAACTTAAACTTTACATGATTGGAGTAAACATTCAGTTCAGTCATATGAGGGGATAACGCACCTTAGAGAACGAGCTTTAAGCTCCTAAGTAACAGATTTAGCAAATTTCACACAAAGAGTGGTTAAGCTCAAAATGGCCAAATTTAAAATAAAATGGGGATAAACTCAGAATCCAGTAATAAAGACAATTTACAGCTTGGGAATGCAGCGCTTACATGTATACACATTGACTGTATAGTAAAATATCATAAATTGATAGATTCATGGTGCAGTGATTTACTATTTGTACATAGGTTTGTGCTATACATAAAATGCTTTTAGGGTACGTTGGCATGACCATATTATCGATCCAAGTGATGTCTGTGAACAAAATTGACAGCACTCAGATCAATGTTATTTAATAGGGATGTTCAGATTTTTTTGTATGGATTCATTGTAAAAAATAATCTATGCATGCACTCGTGCCTCCCGTATTTTGGATTAAGCTTGCAATTCAAGTCTATGGGTGAGCCAAAAAAAAAAAATCACATACCACAATGATCAAGCGTATAGCATCTGATTTTTACGGATACATTGCAATTATTGGAAATATATAGAAACCACAGAAATGTTCACGGCTGTTGTGCTCACTACATCTCACATTTGCCTCCGGATGTGTCTTTTCAAGGGCCCAATAGTACAGCCTACATATTGTATTTGGCAAGCCGTACGCTCTATTATAGATTATATATATATATATATATATAACCCAGGCAGTGTTACAATTTATAAAGCTACTTATGTTAGGACTCCGACCTGTAGCATATGAAGAGAAACTTGTACATTTTTGAGAATGTTCACAAGAAACGCAACTCGAATGGCCACATTTGTCAAAGCCCTTCAAGGTCAACCAGGTGTCTGTGTGTTGCCTTACATCTTTCGTTAAGAGACTGGAAGAAAGGATGGATCCTAAATGGGAGGTTTTTTTGTCTACATATTGTATATTCATGTTACTAATGATGCTGGACAAACAATAAATCTATCCTCAAAAATAGAGGGGGGATAATTCCACAGGGAACAAAGGAGAGTCACATGTTATATATATTTTTTTTCCATGTCATCATGTGTACTAATTATACGCACTTTAACCGCCATACTTTTAATGTGCCGATAAAGATGAAGCTTTATTATACTTTTCTGTTTCATCACTGGGGGATCTTTTTTTGTTCTCATACTATAACATTGGGCAGAGTGGTATTCGATAAAACATTTGCCGTGTTCTATGGTAGTATGGCCCCTGCCTTATAGGAAGTTTGTTATTAGTCCCTGAGAATATCACACACTTTGTTTTTCTGCAAAAAACAGAAATGGACATAAAGTGTGTTTTTCTGTAACTACAAACATACGCGTAAAACTGATGAAATGGATCTCAGGAATCATGTTTTTGTTCATACTTACATTTTGGAAGCTTCATGAAAACTAATTATTCCCCTTTATCCTCATTCTTCTAAAAGTAGGAAGGGTTTTGATGTTTGCTCTATAAAATGTGCCAAAAAAATAACTTGATTTGCATTGTTTAATGCGTGATTTATAGAACTTGTGAACTAATGCCTAGTCTCTGCATACAGGTGTGAGATAAGGCGAAACAAACACGGCTGGCACCACAGACACATTTAGGCTACTTGTTATTTAATGGGAAACCTCATGATAGCTAGTCTATTTGTACTTTTGTGAAAGTAATTTGCAGTCACTGCATTGGTCACTTGCATGGGCACTAAAGATGGTGTAAAACTTGCCCGAGGGGAGATTTTTCAAGATAGTCAATTGTGATGAGAAGATTCCAGTCTCTTTCTGATAATGAATAAATAAAAGTAATTTTGCATTACTTATGGCACAGACATACAACATGACACAGAACTGCCAGTACAACCGAGGCCAAATTCAAAGATCTGTGTCTCAACAGTCTGAGTATGAAGTCAACGCAGCTGTCAAGTCCTGTTCAGGAGACTCACGGCTAGTCCGTTCATAACAGTCCATACTCAGACCATGATACATGGACATCTGACTTGAGCCTTAGAAGTGTCAGCTATATATATAGCTTCATCTCCAGCTACACATTGTAAAGAATTACACCAGTTCCACCCCAGTGCAGCTTGGTTATTGGCCTCCTGCGACTGATTCTTTTACTTTCCAGTATTAGATATTTACTTTGAAAACATCTTCAGTGAAAACACACTCTCTCCAATTTTGATGACTATAGTGTTAACAATGAAAGATCTTTGCTTTTCACATAATTTCTTAGATGGAGGAAACAAAGTGATTACTCCTCTCTACCAACAATAGACCACAAGCCAGAATACTGTAAGAAATCCACATTAGTTAAGGTAAACCAGTCAACACATGTTTACCTATAGAAGTACCGGTAGGGCTGTGTATATGCTTGTCCCCCAACAAAAATCATTCCCTTTTTATATAAACACCATTTATCAGCCACAAAGCAATATGCAAATCAGGCTGTAAATGTGCTGGGGGAGTGTCAGCTTCATCCAGGTGCACTGCCACATCCCAAGTGCACTTCCAGTCTAATTTACATATGGCTTCTACGTTAGATATCTCATGACTGGAAAGCATCTACACAGCCATACCACTACTTCCATATGTTAAAGGTGATTTCAGGTTCTCTTTAATTAGTTTTTTTAATTTTTTTACTGTGTGGCTATTTTCCTGATCTCTGCTTGCAGGCAAAGGATAGAAATATTTTTCTTTACTCTAAGACTGAAAACTTGTCCTGCTTACATATGATTAACACAGGTTTAAGGCTTTTAGCTGTTATGTCTCATGACTACATCCTCTTTTAAAGAATAAGCCAGTGTAGTAATCAGTTGATCACGGCATGTTGGGCTTCCCTCAATCTGGATAAAAGTTTGGGCTAATCACACTCTTTCCATTCAATGCTGTCTATTCAAATTATTACATTGCATGGATACAGAGGTCCTGACAAATCAAACGTTCTTGTTATGGAGCGGGCTCCATTCTAGGAAATATAGGTGGATCTAAAATGGATCCCTACTATATATGAACGGGGATTGTTCTGATGGGGGAACCTCCATAAGTGTATTAGAGTAAAAAGTTAAAGAGGTTTTACCACAAATAAAGTTAATTTGAATCAATGGATTATGGAATAATAATAATTTCCACATCATGTTCCTGTGCTGAGATAATCTTATAAATGTGCCCCTGCTGTGTACTGTGTAATGGCTGTGTCTGCAGGGTCATGCTCTGATCATAGCACACCTCCTGGGCAGGGGAGATAACGTTTACAGATATTACAGAATGGGATTGCAAATGATTCTTTCTTTGAGATAAAATATTGTTTTTATACAGAAGCAGTGAAATTTTTTGCCTCACAAAAAGAATCAGCTAGGATCCCCTGTTGTAATGTCTGTATGCTAATTTGCTTCCTTCCCTGGGCAGGAGCTGTGGTATGATCAGACCATGTTCCATCATGGTCAGACACAGCTGTGAAGTGATGGGGAATATGATGCTGACCGTCACCTACCATTAACCGTTTGCATGTAATTTGAAGCTAATGTTTTATTTTATTAGTGATGTATATTGACATTGAGAATATTCTTGCCTGCAGTACTATCACCAGCCACATTAGGCCACTGTTTCCCCTGTAACTCCTCTATGACTCTGGCTTAAACTAGTTTGAGCAGGATTCTTATTCAGAGAGACACCCACTTCTACGAGGAGACATAGAAACAGCAATTCTGTTGGCAGAGACTTTTGTTATGTTGAATGGACTCTTTTCTACTGGCTTGAACTCTTGAACTTCAATTTGGACAGAACCAGATGCAGTCCCAGGCTGGGGGGCAGTTCAAGCAATTGGGAGAAAGTGCCTGACAGGAAGGGGTTGGATCGGTGGCCATCTTGAGAGAGTGATGTGAGAGCTGGAAGAAGGTGAGCACCAACAGCAGAGCTGGGTGTTCCAGGGGGACAAAGACCACACTGGGTAGCAGACGATACCATCCACTTTCACTGGCAGGGGAGGAGATTTGGAGTGATGGCTTCCACAGAAAGTAGCAGAGCCGAAATCCCCAGGATCCGACAACCATGACTCATCCGGAGGATCCTCCAGCAAGTCAGCTGTGGTACAACACACAGGTTAGAGCCTCAGCATCCCTTGGCCAAACAGCCATCATCCAGACAGGCTGATCTCTGCAGCTACACAGCAATCAGACACAGTTCAGTAAGTCCTGAGCTCAGGCCCACCGCGGGGATTACAGTGGGAGTGTGCACGTACACAGTTAGTCTGGCACCAAACTCAGTCAGGCAGATACAGGCACATGAATGCATCAGTGCCCATCAGACCCAGCTCACTGAGCCACTAGTGATTTACAGAGACTACTGCACTAAAGAGGAATCTACTGAAGTATACGGAGGTGATCCAATGAGCGGTCCATTGCACTCACATGGACCTTAAAGTGAACATGACGGTGTATAGTTTGACAAATAGGTTCTACTAAGTGGATTTAGAGTTGTTTTGTTAAGTTTGGAAGATGCTGTACTGCATCGCCAATAGGCCACCCCTGGCAGGCATTCATTTGATTGTTCCAGTAATCCAGCTAAATGCTCAGTAGCCGCACTAGGTAAATAGTAAGGTAGTCAACGTTTCCATGCCTACTGAGTGACTCAGCACAGTGGACCTGGTCAGTTCTGACTGGGTGTATGCAAATTAACCTGTCACATTTAGTTGGTTGCTGGAACACAATCAGTCTGAGTTTAACAGTAAAAGTTAATTTGGCAAGTCTAGTGTCTTATTGCTTTCCTTATCCACAGCTTCGCTGTATCTTTAAGAGCCCACCCCGCTCCACTGCTTCCACAGCCATTACACAGTACATGGCAGGGGCACATTTATTAAATTATCTCAGCACAGGAGCATTTTTAATACATCCAATAGTGAAATTTATTTAAATTACAAGATCTATTGATTAAAATGTATCATATTTTTCAGACTATAAGACGCACTTTTTTCCTCCAAAATTTTGGAGAAAAGTGGGGGATGCTACATTAAGACACACTTTTTTCCTCCAAAATTTTGGAGAAAAGTGAGGGATGCTACTTGTAGTCTGGATGTACTTTATCTTATAGTCTGGCTGTGGATGGGGGTGGTGTGGGGGCCAGCAGTGGGTCACTGGAGGCAGGTGCAGCTGCTCCAGCTAACAACTGTGCCCGATGCTAAAGAAATTGAATATTCACTGCTCCCTACGCCCATAGTCCCTCCCACTTCAATGAACTGAAACTGGCAGGGAGAGGTGGGAGGAGCTATTGGCATGGGGAGCAATGAATATTCATTCTGTTTAATAGTGGGCACACTGTTAGCTGCTGCCACCGGCTTCCTGCAGCAGCTGGGAGATCATGTGTGCCTACCATTAAACACGATGAATATTCAGTGCTCCCCATGCCCATAGTCCCAGGCGTGAGGAGCAGTGAATATTCTGGCAGCTAATCTCAGCATGTGAGGGCACATGGCAGTGACGTCTTGCACTGTTACAGCTGAAATCAGCTGCTGGCGTCAGCACAGGACACAGCTCTGTGAGCAAGAAGAACGATGACTTTAATCATTTTTTTGTATGTGTGCACTAATATGGGGGCCATGGATACCAGAATGGGGATATGGAGGCCATGGATAACAGGATGGGGATATAGTGGCCATGGATACCAGGATGGGGATATGGTGGCCATGCATACCTGGATGGTGATATGGGGGCCATGGATACCAGGATGAGGATATGGGGGCCAATGATACCAGGATAGGGATATGGTGGCCAAGGATACCCGGCTAGGGATATGGGGCCAATGGATACCAGAATGGGGATTAGGAGGCAGTGGATACCAGGATGGAGATCCTATATATACTAGCATGGGGAATATTAGTACAGAATTGGGGGAAATTATCCCTATAACTATGTCAACACAAGATTCTCCCCCATAACAGTGCGTCATGACCACATTTATTGCTTACATTTTTTTCCTCCTCTAAAATCTAGGTGCATCTTATGGTCCGGTGCGTCTTATACTCAGAAAAATATGGTACTTTTCTTGTGGGACAACCCCTTTAAGTTGTACATATGCACCCTGTACAGATTAAAGTCAGCAAAACCAGATGATTTTAGTGGGACAGGCAACAGCCAATCCTTTCGATCTCATAGAGATAAACATCCGCCAGAGAGCAACTTTCTCCTATCTTTCCACCTAAAAGCACATACGCACTCAGCCAAACGCTCATGTACGTGAGAGTGAGAAGAAATAGCTTTAGCGGAACAATGTATGGACGACTGTTATCAAAGGCATTTGTGCATTTTAAAGGAAGATTACTATATTTTTTAGGAGGTGGGCAGAAAAACTGATGTGTGTACATTCACAGGCAGCAAACAGATATATTGAAAATTGTGAGAAATTGAAAACGACCTGGCGTCATCAATTTTCATTATAAATTTCATTAAGAAAGCAGAAATCCTCTGACGAATTGGAGCGTGGTTTACAATATCTGTCCTAATTGCCGCCTCCTGGAGATAGATGAGATATTGCTAAAGAAGAACAGAACAAGTTAAACAAAACAAAATGAATCAGACCCATTTACACTTCTGATAACAAAAAAGCCTAAACATGCGGAGAAACGAATCTAACAGCCTAACACTCCCAATCAGCAGCGTACCAATAAGAATAAATTAACAGATGCTAATTTGTAGAGAAATTGACAAGTGTCCCCCTCAGGCACATATCAAGTACATCTGTAACATCATTTACATGTCCACGAGGATGAAGACCAATGTTTCAAACCACATAGGAAAATGTCTAAATATCCTCGGTTCATCCATCCTTGACCTGCAGCTTCCACTGGCAGCTCATCTGTCACCGCAGTGCTCAGAATTACTGCATTGCTAACATGTACAGATGGTCCTGCACCACTTACCCAGCTCCCAGCTACATCCTGTCACTCAGCTGTGAACTCCCAATACTTCTAGGGGAAAAAAAAGCGTAAAACTATTTCATGTATATTTGATCACAAATTCTCTCTGTACTTTCATTAACTCAATTGAAGGACAAATAACTTAAATGTCATTTCCACACCGGGGTGTAAATCATGTCCAGTCACACTTATCTGATCCAGAATTTACATTTATAAGACAGTGTATTTTTAGGAGATATAGGCTGCAGATCTGCTAAAATAAAAGGCTACAGATCTATTGTCTTCTTTCGTGCACAGGAGCTATCATATAGGAAATATAGCCTACAGGAACAGATAAAAGCCTTTCCCTACCTACCTTGTTTTGCCCTTATGACTAGGGTTGAGCGAAACGGATCGTTCATTTTCAAAAGTCGCCGACTTTTGGCAATGTCGGGTTTCATGAAACCTGACCCGATCCTTGTGTGGGGTCAGCCATGCGGTACGCGACTTTCGTGCCAAAGTCGCGTTTCGTATGACGCGCTTGGTGCCATTTTTTCAGCCAATGAAGGAGTGTGGGCAGAGTGATGACATAGGTCTTAGGGGCATGGACGCCTATCATCATCTTGTCGCTTGTGCGCTGTAGCGATTTGCAATGTGTAACACCAGCTTTTCTGTTCAGGGACGGAGGGGAGAGAGAGAGAGAAAGAGAGAGAGAGAGAGAAAAATAAATAAATAAAAAATTCCAATTGACTTTGCATTGGGTTTCGTGTTTCGGTCGATCCCTGACTTTTCGCCATAACCGGCCCATTTCACTCGACTCGACTTTAGAGATAGTCGGGTTTCGTGAAACCCGACTCGACCCTAAAAAAGTAAAAGTCGCTCAACCCTACTTATGACTCCTTACCAAGCATGATTCAGAGCATAATGGTATTACAGAAGAATAGCACAACATAATGTTCTCTCATAGCACCATTGTCTTTGCGTCAAATACAACTCTCACAATTAAAACTGTTAATAAAGCTTTTTATTCCGTTGTACGTGCCTAAAATGAATGAATAAGAACTGCTTGTTATGAATAAATGATAAATTCTATCACTTTCCCCAGTCGTCCAGTAGTCGCTCCATCCAGGGCTCCCTAGACCTGTGGTCAACATACTGTAGGACACAGTTTCCTGTGCCAAAAGCAAGACTGAATCAGCGTGTAAAGGGGGCTGGCTGATTTCATTCTTCAATGGCTAAGCAAGGCCCCTTCTATGTTTCCATTTCTGAGAAGAGGGCAGGCTTAGGTATTGAAATAAGCAGTAAGCCCCCTTCACACACTGCTCCAGTCACATGACAAAGCAGGAAACAATGAGGCATATTTAGCAAGCTAAATGTATCTGAAATGTGGCATAACTTGCAAAAAAACTGTGTTTTGTGATCCATATTTATTATGTTTTAGACACTTTTTAGGACATGGCCATCAAGTGAGTATGGCTTGCTGAGAAGTGGTGCAAGTTGTCAGAAAAGTGATACTTTGAGCCAAAAAATGCACCAAAATATTAGTGCATATTTCTGGCAAAAAAAAAGTAAACTAACTTATAGTTGGTGTAGACTTAGACTGTGCAGTCTTAAAATGAGCGAGAAGAAAAAAGGAAAAAATGTCAGAGCACCATCTAGGAATTACATATCCAATATAGTTCATGCAACGTAATAGTCTCATGGACGGTGCACAGTAGATGGATCCCAGCTGGCCAGTGGATCTCACACTGCAGTTGTATAGTAAGGTTAAAAAGCAGGCTTCAGAACTCGTCTTAAAAAGTAAAAAAATCTGAATTCTTTATTTCATAAAGTTGAAATCCAATGAGATAAAATGATAAAATCATCCAAGTTGAAAAAAGTCATATTGATCCTACACTTTTTGAAAAAATATTATAAGATGGTTCTTAATCATAGCTAAATTTCATCTTATAATATCTGTTTGAAACGCGTAGGCGCAACAGGATTATATGTTTTGCTTACTACAGTCTTAAAATTAGTTGGATCGAACAGCCTGAATTACTATGTTAACATTTGCACATTTTAGTCCTGTCGATCTAAGCTTGCACCTTCTATGAATTAGTCAGTGTAAATAAATTTGTCCCGATGTCTTGCATCAAGCACAGAACAAAATGTCGACTAGCCGGATGAATCAGGGCACCTGGCCTATTATAACTATATTGGAAAGTTGTATAACTTACTGTTTTTACAGCTAATTTGCACTCACAGTGGCTGCCACTCCATACTTCCATCTAGGACCAGGAGCTACTATACAAGCAATTTATAAAACAATTATTGTTCACACCCCTGACCTACAAACTTTTTTCTATATAAAAGGAACTAATAAATGATAAATAAAAACTGAAACTTAAAAGGGTTGTTGATAATTTTCCAAGATTCAGAAAATATCAATATAATCATTTTCTCAGGACATTTACAAAGGGAGAACACTGAGAAGAGGAGGAATAGAGGACTTAGTATAGGTGTCCTATGTAGCAGTGTACAGTGAGGATAACAGTGCTGGGGCAATTCAGCAGTCATAGTGTCTGCAAATTGCTGAGGAATTAATGGTGCTCTAAAGAAAAGTAAGATAAATACCGGTAGTTATAAAATATAGTAGTAGCCTGCAACATCACAGCATGTGTTGCATGTATCTCATACACGAGGTGTATGTATGTGGCATGTCAACTGCAGAGTGTAAGGAGTTTGTGTGCAGATGAGTGGAATGTGCGCGGTATGTGCTCTATGTGCGGTTGGAGTCCTTTGTGTGAGTGGAATGTTTGAGTAGTGTATATGTCCCACATGTCATGAGTGAGAAGTGTTGTCATAGATGAACTTGTAAAAGATATCTCTGGGGAGGGAACATATCACCCCCACATTGAACATATGGAATTAATTATAGCTGGGGAAGTGAAAAAGAGTGGACACTTTAACCTCCATTGAACGATGACCTTCTGCCATGAACATGTAACTACAGTAGGGGATCTGCTGAGAGCAGGTCATCAAATCTAGAATTCATATACTCAGAGGTGGAGAAGTACACTTCCCTAGGCAAGGGCATCCTGTGTTCAAAGGAATTGTCTCAGAAACTCTGTAGCCAGTGGTCAGGGATGAATATTGGGGTTTGTATCGATCCAATATTTATGAAAGATATATTGTGTTATATATAGTGTTGTGGCAAAGTGCCAAAAATAAAGCATCCACTCACATCACCGTAAGGCCGGCCTAACACCTCTAACTTAATCATGGACAGATGAATGATGCTATCCGTGCCATGTTTATTCTCTATTGAAAGATAAAATCGTGATAGTAAACATGACAACAATATCTCCCGCCTAAGACCTCCAGGGGCGAAGATATCCTGATAGTTGGGGATATCATAATCTTCAAAAGACCTAGCATATCCCTTGACCATATGCGTTCGCTAAAAGAAGGTATGTAGGCGAATCCTTGATCTAATAAAAATCAAATGTTGTTTTTTTGTCGTTTGTCAGTCCTGGAAGACACAGTGCTTTGTGGTTCTGGCCTTTGCTCTGAGTGCTTACCTCCATTAAGCTCTGAGCCATTTCCGTGACACGGTTTAGTATTTTTCTTCTGTTATCCTTTTCACTGCCTGTGATTGTATATACCATATTGTTTGGTTCCTATTTTGTAACATCTTTAGTATATTTTTTATAAACACAACCTGTTTTGCTGATTACATATATAAAATGTAATAGCTCTGTCCCTCTGGCTCTATAAACCATACCCCTGAAGCTAGACGCTACCTGACGGGTGTCTAATCGGCCTGTATTAACGATTGGTGGTGGCAGCTAGTTTTGTGGGTTATCGGGAAGCTTGGTGGTTACTGTCCAAAGTATATATGTTCCATGGATTGGAATCGGATGTGTAAATATTATACCGTTCACTATGATCTCTTAATTTCCGGCCTAGTAGTGAATAGTACCGCGGCCTCGACTATCAATTGTCAGCCAAATGCATATTTGTCCTTTTGGTTGGAGGGGTTTTTTGTTTGCTTGTTTTATCTTCCCCATTGAAAACATGGGGATCCCAGCACATTTTTTCCAGAGGGTTCTTTGCTGACAATGATATTAATTGCATGATTTCACCTTTGTCCCATCTCCACAAAGATTTCCCAAAGAGTATAATTACACATCATTAAGGTGACTTCCTATTAGCGAAACAGCTAAAATACAAAGGAAGAAGTCTTTAAAACTTCAGGCAGAAGAATTTGTGTCCCTGACAGCTAGAGCAGCTTGGTATGCAGTCGCACCGCAGGAAAGCTTTTACTATGTTATTACTTACTGAATGTGCCACAGGTCAGATGTGGTAAAGTTCACATTTTAACTGGTTATAGTTATTACAGATTGAATGAAACAGGTCTACAAAAGAATCAATACATGTAAAGACTGGAAGGAATTAGGAGAAAGAATTATTGTCTGGGGGAATTAAATGTCAGTTTGAGTATTATAACTCTGACAAAGGTTCTCTCACTTTAATTTACTCGAACACATAATGGGTGACGGAGAAGCTGGGAAACACTACTTAATCTAAATACATTATTTAACAAACAATTTAATGAAGGCAGCATACATAGCCAAGACAAACTTTCCAACTGCCTCGAACAATGACTTATTTATATGGAGCATTTTGCAATCATGCCTCATTTGTGCAGACACTTGAGCTGAGGAATCTAAACCACAAATGATTAATGTTTTATTCCATGCTTCTGTGCGTATTTGTCATTGTATATATGTGCGTGACAAGATAACTATATCTATGCACAGAAAGTCTGCCTCTGTGTCAGTGTGTGTGTGTCTGTGAACCTACAGTATGTGTGTATCATTTAGGGTCTCACTTTTTTGATAATACGCATCCCACCCATATGAATGGGGTTTCAAAAATCCCAATACAATGATGCAGAGTATTTCTATGCAGACTCGTGTCCATTCCCTCTGCTGATTTTCAATGGAAAAGCCCAAAATTAGCTTCTTTGAAATCATCAACTAAAAATCCTCTCCATCCGAGAAGACTCACTATCTGCATGTGTCACTGTACATGTGTGGATAAGTGTGAATGTTTATATATGTATTGTGTATATGTGTATAGGTCTTTGTGTGTATGTAATATGTATTTTTGGGAGGGTGTTGTGTAAGTTTGCATGTGTATGTGTTGTGTATGTGTGTGTATAATGTGCATGGGTGTTGTGTATGTTTGTATTATGTATGTGTTTGTTTATACAGTGGCATGTAAAAGTTTGGGCATCCCTGATCAAAACTACAGATATTGTGAACAGTTAAGCAAGTTGAAGATGAAATGATCTCTAAAAGGCCTACAGTTAACAATAACACATTTCCTTTGCATTTTAGGCAAAAAATATATATATATTTTCATCTTTTACATTTTAAAAATTACAAAAAAGAAAATAAGCAAATTCAAAAGTTTGGGCACCTTGCATATTTAGTAACACCCCCTTTTCAAAGTACCACAGCTTGTAAACACTTTTTGTAGCCAGCCAAGAGTCTTTCTTTCAATTCTTGGTTGACTGATTTTCATCCATTCTTCCTTGTAAAATTCTCCAGGGCCTGTGAGATTCCTTGGTCGTCTTGCATGTGCTGCTATCTTGACGTCCAGCCACAGATTTTCAATGATGCTCAGAACAGGGGTCTGTGAGGGCCATTGTAAAACCTTCAGCTTGCGCCTTTTGAGGTAGTCTGTTGTGGATTTTGATGTGCATTTAGGATTTTTTACAGATGGTGTTATGTTTTCCTCAAGAATTTGCTGAAATTTCATTGAATAGATTCTTCCCTCTACCCGTTAAAAATTCCCCGTGCCATTGGCTGCAACACAACCCCAAAGCATGATTGGTTCACCCCCATGCTTAATGGTTGTCGAGATGTTCTTTTCCTGAAATTCTGGGCCCTTTTTTCTCTTCAAACACCTTTGATCATTGTTGGCAAAGAGTTCTTGTTTCCAAAATGTATCAGGCTTGTTTAGATGTTCTATTGCATACTTCTGACGCTGAATTTTAGTGTGAGGAAGCAAAAGTTTTCTTATGAGGACTCTTCTATGAATTACATATTTGCGCAGGTGTCTCTGAACAGTAAAACATTGTACCATAACTCCAGAGTCTGCTAAATCTTTCTGAAGGTCTTTTGCAGTCAAGCGGGGGTTCTGATTTGCCTCTCTAGCAATCCTACGAGCAGCTCACACTGAAATGTTGCTTGGTCTTTCAGACCTTATCTTGACCTCTACTGTTTCTGTTAACTGTCATTTCTTAATTACATTTCGAACTGAGGAACGGACAACTTGAAAAACACTTTGCTATCTTCTTATAGCCTTCTCCTTCTTTGTGGGCCTCCATCATTTTCATTTTCAGAGTGATAGGCAGCTGCTTAGAAGAGCCTATGGCTGCTGTTTTTTTGCACAAAGTTAGAGTAGGCTTGGTTTTTATAAAGCTGGGAAATTTGAATCGCCTGACCCTTCCTAATAATAATAGTGAACGAGCCATAACCCTAAATAATTAAGGACTGAAACCTTGGTCAAAGTTATTCGAGCACACAAATCCCCAAGGGTGCCAAAACTTTTGCATTGGTCCAGTTCCCATTTTGTAATTTCAAACATGCAAAAAAAATGACAATATACAGGTCCTTCTCAAAAAATTAGCATATAGTGTTAAATTTCATTATTTACCATAATGTAATGATTACAATTAAACTTTCATATATTATAGATTCATTATCCACCAACTGAAATTTGTCAGGTCTTTTATTGTTTTAATACTGATGATTTTGGCATACAACTCCTGATAACCCAAAAAACCTGTCTCAATAAATTAGCATATCAAGAAAAGGTTCTCTAAACGACCTATTACCCTAATCTTCTGAATCAACTAATTAACTCTAAACACATGCAAAAGATACCTGAGGCTTTTATATACTCCCTGCCTGGTTCATTACTCAAAACCGCCATCATGGGTAAGACTAGCGACCTGACAGATGTCAAGAAGGCCATCATTGACACCCTCAAGCAAGAGGGTAAGACCCAGAAAGAAATTTCTCAACAAATAGGCTGTTCCCAGAGTGCTGTATCAAGGCACCTCAATGGTAAGTCTGTTGGAAGGAAACAATGTGGCAGAAAACGCTGTACAACGAGAAGAGGAGACCGGACCCTGAGGAAGATTGTGGAGAAGGACCGATTCCAGACCTTGGGGAACCTGAGGAAGCAGTGGACTGAGTCTGGTGTGGAAACATCCAGAGCCACCGTGCACAGGCGTGTGCAGGAAATGGGCTACAGGTGCCGCATTCCCCAGGTAAAGCCACTTTTGAGCTACAGAGAAGCAGCACTGGACTGTTGCTAAGTGGTCCCAAGTACTTTTTTCTGATGAAAGCAAATTTTGCATGTCATTCGGAAATCAAGGTGCCAGAGTCTGGAGGAAGACTGGGGAGAAGGAAATGCCAAAATGCCTGAAGTCCAGTGTCAATTACCGACAGTCAGTGATGGTGTGGGGTGCCATGTCAGCTGCTGGTGTTGGTCCACTGTGTTTCATCAAGGGCAGGGTCAATGCAGCTAGGTATCAGGAGATTTTGGAGCACTTCATGCTTCCATCGGCTGAAATGCTTTATGGAGATGAAAATTTCATTTTTCAGCACGACCTGGCACCTGCTCACAGTGCCAAAACCACTGGTAAATGGTTTACTGACCATGGTATTACTGTGCTCAATTGGCCTGCCAACTCTCCTGACCTGAACCCCATAGAGAATCTGTGGGATATTGTGAAGAGAAAGTTGAGAGACGCAAGACCCAACACTCTGTATGAGCTTAAGGCCGCTATTGAAGCATCCTGGGCCTCCATAACATCTCAGCAGTGTCACAGGCTGATTGCCTCCATGCCACGCCGCATTGAAGCAGTCATTTCTGCCAAAGGATTCCCGACCAAGTATTGAGTGCATAACTGAACATTATTATTTGTTGGTTTTTTTGTTTGTTATTAAAAAACACTTTTATTTGATTGGATGGGTGAAATATGCTAATTTATTGAGACAGGTTTTTTGGGTTATCAGGAGTTGTATGCCAAAATCATTAGTATTAAAACAATAAAAGACCTGACAAATTTCAGTTGGTGGATAATGAATCTATAATATATGAAAGTTTAATTGTAATCATTACATTATGGTAAATAATGAAATTTAACACTATATGCTAATTTTTTGAGAAGGACCTGTATATATTTTGGTGTCTAACGTACAAAGGAAATGCGTAATCTTTAACGTTATGCCTTTTAGAGGTAATTTCTTCTTCAACTTGCTTACATGCCACTGTATGTGAGATTTCAAGAGAAGTTGAGACCCGTACTAAACTAAATTATATAACAAATATATGCCAGCTCATAACTAGTGTAAGCAGTGTAGGCTGCCCAAGATATGTTAAATTCATTAATGTCTTAATACATCTGATGCATCCTACACCGGAAGGCTTTTGTGTATTGAAGAAGCCAGACAATGTGGTTAAATACACATTCTAAAACCAAGCCACCCATGGCACAATTTCCAATTAAATTCCAGCAATTTGATAAATTTTTATCCAGATATTCAGTTAGTGGTGAATTAATTTGCTGCTAATCTGAATACTGTAAAGCCTGTAAAGGCATGTGTAACAACACTCTGAGGCTTGTCTAGGACTGTATTGAACACAGTTTGAGCTCATAAATACATCCTTAGTAATATCCAAGTAACATATCTGGCGAGGAGGAAATGGATGGCAGCCTTGAGAATGTGCTCATTTCGTAAAACGTCGTTCATAGGCTGCTTGCTCCATATTCTCTTTGTCCTGTGCCTGTATTTGCACTAAATAAAGCAACATTTATCATCCAAAGGTTGGACTAGTGAGTGACATATACTTTTACTTTTTATTTTTGTGAAAAAAATAACCTACCTGCATATCTTTACATTGAGCATCACTGGCTGAATAATACCACCTGTAATCTAAAATTGATGTTTCCATGAAAACAAATGGCTAACAGCAGTAACCAATGGCCAATTGAACAACACTGCAGTAATAAACTTTTTAGACTACGTAAGCTGTAAAAACAGTTCAGGTCCAAAAATTATCTATTTTTGAAAGCAGATGCCTGTCTTGCTTATTTTTATACACATGCCATGCAAACATAAGAAGCCAAGGTGCAAAAATAAACTTTTTGGGGGATGGCAGGTTGTGTTCTACTATTGCACTATTACAACAAGTGTGCAAAAATAATCATTTGTATTTACAACACGCACAGTTTTTGAGGTAGACAGTTGTGCTTCTATTTGTGGATTATGGAGATTTTTCTTTTGCTTTTAAACATAAAAAATAAAAAGAAATGTAAAAAATATGGCTTAATTGTCTTAAAAGCCAGAAAGCACACTTACTCTGAAATAAGAATTGGTTTCAGAATTTTTTTTTTTGTAGCAAAATTAGAACGAAGGGATAATAAAGTACCCTCCTTGTGTGCAGTGATTCAAGAATAAAAAAATTGTGTTATTAAAGGAAAAGGAAATATGTCGCCAGGTATTTGCTGAGAGCAGCATAATGTAAGAAAACAGACCCTGATTCTAACGATGTATGACTTACCGTATTTTCTGGTGTATAAGATGACTGGGCATATAAAAGACGACCCCCAACTATTCCATATAAAATACGGAGTTTGGGATATACTCGCCGCATAAGACGGGGGTCATCTTATTTGCCGTGTGTCATCCTTATACGGCGTGGGCGTTCCAGATGGTTCCCAGGGTCTGGAGGAGACTCTCCTTCAGGCCCTTGGATCCATATTCATGTTAAAAAAAGAATAAAAATAAAAAATATGGATATACTTACCCTCCGACGGCCCTTGGCTCTCAGCGGTGCAAGCGGCGGCCTCCGTTCCCAAGGATGCATTGCGCGAAGGGCCGGAGATGACGTCGTGGTCATGACTTTTGAGACGATTTTCAGGGGTCAAAAAGTCGTCTTATACGCCAGAAAATACGGTAGTTTACTGATTGCTTTCTTAGCTGTAGGATGTAGCAGAGTTGAGAAAACTAACCATGCCCCCACCAGGCTCTATGTGTAAATTTGACATTAAGCTGCACATCAGTGGTTGGACCTGTGCTCACGTGCACTGTGGTCAGGGCAATGATAATCTCCTAGTGATAAAACCTTCAATGTAAGTAAGCAGCACACAGCCTAATAAATGACACATTGCTGAATTCAGTGTCTCAGCTGCTACCTCATGCTGTCCTCAGATTACGCAAAAAAAAAACTTGCTGACAGATTTCTTTTAAGGCGCTGTAGCTTGAGTATATCACAGATCAATCAATTCACAGTAACACTGACTCTGAGACTACCACTTCAGCTTTTCAATGATTTTCAGAGTTGCGAGTTGCAGTACAGGAGTACTCCTCTTATTTGGAGGAGGAGATGGGGCTGGGATGGGAATAGAGCTGGATAGTGATGAGCGAGTGCACTCGTTGCTCGGGTTTGCCGAGCATGCTTGGGTGGTCTCCGAGTATTTTGGTGTGCTTGGAGATTCAGTTTTTGTTGACGCAGCTGCATGATTTGTGGCTGCTAGACAGCTTTAATACATGTGGGGGTTGCCTGTTCCTGTTTGTTAGGGAATCCCCACATGTATTCAAGCTGTCTGACAGCTGCAGATCATGCAGCTGCATCACCATAAACTAAATCTTGAGCACGCTGAAATACTCGGAGACCACCCAAGCATGCCCGGAAAACCAGAGTAACGAGCACACTCGCTTATCACTAGAGCTGGAGTGATTTAAACTTCAGAGGGGGAGGCTGCGCTGGGTGTGAAATAAAGCTGGACTAACAGATTTCAGAGGAGGAGGCTGTGCTGGCTGCGGCCTAAAGCTGGAGTTACACGTTTCACAGGAGGAGGCTGCGCTGGGTGTTGATTAGAGCTGGAGTGACAAAGGCTTCAGATCTATACATTCATTTGTACATCAGTTCAAGCACTGAGTTCTCAGTAAATGGACTTTATAACTAAAGATATTGCTGGGCCTATCCTTGAAAGGGCTCCATGTGAATATAAACAGTTTGGGAAGGAGAATCCTGCTGACAGATTCCCTTTAAATCACTTTTTGAATATTCAGTTGCAAAATAAAACATTTTAATAGAGGATGCGTTTTGAATTTTCCTCCAGAATATCAAACAGAAATGTAATTTTAAACAAGTAATGAGCGCACATCAGTATTCTTTCATTTCATTGCATGCAGATATATTCCTATTGCTCAGTTCCTAAAGCAGTCCAAACTCCCTCAGTACCAGAGCAGGGTAAACGAAAAGATAGAAAAAAAAACACAAAGCAAAAGACAAACAGAAGGTCTGAAACAGCTGTAATGTTGAGAACAGTGGCAAGGTTGATGTAAGTAAAAGCTGGAAACAAAAGCAGAAGAAAAATCATTCTTGGGCATCAAAAACATGTTTGCATTTTGCTTTTAGCTCCCTGAAACCTAGACAAATTGTGTTAAATGCGTCTAGCGTCCTAAGCGCTTTTAGAATCTTATCGTTCTCAGCAACTGATTTATTAGCGGTCAGGAATAAATGGACAAAAAACAGAATGACTGATTTACCACTCAGTTAATACGCCAACAGTACAAAGCCAGTAAAATGCACTCCAACTATTTCCTATGCCATAAAAAGAATGAAGATATCTCAGAGCTGGAGCACTTGTTACAAAGTCTGATGTGGAAGTGAAAGCCTCAAGACGGGAAGAAGAGTTTTCAGTCAAAAAAGACAGCAGATGTTCTTCTATATTCAACATTTTACTGCAGATATAAGGGGCTGTTCGAGCAGATGCTGCTTTGCATTAACACTAGGTCATGTCAATGTGAAATTCGTTGCTGGAAAGTATGGTATAAGGAGACAGCAATGGCTTTAAGATATCTTTCTATGTGACTCAAATGGAAAATTCTTAAACATGTTTCTGGAAAATAATACATTTGGGAAGTGCTACACAGTAAACAGAAGATGGGGTGTCAGAATTTAAAGAGTCAAATAAGTTACAGTAATCACCGGAAACAAGAAGAGATCCAGAATGAATAAAAAGATTCAATGTTTATTAATAGTCAATTTTAAAAAATTACCATTAAAGTCAACCATAAAAAAACAGAAATGCCTCACAGAGAGAGACGCCACAAAATTAAATTTACATAGTATCACAGGACCTTAAACCAGTTACACAAGACTATTAGTCAAAAGGTTATTTGTATAAAGATAATAATAAATGGCATAAACAGTCCCTGGAAGAAGCCAGCGGTGAAACGTGCGTCGGGTGGGGAGTCTCTAGTCTTTTGATCTCCAGGTAGCTATCAAGCTTTTAAATGCACATGCAATATTAGTGGACTGTTTGATATAACTTGCATTTATTTGTGAAAAAAAAAAGAAATTTGGTGAAAATTTAGAAAATTTCGCAATTTTCAAATTTTGAATTTTCATGCCCTTAAAGGGACTCTGTCACCTGAATTTGGAGGGAACAATTTTCAGCCATCGGGGCGGGGTTTTCCGGTGTTTGATTCACCCTTTCCTTACCCGTTGGCTGCATGCTGGCTGCAATATTGGATTGAAGTTCATTCTCTGTCCTCCGTAGTACATGCCTGCACAAACCCTAACCCAAACCCTAACCTTAACTTTAGCCACAACCCGAACCCTAACTTTAGCAACAACCCTAACCCTAACTTTAGCAGCAACCCTAACCCTAACCTTAACTTTAGCCCCAATCCTAACCCTAACCCTAACTTTAGCCCTAACTCTAACCCTAACTTTAGCCCCAAACCTAACCCTAACGGGAAAAGGGAAATGATTTTTTTTTAAATTTTATTATTTTTCCCTAACTAATGGGGTGATAAAGGAGGATTTGATTTACTATTAATAGTGGGTTTTTATACAGGGTTTTTATGTTTGGCATCTGTCACACACTAAAATACACTTTTTATTGCAAAAAATAGTTTTTGTATCACCACATTTCGAGAGCTATAATTTTTTTCCATATTTTGGCACACAGAGTCATGTGAGGTCTTGTTTTTTGCGGGATCAGTTGATGTTTTTATTTGTACCATTTTCGGGCACATGACATTTTTTGACCACTTATTATTACGATTATTCTGAGGCAGAAGGAACAAAAACCAGCAATTCATGAATTTCTTTTGTGTGGGGCATTTATACCGTTCTGCATGTGGTAAAATTGATAAAGCAGTATTATTCTTCGGGTCAGTATGATTACATTGATACCTCATTTATATCATTTTTTTATGTTTTGGCGCATTTATACAATAAAAACTATTTTATATAAAAATTATTATTTTTGCATTGCTTTATTCTGAGGGCTATAACTTTTTTATTTTTTTTCTGATGATGCTGCATGGTGGCTTGTTTTTTGCGGGACAAGATACCATTTTCAGTGGTATCATGTTTATTTATATCCGTCTTTTTGTTTGCATGTTATTCCACTTTTTGCTTGGCAGTATGATGATAAAGCATAGTTTTTTTGCCCTGTTTTTCATTTTTTTTACGGTGTTCACTGAAGGGGTTAACTATTGTGACAGTTTTATAGGTCAGGTTGTTACGGACAGGGCGATAGTTAATATGTGTACATTTATTTTTTATTTACATAAAGAAATGCATTTATTGGAACATTATTTTTTTTCTTTATTTAGGAATTCTTACAAAAATATTTTTACATGGTATAATTTTTTTTTAACTTTTTTACATTGTCCCAGGGTGGGACATCGCTGTATAAAGTCAGATTGCTGATCTGACACTTTGCACAGCATTGTATCAGATCAGTGATCTGACAGGCAGTGAAGGAGGCTTGACGGTGCCTGCTCTCAGCAGGCACTGGGAAGCCACCTACCTGCAGAACCCAGAAGGACCCCGCGATCAACTTGGATCCGGGGGTCTGCAGGCAGGGAGAACCTCAGAACGCGATCACATTGTGTTGTTCTGAGGGTCTGAGGGAAGCATGCAGAGAGCCTCCTCCCTGCACGATGCTCCTCTATGCCACTGGAATGTTGCGAATGTTGTTAAAGTCCCGGGAGTGGTCCGTGACTGGCACTTAGCCCCAATCCTAAGCTGCGAGACTCAGCTGACACCCAGCCACGGTCAGCAGCGCTGCCCCGGTGAGCGCAGCTGATCGCCTATGACGTACTATTCCATCCATGGGAATTAAATCCCAGGTTACATGAATGGAATAGTACATCGGATGGCAGAAAAAAGGTTAATAAAAAAAAGGTAAAATGGCTCCATTTTCCGAGACCTATAACATTTCCATTTTTGGGGATTTGGGGCTTATTTTTTTGTGCGCCGAGCTGATGTTTTTTTTTATACCATTATGGTGCAGATACGATCTTTTGACCGCCCCTTACTGCATTTTATTGCAATGTGACGGAGACCAAAAAATCTTAATTCTGGCGTTTTGAATTTTTTTCTCATTACACCATTTACCAATCGGGTAGATTTTTTTTTATATTGATAAATTGGGCGATTCTGAACATGGCGATACCAAATGTGCATGTGTTTGATTTTTTTATTGTTTTACTTTGATTTGGGTGAAAGGGGGGTGATTTGAACTTGTACTGTGGATACGGAAAGTATTCATACACCTTTAATTTTTTCACTCTTTGTTTCATTGCAGCCATTTGGCAAATTTAAAAAAGTTTATTTTTTTCTCATTAATTTACACTCTGCACCCCATCTTGTTTGAAAAAAAACCAGAAATATAGTAATTTTTGCAAATTTATTAAAAAAGAAAAACTGAAAAATCACATGGTCATAAGTATTCAGACCCTTTGCTCAGTATTGAGTAGAAGCACTCTTTTGACCTAGTATTATTATTAATATTAGTTAATTATATAGCACCATTTAGGGTTGAGCGACCTTTACTTTTATAGGATCGGGTCGGGTTTCACAAAACCCGACTTTCTCAAAAGTTGGGTCGAGTGAAATCGGCCGATCCTATAAAAAAGTCGGGGTCGGGGTCGGCCGAAACCCGAAACCCAATGCATTGCAATAGGTTACTATGGTTCCCAGGGTCTGAAGGAGAGGAAACTCTCCTTCAGGCCCTGGGATCCATATTTAAGTGTAAAAGAAAGAATTAAAATAAAAAATATTGTTATACTCACCCTCTGACGCGCCCTGGTACTAACCGGCAGTCTTCCTTCCTTAGAATCAGTGCTTGAAAGACGTTTGGTGACGTCGCGGCTTGTGATTGGTTGCGCGACGGCCCATGTGACCGCTCACGCGACCAATCACAAGCCGCGACGTCATCGAAGGTCCTTCAAGCGCTGATTCTTTGGAAGGAAGGCTGCCGGAAAGAAGCAGGGCGCGTCCGAGGGTGAGTATATACCTAATAAGAATATACTCACCCTCGGACGCGCCCTGCTTCTTTCCGGCAGCCTTCCTTCCTAAGAATCAGTGCTTGAAGGACCTTCGGTGACGTCGCGGCTTGTGATTGGTCGCATGAGCGGTCACATGGGCCGTTGCGCGACCAATCGCAAGCCGCGACGTCACCGAAGGTCTTTCAAGCGCTGATTCTAAGGAAGGAAGACCGCCGGTTAGTACCAGGGCGCGTCAGAGGGTGAGTATAGCAATATTTTTTATTTTAATTCTTTCTTTTACACTTAAATATGGATTCCGATACCGATTTCCGATATTGCAAACATATCGGAACTCGGGATCGGAATTCCGATACCAGATTCAGAAGATCGCCGACCTCATGGCCGACACCACACAGGGGTCGGGTTTCATGAAACCCGACCTTGCCAAAAGTTGGCGACTTCTGAAAATGACAGACCCGTTTCGCTCAACCCTAGCACTATTGATTCCGTGGTGCTGTACATGAGAAGGGGTTACATACAAGTTACAGATATCACTTACAGTAAACAAACTAACAATGACGGACTGATACAGAGGGGCGAGGACCCTGCCCTAGCGGGCTTACATTCTACAGGATTATGGGGAAGGAGACAGTAGGTTGGGGGTTGCAGGAGCTCCGGTGTTGGTGAGGCGGTAGCTTCGATAGTGATGAGGCGGCAGCAGTGTCAGTGCAGGCTGTAGGCTTTCCTGAAGAGATGAGTTTTCAGGTTCCGTCTGAAGGATCCGACTGTGGTTGATAATCGGACGTGTTGGGGCAGAGAGTTCCAGAGGATGGGGGATATTCGGGAGAAGTCTTGGAGGCGATTGGATGAGGAGCGAATAAGTGTGGAGGAAAGAAGGAGGTCTTGGGAGGACCAGAGATTGCGTGAGGGAAGATATCGGGAGATTAGTTCAGAGATATATGGAGGAGACAGGTTATGGATGGCTTTGTAGGTCAGTATTAGTAATTTGAACTGGATACGCTGAGGGAATGGGAGCCAGTGAAGAGATTTGCAGAGGGGAGAAGTGGAAGAGTAGCGAGTAGACAGATGGATTAGTCGGGCAGCAGAGTTAAGGATGGACTGGAGAGGTGCAAGGGTGTTAGCAGGGAGGCCACAGAAAAGGATGTTGCAGTAGTCAAGGCGGGAGATGATGAGGGCATGCACAGTATAGCCATGAGTCTTCTTGGGAATGATGCAACAAGTTTTTCACACCTAGATTTGGGGATCCTCTGCCATTATTCCTTGCAGATCCTCTCCAGTTCCATCAGGTTGGATGGTGAACGTTGGTGGACAGCCATTTTTCAGGTCTCTCCAGAGATGCTCAATTGGGTTTAGGTCAGGGCTCTTGCTGGGCCAGTCAAGAATGGTCACAAAGTTGTTCTGAAGCCACTCCTTTGTTATTTTAGCTGTGTGCTTAGGTCATTGTCTTGTTGGAAGGTGAACCCAAGTTAAAAGCCATGGGTGGATCGCGATTCCACCTGCAGCTGTTAGAGGCACATGTCTGCTGTTTGAAAACAGCTAACATGTGCCGGGAAAGATGTGGGCTCAGTACCGGAGCCCACATCAAAGGGATGGAGCCCGTCGTGGGTGCATTATTATGCTCAATGTCGGAAAGGGGTTAAAACATGACAAACCAAATAGAGATAAAAACCGCAGGAACACCGGTGATGGAGTAGCATTAGAAAACTCACAATGCCTGATTTTCTGATAAACCCCATAATGAAGATGAAATATCACTATCTGATTTTGCAATGCAACATAATCTACTATATAATTGTCTAAGGGTCACTTCCGTCTTTCTGGCCTTCTGCCTGTCTGTCTGACACGGATATTCATTGGTTGTGGCCTCTGTCAGTCATGGAAGTCCAAGTCGCTGATTGGTCACGGCAAAACAGCCATGACCAATCAGCGACGGGCACAGTCTGGAACAAAATGGACGCTCCTTACTCCCCGCAGTCTGTGTCCGGCGCCCGCATACTCCCCTCCCGTCACCACTCACACAGGGTTAATGCCAGCGGTAACGGGTAACGCACTCCGTAACCGCTGCTATTAACCCTGTGCGACCAACTTTTTACTATTGATGCTGCATCTGCGGCATCAATAGTAAAAAGTTCTAATGTTAAAAATATTTTAAAAAAATAAAAATCGTTATATACTCACCATCCATCGGCCCCATCTCGTGCGTTCTGGTCTCAAGAGTGCATTGCGATCTCGCGAGATGATGACGTAGCAGTCTCGCGAGACCACTATGTCATCATCTCGCGAGACTGCAATGCACTCTTGAGACCGGAGCGCACGAGAAGTATCGGTAACCGCTTCCTGGATTCCGTGGCCAATGGAAGGTGAGTATAAAACTATATTTTACTTTAATTCTTTTTTTTTTAACAGGGATATGATGCCCTCATTGCTATATACTACATGGGCTGTGCAATATACTACATGGACTGTGCAATATACTACGTGGGCTGAGCAATGTACTCCGTGGGCTGCGCAATATACTCCGTTGGCTGCGCTATATACTACGTGGGCTGTGCAAAGTACTGCGTGCGCTGGGCAATGTACTATGTGGGCTGCACAATGTAATACATGGGCTGCGCAATGTACTATGTGGGCTGCGCAATGTACTACGTGGGCTGCACAATATACTACGTGGGCTGCGCAATGTACTACATGGGCTGCGCAATGTACTACGTGGGCTGTGCAATGTACTGCGTGGGCTGCGCAATGTACTGCGTGGGCTGCGCAATGTACTGTGTGGGCTGCGCAATGTACAACGTGGGCTGCGCAATGTACTACATGGGCTGCACAATGTACTATGTGGGCTGCGCAATGTACTACATGGGCTGCACAATGTATTACATGGGCTGCGCAATGTACTATGTGGGCTACGCAATGTAGTACGTGGGCTGCGCAATGTACTACGTGGGCTGGGCAATGTACTACGTGGCCTGTGCAATAGTAATATACTACATGGGCTGTGCAATATACTACGTGGGCTGTGCAATATACTACGTGGCTGTGCAGCATACTATGTGGGCTGTTCAATGTACTACGTGGGCTCTGCAATGTACTATGTGGGCTGGGCAATGTACTACGTGGCCTGTGCAATAGTAATATACTACATGGGCTGTGCAATATACTACGTGGGCTGTGCAATATACTATGTGGCTGTGCAGCATACTATGTGGGCTGTTCAATGTACTACGTGGGCTGTGCAATGTACTACGTGGGCTGTGCAATGTACTACATGGGCTGTGCAATGTACTATGTGTGCTGGGCAATGCACTGTGTGGGCTGTGCAATATACTACGTGGGCTGTGCAATATACTACGTGGGCTGAGCAATGTACTCCGTGGGCTGCGCAATATACTCCGTTGGCTGCGCTATATACTACGTGGGCTGTGCAAAGTACTGCGTGCGCTGGGCAATGTACTATGTGGGCTGCACAATGTAATACATGGGCTGCGCAATGTACTATGTGGGCTGCGCAATGTACTACGTGGGCTGCACAATATACTACGTGGGCTGCGCAATGTACTACGTGGGCTGCGCAATGTACTACGTGGGCTGTGCAATGTACTGCGTGGGCTGCGCAATGTACTGCGTGGGCTGCGCAATGTACTGTGTGGGCTGCGCAATGTACAACGTGGGCTGCGCAATGTACTACATGGGCTGCACAATGTACTATGTGGGCTGCGCAATGTACTACATGGGCTGCACAATGTATTACATGGGCTGCGCAATGTACTATGTGGGCTACGCAATGTAGTACGTGGGCTGCGCAATGTACTACGTGGGCTGGGCAATGTACTACGTGGCCTGTGCAATAGTAATATACTACATGGGCTGTGCAATATACTACGTGGGCTGTGCAATATACTACGTGGCTGTGCAGCATACTATGTGGGCTGTTCAATGTACTACGTGGGCTCTGCAATGTACTATGTGGGCTGGGCAATGTACTACGTGGCCTGTGCAATAGTAATATACTACATGGGCTGTGCAATATACTACGTGGGCTGTGCAATATACTATGTGGCTGTGCAGCATACTATGTGGGCTGTTCAATGTACTACGTGGGCTCTGCAATGTACTACGTGGGCTGTGCAATGTACTACATGGGCTGTGCAATGTATTATGTGTGCTGGGCAATGCACTGTGTGGGCTGTGCAATATACTACGTGGGCTGTGCAATATACTACGTGGGCTGTGCAATATACTACGTGGGCTGTGCAATATACTACGTGGGCTGTGCAATATACTACGTGGCTGTGCTAGAGTTAAATAAATCACTAATTACCCATGTATTGTGCATGCAATATTCACCTAAATCATGTTAGTGCCATATACAGTGTGAATATTCCCAACCATTTAAAAATTACACAAATAAATTCAGTCAAAATGCACAAAAAAAATCAGCAAATAATTAAACTGAAATGTTAATGCAACAATTTGGTTAGCCTTTAAACCACTCATCTGCTTAACATTCCAAAATGCATAATAATGTTTTATTCATATTTACTTGCATAAAAGAATAATATCTTTAATAGAGCTTGCTTTGCTAAACAAGTGACAATGGTCTTTCTTCACCTTTTTGGATATGCACGTTTTCATAATTAATAATGGGCTGCTACTGTTTCTATGTTTGTAAACGGTGATTTCAGGTATCTTTGCAAAAGTTATCACGGAAACAAAAGAATTGCAAGAATATCTTCATTAGCATCATGCAAGCTGACAAGTATGAAAGGTGTTGTTTTAATTCTGAGAAAAGATCCTTATTACACCTAATTTTATATCATGTGCGAGCAATAAAACCTCTTATTAAGTGCAACAATTTCATTAACAATTCTGTAAACTTAAGTAGATCATTTTCTTATTAATTAATTTAGTAAAACAAAAGACAATTGCATGATTGCTGTTAATTTCTTCTTATTCATGAGTTCACGCATCTCCGCCTCTTTCTTCATTGTACCCTTTTACTCCCATAATTATATACACAGACATTCCCACTCTGTCAAATAAACGTTATTCATTCACAATGGCTCAACGCATAATATCAGATTACTATTACACTATGACACAGACGTTTATTGCCACTATATAATCACTTCACTAAAGACTGGATTATATTCATTATAATATCAGTATCTTTGCGATGACCTGATTCGAAAGTCTAGATCTTATGATCAGATCAGGCTGCATAAAGAAAAAAAAACGAGAGCTTCTCATGACAGAAGACAGATGAAGTTCAATATGTGAGCGCCTTACCCTCCTACTGCTAATCTGATGAGAGGGGCTTGTCAATGAGCACCTGAGTCATCGCAGGCTCACATAACAGAATCAGAAAAACATGGCTACTTTCTTCCAGAAACTGAGCTACTCTCATTCATGGGTTGTCTTTTGTTTACAGTTTAGCATCATTTTTTACATGAAAAGGTTTTTACTGCAATACCATACATGTATGGAACTATATTTTTCAAAGTGGTCATTGATATTTTGCACACCTTCCAAATGCGTGATATATGTATGCCATAACTTAAGTGCGCGGGCTCAGGTGCTGAGCCTGCTCCATACATGGTGCTAGCTGTGATATATAGCAAGCACCCAGTCCAAACTGATTGCTGCTTTTTAAAAAGCAGTTATCAAACAGATACATACTGCAATATATCTACTACTGTATATAATTGTCTAAGGGTCACTACCGTCTGTCTGTCCTTCTGTCTTTCTTTCTGTCACAGATGTTCATTGGTCGCGGCCTCTGTCTGTCATGGAATCCAAGTCGCTGATTGGTTGTGGCAAAACGCCCACGACCATTGCCACGACCAATCAGCGACGGCCACAGTCCGGCGGCAATATGGACGCTCTTTCCTCCCCGCAGTCAGTGCCCGCTCCATACTCCCCTCCATACTCCCCTCCAGTCATCCAGTCAGCCCTCACACAGGGTTAATGCCAGCCTTACCGGAGCGCGGTGTAATGCACTCTGGTTACGCAGCTATTAACCCTGTGTGACCAACTTTTTACTATTGATGCTGCGTATGCAGCATCAATAGTAAAACGATCTAATGTTAAAAATAATAATAATTAAAAAAAAAGGTTATTCTCACCCTCCAACGTGCGTCCTGTCCTCGGCAGTGCAAGTGGCAGGTTTTGATTCCAAAGATGCTATGCGAGAAGGACCTGCCATGATGTCACGGTCATGTGACCGCGACGACATCACAGGTCCTGCACTCATACCAATCCTGGGACTGGAAGCTGCCGCGTGCACCGCACACAGGCGACAGGACTACAAGGGGCCCTCGGAGGGTGAGTATATATTTTTTTATTTTTTAACCTGTTACATACATTGGCTGGGCAATATACTACGTAGCTGGGCAATATACTACGTGACTGGGCAATATACTACGTGACTGGCAGTATACTATGTGGCTGAGCAATATACTACGTCACTGGGCAATATACTATGTGGCTGGGCAATATACTACATGGGCTGTGCAATATACTACATTGACATGCATATTCTAGAACACCCGATGCGTTAGAATCGGGCCACCATCTAGTGTATATATATATATATATATATATATATATATATATATATATAGTGAAAAAAACAGAACAGCATCAAAATACTACCTTAAAAAATGTGCAAAGCTCCCCAAGCCACTGTTCATGGCGGCTCAAAATATAAAAGGCAAATATACATGTTCTTATATCATATATATATATATATATATATATATATATATATATATATATATAGCAAAAAAGGAAAACAGCACTACAAAAAATGAAAAAAATGTGGACTTTATTGCCCGAATGGCGTGGCGACGTTTCGGATATAGTATCTTGAGAAAGGATACTATATCCGAAACGTCGCCACGCCATTCGGGCAATAAAGTCCACATTCTTTTCATTTTTTGTAGTGCTGTTTTCCTTTTTTGCTATATATATATATATATATATATATATATATATATATATATATATATATATGATATAAGAACATGTATACATACATACCTATTTAAATGTGTATATATATATTTGCATTTTTTTACATGTTGATATTTGTATATATGTCACATCTAAGGAAATATTACATTAAAATATCCCAATGGCAAATGCCATAAGGAGGAAAAAATTCCAAAATTGCCACTTTTGGCCTATGTCCCTTCCCCTAAAAATGCAATACCAAGAGATACAGACTTTTTATGTATCCCCAAATGATATCAATAAAAATGTCTACAAAGTTCACAATTTTTCTAAATCATTATAATATAACAAAGCTATACAAATTAGATATTGTTGGAATCTCAATTTGCCAGGCAAAATAAAATTTATAAAACAGAAACAAAACAAACAAAACATTGTCAGTCATGCATTGTTTTCACCATTGTCATTATATTATTATTATTTATTATTTATATAGCACCATTAATTCCATGGTGTTGTACAGAGTTATAGATTTCGTTTAGAGTAAGCAAATTTACAATGACAGACTGGTACAGAAGGGAGAGGACCCTGTGCTTGCGGACTTACATTCTACGGGCAAAGTGAATGGTGCTATTCAAAATTCAAACTCCTCTAGCAAGAAAAACAAGCACTCAAATGGCTGTGTTCATAGAACAAATAAAAAGTTATGGCTCTTGAAAGAACAAAAGAGCAAAATCAACAATTGTTCAGTCAGAAAGGAGGTAATTAAGCTAACATGATGGTAATGTCCTTTTTTATTAACAGTAAAAAGTACCAATACTTCATGTTTAGACACAGTCCCAAAAAGTCTTCACGATAAATATTGAAAGATAGCTACCTATCAAACTAGTGCCCATTATCTCTGCCCACTCTGGATCCATGTACGTATTATTCCTCAGCTGTAAAGTCTCTAATGTCCTTATTTCACTTTAAAGGGTTCTCTCAAGTTTGAACGTTATCTTCCATCCAAAGATTAGGGCATAACTTTCCAATCACTGGCGGTCAGACCACCATGCCTCCATTCATCCCAAGATCCCTGGCTGAACAGAGCAAAAGTTGGTCATGTGCACTGCCTTTCTATTGATAACTGCTGAATTCAGCCAGTGCTCAGCCGGGGTTCTTCAAAGCCCCAGTACTCGGAATCTGTCAGTGCCAAGACTATTGGACACCAAGAAATCAGAAAGTTATCCCCTATACAATGAACAGGGGATAACTTTTAATCTTTAGAGCACCCTTTACAGCAGGCAAGGTGACCTTTCAGCAAGTATTTGCATTTAGCAAATGCATTATTTTTCCTTAGGGTACCGTCACACAGTGGCATTTTGATCGCTACGACGGCACGATTTGTGACGTTCCAGCGATATATACCGTGACGTTCCAGCGATCTCGCTGTGTCTGACACGCTCCTGCAATCAGGGACCCCGCTGAGAATCGTACGTCGTAGCAGATCGTTTGAAACTTTCTTTCGTCGTCTAGTGTCCCGCTGTGGCGGCATGATCGCATGATTTAACAAAGGTGTGCACGATATTGTATACGATGTGCGCATAGTAATCAACGGTTTCTACATCGCACATACGTCATGAAATTATCGCTCCAGCGTCGTACATTGCAAAGTGTGACAGCAGTCTACGACGCTGGAGCGATATTGTTACGATGCTGGAGCGTCACGGATCGTGCCGTCGTAGCGATCAAAATGCCACTGTGTGACGGTACCTTTAGTGAACCTGAAAATGAAATAGAACTTTACTATCTAAGAAAAGAAATGCTGTGCAACACATTTGCATAAACTGGACAGTATGATTGTCACCTGCCCTATATATTCCTCTACGAAATACCTAGGAGACACAGCGTAGGGCTCTGTCTCCTGCTGGAGCTTAACAGTCAGTAACCTCACAGTTCAGATATCACTGCTACCAGAGCCCAAGAAGAATAAGGACTTTATCAATCATCCACAATGCAGAGATAAAACCTATAGTGAGTGCTGTAGAAATTAACCGTTAATTTACACCCAAAGGCGCAGTTTAACAGCAGCATTGTATAACATGCTAGACATCACACAAAAACTTTTCAGACTATTTTTGGCAAAATATTTATTATTATTATTATTATTATTTATTATTAGAACGCCATTTATTCCATGGCGCTTTACATGTGAGGAGGGGTATACGTAATAAAAACAGGTAAAATAATCTTGAACAATGCAAGTCACACCTGGTACAGGAGGAGAGAGGATCCTGCCCGCGAGGGCTCACAATCTACAAGGGATGGGTGAGAATACAGTAGGTGAGGATATAGCTGGTCGTGAAGTGGTTTGGTCGATCGGTGGTTACTGCAGGTTGTAGGCTTGCCGGAAGAGGTAAGTCTTCAGGTTCTTTTTGAAGGTTTCGATGGTAGGTGAGAGTCTGATATGTTGTGGTAGAGAGTTCCAGAGTAGGGGTGATGCGCGAAAGAAATCTTGTAAGCGATTGCGGGAAGAGGAGATAAGAGGGGAGTAGAGAAGGAGATCTTGTGAGGATCGGAGGTTGCGTGCAGGAAAGTACCGGGAGATGAGATCACAGATGAATGGAGGAGACAGGTTGTGGATGGCTTTGTATGTCATGGTTAGGGTTTTGTACTGGAGTCTCTGGGTAATGGGGAGCCAGTGAAGGGATTGACAGAGAGGTAGGCCGGGAAATAGCGGGGGGACATGTGCATTTGTCAGGCAGCAGAGTTTAGAATAGATTGGAGGGGTGCGAGAGTGTTACAGGGGAGGCCACAGAGCAGGACGTTACAGTAGTCGAGGCGGGAGATGATGAGGGCATCATCAAGTTAATTATTTAACTTTTTCTGGAAATAGAAGTCAATTGTTTCATGCTACGTATGGGAAATTCTTGTTTGGTCAAAGTTGATCTTGCCACCTCACTTCTAGGAAAGGTGAAAGAATATAGGTGATCACTCTCCACCTAAATTTCTGACTTTTTTCTGTCTGCCAGAAAGCAGCAGGTGAAATTTTGATTGTGACCCCGCAAGTTATTTTTAAACTGTTATCCAGAAAGTAATGCCAACAATAAAATGTATCATTGTTATTATTAGTATTAACAACATTCATGTTTATTATATATTGATATGTTATAACATTTTAAATAATACTCAGCTATATAAGACCTTTTGCTTTGCACTAATGAAGGGCAATCACCCCGAAACATGTGTCTGCAAATGGAGTGTCTGGTTTACCTTTTAATCTAAGTCATGTTGGCTTGATAAAGAGTCATTATTGACTTTTAGGATTGCTACTTCCAATATGTGGCACTAGAGTTCATGTCTTCTTCCTCTCCGAAGACGCAATTTATACATTTAAATTCCTAGAAGCACACATGGCCTATACGTCTTCTTATACTGGCTTGGCACTCTCTCCAAGGAAAAATATTATCCTTTAGACTTAGCTAAAGATTTTTCCTGTTACTTGCACCAATTTCTAGCATCTGTAGTAATACATTTGATAGCCTGATTGTGATCTGCCCCCTCCTCGTAAACACCACCTACTTTTGCAGCCACTTAACAAGAGTCGAGAGGAGTACAGTCACATATTTTGCGTAAATATAGCGAATTTCAAAATGTTCAAGTTTTTTTTTTACCTTGGAGAACCAGCACAAAGTCAATATTAAATCTCCCTTAATCTCTGTTTTTTCATTTACAGTAAAATTGCAGTTAGAGCTTATTGTAATAAGATTAAAATAAAAGCAAACTAGATGTCCTAGATCCTCATCATCAACCTGCAGTAACTGCATCACAATTAATGTTGCAAAATAAAAAATAATATATAATATACTTTACCTTAATAACTTTCAGGACAAACCCAAATGAAAAAATATTTATCATGGAGGAACTATTATTAAAAAAACTAAATAATTAGGATTTTAATATCCTACCTATGAGTGTCCTACATACTATGAAAGCACACAATATGCATTTTTCACCTCTTTAATAAGTGCAGAAAATGTGCTGGGACTTAAAAGGGTCAACTCACTCCCCACTGCTCTGATAGTCTGTTAATCGGCACAGGAACCGAGGTAGAAATTATTTGCTAATGCATTGGTAGAAGTTTTATACAAACCAGCCCATACAAAATTACAAAATGACTCATAGCAAATGTATTGTAAAGAGCCTGTATCCTCATTCTTAATTAACAGGGCAATTTTGCACCTCATTTTTATGTGCATTAGCAGAACACTGTAGTGAGTCTTAAAATGCCCTTGTTAGATTTGATATTGTTCTTCCCCACTGAAATGATCTCGGCACACGACAGAAATGTGTTTGCCATAATAATCGTGCCTCTGTTGACGAACAGTTTTCTGCACCCAGGGTCAGCTTAAGCAGAAGACATTTAGTGATTGTATGCTTTTAGACATCTTTAGTTTTCTATTTAATATGCAAGTAAAAAAATATATATTAACCCCTGTGGTATAAAGACAGCCGAGCTTAAATGCACAGGAAGAACCCCAGGTAGAAATGCTTTGGAGATTTCATTTTAGAACTTGCCATTCTGATTTATTTCAGTCATAAATTTAATTATTTGGGTGAGTGAAAAATAGAGGAATATCCCAGAGGTAGAAACTTTTTTCACTTTTTTTGTGAAGTCAATATCTTTTGCTAAATCAAAACTAAAGAAACTTCACTGAAAGTTCAAAAGCTTCGGAATTTATTAGATTAACTAGATGGTTGCCCGATTCTAACGCATCGGGTATTCTAGAATATGTATGTCCACGTAGTATATTGCCCAGCCATGTAGTATATTGCCCATCGACGTAGTATATTGCCCAGCCATGTAGTATATTGCCCATCGACGTAGTATATTGCCCAGTGACGTAGTATATTGCCCGGTGACGTAGTATATTGCCCAGTGACGTAGTATATTGCCCAGTGACGTAGTATACAGCACAAAGCCACATAGCATATTGCACAGCCCATGTAGTATATTGCCCAGCTATGTAGTATATTGCCCAGCCACGTATAACACAGGTTAAAAAAATAAAAAATAAACATATACTCACCTTCCGCAGGCGCGTTGTAGCACTGTTGCCTGTGTGGGGTGCAGGCGGCATCTTTCGGTCCCAGGGTGTGCTGACGTTGCGGTCACGTGACCGTGTCGCAGTCACATGACCATGATGTCACGGCAGGTCCTTGTCGTACAAGACCTGTCATGACGTCGCGGTCACATGACCGTGACGTCATGGCAGGTCCTTTCCACGCAGGCGCACAGGACTTGTGATGACGTCACGGTCACATGACCGTGATGTCACGGCAGGTCCTTCTGCCAGACCATCCGTGCGACCGGAACGTGCCGGTTGCATCGCGAGGAGCGGGAAAGGCGGCATAGGTGAGTATATAATCATTTTTTTTTTTTAATGATTTTTAACATTAAATGTTTTTACTATTGGCGCTGCATAGGCTGCGTCAATAGTAAAAAACTTGGTCACACAGGGTTAATAGCAGCGGTAACGGACTGCATTACACCGCGGCATAATGCGGTCCGTTACAGCTGCCATTAACCCTGTGTGAGGGCAGACTGGAGGGGTGTATGCGGGCGCCGGGCATTGAGTGCGGGGAGTAAGGAGCAGCCATTTTCTTCCGGACTGTGCGCGTCGCTGATTGGTCGCGGCAGCCATGACAGGCAGCTGCCGAGACCAATCCGCGAACGAATAACCGTTACAGAAGGACAGACAGACAGACGGAAGTACCCCTTAGATAATTATATAGTAGATATTCACTACTCAACACTTACCGTATATAGCCGTGTATAAGCCGAGTTTTTCAGCACATTTTTTTTGTGCTGAAAACACCCCCTCGACTTATACACGAGTCATGATTAAGGGAGCTTAGTCTCCAGAAACGCATTGAGATTCTTACCTTTATGGTTTGTGCTGAAGTTTGTATCCTCCATGTTTAAGTTTGTGAATAAAGAAAACTTTTTTTCACGGATTCGGTGAAGCTGGACATTTTCTTCTCTTGGATTCTACACGCCCAGTCACAGCGGGTCCGTGCTCCCAAAACTTGGCATATGCATCACGGGTGAGCTGGTTTATATTCCTTCTTTCATGAGAGGCCAATGCATACCCGCCTTATACTCGAGTCAATAAGCTTACCTAGCTTTCCGTGGCAAAATTTGGTGCCTCGGCTTATAATCGAGTCGGCTTATACTCGAGTATATATAGTACATTTTCACTCTAAGAATGAAAAGTCGTGGAATTAGGATAATCGAATGATCAATAGATATGAGGATAAGTGAATGATGAAAAAATGGAAACAACATTTTCAAACATATCAATTTATGCAATAGTGAGTATGAGTGTTACATGCAGAAAAACAAATGGTTACATGCCTTGGCATGCTATTAATGAGGTTATTAATGGCTGCCCAAGGAATGTTCTAACACCATAAGGGTATTTTTCCACGTTCAGGAAACGTTGCGTGTTTGATGCTGCATAGAGACGCAGCGTCAAACACGCAGCATCCAGATGTTACAGCATAGTGGAGGGGATTTAATGAAATCCTATCTCCTGTATGCATGGTAACACGCATCTGGCGGCCCTGTGATTCCCGACATGCGGTGCATCTTTTTAGATCGCAGCATGTCTGTTTACCTTGCGATGACGCTGTGCCGCCGCAAGGTATAACACCGGGACCTATGTGTGGGGTGCGATGATTCCGGATGTGTGCAATGAACACATCCGGCATCATTGCGTCTCCAGAAGGGGCGGAGCTTTGGGCGGAGCGAGTTTGCCACTCCGTCAAAACTGCCGACCATCCTGAACGTGGACACGTACCCTAAATGTACTTGGCCACGTCAATCATCAAGATCCTCTCCTGACAGTTCCTTTTCCAATAGCCTACCAATAATGTCAGAGATATGCTTAATGGGAGACATGTCCAGAGATGCTGCAGGCCATGGTAGCATGTTTAGGAAATGCAAGCCAGCAGTGGATTTTCATGCACTCAGCATGACAGAACTAGTAACCTAACTGACAAGTCATAAAAGTACATGCATTCTCATACTTGATACCAAATCAAGGTGCTTTTAAAATTTTGTTCCCAATTTCTCATCATTTACACATCATTATTATGTCTACTGAAAACACAGGGAAATGGGTTAAAATAACATCAATATTTGTTACACAATTTCTCCTGAAAGTAGAAATACCCCATATGTGGCAGTACAGTACTGCTTAGCCATACAGCGAGACTCGGGAGAGATGGAGCCCTATTTTTCTCCTGAAGCACAGATTATCCTAAAATAGTTTGCAGACCTCATATACAGAACCCCTAAGCTCTAGCAAAAACAGAATTTCCCCATTAAGTGACCCCATTTTGGAAATAATACCCCTTTGGTAATTTATTTACAGGTGTAGTGATGATTTTGACTCTATGGGTGTTTTCCAGAAGCAAGCCGCAGGGGGGCATTTTGATTTGGTTGGCCAGAATTTGCTGGATTTCTTTTGGGGGGCAAAGGGCCATTTTGCTTTTCTAGAGCCTTTGTGCTACCAGTAACGTGGAAGTCCCCTATATTGCTGTTAACAGATGGCGGACTGGCTTTTTTTGTTTACTGAGTTGAAGCTTTTGTTGGGAAGTTTTCATCACATTTGGGATCACAAATATCTAGCGCTTTATACGGAGCACTTACTTTGGGGCTTTCATCTGCAAGTGACGTGATTCAGATGAAACCCCTGAGGGAACTATTCACTATAATGAGACAGCAGAATTATTCTGAAGTCTGTCTGGCTTCTGTTCAGTCATGTCCTTTTCAGACAAGCACAAAGTTATATCCGACCGCACTTTTGTGCACGCTTAAAAAACCAGACACCGCCAGATCATAGCCACACAACTTCCAAAGTGACTCCATCTGCCTCATTATAGGTAATTTTCCACCAGGGGTTCCTCCTGAATCATGTATTTCAGAGATTTACAAGGAAACCCCAGTGTAGAGCTCAGGATAAATGTGAGCCGAGCCTTCCTGCGATCTTTGGGAGGTAGAATGAACAAATAAACATTAGGGGAAAATTGGTTTTATTTAGTTTTTATGCCGTTCCTCATGCTTATATGTGATTAGACTACTTTATTCTTCGGGTCGGTGCGACTGATACCATATTTATATCATTTTTTTCATATTTGGTTGCTGTCACATGGTAAAAGACGCTTTTTATTGCAAAAAGTAGATTTTGCATAACCATATTTTGAGAGCTATAATTTTTCCCTATTTCTGCTGACAGTCACATGAGGGCTTGTTTTTGCTGGACAAGATTAAGTTTTTAGTGATTTTTATTAACATTCATCTTTTTGATCGCATTCTATTCCACTTTTTAAATATAAACAGTATATATATATATATATATATATATTTCTTTTTATTATTTTCTGATTTATTTTCAATTTTTTTTTACTTTTTCCCACTATGTGACCTTCACTTGTAGAACTCTGATCACTGTTATAAACCTTTGCAATGGCTTTACAATGGCTTATAAATGTAAGTTTTGCACTGACACAAGTTAGTTAGATCATGCACTGAGCATGATCTATCTTGCTAGAGCATGGTGACCCGGGTGTCGTCATGATGACGACCATGGCATTGATCAGGCTCCCGTGAAAATTTTGTGGGTGCACCGATCAGATGGAAGAGAGGGCCCCCTACCCTCTACCAGGATTCTAAATGTTGCAATCAATATCAATCACAACATTTAGGAAATTAAACTGCCGGGAGCGGTGAGGGCACTGCTCCTGGCAGTGAGTATTGGGTGTCAGCTGTCAGTAACAGCTGACACCCAACAATGATGTGCGCGTCCAGCTTCTGTGCGTGCAAAATTACCTGGATGTAGAAATTTCCTTATTTTTGAAAGAAAAACACATTTTTTTCCAAAGAAGCTAACATTAAATGACTCAGAAATACACTCTATACATTGTTATTGTGGTAAATGACTATTCTAGCTGCAAATGTCTAGTTTGTAATGCAATATCTTCATAGGTGTATAGAGGCCCATCTCCTACAACCATCACTCCAGTGTTCTTATGGTATTTTGAGTTTGCTCACTGTGTAAGAAGACTAATGGATGGATAGAATACCATTGAAAACCCTTGTGCAAGTATATTAGCACAGCTGAAAACAGTTTGGCTGATTAGAGAACCTATAAACCTAACCTTCCTTTGAGCTACTTGAGAATCTGGAGCATTACATTTGTTGGTTCCATTAAACTCTCAAAATGGCCAGAAAAATATAACTTTCATGTGAATCTCGACAGTCTGTTCTTGTTCTTAGAAATGAAGGCTATTCCATGTGAGAAATTACCAAGAAATTTAAGATTTCCTACAACGGTGTGTACTACTCCCTTCAGAGGAGAGCACAAACAGGCTCTAACCAGAGTAGAAAGAGAATTGGGAGGCCCCGCTGCACAACTGATCAACAAAAGAAGTACATTAGAGTCTGTAGTTTGAGAAATCGACGCCTCACAGGTCTTCAACTGTCAACTTCATTAAATAGTACATGTAAAATGCCAGTGTCAACGTCTACAGTGAAGAGGTGACTCTGGGATGCTGGCCTTCAGTGCAGCGTGGCAAAGAAAAAGCCATATCTGAGACTGGCTGATAAAAGGAAAAGATTAATATGGGCAAAATAACACTGACATTGGACAGAGGAAGATTGGAAAAAAGTGTTATGGACAGATGAATCCAAGTTTGAGGTGTTTGTATCACACAGAAGAACATATGTGAGACACAGAACAACTGAAAAGATGCTGGAAGAGTGCCTGATGCCATTTGTAAAACAAGGTGGAGGTAATGTGATGGTCTGGGGTTGCTTTGGTGCTGGTAAAGTGGGAGATTTGTACAAGGTAAAAGGGATTGTGAATACGGAAGGCTATCACTCCATTTTGCAACATCATGCCATACCCTGTGGACAGCGGTTGATTAGAGCCAATTTCATCCTACAACAGGACAATGACCCAAAGCGCACCTCCAAATTATCCAAGAACTATTCAGGGAAGAAGCAGGCAACTGGTATTCTATCTGTAATGGAGTGGCCAGCGCAGTCATCAGATCTCAACCCCATTGAGCTGTTCCTGGAGCAGCTTGACCGTATGGTATGCCAAAAGTGCCCATCAAGCCAAACCAACTGAGAGGGGCTTCTGGAAATATGGGGTGAAATTTCTCCAGATTACCTCAGCAAATTAACTGCTAGAATGCCAAAGGTCTGCAATGCTGTAAATGCTGCAAAGGGAGCATTCTTTGACAAAAGCAAAGTTTGAAGGAAAAAATTATTATTTCATATAAAAATCTATATTTTTCAAACCTTGCCAATGTCTGGACTAGATTTTCAATTCATTTGGCAACTCATATGATTAATAAAAGTATGAGTTTTCATGGAAAACACAAAATTGTCTGAGTGACTCTAAACTTTTGAACGGTAGTGTAAACAGTACATTTAAGGTCGGGAAGCACTTCCCAACTATGACGTACTCAGTACATCTATGGTTGAGAAGGGGTTAAATAAACCATATTCCTTCAAAAAACACATATAAACACAAATCATGTGTCAGTAACACATAGCTGATGAAGAAATACATCATTTTCTGGAACAATTTCAAGGGTGTGAACACTTTCGGCCATGAATGTATATATACATACATATATATATATATATATATATATATATATATATATATATATATATATATATATACATATATATATTGCATAGATCACCTTTTAATAAAAGTAGCAGTTCTACATCAAAACTGTAAAAGAAATATTGACGTTTCTGCTGGTAGCAACCAATTGTATCTCAGCTTTCATTTTAACGCAGGTTCCTTAACCCCTTCATGACCTTGGGATTTTTCGTTTTTCCGTGTTCGTTTTTCACTCCTCTCCTTCCCAGAGCCATAACTTTTTTATTTTTCCATCAATTTGGCCATGTGAGGGCTTATTTATTGCGGGACGAGTTGTACTTTTGAATGGCATCATTGGTTTTAGCATGTCGTGTACTAGAAAACGGGAAAAAAATTCCAAGTGCGGTGAAATTGCAAAAAAAGTGCAATCCCACACTGGTTTTTTGTTTGGCTTTTTTGCTAGGTTCACTAAATGCTAAAACTGACCTGCGATTATGATTCTCCAGGTCAGTACGAGTTCATAGACACCTAACATGACTAGGTTATTTTTTACCTAAGTAGTGAAAAAAAATTCCAAACTTTGCTAAAAAAAAAAATAAAAAAAAAAAATTGCGCCATTTTCCGATACCCGTAGCATCTCCATTTTTCATGACCTGGGGTCGGTTGAGGGCTTATTTTTTGTGTGCCGAGATGACGTTTTTAATGATAGCATTTTGGTGCAGATACGTTCTTTTAATCGCCCGTTATTGCATTTTAATGAAATGTCGCGGCGACCAAAAAAACATAATTCTGGCATTTCGAATTTTTTTCTCGCTACACTGTTTAGCGATCAGGTTAATTTTTTTTACTTGATAGATCGGGCGATTCTGAGCGCGGCGATACCAAATATGCATAGATTTGATATTTTTTTATTGATTTATTTTGATTGGGGCGAAAGGGGGGTGATTTAAACTTTTATACTTTTTTAATTTTTTTCACATTTTTTTAAACTTTTTCTTTTTACTTTTGCCATGCTTCAATAGCCTCCATGGGAGGCTAGAAGCAGGCACAGCACGATCGCCTCTTCTACATAGCAGCAATCTGCTGTTCGCTGCTATGTAGCTGAAAATCAGGTGTGCTGTGAGCGCCGACCACAGGGTGGCGCTCACAGCTGCCGGCGATCAGTAACCATAGTGGTCTCAAGGCCCTCTATGGTTACAATTCTGAAGCATCGCCGACCCCCGATCATGTGACGGGGTCGGCGATGACGTCATTTCCGGCCGCCCGGCCGGAAGCGGTAGTTAAATGCTGCTGTCTGCGTTTGACAGCGGCATTTAACAAGTTAATAGGCGCGGGCAGATCGCGATTCTGCTCGCGCCCATTATGGGCACATGTCAGCTGTTCAAAACAGCTGACATGTCCCAGCTTTGATGCGGGCTCAACGCCGGATCCCGCATCAAAGCAGGGGATCTGACCTCGGACGTACTATCCCGTCCGAGGTCAGAAAGGGGTTAAATGATAACTTTAATTTCAACAAACATTGCGTAAATCAATCTTCTTAGAGAAATCTGCTTTTTTCTCAATTGATAATCCACTTTTTCCATTCCTCTCTGCATTTTGAAATCATCATCCATATAGATAAAACGCTAAAATTAGTCTTGGTCAAAGCAAAACTGACTGCCAAAACTGTGAAGTGTCAGGTTACACCTCTTATGAAGAGGGGTGAAGGAGTGAGGAGCTCTCAGCAGATTGAGACACCAAGGAGAAACAGACAGATTACTGTACAGCTTCAAACAACTGTTTTACCTCACTCCAGTGCCGAATTCACAGCTACATTGCTCAGCACTGCTGTATTAAGTCTTCCATGGTGCTTTTGCTGCTGAATGTGTGCTACAAAGTAAAAAAAAGCTTGTCTTCTTCCACTAGCTCTGATTAGTTCTGTGAAACCTGCAAATGAGAGATACAACCTGCAGAGAGGAAAAGCAGTGAAAAATTTAGGATATACTGTCACGGCCACTTCTTCTGCAGCTGTGCCTGCTGCTGGGACCACCGCCACTACCCCCGCTCATACTTACCCGCTGCGGTGTGCTCCTTCTGCAGGCGCGCGTCCTCTCCTTCATTCTTCTCCACTCCCTGGTTCTTGTAGGGTGCGTGTGCGCACCGCCCACTCCAGCACTTCCTCTTTCTGATTTACAGGCACTCTGTATCTCCTCTCTGTGATCCTGGAGGACCATGACCCGGAAGTCCTTCAGCACTCCATGTATTTAAGGCGATTCCTTTCCTTCCTCTGCTCCTTGCCTGTCTGTCATTTGTGCTTCTGTGACTCAGGTCCACCTTTGTCTTTGCTCTGCCTGTTCTGAGTCTCCACTCTGTCCAACCGGTTCAGCTTCTCTGCCTTTCCCAGGCTTCTTTTTCTCCTCATCCAGTTCAGCCTTCCCAGTGTCCGCTCCGTACTCTGTTAGTCTGGTGTCTCTGTCTTGTCCTGCTTCCTTTGTGTCTTCCCCTTCCCAGTGTTCCTTTGGTCTCGCCTGTATTCCGCTCTTACCAAACTGTACTTCATCTTACCCTGCTCTGTTCGTCATACGCCCAGCTTCTCTATTCTGCACCTCCTACTACCTGTCTCTGGGTTCCAGGTTCTGTGGCAATAGTCTCCCTTGGGTCTGCCCCTAACGCTCCCTGTATAGGGGGTGGTCTACCTGGTCAGCTCACCCTTGGGAGGTTCGTTATCGTGGATCTGCGGGTCCACTCCAGGTGTTCCAAAAGATCTCACATATACCATATATACTCGAGTATAAGCCGAGTTTTTCAGCACATTTTTTATAAGCCCCCTCGGCTTATACTTCAATAAGGGTCCAGAAAATGGAGGGGGAGTGGCAGCAGTGGAGCAGCAGGTCACAGGAGGCATGAGCCGGCTGCTATTGCTAAAGCCTGTGCCCCTCTTCTAAAGAGAAATGAATATTCACTGTGCTGGCAATGAATATTTATTTCTCTGTAACAGCGCGCATAGTGTAAGCAGCAGCAGCCGGCTCCTGCAGTTGTTGGGCTGTCATGTGTGCACACTACTTAAGAAACATGAATATTCACATATACACATGGGCGTGGAGAGAGGTGAATATTAATTTCTCTTAAGTAGCAGCACACATGACTGCCTGGCAAGAGCAAGCAATGAATTCTGACTGCACTCCACGCACATAGATCAAGAGTGGGGAGTATTCCGGCAGCTGTGCTCTGCTTGTGCGCTCTGCCATGCGCTGCTTACAAGCATATAGCAGCAGCTGGCACCGGAACAAGAGGCTGCGAGGGAGCGCAAGAATTTAAGTATAATGGTTTATTTTTTTAATGGGGCCAATCATAAAAAAGATAAGGATTGGGTCATTCATACACGGTTAGCGATGGAGCCATGCATATAAGGATAGGGATGGGTCCACGCATACAATGATACGGATGGGGCCACGCATACAAGAATAGGGATGAGGCCAAGCATACAATGATAGGGATGGAGCCATGCATACATTGACTGTGATGGGGAGCCATGCATACCAGGATAGGAATGGAGCCATGCATACAAGGATAGGAATGTAGCCATGCATAAAAAGATAGGGATGGGGCCATGCATACAAGGATAGTGATGGAGCCATGCATACATGGATAGGGATGGAGCCATGCATACAATGATAGGAATGGAGCCACACATACAAGAATAAGGATAGATCCACGCATGCAAGGATAGGGGTGGGGCCATGCATACAAGGATAGGGAAGGAGCCATGCATACAATGATAGGGATGGGGCCATACATACAAGGATAGGGATGGGGCCATACATACAAGGATAGAGAAGGAGCCATGCATACAAGGATATGGATGAGGAGCCATGTATACCAGGATAGGGATGAGGAGCCATGTATACAAGGATAGGGAAGAGGAGACAATGCATACCAGGATGGTGATGAGGAGCCATGCATACCAGGATGGAGATGAGGCCATGCATAACAGGATAGGGATGAGGGGACAATGCATACCTGACTTATACTTGAGTCAATAAGTTTTCCCAGTTTTTTGTGGTAAAATTAGATGCCTCGGCTTATACTCGGGTCGGCTTATACTCAAGTATATACAGTAAGTCATAAAGTGGGCAGCAATAGCCATAGTGTTATTTTTCATCTATACACACATAACTTATTCTGAAAAGTTATCTTGTTTTTATTTTAGTTTTGATAAATGACAACTAATGAATAGTGTTGAGCATTCCGATACCGCAAGTATCGGGTATCGGCCGATATTTGCGGTATCGGAATTCCGATACTGAATTCCGATACTTCCCGCGTATCGGATACCGGAATCGGAAGTTCCCAGAATTCAAATTGAACGCAGCAGCCAATGAGGAATGAATGAAAGTGTGGGCACATCCTGTTTAGCATGGTGGGCATGTAAGTACTGGCAAGGCTTGGATTGGCTGCTGAAATGATGTCACTCTGCACTATAAAAAAGCGCTGCCGCCATTTTGCGCTCACTCTGCTGTGATTTCAGTTAGGGACAGGACGCTGTGTTCTAACTGAGGGCCAGTTGAGCTAGCTAATTGCTTTATTTTCCTTTCCAAAGGCTAATTTAGCAAAACGCTGTGTGTTCTTCACTGTTCACCTTGCTCTTGCCTTGCAGCGCTGTTTTAACAGCGTTCTGCAAGGTCTCTGTGTGTGTGTGTGTGCAGCTCACTCTGTAGTCTGTGTGCAGCCATATACCCGGTTGTATTCAGCTCAGGGGGGGTTCACACTGCCTCACACAGTTGTTCTTTTTTGCTCTTAGTGCAGCCTGCTGCACATTTTTTCTCAAATTTCCTATTAGTGTTTTTCCACCAGTCTCCAGCTCTATTGTGGAAAAACACTACATAGGATAACCTAGAGGGGGGTTTTTGGGCCTTGCAGCGCCGTTTACGGCTGTCTGCACGGTCTCCGTGTGAGCCCAGCTCGCCCTGTAGTCTGTGTGCAGCCATAGCCGGTTGGATTCAGCTCAGGGTTCGTTACTGGCTCATACCTTGAGAAAAATTTTCCTTTTTTTCAAATAGTGCAGCCTGTTTAAAATTTGAAAAAAAAAATTCCTATTAGTGTCTTTCCACTCGTATCCAGCTAAATAGTGGAAAAACACTATATAGGATAACCTAGAGGAGGGTTTTTTGGCCTTGCAGCGCCGTTTACGGCTGTCTGCACGGTCTCCGTGTGAGCCCAGCTCGCCCTGTAGTCTGTGTGCAGCCATAGCCGGTTGGATTCAGCTCAGGGTTCGTTACTGGCTCATACCTTGAGAAAAATTTTCCTTTTTTTCAAATAGTGCAGCCTGTTTAAAATTTAAAAAAAAAAATTCCTATTAGTGTCTTTCCACTCGTATCCAGCTAAATAGTGGAAAAACACTATATAGGATAACCTAGAGGAGGGTTTTTTGGCCTTGCAGCGCCGTTTACGGCTGTCTGCACGGTCTCCGTGTGAGCCCAGCTCGCCCTGTAGTCTGTGTGCAGCCATAGCCGGTTGGATTCAGCTCAGGGTTCGTTACTGGCTCATACCTTGAGAAAAATTTTCCTTTTTTTCAAATAGTGCAGCCTGTTTAAAATTTAAAAAAAAAAATTCCTATTAGTGTCTTTCCACTCGTATCCAGCTAAATAGTGGAAAAACACTATATAGGATAACCTAGAGGAGGGTTTTTTGGCCTTGCAGCGCCGTTTACGGCTGTCTGCACGGTCTCCGTGTGAGCCCAGCTCGCCCTGTAGTCTGTGTGCAGCCATAGCCGGTTGGATTCAGCTCAGGGTGCGTTACTGCCTCATACCTTGAAAAACAATTTCCTTTTTTTCAAATAGTGCAGCCAGTTTAAAATTTGAAAAAAAAAATTCCTATTAGTGTCTTTCCACTTGTATCCAGCTAAATAGTGGAAAAACACTATATAGGATAACCTAGAGGAGGGTTTCTTGGCCTTGCAGCGCCGTTTACGGCTGTCTGCACGGTCTCCGTGTGATTTAAACTAGCTCTGTAGCCCGATCTGCACCAAAAAAAAGGTTAAGTTCACCAAACACAACTTACACTTGTGTAGGCCACATTTGAAAAATAATAAAGTTTAGTCCACAATTTACAACATTAGTGTTTCTTACACCTGTTAGGAGGAGCATTACAGGAATAAGCACACTAAGGCCTTAGTACTTTTCTGCTTATCTTTATCTGTCAACCAAGATGAAGAGGGCAGGGAGTAAGGCACGTGGGCGTGGGCGCGGAGCAGGGAGAGGAGCAGGGAGAGGACGTGGTGATTCTGTGCCTGCTGCGGGCGCCGGTGACTCGTCGTCACTCAGTTTCAGCAGGGAACAGTCCTTCATGCGCAGCTTTGTCGGAGAGCGCCGTGCACCGCTGCTGCGTGAAGACCAAATTGAAGCCGTTGTCGGGTGGATGGCAGCTAACGCCTCGGCATCGACTTCAGTTAGTGCCACATCCTCTCAGGCACAGAGCACTGGAGAGCAGCCATCTGTCTCTTCACCACCTGCCAAATTGGCCAGGCAGTCAGAGAGCCCAGGACAGGAGCCGTCTCTACTTCTGTTCTCTGAATCTCTTGGCTTGGAAACAGGGGGCCAGCCAAGCAGCATTGGAGAAATGGAAGAAGAGGCAGTGTGCAGTGATGCCCAACACCTTTTTCTCTCTGACTCTGAAGAGGCAGGTGGGCCAGTGCCTCCGGTGACCACAGCGCAGTACGCATCTGATGATGAAACTCAGGTGCCGCTTTCTCGTGCGTACTGTGCTGCTGAGACTACCCAGGAGGAGCAGTTGGTGGCAGAGGGTAGTGGAGATGATGAGGTCCTTGACCCATCGTGGCGTGAGGAACAGGAAGGTGGTGGGAGCAGCTCAGAGGAAGAGCTTCCTCTTACGGGCCAAAGAGGGAGAGGGAGGGGGAAGACTGCGGAGCCTGTAGCCTCCACTTTGGCACCCGTTAGGAGCCTGTCTCTTTCCAAAGCCAAAAAGGGCGCTCCCAAGACTTGCAGTGCCTGGTCCTTTTTTGACACAGTTGCAGATGACATTTGTTTTGTCAAATGCAAGCTGTGTCATCATAAAGTAAAAAGAGGGAAAAATGTCAGCAACCTCAATACCACAAATATGTGGAAACATGTGCGGACCAGGCACGCGGTGGAGTTACAGAAACACACTGAAGATGTAGGCCAACCAACAGCGGCAGCTACCACCTCTTCAGCTCGTGTTGCCTCTTCCTCCAGCTCACGCACAGCTGGTTTGGCTTCCTCCCAGAGACCTTGTGTAATTCCACCCACAGCACCACCTTCCCAGTCATCCTCACACTCCCAGTCTACTCTACAGCCATCGGTAGTACAGGCATGGGAGAAAAGGCGGGCATTCTCGGCCAACCACCCCCGAGCACAGGCTCTGAATGCAGGCATTGCCAAACTGTTGTCCCTGGAAATGCTCTCGTTCAGGCTGGTGGAGACTGACAGCTTCCGTGACTTGATGGCATTGGCAGTCCCACAGTACAAGGTGCCCAGCCGCTTTTACTTCAGCAGGCAGGCTGTCCCTGCCCTGCACAGGCATGTTGAGGCAAACATAAAACATGCGCTACTGAACGCCGTCAGTAGCAAGGTCCACCTCACCACCGATGCGTGGACCAGTCAGCATGGACAGGGGCGATATGTTTCCCTCACTGCCCATTGGGTTAATGTTGTTGAGCCAGGTACAGATCGTGCGAGTGGCGCAGGACGTGTCCTGCCCACTCCAAGGATTGCAGGAATCCAGTCTGTACGCATCGACTCCTCCTCTTACACCAGTTCCTCTGATTCCTCTCTGCAGGATCCGTCACAGTCCACCCCCACATGGACCCGTGAACGTTTACCTATGACCGACATGAGCACAGCCGTGGCCAAACGTCAGCAGGCCGTCTTGAAACTAGTTTCATTGGGGCATCGAAGCCACACAGCGCAGGAGCTCTGGAATGCCATCAAGCAGGAGAGCGATGTGTGGTTACTGCCAGCGAATCTCCAGCCAGGCATGGTAGTGTGTGACAATGGCCGAAATCTGGTGGCAGCTTTGGCCCTTGGCAACCTCACTCACATCCCATGTCTGGCACATGTGCTCAATTTGGTTGTGCAGAGTTTTCTGAGGGACTATCCGGATCTTGATGCCCTGCTGCACAAGGTCCGCCTAGAGTGTGCTCACTTGCGGCGTTCCAGCTTGGCCAGATCCCGCATTGCTGCTCTGCAGCGCCGATTCCGCCTTCCGGAACACCGCATCATATGTGACCTACCTACCCGGTGGAATTCCACGTTACATATGTTGGAGCGGTTGTGTGAGCAGCAGCAAGCAGTTATGGAGTACCAGCTGCATCAGGCGCAAAGAAGTCGCAGTCAGCGCCGATCAGACTTCACAACCACAGAGTGGGCCACTATGAAGGACGTCTGCCAGGTTTTGCGTCCTTTTGATTATTCCACGCGGATGGCAAGTGCAGATGATGCACTAGTCAGCATGACTGTCCCCATTATCTGCCTGCTTCAGCAAACTTTGCAAGGGTTAAGGGATGATGTGGTGGAAGAGGTGGAGGATGAGGAGTCACCTTTTCCATCAGCTTCTGGAGAGTCAGCGCCACGTGGTTCCTCACAAAGGGGTACGCAGGGGCCAATTTGTGAGGAGGATGAGGAGGAGTCAATGGAGGAGGAAGAGCTCCGTCCAGAGGAGGGAGCGACACAATTGTCCAGTGGTCAGTGTGTACAGCGAGGGTGGGGTGATGACGAGCGGGCAGAGATCATGTCTCAAGCAGGGGACAGCGTTTCTGGGCCGGTTGGCACTCTGCAGCACATGGTGGATTTCATGCTGCAGTGCCTGAGAAACGACCGCCGCATCGACCACATTCTCAACATGCCTGATTATTGGGTGTTCACCCTCCTCGATCCTCGCTACCGGGACAACGTCCAAAACCTCATCCCTGCGTTGACCCGGGAGCGTAAATTGCGGGAGTACCACGACACACTGGTGAATTCCATCATCTTCTCCTGTCCAACTGAGAGGAGTGCTGCTAGTGCTTTACAAAGCAGCTCAGTGCGTCGAGGCAGTGGGGGAGGCTCTGCCCAAAGAGGGAGCAGAAGCAGTGCCTCTGCCCAAGGCAAGCCCAGTATGGCACAACTCTGGCACACTTTTGTGTGCCCGCCCCAAATGTCTACACCATCACCGGCGGCTCCAGTCAGCAGGAGGCAACGGTTCCGTCAGATGGTGACAGACTACATGGCTTGCCCTCTTACTGTACTCCCAGACGGCTCTTCCCCGTTCAAGTTTTGGGTCTCTAAGCTGGATACATGGCCAGAGCTAAGCCAGTATGCATTGGAGGTGCTGGCTTGCCCTGCGGCTAGTGTCTTATCGGAACGTGTCTTTAGTGCCGCAGGTGGTGTACTAACAGACCGTCGCATGCGACTATCCTCCGATAACGTTGACCGGCTTACTTTCCTGAAAATGAACCAGGCCTGGATCTCGCAGGAATTTGCCACTCCTCTGCCTGATTAAGTAATTGGGTGTCATCCAGGTCTCCTGCTGTGTTCATCTTTCTACCACCTGAACTGCTATTCCTGGGCTCCAACACCGCCAGTTGCGGCTCAGAAGTGCAGGCTGCACAGTAAAAACATACGACCCAGTGTTATTGGGTTTCAGTAACGTCAGCTGATCCCCAGCTGTGTAGCCGGCAATGTGTCCTGCGACCGCCACGCTGGCACAACAACCTAAATGTAAGGGAACCTGTCCCCCCCCCCCCCCGTCGTTTGTTACTGAAAGAGCCATCTTGTGCAGCAGTAATGCTGCACAAGGAAAAGGTAGCTCTTTTTTTTTAGCTCTTTGCACACGCAGAACTTAACACTTATAAAATGTGTTCACTGATACCGTTATACCGTCCCGGAGCTGGGACTTTCCTTCGTAATGTGACGCAGCACAGCCGTCATTCCTACCCCCTTGGTGCCATGCGCTGCCTCCTCAGCGTTGTTTTAAGCTGTCACGGAGCCTGCGCTGTTCTGTTATCCCTTGGGCATGCCCTATTTGCGCTGCCTGTCTTCTGACATAATTTGGTGTCAGGCTGGCTGCGCCTGTGCGGCCGCGGTGCCCGAGATCCCGCCTCGCAGTGTCTTCTGATTGAGTCACACTGCGGGCCTGGGATCCATGGGCATGCGCAGTGCATATCTTCCCCTCGGGCTCTCGCTCATTTCCCTCCGCCTTCTTTAGACTGTGCGCCGTCAGCTGATCCCTAGCATGCCACGGCCGTGACACCGCACAGTCTGAAGAAGAGGGAAGGAGGGGAGTGAGAGTCGAGGTTATGCACTGTGCATGCCCATGGTTCCAAGGCCCGCAGTGGGATTACGTTAGATGAGACTGCGAGGTGGGATCTGGAGCAGCGTGGACGCACAGGCACTGACAGCCTGACACCAAATTATGTCAGAAGACAGGCAGCGCTAATTGGGCATGGCCAAGGGCTAACAGAACAGCGCAGGCTCCGTGGCAGCTTAAAACAACGCTGAGGAGGCAGCGCACGGCATCAAGGGGATAGGAATGACAGCTGTGCTGTGTCCCATTACGAAGGAAATTCGCACCTCCGGAACGGTTTAACGGTATAAAGGGACACATTTTTAGTGTTTACTTCGGTGTTTGCAAGGAGCATAATTAAAAGAGCAACCTTTTCCTTTTGCATCCTTAGTGCTGCACAACATGGCTCTTTCAGCTACAAACGTCTTGGGGGGGGGGGGTTAAAGGTTTCCTTTCAACTTGCTCCAATCAGGCTTCGGCCTACACTCTGTTCCTCTGCTCCTCCTGCTGTCCCTGGGCTCTAACACCGCCAGTTGGTGCCTGGAAGTGCTGTGTGCACAGTCAACAGTCGCTCCTCTGTTATTGGGGTTCAGTAACGTCAGCTGATCCCCAGCTGTGTGTGCGGCAATACCTCCAATCTGCTCCTCCTGCTGTCCCTGGGCTCTAACACCGCCAGTTGGTGCCTGGAAGTGCTGTGTGCACAGTCAACAGTCGCTCCTCTGTTATTGGGGTTCAGTAACGTCAGCTGATCCCCAGCTGTGTATCCGGCAACGTGTCATGCGACCGCCACGCTGGCACAACTAAAATGTAAGGGGACCTGTCCCCCCCCCCCCTAGGCGTTTGTTACTGAAAGAGCCACCATGTGCAGCACTAATACTGCACAAGGGAAAGGTCGCTCTTGAAATTATGCTCCTTGCAAACGCTGAACTACACACTCATGTAATGTGTCCCCTCACACCGTCCAACCGTCCCGGAGGTGGGACTTTCCTTTGTAATGTGACACAGCACAGCCGTCATTGCTACCCCCTTGGCACCGTGCGCTGCCTCCTTAGCGTTGTTTGATTCCGTCATGGACCCTGCGCTGTTATGTTATCCCTTGGCCATGCACAGTTTGCGCTGCCCGTCCTCTGACATCATTTGTTGTCGTCCTGGCTGCGCCTGTGCGTCCACGCTGCCCGAAATCACACCTCGCAGTGTCGTCTAATGTGATCCCACAGTGGGCCTGGTATCCATGGCCATGCGCAGTGCATATACTAGCCTCTCACTCCCCTTCTTCACGCTTCTTCAGACTAGGCGGCGTCAGCTGATCCCTAATAGCATGCCACGGCCGTGACGCCGCACAGTCTGAAGAAGCAGGAAGGAGGTGAGTGAGAGGCGATGATATGCACTGCGCATGCCCATGGATCCCTGGCCCGCAGTGGGACTACATTAGATGACACTGCAAGGTTGGATCTCGGGCAGCTTGGACGCACAGGCACTGCCAGCCTGACACCTACATGATGTCAGAAGACGGGCACCGCTAACTGTGCATGGCCAAGGGATAACATTACAGTGCGGGCTCCGTGACAGAACCAAACAACGTTGAGGAGGTGGTGCCCGGCACCAAGGGGGTTGGAATGACGGCTGTGCTGTGTCACATTACAAAGGAAAGTCCCACTTCCGGGATGGTTTGACGGTGTGAGGGGACACATTATATGAGTGTGTACTTCAGCGTTTGCAAGGAGCATAATTTTCGGAGCCACCATTTTCCATGTGCAGTATTACTGCTGTACAAGATGGCTCTTTCAGCAACAAATGCCTGGGGGGGGGGGGTTAAAGGTTCCCTTTCAACTTGCTCCACTGCAGGCTTCGGCCTACACTCTGCTCCTCTTTGATTCCCTGGGTTTCAACACTGTCAGTTGCCACCTGGAAGTGTTGTCTACACAGAAAAAAACACTAGGTGATGTGTCAGTGGGGTTCAGCACCGCCAGCTGTTCCCCTGCTGTGTAGTCGGCAACGTGTCCAGCACAAGCCACGCTGGCACAACAGAACAAAAGCTGCCACCAGTGCAGGCTTCGGCCTACACTCTGCTCCTCTCCTCCTCCTGCTGACCCTGGGCTCAAACACCGCTAGTTTTTGCCCGGAAGTGCTAGCTGCACAGAGAAAAACACCAGCCAATGTGTTAGTGGGGTTCAGCAACGCCAGCTGTTCCCCTGCTGTGTAGCCGGCAACGTGACCTGCAAACGCCATGCAGGCACAGGAACTGAAATTAAAAGGGAACCTGGCCCCACCCCCCCAGGTGTTTCTATGTATAACAGCCACCTAGTACAGCAGTACTGCTGCATTTGTACAAGGTGGCTGACTTTTTCTCCTTGCCCACGTGGAACTCAACACGTACAAAATGTGTCTCATTGAGACCATTCCACTGTCCCTGAGGTGTGACTTTCCTTTGTAATGATACGCAGCACCCCCCTTGGTAGCGTTTCCCGTCTTTTGTCATCATGGTTAGCTGGCTGCGCCTGTGCATCCGCCCTGCTAGAAACAACGCCCCTCGTTGTCATATTTATTTTGTCAGCGAGGGTGTGGTTTATGGGCACGAGCAGTGCATATGTTCGCCTGTCTTAACTCATCTCCTTCCGCCTTCTTCAGACTGTGCGGCCTCCTGGCCGTGGTAGGCGATAAGGGATCAGCTGAGGCCGCCCAGTCTGGAGCAGGTGTAAGGACATGTGTAAGCGGCAAACCTATTTACTGCACAAGGCCACGAATCCCAGCCACGCAGTGTGATTTTTTGAAAACACACTGTGGGTCTGGGATTCATGTCCATCGCTAACCGCAACGGCCGACATGAAATGAGGTCAGAAGACAGGAAGCGCTCACAGCGCATGGCCAAGGGATCACAATAGCGCAGACTCCTGTACAGCAAATAACAACGCTCAGGAATCTGCGCCCAGTACCTAGGTGCAAATTTTGACACCTGTGCTGCGTCTCGTTAAAAAGACAAGTCACGCCTCCACAACTGTTTGACAGTATAATGGGCTAAATAGTGTACGTGTTTTAGTCAGCGTGTGCAAGGAGCAAAACAAATAGAGCAACCTTTCACTTGTGCAGCATTAATGCTGCACAAGGTGTGGCTCTTGTACCTTGCAACACCTGAGGGGGGGGTTAAAGGTAACCTTTGAAATTGGTTCAACTAGGCTTCGGCCTACACTCTGCTCCTCTACTCCTCCTGCTGACCCTGGGCTCAAACACCGCTAGTTTTTGCCAGGAAATGCTAGCTGCACAGAGAAAAACACCAGCCAATGTGTTAGTGGGGTTCAGCACCGCCAGCTGTTCCCCTGCTGTGTAGTCGGCAACGTGTCCAGCACAAGCCACGCTGGCACAACAGAACAAAAGCTGCCACCAGTGCAGGCTTCGGCCTACACTTTGCTCCTCTCCTCCTCCTGCTGACCCTGGGCTCTAACAACGCCAGTTTCTGCCCGGACATGCTAGCTGCACAGAGAAAAACACCAGCCAATGTGTTAGTGGGGTTCAGCACCGCCTGCTGTTCCCCCGCTGTGTAGCCGGCATCGTGTCCAGCACAAGCCACGCTGGCACAACCGACCAAAAGCTGCCACCAGTGCAGGCTTCGGCCTACACTTTGCTCCTCTCCTCCTCCTGCTGACCCTGGGCTCTAACAACGCCAGTTTCTGCCCGGACATGCTAGCTGCACAGAGAAAAACACCAGCCAATGTGTTAGTGGGGTTCAGCACCGCCTGCTGTTCCCCCGCTGTGTAGCCGGCATCGTGTCCAGCACAAGCCACGCTGGCACAACCGACCAAAAGCTGCCACCAGTGCAGGCTTCGGCCTACACTTTGCTCCTCTCCTCCTCCTCCTGCTGACCCTGGGCTCTAACACCGCTAGTTTTTGCCCGGACATGCAATCTGCACAGAGAAAAACACCAGTCAATGTGTCAGTGGGGTTCAGCAACGCCAGCTGTTCCCCTGCTGTGTAGCTTGCAACGTGACCTGCAAACGCCACGCAGGCACATGAACTGAAATTGAAGGGAGCCTGCCCCCCACCCACAGGTGTTTCTATGTATATCAGCCACCTTGTACAGCAGTACTGCTGCATTTGTACAAGGTGGCTGACTTTTTCTCCTTGCCCACGTGGAACTCAACACGTACAAAATGTGTCTCATTACAGACCATTACAATGTCCCTGAGGTGTGACTTTCCTTTTTAATGACACGCAGCACCCCCATTGTTAGCGCTGCCCGTCTCCTGACATCATTGGTTGGCTGGCTGTGCCTGTGCGTCCCCCCTGCCCGACACAACGCCCCCCGTTGTCTCATATATTTTGACTGCGAGGGTGTGATTGATGGGCACGAGCAGTGCATATGTTCCCCTGTTTTCACTCCCCTCCTTCCGCCTTCTTCTGACTGTGCGGCCTCATGGCCGCGGCATGCGATAAGGGATCAGCTGAGGCCGCCCAGTCTGAAGCAGGTGTAAGGACATGTGTGAGCGGCGAACATATTTACTGCACAAGGCCACGAATCCCAGCACCGCAGTGTGACTTTAGGAAAAGCCACTGTGGGTCTGGGATTTATGGCCATCGTTAACCGCACCGGCCAACATGAAATGAGGTCATGAGACGGCCTGCACTAACAGGGTATTGCCAAGGGATAACACAAGAGCGCAGTTTCCTGTACTGCAAATAACAACGGTAAGGAATCTGCGCACAGCACCTAGGTGTAAATTTGTACACCTGTGCTGCGTCTCCTTAAAAAGACTAGTAGTCACGCCTCCACTACTGTTTGACAGTATAATGGGCTAAATAGTGTACGTGTTTAATTCAGCGTGTGCAAGGAGCAAAATTAAATAGAGCAACCTTTGACTTGTGCATCATTAATGCTGTTCAAGGTGTGGCTCTTGTACCTTGCAACACCTGAGGGGGGGGGTTAAAGGTAACCTTTGAAATTGGTTCAACTAGGCTTCGGCCTACACTCTGCTCCTCTACTCCTCCTGCTGACCCTGGGCTCAAACACCGCTAGTTTTTGCCCGGAACGTCTAGCTGCACAGAGAAAAACACCAGCCAATGTGTTAGTGGGGTTCAGCAACGCCAGCTGTTCCCCTGCTGTGTAGTCGGCAACGTGTCCAGCACAAGCCACGCTGGCACAACTGACCAAAAGCTGCCACCAGTGCAGGCTTCGGCCTACACTTTGCTCCTCTCCTCCTCCTGCTGACCCTGGGCTCAAACAACGCCAGTTTCTGCCCGGACATGCTAGCTGCACAGAGATAAACACCAGCCAATGTGTTAGTGGGGTTCAGCACCGCCAGCTGTTCCCCTGCTGTGTAGCTGGCAACGTGTCCTGCAAACGCCACGCAGGCACATGAACTGAAATTGAAGGGAGCCTGCCCCCCACCCCCCCAGGTGTTTCTATGTATAACAGCCACCTTGTACAGCAGTACTGCTGCATTTGTACAAGGTGGCTGACTTTTTCTCCTTGCACACGTGGAACTCAACAAGTACAAAATGTGTCTCATTACAGACCATTACAATGTCCCTGAGGTGTGACTTTCCTTTTTAATGACACGCAGCACCCCCATTGTTAGCGCTGCCCGTCTCCTGACATCATTGGTTGGCTGGCTGTGCCTGTGCGTCCCCCTGCCCGACACAACGCCCCCCGTTGTCTCATATATTTTGACTGCGAGGGTGTGATTGATGGGCACGAGCAGTGCATATGTTCCCCTGTCTTCACTCCCCTCCTTCCGCCTTCTTCTGACTGTGCGGCCTCATGGCCGCGGCATGCGATAAGGGATCAGCTGAGGCCGCCCAGTCTGAAGCAGGTGTAAGGACATGTGTGAGCGGCGAACATATTTACTGCACAAGGCCACGAATCCCAGCACCGCAGTGTGACTTTAGGAAAAGCCACTGTGGGTCTGGGATTTATGGCCATCGTTAACCGCAGCGGCCAACATGAAATGAGGTCATGAGACGGCCTGCACTAACAGGGTATTGCCAAGGGATAACACAAGAGCGCAGTTTCCTGTACTGCAAATAACAACGGTAAGGAATCTGCGCACAGCACCTAGGTGTAAATTTGTACACCTGTGCTGCGTCACCTTAAAAAGACTAGTAGTCACGCCTCCACTACTGTTTGACAGTATAATGGGCTAAATAGTGTACGTGTTTAATTCAGCGTGTGCAAGGAGCAAAATTAAATAGAGCAACCTTTGACTTGTGCATCATTAATGCTGTTCAAGGTGTGGCTCTTGTACCTTGCAACACCTGAGGGGGGGGGTTAAAGGTAACCTTTGAAATTGGTTCAACTAGGCTTCGGCCTACACTCTGCTCCTCTACTCCTCCTGCTGACCCTGGGCTCAAACACCGCTAGTTTTTGCCCGGAAATGCTAGCTGCACAGAGAAAAACACCAGCCAATGTGTTAGTGGGGTTCAGCACCGCCAGCTGTTCCCCCGCTGTGTAGCCGGCATCGTGTCCAGCACAAGCCACGCTGGCACAACCGACCAAAAGCTGCCACCAGTGCAGGCTTCGGCCTACACTTTGCTCCTCTCCTCCTCCTCCTGCTGACCCTGGGCTCAAACACCGCTAGTTTTTGCCCGGAAATGCTAGCTGCACAGAGAAAAACACCAGCCAATGTGTTAGTGGGGTTCAGCACCGCCAGCTGTTCCCCTGCTGTGCAGCTTGCAACGTGACCTGCAAACGCCACGCAGGCACATGAACTGAAATTGAAGGGAGCCTGGCCCCCACCCCCAGGTGTTTCTATGTATAACAGCCACCTTGTACAGCAGTACTGCTGCATTTGTACAAGGTGGCTGATGTTTTCTCCTTGCCCACGTGGAACTCAACACGTACAAAATGTGTCTCTTTGAGACCATTCCACTGTCCCTGAGGTGTGACTTTCCTTTCTAATGATACGCAGCACCCCCCTTGGTAGCGCTTCCCGTCTTCTGACATCATTGGTTGGCTACTTGCGCCTGTTCGTCCGCCCTGCCTGAATAAAATGCTCCTCGTTGTCTTAATTATTTTGACTGCGAGGGTGTGATTGATGGGCACGAGCAGTGCATATCTTCGCCTGTCTTAACTCATCTCCTTCAGCCTTCTTCAGACTGTGCAGCCTCATGGCCGCGGCATGCGAGAAGGGATCAGCAGAGGCCGCCCAGTCTGAAGCAGGTGTAAGGACGTGTGTGAGCGGCCAAAATATTTACTGCTCAAGGCCACGAATCCCAGCACCGCAGTGTGGCTTTATGAAAAGACACTGTGGGTCTGGGATTTATGGCCATCGTTAACCGCACCGGCCAACATGAAATGATGTCATAAGATGGGCAGCGCTAACAGGGCATTGCCAAGGGATAACACAAGAGCGCAGACTCCTGTACAGCAAATAACAACGCTCAGGAAGCTGCTCCAAGCACCAAGGCGTTATTTTGGACACCTGTGCTGCGTCTCATCAAAAAACCAAGTCACGCATCCACTACAGTTTGACTGTAGAATGGGGTAAATTGTGTATGTCTTTCATTCAGCGTGTGCAAGTAGACAAATTAATAGAGCAACCTTTCACTTGTGCAGCATTAATACTGCACAAGGTGTGTCTCTTGTACTTTGTAACACCTGAGGGGGGGGTTAAAGGTTTCCTTTGAAATTGGTTCAACTAAGCTTCGGCCTACACTCTGCTCCTCTCCTCCTCCTCCTGCTTCAACACGGGCTCTAACATCGCTAGTTTTTGCCCGCAAGTGCTAGCTGCACAGAGAAAAACACACGCCATTGTGTTAGTGGGGTTCAGCAACGCCAGCTGTTCCCCCAGTGTGTAGCCGGCAAAGTGTCCTGCAAACGCAACGCAGACACAAAGCTGCCTCCAGTGCAGGCTTCGGCCTACACTCATCTCCCCCTGCTTACCCTTTGCTCCAACACCGCTAGTTGGGGCTCTAGGAAGACAATCTTTAATAGGCAAGGCAACGCATCCGTGTTCCAGCACCGCCAGCTGGTTCTCGGCAGTGTTCTTGTCACATGTACTCCCTCGTGCCAAGCCTGGTTTCAGCACCGTCAGCTGTTTCCGGGTTGTGTCAAGCTCACTGAGACACCTATGCTTGCCTCGTCGTGGTGCGGTCGGGTTAGCCAACTCCAGGGTGCCTCCAGTTTAGGAGCTTCCTATGTGGGCTGCGTGAACTGGTAGTCAAGGCTGGTTCTGTAGTGCCAGTAGGCCCAGCTCCCCCTGTAGGACTGTTGGGGTTCGGTAACTGCGGCTGCCTCGCGGCCTAGCTGTTCTCTCCTCTCCTGTGGACCTTCGGGTCCACCACCTGGTTCCAGCACCGTCAGCTGGTTCCGGGCCGAGCCTTTGGCTTAGGTGCCTCCTCCTGGGTATCCGAGTTCCGCCAACGCCAGGCGGTCCTTGGTAGTGCTTTTAAGCGCGGGCACCTACAGCTTAGTAACCGGGTTCCAGCACCGTCAGCTGGTCCTCGGTCGTGCCATTGGCTCTTGCACACTGGGGCAACGCATCCGGGTTCCAGCACCGCCAGCTGGTTCTCGGCAGTGTTCTTGTCACAGGTACTCCCTCGTGCCAAGCCTGGTTTCAGCACCGTCAGCTGTTTCCGGGTTGTGTCAACTTCACTGAGACGCCTATGCTTGCCCCGTCGTGGTGCGGTCGAGTTAGCCAACTCCAGGGTGCCTCCAGTTTAGGAGCTTCCTATGTGGGCTGCGTGAACTGGTAGTCAAGGCTGGTTATGTAGTGCCAGTAGGCCCAGCTCCCCCTGTAGGACTGTTGGGGTTCGGTAACTGCGGCTGCCTCGCGGCCTAGCTGTTCTCTCCTCTCCTGTGGACCTTCGGGTCCACCACCTGGTTCCAGCACCGTCAGCTGGTTCCGGGCCGAGCCTTTGGCTTAGGTGCCTCCTCCTGGGTATCCGAGTTCCGCCAACGCCAGGCGGTCCTTGGTAGTGCTTTTAAGCGCGGGCACCTACAGCTTAGTAACCGGGTTCCAGCACCGTCAGCTGGTCCTCGGTCGTGCCATTGGCTCTTGCACACTGGGGCAACGCATCCGGGTTCCAGCACCGCCAGCTGGTTCTCGGCAGTGTTCTTGTCACAGGTACTCCCTCGTGCCAAGCCTGGTTTCAGCACCGTCAGCTGTTTCCGGGTTGTGTCAACTTCACTGAGACGCCTATGCTTGCCCCGTCGTGGTGCGGTCGAGTTAGCCAACTCCAGGGTGCCTCCAGTTTAGGAGCTTCCTATGTGGGCTGCGTGAACTGGTAGTCAAGGCTGGTTATGTAGTGCCAGTAGGCCCAGCTCCCCCTGTAGGACTGTTGGGGTTCGGTAACTGCGGCTGCCTCGCGGCCTAGCTGTTCTCTCCTCTCCTGTGGACCTTCGGGTCCACCACCTGGTTCCAGCACCGTCAGCTGGTTCCGGGCCGAGCCTTTGGCTTAGGTGCCTCCTCCTGGGTATCCGAGTTCCGCCAACGCCAGGCGGTCCTTGGTAGTGCTTTTAAGCGCGGGCACCTACAGCTTAGTAACCGGGTTCCAGCACCGTCAGCTGGTCCTCGGTCGTGCCATTGGCTCTTGCACACTGGGGCAACGCATCCGGGTTCCAGCACCGCCAGCTGGTTCTCGGCAGTGTTCTTGTCACAGGTACTCCCTCGTGCCAAGCCTGGTTTCAGCACCGTCAGCTGTTTCCGGGTTGTGTCAAGCTCACTGAGACACCTATGCTTGCCTCGTCGTGGTGCGGTCGGGTTAGCCAACTCCAGGGTGCCTCCAGTTTAGGAGCTTCCTATGTGGGCTGCGTGAACTGGTAGTCAAGGCTGGTTCTGTAGTGCCAGTAGGCCCAGCTCCCCCTGTAGGACTGTTGGGGTTCGGTAACTGCGGCTGCCTCGCGGCCTAGCTGTTCTCTCCTCTCCTGTGGGCCTTGGGGTCCACCACCTGGTTCCAGCACCGTCAGCTGGTTCCGGGCCGAGCCTTTGGCTTAGGTGCCTCCTCCTGGGTATCCGAGTTCCGCCAACGCCAGGCGGTCCTTGGTAGTGCTTTTAAGCGCGGGCACCTACAGCTTAGTAACCGGGTTCCAGCACCGTCAGCTGGTCCTCGGTCGTGCCATTGGCTCTTGCACACTGGGGCAACGCATCCGGGTTCCAGCACCGCCAGCTGGTTCTCGGCAGTGTTTTTGTCACAGGTACTCCCTCGTGCCAAGCCTGGTTTCAGCACCGTCAGCTGTTTCCGGGTTGTGTCAAGCTCACTGAGACACCTATGCTTGCCTCGTCGTGGTGCGGTCGGGTTAGCCAACTCCAGGGTGCCTCCAGTTTAGGAGCTTCCTATGTGGGCTGCGTGAACTGGTAGTCAAGGCTGGTTCTGTAGTGCCAGTAGGCCCAGCTCCCCCTGTAGGACTGTTGGGGTTCGGTAACTGCGGCTGCCTCGCGGCCTAGCTGTTCTCTCCTCTCCTGTGGACCTTCGGGTCCACCACCTGGTTCCAGCACCGTCAGCTGGTTCCGGGCCGAGCCTTTGGCTTAGGTGCCTCCTCCTGGGTATCCGAGTTCCGCCAACGCCAGGCGGTCCTTGGTAGTGCTTTTAAGCGCGGGCACCTACAGCTTAGTAACCGGGTTCCAGCACCGTCAGCTGGTCCTCGGTCGTGCCATTGGCTCTTGCACACTGGGGCAACGCATCCGGGTTCCAGCACCGCCAGCTGGTTCTCGGCAGTGTTTTTGTCACAGGTACTCCCTCGTGCCAAGCCTGGTTTCAGCACCGTCAGCTGTTTCCGGGTTGTGTCAAGCTCACTGAGACACCTATGCTTGCCTCGTCGTGGTGCGGTCGGGTTAGCCAACTCCAGGGTGCCTCCAGTTTAGGAGCTTCCTATGTGGGCTGCGTGAACTGGTAGTCAAGGCTGGTTCTGTAGTGCCAGTAGGCCCAGCTCCCCCTGTAGGACTGTTGGGGTTCGGTAACTGCGGCTGCCTCGCGGCCTAGCTGTTCTCTCCTCTCCTGTGGACCTTCGGGTCCACCACCTGGTTCCAGCACCGTCAGCTGGTTCCGGGCCGAGCCTTTGGCTTAGGTGCCTCCTCCTGGGTATCCGAGTTCCGCCAACGCCAGGCGGTCCTTGGTAGTGCTTTTAAGCGCGGGCACCTACAGCTTAGTAACCGGGTTCCAGCACCGTCAGCTGGTCCTCGGTCGTGCCATTGGCTCTTGCACACTGGGACAACGCATCCGGGTTCCAGCACCGCCAGCTGGTTCTCGGCAGTGTTTTTGTCACAGGTACTCCCTCGTGCCAAGCCTGGTTTCAGCACCGTCAGCTGTTTCCGGGTTGTGTCAAGCTCACTGAGACACCTATGCTTGCCTCGTCGTGGTGCGGTCGGGTTAGCCAACTCCAGGGTGCCTCCAGTTTAGGAGCTTCCTATGTGGGCTGCGTGAACTGGTAGTCAAGGCTGGTTCTGTAGTGCCAGTAGGCCCAGCTCCCCCTGTAGGACTGTTGGGGTTCGGTAACTGCGGCTGCCTCGCGGCCTAGCTGTTCTCTCCTCTCCTGTGGACCTTCGGGTCCACCACCTGGTTCCAGCACCGTCAGCTGGTTCCGGGCCGAGCCTTTGGCTTAGGTGCCTCCTCCTGGGTATCCGAGTTCCGCCAACGCCAGGCGGTCCTTGGTAGTGCTTTTAAGCGCGGGCACCTACAGCTTAGTAACCGGGTTCCAGCACCGTCAGCTGGTCCTCGGTCGTGCCATTGGCTCTTGCACACTGGGGCAACGCATCCGGGTTCCAGCACCGCCAGCTGGTTCTCGGCAGTGTTTTTGTCACAGGTACTCCCTCGTGCCAAGCCTGGTTTCAGCACCGTCAGCTGTTTCCGGGTTGTGTCAAGCTCACTGAGACACCTATGCTTGCCTCGTCGTGGTGCGGTCGGGTTAGCCAACTCCAGGGTGCCTCCAGTTTAGGAGCTTCCTATGTGGGCTGCGTGAACTGGTAGTCAAGGCTGGTTCTGTAGTGCCAGTAGGCCCAGCTCCCCCTGTAGGACTGTTGGGGTTCGGTAACTGCGGCTGCCTCGCGGCCTAGCTGTTCTCTCCTCTCCTGTGGACCTTCGGGTCCACCACCTGGTTCCAGCACCGTCAGCTGGTTCCGGGCCGAGCCTTTGGCTTAGGTGCCTCCTCCTGGGTATCCGAGTTCCGCCAACGCCAGGCGGTCCTTGGTAGTGCTTTTAAGCGCGGGCACCTACAGCTTAGTAACCGGGTTCCAGCACCGTCAGCTGGTCCTCGGTCGTGCCATTGGCTCTTGCACACTGGGGCAACGCATCCGGGTTCCAGCACCGCCAGCTGGTTCTCGGCAGTGTTCTTGTCACAGGTACTCCCTCGTGCCAAGCCTGGTTTCAGCACCGTCAGCTGTTTCCGGGTTGTGTCAACTTCACTGAGACGCCTATGCTTGCCCCGTCGTGGTGCGGTCGAGTTAGCCAACTCCAGGGTGCCTCCAGTTTAGGAGCTTCCTATGTGGGCTGCGTGAACTGGTAGTCAAGGCTGGTTATGTAGTGCCAGTAGGCCCAGCTCCCCCTGTAGGACTGTTGGGGTTCGGTAACTGCGGCTGCCTCGCGGCCTAGCTGTTCTCTCCTCTCCTGTGGGCCTTCGGGTCCACCACCTGGTTCCAGCACCGTCAGCTGGTTCTCGGCAGTGTCTTTTGCTCTTGTACCTTCTGCTCCCCATCCTGGTTCCAGTACCGTCAGCTGGTTCCGGGCAGAGCCTTTGGCTTAGGTGCCTCCTTCTGGGTATCCAAGTTCCACCAACGTCAGGTGGTCCTTGGTAGTGCTTTCAGGCACGGGTACCTCCTGCTTAGTAACCGGGTTCCAGTAACGTCAGCTGGTCCTCGGTAGTTCCATTGGCTCTTGGACCTTCGGCTACCCATCCGGGTTCCAGTACCGTCAGCTGGTTCTCGGCAGTGTCTTTTGCTCTTGTACCTTCTGCTCCCCATCCTGGTTCCAGTAACGTCAGCTGGTTCCGGGCAGAGCCTTTGGCTTAGGTGCCTCCTTCTGGGTATCCGAGTTCCGTCAACGTCAGGCGGTCCTTGGTAGTGCTTTTTAGCACGGGTACCTCCTGCTTAGTAACCGGGTTCCAGTAACGTCAGCTGGTCCTCGGTAGTTCCATAGGCTCTTGAACCTTCGGGTAGCCATCCGAGTTCCAGTTCCATCAGCTGGTTCTTGGCATTTTCTCAGCCTTCTTGTACCTTCTGCTACATTTCCAAGTTGAAGACCCTAACGTCGACGACCCGGAAGACCACCACGATGACGACGACACGGAAGACCACCCCGATGACGACGACGACGACGGCGGAGACGACGACGGCGGAGATGACGACACTGGAGACGACGACCCTGGAGACGACAACATGGAAGACCGAGAAGCAGAAGAACAAGAGGCTGCAGAACAAAGAGCAGAAGAACATTAAGCATAAGACTTAATATCAGAGCAAAAGATATTATCTAAATTATATGCAGAAGAAGACTAAGCAGTGTATGGGGGTGAGTCCGTTCCTCCTCGTGGTGCCCCTGGATAAAGCCTGATGCTGCAGGCCAAACTGAACGCGGACAAATGTAACTTTTGTGACTGGCAGAACGGAAGGTGTAATCTTCAAACTTTTATAGATAACAACTACGGGAATGCCTGTCACAAATGAGAATATGATGAAGAAGTAGAATAGGAAGAATAATAACAGTGGAATAAAAAGAATATGTAGAATAAGAAGAATAATAATAGTTGAATAAAATGAATATGAAGAATGTAATAAAAAAAAAAAAATAGGTAGAAGATGAAGAAGAAGATGAATAAGGTGAAGAAGTTGATGTCAAAGATGCTGATGATGATGAAGATGAAAGTGTGGGAAAAGAAAAAAAAAAAGAAAAAAAAGAAGGGGAAGGGCGTGGAATAGTGAAACATCAATATCTGACAAAATAAAAAAAAAATTTACATAGTCAATATCTTTGTCACTCCGAACGTCTTAAAAAAAAACAAAAAACATGCTATTCTATTTGATTGGGATAAACCTCTATGACTTTAATGTCTCCGCCACCTCCCCAAATACATCCGGCATTATTCTTAGTTGTTTTCCTTCATGTAGAATGAACCTACAAGGAAAGAAAGGGTTTATTTTAATTCCGATATTTTGGTCCCATTGACTTGCATTGGGATCGGGTATCGGTATCGGCGATATCCGATATTTTTTGAATATCGGCCGATCCAAACCGATACCGATACTTTCCGATATCGGAAGGTATCGCTCAACACTACTAATGAATTAATCATTATGTTTGGAAGTGTAGTATTGTCATTTTTGTATGCTGATTTATATCTGTCCGCAGGATTTATAAGCTGTTGTATTACTTATTTTTATATGAATGTAAAGTTTTTTTTTGAGCATTTTACATATTTTTGTTGCATTCATTATAAAATAACTAACAATCCTACAGTATTTTTCTCAACAGCTTTAGCACACAAACTACAGCTACCTATACCGCTATATGCTAACGTGTGACCACTTATATCCTAACATAGATTTTGCCCAAAGCTTACTAATGGAATAGATTTTCTTTTTACTAATAGATCACTAAAGGTATTCAGCATGACTTCCCTTTCATGTGAAAAAGTAGACAGACAGCAAGGCTTAATGTCATGGTGTCATTCGTAAGAAGACTAAAGGGCTTCAATGAAGGGCAATGCTGAAATGATAACTGACAAGCACTCAGTCTTGTCAAAATTTCCTGAAAAGACTAACTCCGGAGTAATGACCAGAAAGCTATTGTGTAGATACACACAGAAGATGTGTGTTTGTTTTGTGTGTAAATATCTTGTTAGAAAGTGTGACCTTGTCCCTTTTATGGCAAAGATCGAGTGTGAATGACTGTCACAGCCACTGATGAAATCTATGAAAGTGCAAATCCCATTATAAATGTTACATGTACAGGTTTTTCAGATGTTTCAGGCTCTGGAGCATAAAATCTCTAATGTTAACGGAAGAGCTGCAAACAATACGTTAAAAGCAGTATGGTCCAAAAGATTAGAACTAATGATGTATTTGCCATGCACTAATAATGACGTGCAATGTACTTCTGTATTCCTTTTCCATGTTTTCATATTTGATAACCTATACATGAATTTACTTGTACCTTTCTTTAAACTTTTATTAAGGACTCTAATTCCTCATTATTCAAATTTGATCACAGTGGATGTGATATGAGTTGACAGGCTGCAAGACACATAACCATTATTTTGGCCGAATATAGGCACATATGGCAAAAACACCTCCCTACAGAGTATCACAAAATCATTTTCTTTGTAGTTTTAGATATGTTTCAAAATTAGTCATCTTGTCAAACAGTTTGGGGAATGCTGAGCCAATAGAAAATGAAAGCAACAAATCATGCATAGAGAATGGTAGACAGTTACTGCCTGTAAGGAAATTATAATTAATGGATTTATGCAGTGTTGCAATATTATCTGTAGAAATAGAGGTAGGGGAGAACCGATTGACAGTTCCCACAAAAACACGCAGCAGTTCAAAGCTTGATACATCCATGATATGTGAATTCTTGCAGGCGTGCTTCGGAGGTTTATCAATTACCAAGAGTAATCGAAAACTTGGTCGGACCCACCCCTAAATTCACGTTTAGAAAAAAATCTATCGATTAAGGATGGGATCATACACAGTCAATTTGTAGCACCACTTCCAACAGAAACATGGCTGCCAAAGAGAGCAAAAGGCTGCCATAAATGTCATGGCTATGTGGCCTGCCCCTTCATAAACACGGGAAATACATTTAAGAGGGAGGTCACTCATAAGGAATTTACCATCAATGTGTTCATATACTGCAAAAGTAAGGAGATGATTTATAAGTGTCACGCACGCGCTCAGACTGGTTGGCGCGGGCATACAGGGGTGTGGCCCCACTGGACCACAGACCAAACTTCCCTGGAAGGGGCGTAACTAAGTAGCTTCCTAGGTGTTCGCTGGAGCCTCTGATGGTGAGGTCAGACTTGTGCAATAGGAAGCTACCAGGTGCCACTCCAGGGTGATGTCTGGCTGTGGCTGCTGATCCCACTAAGGAACGGAGCGGGCACGGCTGGCACTCTGGCTGACAGGCGGGCACGGCTGGGACACAGGCAGGCAGACGGGTACAACAGAGACACTGGCGGGCAGGCGGACACGGCTGGCTCTCTGGTAGGCAGGCGGGTACGGCTGGAACATAGGAAGAACCGGTAGGGACCGGTCTGCAGGCAAGTATGTGAAACAGGTTGGAACCTGTTCAGACAGGAGGACTAAGTAACAAGTAGAAGGTGGAACTAAGAGAAGAGAAGGCAGAGCCAAGGGCGGAGCCGCAAGAGGCGGAGCCAAGGGCGGAGATGCTGGAGGCGGAGCCAAGAGCAGAGATGCTGGAGGCGGAGCCAAGAGCGGAGACGCTGGAGGCGGAGCCAAGAGCGGAGACGCTAGAGGCGGAGCCAAGAGCGGAGACGCTGGAGGCGGAGCCAAGAGCAGAGATGCTGGAGGCGGAGCCAAGAGGGGAGACGCTGGAGGCGGAGCCAAGAGCGGAGACGCTAGAGGCGGAGCCAAGAGCGGAGACGCTGGAGGCGGAGCCAAGAGCGGAGATGCTGGAGGCGGAGCCAAGAGCGGAAATGCTGGAGGCGGAGCCAAGAGCGGAGACGCTGGAGGCGGAGCCAAGAGCAGAGACGCTGGAGGCGGAGCCATGAGCGGAGACGCTGGAGGCGGAGCCAAGAGCGGAGAGGCTGGAGGTAACGCCAAGAGCGGAGACGCTGGAGGTAACGCCAAGAGCAGAGACAGAGCCAAGTGCAGAAACACAGGAGGCGGAGCCAGATAGAACCGCAAAGAGCGGAGCCAGAGAGCAAAGCCAGAGAGTGCGAAGCAAGGACTGAGTGCAGAGCCGCAAGAGTGCGGAGTGAAAGCAGACTGAGAACACAAGGAAAGACAAAGCAGGGAAGGAAGCCACAGACAAGGAGACCGAGAAAAGACAAAGTACAGACAAGGCAATGGGACAAGACACAGGGACAAAGACACAGGGACCAGGATATTCTGCCTCCTGGAGGGCGGACTACAAGATCAAGGCAATAGCACAGAGAAAAGCCTCCAGAGAGGGAGAAACTCAGAGCAAGGCCAGGCAAACTCAGCAGCTAAACACTAACTGAGCTAACACATTGCACAGGCCCAGACCACAGGGTGGAGCTGCACTATATACAGGAGGCCTCTTGATAATTGGTCAGGAACTGATTAGACAGATGCACCTGATTCCTATAAGAACCAGAGAGTTCAGGCGCCAGCCCCCTATACACATAGCCATGAGGCATGCAGAGAGCAGAGACACAGAACATGAAGCTGGCATTAAACAGAAACCACATCATGGCCTGGAGCAGTGGGTAAGATTGTGTGAGAGATGTGAGGACATGCTGTGATGCCAGCAGAGTTGTTACAGTACCCCCCTTTACGGCCCCTCTTCTTCAAGCCCGCCAGAATAACTTGTAGAAGAAGGATAGGAGCACACATAGTCCAGGCCAACATGACATCTTCAGGGTAGAATAAGGCAGGCGGGTCACCAGGAATCTCATAAAACAAAGTCTCTTGGTGCTCAACAGGGTTAGCTTCCACAATGAGCTGGACCACCTCCTTCAGGTAGACAGGTAACAGGGAATTAAATGCTGCTGTCTTAACATCTTCACCAGCCGGACACATGGAAACTGGAAGCCTTCTCATAGGATTCAACTTTTGCCCGACAGGTAGCAGAGATGTTCTTAGATACGGAACACAAGAAAAGTCATTAGAGATGAGAGAGGAGAACAACAGCTCCACCGGGTCAGAGAAAAATTGAGGTGAACAAACTTCTGTTTTGAAATCTTCACCAGCCGGCCACAAGGACGCTGAAGGTATCCACATAGGAACCATCTTCTGCCCGTTATCCAGAAGAAATCGTCCAAACGGCGGGGATGTTCCTAGGAACAGATTACAGGAATAGTCGTGGGAGATGTGTGGAGAGGTAGTCACCGCTTCCCCATCTTCAGTGACGTTAGCACACCTTGACTCGACGACTAACTGTTTACTGGTATAGTCGCTGGAGATGTGTGGAGACATCGTCACCGTTTCCCCATCTTCAGTGACGTCAGCACACCTTGACTCGACGACTAACTGTTTACTGGTATAGTCATTGGAGATGTGTGGAGACCTCGTCACCGTTTCCCCATCTTCAGTGACGTCAGCACACCTTGACTCGACGACTAGCAGACCAGCTGAAGAAGATGACACTGCTGAGTGTCTTTGACGCATGGGAGCCAGACACTTCTCAAGACTGGGTAAGTTCAAACGAAGCACTTTACTGGAACTCTTGACCAGAGCGGGTGGTAGAGTCCTTGGCTCAGAATGACCCATGGGCATAACAGACAGCATACGGAAAACAAACTTCTTTGTGCATAAGGCTTCAACTTGGAGCTGTAGTTGTCCTTGCAGGACTAGACTGCTCTTTAGCAGGGCTCGGCCATTATCAGGCAACGCCCACACCGGGTTCTGGAGTTGTAGAACGGAGACCATACACTGACTCCGAAAGATAGGCAGCTTAAACACACCAAAGCTCCCAGAAGGCAGAGAAACAGTCATTAACTTTGACAGAGAGGAAGTACTCTTGCCAGGGGCAGCCTCTCCTACTGGCCCAGGGTTTTGGAGTACAGGCTTCACAGGGCAAAGACCATCTGAATGTTCTTTACAACCACAGGGATACCGTATTTCAATCTCAGCACCAGATTCAGGCTGCAGATTTGCCAGACCCCTTTTATTAGACCTCTTGGATCTTGCTCGGGTGGCCGTTTTGGCGGGTTGTGGAACAGATGAGTCTTGGACGGTCATGGACGAAAGTGACGGTTTACCTACAGGTTTCTTTCATCTGGACCGTCTCTGTGAGCTTGAAGGGGAAGACTTTTCAGGAGATGCAGTAATTGGCTCATCGAAAGCTTTACTTAAGGCCACCAGGAAGGCCGGCAGATTCGAGATGATGGGGTCCCCTGCTTCCCAAAGGGGGTCGCACCACATCAAAGCGTCTCCTCTAAAGTAGGCCATTAAGAAACCTACTTTCAACCAGTCAGTGGGGAATTGGGGAGCATGCCACTTGAAATAACGCAAGCACCGCTCCAGGAACACACGACATTGCTTTGGGTCCCCATAGTAGCATGGAGGATCTGCTGGCTTGGATTCGTCATTAGGAGCGCAGGCTTGAAGTCGATCAAACAGCTCATTAGAGATGACAATTGGGGATGGAGCAGTGAAGGACTGGCTTTCAGACTGGGTAAACATTTTCCTCGGAGGCCAATACTGGCAAGAAGAGAGTTCATCTTGCTCCGAGAGCGAAGGTACATGGGACTCAGCGGGGACCATAGCCTGTGCAAACTGTCACGCACGCGCCCAGACTGGTTGGCGCGGGCATACGGGGGTGTGGCCCCACTGGACCACAGACCAAACTTCCCTGGAAGGGGTGTAACTAAGTAGCTTCCTAGGTTTTCGCTGGAGCCTCTGATGGTGAGGTCAGACTTGTGCAATAGGAAGCTACCAGGTGCCACTCCAGGGTGATGTCTGGCTGTGGCTGCTGATCCCACTAAGGAACGGAGCGGGCACGGCTGGCACTCTGGCTGACAGGCGGGCACGGCTGGGACACAGGCAGGCAGACGGGTACAACAGAGACACTGGCGGGCAGGCGGACACGGCTGGCTCTCTGGTAGGCAGGCGGGTACGGCTGGAACATAGGAAGAACCAGTAGGGACCGGTCTGCAGGCAGGTATGTAAAACAGGTTGGAACCTGTTCAGACAGGAGGACTAAGTAACAAGTAGAAGGTGGAACTAAGAGAAGAGAAGGAGAAGGCAGAGCCAAGGGCGGAGACGCTGGAGGCGGAGCCAAGAGCGGAAACGCTGGAGGCGGAGCCAAGAGCGGAGACGCTGGAGGCGGAGCCAAGAGCGGAGGCGGAGCCAAGAGCGGAGACGCTGGAGGCGGAGCTAAGAGCGGAGATGCTGGAGGCGGAGCCAAGAGCTGAGACGCTGGAGGTAACGCCAAGAGCGGAGACGCTGGAGGTAACGCCAAGAGCAGAGACGGAGCCAAGTGCAGAAACACAGGAGGCGGAGCCAGATAGAACCGCAAAGAGCAGAGCCAGAGAGCAAAGCCAGAGAGTGTGAAGCAAGGACTGAGTGCAGAGCCGCAAGAGTGCGGAGTGAAAGCAGACTGAGAACACAAGGAAAGACAAAGCAGGGAAGGAAGCCACAGACAAGGAGACCGAGAAAAGACAAAGTACAGACAAGGCAATGGGACAAGACACAGGGACAAAGACACAGGGACCAGGATATTCTGCCTCCTGGAGGGCGGACTTCAAGATCAAGGCAATAGCACAGAGAAAAGCCTCCAGAGAGGGAGAAACTCAGAGCAAGGCCAGGCAAACTCAGCAGCTAAACACTAACTGAGCTAACACATTGCACAGGCCCAGACCACAGGGTGGAGCTGCACTATATACAGGAGGCCTCTTGGTAATTGGTCAGGAACTGATTAGACAGATGCACCTGATTCCTATAAGAACCAGAGAGTTCAGGAGCCGGCCCCCTATACACATAGCCATGAGGCATGCAGAGAGCAGAGACACAGAACATGGAGCTGGCATTAAACAGAAACCACATCATGGCCTGGAGCAGTGGGTAAGATTGTGTGAGAGATGTGAGGCCATACTGTGATGCCAGTAGAGTTGTTACAATAAGGCCATATGTGGATGTGGAAACTGTGGAAAATAGTATGTGGGAAAGACCTTATGCAAATTTAGAAGAAGGGTGGGTTAACACCTCGGTGATATATCTAACTGTAGAGATACCTCCCTCGCCAGGCATATTAATATTATACACAGATGAGATACATCAAATTTGTGGTTTATGGGAATTGAATTGATACGACCAGCCAAGATGGGAGGCATCTTTGATAGAATGTTGTTGCAGAGGAAGTCAAAATGGATTTTTCAACTGCAGACCTCAGTCCCCAATGGACTAAATGAGCAAGTAAAAAAATTGTATGATCCCTTCGTGATGCTCAAGTGGTTAATGTTTAATGAATTCTATGGACATATAATGGAATCTGTGTTGGTTCTTCTCTTATTGGTTGACGTATCCTGCCAAAAATACCCAAGGTCAATTGTGGCAGTGGTTATGACGTTGGATAAATGACGTTAAACTGTGTACTGTTATTTCATCTGGTCATATTCCCACAGTAGGTTTTTAACTTCTTGACCATCCATACAGAGAACCTTAGATATTTCTCTGAAAGATAAGCTTTCTTGTGTAAATAGTTATCTTGCATAGTTTCCTGTCAGTCTAATAACTGACGTAGTTGTTAAAATGATGTAATACAAGTGTGTGAACAAGAGGCCCTCCCCTCCCCACGATGTGTTTGACAAGTCTGCTAAACTATGGGCCCAATATCATAAGACGGTTGTAATATAAAACAATTGGAAACATGCAGCTTCTCCCCGTTCTATGAGGGAATTGAGAAGTTTGCTAAACTATGGGTCTGATATCGTAAAAGTAGAATGAAAGTCCACAGGGGTAGGGTCCTCTCCTATCATTATCTGTCTGTTACTATGTTACTATTAGTTTCACTATAATTTGTATTTGTGTATTGTATGTTACCCCTTCTCATGTACAACACCATGGAATCAATGGTACGCTAAATATAAATACCATATATACTCGAGTATAAGCTGACCTGAGTATAAGCTGAGGCACCTAATTTTGCCATGGAAAACTGGGTAATCTTATTGACTTGAGTATAAGCTGGATATGTATTGTCCCTTCATCCCTGTCCTGCTATGTGTGGCTCCCCCTGTTGTATGCATGGCTCCCCTGTACTCCCGTGTATGCATGGCTCCCCCATAATCCCCAGTGTATGAATGGCTCCACTGTACTCCCGCAAGTATGCATGGCTCCCCCATAATCCCCAGTGTATGCATGGCTCCATTGTACTCCCGCATGTATGCATGGCTCGCCCATAATCCCCATGTATGCATGGCTTCTCCATATTCCCCTGTGTATGCATGGCTCCCCCGTAATCCCCCGTGTATGCATGGCTCCTCCGTACTCCTCTGTGTATGCATGGCTCCTCGGTAATCCCCATGTATGCATGATTCCCCGGTAATCCCCCGTATATGCATGGCTACTCCATACTTCCTCATGTATGAATGGCTCCCCCGTGTATGCAGGGCATAACATGACATGGCATGGCTCGTCTCGGCTCCCCTGTCATACCCACCCCCTCCTGGCGTGGTCTTTGCACTTCCTGCTTCTCCGTTATCCCGGGAGGCCGGCAGTTTCTTCCTGTGCAGAGCGTTCACGTGGTACCGCTCATTAAGGTCATGAATAAGTGCTCCACGCCTATGCGTCCATATTCATTACCTTAATGAGTGGTACCATGTGACCACTCTGCACAGGAAGTAGCTGCTGGTGCCCGGACAACAGAGATGCAGGGATGGAGATCCAGCGACGGAGGGTGAGTATTGATGTCTGATTCGTATATAAGCCGAGAGGGGCGTTTTCAGCACAAAAAAGGGCTGAAAATCTCGGCTTATACACGAGTATATACGGTAATAATAATATTGCAGTATATGATCTAAAGGACTAAGTTTTAATGTGCATGGTCATTACTAAGGAGTTTGTGTGTGTATATATAATGAAATATAATGAACTTTGGCACTCTAATTGCAAGTAAATGAAAGTTTATGTATAAACTTGAATCACAGACATTCAAAGTAAGCCAATGTTTCAGCCCATATGTGGCCTTTTTCAAGGTATGTTTATAAGATTTGTATGTTCTCCCCGTGTTTGCGTGGGTTTCCTCTGGGTATTCCGATTTCCTCCCACATTCCAAAGACATACTGATAGAGAATTTAGATTGTGAGCCCCATCTTGGACAGTGATGTTAATATGTGCAAACTGTAAAGCGCTGTGGAATATGTTAGAGCTATATAAAAATAAAGATTATTATTATTAATATGAGATGCAAACATAAAACATAAAGTCAAAACAGTGAGAAATAAAAAAAACAACACATCAAATAACAGCAGTTTCCATGTAAACATGGAAGCTGTTAGACATCATATCTAAATCAGCTCTTTGTTTAACTATACTGGACTGTTGATTGAGTCAAAATGACTATAAGGTAGCTCAAGGAGGGAGGTACAGGAGGATATCTTGTGGGCTACAAATAGAAGATATGTAAATCCAATATTCTATGCATAAAAGTAGAAAAATGTATTAGTATAAAGAAAACTGAGCAGATAATAAATAAGTACATATATAGAATGGATATGAGAAACAAAAATGGAGAAAAAAAATTATATATATAATATGAACACTAAGGGTAAGTATTGGACTCCGTTAGGGAACAGGTCCATGAACTGGCATACAAACACAACTGGAGAAATGGTAAGTTTCAGACATGTAGGTTAAAGTGAAGTCCTTACATATATAGTGTGCATCATTTACTCTATCTCTAGCGCTTTACTCACTTTCTTTTCATCCACTGGTTTCAAAAAGGCTCATCAAACGGTGATATTCATGGAAGCATCTGATGAGGAGTGATATAATTAATGGGACCCATACACTATAAATAACTCAGACAAATAATGAATCATTTTGCGGATGCTATCTCTGCGGATTCCTCCATAAACAGGAGCGCTTATTCTGCCACATGCTTCTGTGCACAAGAGAGCCGCTGCCAGGCTACTTTATGGCAGTTTATCTTACTGAGAGCAAAAAGATCAGCAGACCAAAATTGAACATGCCTAATCCTTATCTTCCCCAACATCATCGGTTGGATAATAGAATCAGGAAGCTCCCACACGTTAGACTGTTGGTCGCACCCTTCAATATTGACATATTTGCCCTACATTAGTCTTATGTGTATGGCAGCCACCTCTACCCCTGAAGTCACACTGGGTGGTGATAAATATGGGGTCTTCATTTCTCAAACGTATCTTGACCCAATGTTCAGGTCCCTCCTATTTATCATTTTTTTTCACAGACCATGACCGCAGGTTCCATTTGGGAAGCTTATACTTACCTTTCACTCTGGTATTTTCCAGGTGAAGCATTCTTTTGTACAGCACAGGTGATATAGCTTATTTTTCTTGGTTTAATTTGATCACTTCCATGGATCTTGGGTATTGGTTGCTTTGTGGGCATATTTCTTTTTGTGTGCACTTCACTTACAGATTTATTTACATCATTATAAATTTACCTATATTTGTTTCACCTATCATTCATTCTTATTATTCTCTCAGTATTCTTCATCATCTTATGTTAACATTGCTTTGACTGATATTTGTTGCTCAGGGGGTTCTCTGCTTTTTTGCTACCATTTGCACATTTGAGGATACCTGTTAGCGCACACATTGACACACCTTGTGTTTAATTGTATAGCCTTTTTGGCTGTTTTAAGTCATGCATAATAATTTATTCATGTATGTAAATAAAGATTTTTTTTCTATTTGGTGATCCTAGAATTTATGAATACTTTTATCTTAATTACATGTTCTACAAGAGAGCTGACTCCTCTTGTTGCAGCTTAACTTACTGAGAGCAATGAGATCAGTAGACCAAAATTGGACATGCCTGATCCTTATCTACCCCAACATCTTCTGTCAGGGTAGAATCACAAGGCCCCCATGCTCTTTAGACTGTTGGTCGCACCCTTCAATATTGACGTTTGCCTGACATTAGTCTAATGTGTATGGCGAACTGTACCTTCCAAATCCCCAAAATATTCCAGTTGTTTGATGATTTTAAAGCTTCAGATAGCACCTTCATCTAGTTCACAAGTCATTTAGGGCTTGGACTAAATTAACTTACTTTCTTCCAGTAACATCCACCAAAATGTAGCACTTTGCGAAGGTGGCATGTTATGGAGCAAATAGATGGAAATGCAAGCAAGAGAAAAGAGGAGTTCATTCTATTTGCCTATTGATCTTCTTAAATATTCATGTATCAACTTTAAAATATCACCATTTATCAATCCCTCGTAACATAGGCATATTAGTGTTCCACTGCTGGGACTACCTGTGATTAACTTGACAACTACAGTTCTACCACTACAGGGAAATAGGAGCCTTTCAAGGTCACAAGACTGTTGAATTATTTCATTGATTTGCTTTGCAATAAAACATTCTTTGCAGCCACTCTGGCTGTTAACTCAAAATTGCCTACTAGAAAATATTAATAATGGTAACGCGAACTCAATCAGCCCCATTAAGTTCGAATTCAGCATTGTATTTAAATGCCCGACCTGCTAAAATATTGTTATCAGAGTCTAAAAATCCCCTGTAGACAATGTGCAAATGGTAAGATTTCAAGTTTTTACTTTTAATAAAGATTGCGATATGGAAAAGAGAACAAAGTCAAATAAAAAAAATAAATAACTAAATTTAACATAAACACTTGATTTAAACTAATGGGTTATTTTTTCATGACACTTTCCCTTTAAAGAGGACTTATCACCAACTAGGAAACATCATAAAGTAAAAGAAGACCACATATAAACTCTCACATGTAAATTATTAGAAAAATGAAAACCTCACTAATTTAATGATGAGACAGAAGTAGGCTCACTATTTGACAACTGTGTGAGGGTTCCTGCTTCTGCGCTGGTATTGTAGAGAAGCCAGGGAGTGTGCAGCATGCAAACAGCACAGGATAATCTCCGTACTTCATGCAGTAGTTATATACATGGCAAAATCATATTGATCCCTGTATGTTATGGAGCAGCTGCAAGAGGAGGAGGATCAATGCTGCAGTACAGGTAAATCCTACAGGCTTCTCTTGGTAGTCTGGCTGCTACTGTTTCTGTGCAGTATGTAGTAATAGACTCAGATTAACTCTTTACAAGCAGCTCTGTCTTCCAATTAACATTTTAACCCTTTATAAACAGCTATGTCCTCTTCTTGTAGCTGGTTTGCAGAATACACAGGACTATAGATGGGAATTTAATTAAGTGGAATTGAATTCAACTTGAATTTTACAAAAATGCATACCACATGTCCAAGGCTCCATTTACAGATGTTGTATAGAATCAGCCTTCCTAACACAGACGGCGTCACAAGATTTTGATATCATTGTCGAAAAGTAAAAAAAAGAAAACTCCATCTAAGGCCACGTTCACACATTTAGAATGTGGTCAGTATTTTACCTCAGTTTTTGTAAGCCAAAATCAGAAGTGGAACAATCAGAGGAAAAGTATAATAGAAACATGTCACCGCTTCTGTATTTTTCATCCATTTATGGTCTTGGCTTACAACTACTGATGTAAAATACTGATAAAATACTGAATACTGTGTGAACGTGGCTTAATGCAGAGAGAAATCAAATGCTCTTCAGAAGACATATCTGAGAAAAATCTTATAATATAATCTATTGTCACTTTTTGAATTTTTCTCCCAACTGATAGGTTCTTTTTAAGTATAGTAGTTTTTATGTAGGTGGAAAAGAGTGGGCGACAGTGCTTATGTGTATACTAGATGGTGGCCCGATTCTAACGCATCGGGTATTCTAGAATATGCATATCCACGTAGTATATTGCCCAGCCACGTAGTATATTGCCCAGCCACGTACTATATTGCCCAGCCATGTAGTATATTGCCCAGTGACGTAGTATATTGCCCAGCCACGTAGTATATTGCCCAGCTACGTAGTATATTGCCCAGTGACATAGTATATTGCTCAGCGACGTAGTATACAGCACAGAGCCACGTAGTATATTGCCCAGCCACATAGTATATTGCCCAGTGACGTAGTATATTGCCCAGCCACGTAGTATATTGCCCAGTCACGTAGTATATTGCCCAGTCACGTAGTATATTGCCCAGCTACGTAGTATATTGCACAGCAACGTAGTATACAGCACAGAGCCACGTAGTATATTGCCCAGTCATGTAGTATATTGCCCAGTCATGTAGTATATTGCCCACCTATGTAGTATATTGCACAGCAACATAGTATACAGCACAGAGCCACTTAGTATACAGCACAGAGCCACGTAGTATATTGCCCAGTCACGTAGTTTATTGTCCAGTCATGTAGTATATAACACTGCCCACACAGTATATAACAGTGGCCACGTAATATCTAGCACAGCCCACGGAGTATATCACACAGCCCACATAGTATACACACTATATATAGTGTATATAACACTGCCTATGTAGTATACAGCACAGAGCCACGCGGCATCTAACACAGCCCACGTAGTATATAGCAGTGTGGGCACCATATCCCTGTTAAAAAAATAATTAAAATAAAAAATAGTTATATACTCACCCCCTGGGATCCAGCGAAGCTCCGGCGATACACGCGCGGCTGTTCACAGGATGCATTGCGAAATTACCCAGATGACTTAGTGGTCTCGCGAGACCGCTAAGTCTTCTGGGTAATTTTGCAATGCATTGCCGGGAACGGAAGATGGCGGCAGGCGCTAGCAACTCAGTGGACTACGGAGGGTGAATATAGCAGTTTTTTTTTTTTTTTAATTATTTTTAACATTACATTTTTTACTATTGATGCCGCATAGGCAGCATCAATAGTAAAAAGTTGGGGACACACAAGGTTATTAGCGGCGGTAACGGAGTGCGTTACCCGTGACATAACACGGTCCGTTACCGCTGCCATTAACCCTGTGTTAGCGGTGGCTGGAGGGGAGTATGCGGGAGCCGGGCAGTGACTGCAGGGAGTAAGGAGCGGCCATTTTCTTCCGGACTGTGCCCATCACTGATTGGTCATGGCTGTTTTGCCACAACCAATCAGCGACTTGGATTTCCTTGACAGACAGAGGCCGTGACCAATGAATATCCGTGATAGAAAGACAGAAGGACAGAAAGACGGAAGTGACCCTTAGAAAATTATATAGTAGATGGTCTTCTATAGGCCCCAGATGTACACTCATTCCTTGCTTTTTGATCCCTACTGTGGGTTAATGCATGCTTTTACCACCTATACCAGCTGTTAGTATTGTGTTGATGAACAATGTGCGAAGCAATAAAAGCCAGGCTAAAGCTTCACACGTTAGTAGAATACAAATATGCAACTTCCATATGATTAAGAATTGTGTATGGAATTATAGAAGTATGTGTATATTTTGGCAGACGGATGAATTAGGTCAATTTGAAATCCCCCTCAGATAATTCCCTGGCTACTGTTACCTTGCCATTTTGTCAAGCTCTCTTTAGCCATTAATATGATGTGAATAGTGTGCATGAATTAGCAGAGTGGGGTCAAGTTTGCCACAAGCGCAAAGTATGCAAGTAAGTATGAAAATGAATGCTTCTAGGGGTTTCTGCTGGCAACTAAAAGATCCAAACCACAAAAAAAGCAAGAGATTAATTCATTGAGTTGCACTTCTATCAGTAAAATATCTGTTTTGGCAAAATTCTTCTGTACAGAATAGAGAATTTCATTTCCCTTTGTGTGAAATAGAATCCCACTGTAAGTACCGTGAGATGATGGATTATTTTAGCTAGAAGACAGAATCATTTATGCTACACTGCAAATTTATGGGATCAAAGGAAACAGAGACCCACACATCAAGCACTAACATCTGTAACATTAGGTTTTATACACGTCAGCAAATATAAACAGGAAGCATCATATATTTAAAGCGATAGTCAAACAAATAAATAGAGACCTCCATCAATCCCAAGAATGGGACTGTGATCAGGTAAGTGAACCACTATTCCTTTCATTCGCAGTGGGACTGCCAGAGATAGCTAATAAGTACATCTGTAGTAAAGCTCCACCATTGCTCCAGATGGATCTCTGATGAGCCCCATTTTCCAGATCAGTGTGGGGCTCAGTGGTCAAATCCCTAATGATCAGTTAAATATCTACTGCATTCTGTTTCCATTGATCAAACTCAAGATGCTTATGCAATTGTATTGAAGTCTAGAAAAAAATTGTAAATTTAAGTACCGTATTTGACATTATTTAGAAAGACCCAGCTAAATATACAACCAAAAACACTGCCATAATGTCAAAAAAATTGTCTGTAGACCTTCAAGACAGGATTGTGTTGAGGTACAAATATGGGGAAAGGCATAGGCTTTCATGGTCACTCTGATAGAGTTTCACATTTTAACTTTAGAGATGGGAAATATGAACTAAATAGGTTTTATGGTAGAGTTGCAAGACAGAAGACACTCCTTAGTTAAAGGTTCATGGAGTTTGGAGTCTGTCAAAGACATTTAATGGACTACCAGACCGGGATAAGCAAGATGCTCTGGTCTTGTGAACTCGAAAATGAAATGTTTGGTTTAAGTGCCAAAAATCACATCTGGCAGAAGATATGTACTGGTTACCAGGTAGCCAAAATAATCACAATATTGAAGCACAGTATACCAAATGGAAAAGCCTTACATTAGTAATGTTTAGACATAAAATGTTTCTCCTTCTTTCAAGTATGTAGGCAATGTAGGTTGGGCCTGGCATTTAAAGTAAACTTGCCAGCTGATTCATGCTGCTCAAACCCAAGCTTTATTCTAAAATGCTGTGGCATTAAAATAAAACAGCATTTGTTGAACAAGCAGACACGGAGGAGGCGACTAGTCCTAGAGGCATGTCCTTGTTGGCTTCTCCCTGCTCACTTGCCTACACTGACAGGTCTGTCCCCATATGGCTTCAGTTGCGATATTTACCTTTGCAACTCCTAGATTTTCTCCACAGAACACATGGATACTTTTCCAGCAGTAGGGATAACAAATTTAAGCGTACACAACTATTTATTGCTATTTTCTGTGCTAATAACACCGGAGATTCATAATGATCAAATCTTTTGAAACTCATATTCTCCAGCTTCTTTTCTAGATGATTCAATTTGCAACCAAAAAATTCACCGTGAATCACAGGTAAACCATTAGCCCTGTAAAGACGTGTATAACGCTGTGAAGTCTTCTAGGACTTCATTGAACCATTTTCAAACTATTTAATGCCAACACAGCCATAGTAATGTCAAAGTAACCTCCACATATATGGCTATGAGTAAACAGATGGCAATCATTTTTCACTGCATTTTTGTCACACACACACTATCTTTAGTGTATTCAGACTTTTTGACTTTTTCTCCCTATTTTTATTGTCAAGTTGTGAGCTGTGACATCCACGCACTAAACACATGCACTTCAGATTGGATGCTGTCCTGCATTCTCTGCCTTGGCTTTTATACAGACTGTAATACACTGTGCTATACTATGTGAATTGCTCTACTATTTACATTTTTGCTCTATAGTATGTGAAGTGCTGTACAATGTGATGGCTATACTATATAATGTGGCCTGTTGTGCCTGAAGTAATGTGAGCCTACTCTGGCTAATGCAATCATCTCCATAGAATAACACAACAATTGATATGTTTGGCGATTCATGCAATTCAATTTGCAAAATGTTCAAATTCAAGGCGACCAGCGATTATTCCAAAAAATTCCAGAGAAATTTGATTTGGATTGAATCATTTCACTTCTCCTTTCCAGTAATTGGTGCACTGTTTTTTGGAGATAAATAAAGTGCTCAAAAAATAAAGGGAACACTTAACCAACACAATGTAACTCCAAGTCAATCACACTTCTGTGAAATCAGCCTGTCCAGTTATGACGTAACACCGATTGTGAATCAATTTTACCTGCTGTCTAAACGGAACAGACAACAGGTAGAAATTATAGGCAATTAGCAAGACAATCCTATAAAGAAGTGGTTCTGCAGGGGGTGTTTTGCTCACTTTTGCAGTCTGTCATTGCTCTCACCCCTAAGGGTACTGTATAGTAGCATGTGGTGGTTTCTACAATGAAAATAAGTTTCTCAGGTAGTGCATCTCATCCAGGATGGCATATCAATGCGAGATATTGCAATACGGGTAGCTGTGTCTGTCACCACATTCTCCAGAGCATAAAGCAGATACCAGGAGACAGGCCACTACACCAAAAGACATGGAATTGGCCATAGGAGGGCAACAACCCAGCAGAAGGACCGTTACATCTTCCTTTGTGCAAGGAAGAACAGGAAGAGCAATGCCAGATCCTTGCAAAATGACCTCCAGCAGGCCACTAACATCCATGTGTCTGCTCAAACTGTCAGAAACAGACTCCATGAGGGTGGATTGAGGGTCCGCCATCTACAAGTGGGTGTTGTGCTGACAGCCCAACACCCAGCAGGGCGATTTGCATTTGCAGAGAACACCAAGATTGGCAAATTCAAAATTGCCACCCTGTGCTGTTCACAGATGAGAGAAGGTTCCCACTGAGCACATGTGACAGACGTGACAGAATCTGGAGATGCCATGGACAACGTTCTGCTGCCTGCAACATCTTGCAGCATAACAGGTTTGGCAGTGGGTCAGTAATAGTGAAGGGAGGCATTTCTTTGGAGGGACGCACAGCCTTCCATGGGCTAGCCAGCGGTACATTGACTGCCATTATGTACCTTCATGAGATCCTCAAACCCATTGTGAGTCCATATACAGGTACAGTGGGTCCTGAGTTCCTTCTGATGCATAACAATGCTAGGCCTCATTTGGCTGAAGTGTGTCATAAGTCCTGCATGAGGAAGGCATTGATGCTATAAACTGATCTGCCCATTCTCCAGACGTGAATCCAATCAAATACATCTGTGACATCATGTCTCGTTCCATCCACCAACACTACAGACTGTCCAGGAGTTTACTAATGCTTTAATTCAGGTCTGGAAGGAGGCCATACACACTACTAAGCATCATTTCCTTGTATTGATGCATTTTATCTGAAGTTGGATAAGCCTGCAATTTGATTTTCCACTTTGATTTTGAGTACCATTCCAAAGCCAGTCCTCCATGGGATATTAATTTAGATTCACATTGATCATTTTTAAGTTTTATTATTCTCAACGCATTCCACTATGTAATGAATAGAGATTTGCAACTGGAATACTTCATTCACTGATATCTAGGATGTGGGATTTTAGTGTTCCCTTCAATTTTTGGCGTATATATATATATATATATACAGTGGGGCAAAAAAGTATTTAGTCAGTCAGCAATAGTGCAAGTTCCACCACTTAAAAAGATGAGAGGCGTCTGTAATTTACATCATAGGTAGACCTCAACTATGGGAGACAAACTGAGAAAAAAAAATCCAGAAAATCACATTGTCTGTTTTTTTTAACAATTTATTTGCATATTATGGTGGAAAATAAGTATTTGGTCAGAAACAAACAATCAAGATTTCTGGCTCTCACAGACCTGTATCTTCTTCTTTAAGAGTCTCCTCTTTCCTCCACTCATTACCTGTAGTAATGGCACCTGTTTAAACTTGTTATCAGTATAAAAAGACACCTGTGCACACCCTCAAACAGTCTGACTCCAAACTCCACTATGGTGAAGACCAAAGAGCTGTCAAAGGACACCAGAAATAAAATTGTAGCCCTGCACCAGGCTGGGAAGACTGAATCTGCAATAGCCAACCAGCTTGGAGTGAAGAAATCAACAGTGGGAGCAATAATTAGAAAATGGAAGACATACAAGACCACTGATAATCTCCCTCGATTTGGGGCTCCACGCAAAATCCCACCCCGTGGGGTCAGAATGATCACAAGAACGGTGAGCAAAAATCCCAGAACCACGCGGGGGGACCTAGTGAATGAACTGCAGAGAGCTGGGACCAATGTAACAAGGCCTACCATAAGTAACACACTACGCCACCATGGACTCAGATCCTGCAGTGCCAGACGTGTCCCACTGCTTAAGCCAGTACATGTCCGGGCCCGTCTGAAGTTTGCTAGAGAGCATTTGGATGATCCAGAGGAGTTTTGGGAGAATGTCCTATGGTCTGATGAAACCAAACTGGAACTGTTTGGTAGAAACACAACTTGTCGTGTTTGGAGGAAAAAGAATACTGAGTTGCATCCATCAAACATCATACCTACTGTAAAGCATGGTGGTGGAAACATCATGCTTTGGGGCTGTTTCTCTGCAAAGGGGCCAGGACGACTGATCCGGGTACATGAAAGAATGAATGGGGCCATGTATCGTGAGATTTTGAGTGCAAACCTCCTTCCATCAGCAAGGGCATTGAAGATGAAATGTGGCTGGGTCTTTCAACATGACAATGATCCAAAGCACACTGCCAGGGCAACGAAGGAGTGGCTTCGTAAGAAGCATTTCAAGGTCCTGGAGTGGCCTAGCCAGTCTCCAGATCTCAACCCTATAGAAAACCTTTGGAAGGAGTTGAAAGTCCGTGTTGCCAAGCGAAAAGCCAAAAACATCACTGCTCTAGAGAGGAGATCTGCATGGAGGAATGGGCCGACATACCAACAACAGTGTGTGGCAACCTTGTGAAGACTTACAGAAACCGTTTGACCTCTGTCATTGCCAACAAAGGATATATTACAAAGTATTGAGATGAAATTTTGTTTCTGACCAAATACTTATTTTCCACCATAATATGCAAATAAAATGTTAAAAAAACAGACAATGTGATTTTCTGGATTTTTTTTTCTCAGTTTGTCTCCCATAGTTGAGGTCTACCTATGATGTAAATTACAGACGCCTCTCATCTTTTTAAGTGGTGGAACTTGCACTATTGCTGACTGACTAAATACTTTTTTGCCCCACTGTATGTATATATATATATATATATATAGATATATATATATCTATATATATATATATATATATATACTTTTTAATTATAAATACCACCCTATACAGCTCTATTTGTGTGTCATTCACTAGTGTAATATCGGATTATTAAAACTGTGCAAATTCAAAACTTTTTTAAAGCATACACATTTTGTGAGCTGCGTTTATATTTCTTCAATGTTTGGAATTATCTCACATCTTAACATAAATAAGTAAATACAAATCTTTAGAATAAAAGTAAACTGATGTTGTTTTTAGATTTTCTGTCTCAAATACCAATAAGTACACTTCCTCTGATAGATTAGCTTTTGTTCCAGTATTTTTCTTCAGTAGGAAAATTATCACTAGGGGACTTAAACTGTCCTCCATGTTTATAGTGTGCCAAGTGGTGTAATTAAGGTGCTGTACTACAGTATATGAAGGATCAGTCAATTCACAGTTACACAGACTCTGCAAATCCTGCACTTCCTAATCAGTTGAATTCATGTAGTATTAACTGACCAATAATCCTACTCCCATTTTCTATGTTCTTCAGCTGTACAGTCCTATACCACATTCTGCAATAGGCCTTTCTATCGTCTTTTTAATGATGACCTGTGCTCTCTGAACTCCGAGCCCTAGGCTGTAATACAATAAAATGGTCACAGCTTTCTTATGATTTATTATAGCTGTGATAGTCCTTCCTGATTGACTGCACTAGACCATGTGATGTAAGAACTTGAGGTCATTACCGGGAAGTTTGTGCTGCTGTGCGTGATGTCTTGTGACTCTCCGACTGATGAAATCTTCAGCAATGTGTGAAATGGGGCTAGGCATTTTTTAAACTGTTTGAATCCATTGGAACCTACACATTTTAAGAAATTCAACTAAAAGTCATTTATCAGTGGATTGTTTGATCATCTCTAGCTTTGATTTGTCCAGGGGATTCTAAACACTGGATAAAACAGACAGCAGAAGATCCTTGGGCCAGAACAGTTTAAACACCCATTTCTCTAGACTAGATCAGCATAGAGTATCCTCAGCGCAATGTCTGCATTGGATACGGAGCATGGGACCACTATGAAATATCTCTACAACAAAATGCATGCCGAGAAACTTGTCTTAATTGTTTTCAAGAGTCAATAGCTTTAAAGATTAATAGTTACTGAAAAAGGGCAACAACTAATCTTCCAATCATATGCTATGAGAGCTCCAAACTTAATGGGAAAATTCTATATTTCTACAGAAGTGAAAATATTAAAAGCAATTTTATCTAATTTAAAGATATTGTCAAGAAAAAAACACATAGGCTACAGTGTGAAATTAATGGTTAATTAATATACGTTAATTCTCATCAGGTTGAAAAAGCACACACAGCACACAATCAATTACTGTATCATGTAAGAGTCCAGCCGGTTGAATATTCCCAGAAACTCGGTAGAACAAGTAACCTTCATTCAATGCCAGGCAGGAAGGTCTTTCACAGGGCAGATTTATTGTAAGGTAGAACTGGGCATGGTAAAGTGTAGCACTGGCTCATTTTATATGTTGTATACATAGACTGTACTAGAAAATGAAAGCTGCAAATTTTTCACATCTAAAAAAACAGGTATGTAGAAATATCTAAATATAATGGAGGCTTCACGGTCCTCACGTTACTTGGTGTCCAATGATAGATTGGCTTTTGTCATTATTTGACCTATCACTTCCACAATGTGGGTCCAATAAAGGCAGACAAAGAACATCTCATCGCATATAGGCTGCACTGATGTCCCCAATCAATCTTAAAGTAAATCTTATAAAGACAAGACATCTTAAGTGTGGTAAAATCAATGTGAGGTGGCATTTTAAATCCATTTTACTTTGTTTGCATAGACATCCGATTAGAAGATCGGTTTTATCAAGGACTAAAAGGACAAATTTCTGAGTGTGATGAAATGCGGTAGTTCCTATTTTACTGCTTGTTCACAGCTTCCAGAATTGGAATAGAGTAAGAGACGTGGCTGATTCTTAACGATAAACCATTTAAACAAGTGGCCTAAAATAAAATTCTTCATTGCTTTTGGTTGCCGTATATCATGATGTGTAGATATGACATGGAAATCATCGTACAAATCAATTTAATTTTCTATAACAGATGTAAAAACTTAGACCTGAAACCAGAAAACATCAAGAGTGGGTAATAATGTAATTACTGGGTAATGTCATGAAAATAATAATAATTAAGGAACAATTCAATAAAAGATTAGTGTATACCTGCATAGAAGATGCAGTTACCACCTCTACAACCTGCACTGATGTGAAGAATAAGAATTCTTTGACCCTTAATCTGCCTGGTGAGACAAATACCACATCTAATTAAAAAATAAATTGGAAAGTGACATTACACGAGTCATAAAATCAGCCAAACTACTCATTGTCCACAAAGAAACTCTTCCTATGGATGCAAGCCCTAGAGGTAGGACCCACATCTGTTAACCTTTCAAACATATATGGCATATGCTATGGATATGATATGGATGTCTAATTTGGAAGAAGAAGAAGTTGAAGGTGGAGAACATGAAGAAGAAGAAGACGAAGAAGAAAGAGGAGGAGGAGAAGGCCATAATTATTATATTCCACCACCTTAGCTTACACCCCTTTTCCATAATTTATACTATGGATGTTGCAAATTAAAGAAGTGTCTAGAAAAAAAAAAAGATACTGGACCTAATTGTTCCCTTTTACCATTAAACCTAAAAATGGCCAACCTCAGCGGTACACATAAGCACATGAACGCATACAACCTTTCTAGTCATGTATTTACAATATATTATGACTCTTCAGAGCTCAGAGTTTGTATAAAGCCATCACAAGTATCTGTTGATGAGGCTACAGCCACCAATGTTTGATCCCGACCATACCATGGGATTAAAAAGAAAATTATTTGTATAGTTCTTTCAAAACTAAAAATGTTTTCAGAGTTATCTCAGTACCATTACTGGCCTTCATCTATAGCTCAGCTTGTCAGCGACACTATATGACGACTGTACGAAAAGTATCATTGTGACAAACATTTCTAAACAAATCCATTCAAACAGTGTTAAACTGTAAAATAATTTAGTCTACTCGACAAAAGTTTTAATGACTTGAAGTTGAGCGTGCCGTCTGTGACAGTCAGAAACCGCGGCAGTTTAACTTTTAGAAGTTATATTTCTCAAAATTGTTTACCTTATTCCAGATGGTAAAATTAAATTCCACAAACACAGTCAGCAAAGTTGAATCCTCCGATGGATTCATTTCCAGCACAGAAGCTTCAAAATCCCGTCCATAATTCTGTTAGTGATGTTTGCAAGCAGCTGTACCTGACATGACTGCATGTTGTATGTGTCAGCATTATAGGATTAAATATTCTTAAACCCCGATGGAAAGGGCCCGGCTTTGTTAGTAAAATGTGGTCAAACATAATGTCAGATGATGTATGTATGTATCACAATTGAAATGACCCAAGCAGCAGCTCAAACAATCCCAATTAACATTTACTGTGAAGAAAAATCCATTTTTACCACTCATACCTCATAAAATATGGGTGTTTTTTATATTGATTGCCATTTATAACAGAAGGAATGCCAGTCTGACAGATTATATAATAAAAATAAAGTCAATATAAGTGGCTCCAGCTTCACTACACTCATGAATGGTCAACCTACCTAGTCGATCCAAGGAGAAATATCAGCATTATAATTTAGATGTAGCTGAATTTAGAGAATGAACAATGATAAGCAGGAAAAAATATCTAAAAGACACTTTAATAATGAGTCACGCAAAGGCTATGTTCACACACAGCATTTATATTGCGTTTTTGTCTACAGCAAAAACCTGCTTTCATGGCTGTAAAAATGCTGCATTAATTTTTGTGGCGTTTTCGCAGGGTTTTTCCGTGGCATTTTCTTTGCATTTTTGCAGCTTTTTTTGGGGTGCAGATTACATGTGTGCTTTGTCTATAGTACATGTTTATTACATTTAGTTTTAGTCACCAGCAATGGTGATAAAATGCTTGAAGCAGTTTTTTGAAGCATTTTTTCATGGGTGAAAAAACACTGCAAAAAGGCTGAAAGAATTGACAAGATTTTCAAAAACGCTACACACAGTTCCTAAGTCAGAAAAAGGAAAGTGTGTGCATCAGATTTGAGATATCTCATAGCTTTTGCTGGTTCAGTAAAAATAAACTTTTAATTTGCATTAAATAAAATTATGCAAAAAAGAAAAACTGCAAAAATGCTGCTTCGGAACAAAGAATTACCCCTCAGTTTATAGGTCAAAAGATATAGTTTATTAATGTCAAAGGTAAAGATAAAAAACAAACAAAAAAAAGCCTTACAGATTCTGCATTAAGGGTTATGTGCACATAATGTCTTTTTCTGGTTTGTCCAGAAAAAGCACTTTGTAAAAGTACACAGAAAAATAATCAAAACAATGAATATATGCATTTCTTTGTAAAAAAATATATATATTTGCTTTGCAAATGTTCAGTCTTTTGAGTGTCTTTTAGCCTCATCATGTTTTTAGAGACACCAAGTGGTTAAAATGAGTGATCTGACCATTCTTCATATGATTTATGCTCTGAAGATGCTCTATATTGTACAGTACAATGTAATGGGATAGCTAAAAAAACAAACTTGCAGTGACCAAAAACAAGGAAAGAATGTACAGGAAACGGCCCAAAAACCCCCCACAAAAAGATGATTTAGGGTATGTTCCCACGGTCAAAAAAGGCTGCGGGTTGGACGCTGGGTACATCCGCAGCGTCCAACCCGCAGTGGCCAGATGTTACAGCATAGTGGATGGGATTTCAAGAAATCCAATCTCCACTATGCGTGCACAGGTGCCTCCGGCTTCCCTGCGGAGACGGACTTGCGGCGCGTCTTTCCAGACCGCAGCATGTCTATTTATCTTGCGGAGATGCTCAATCTCCACAAGATAAATGTCACCTGTACAACGTATTGTAAGCGGTGATCAAGCATGGTTCAATGAACACATGCAGAATAACCTGCGTTCAAAAGCCGACAGCGCTTTGCATGGAGCGGACATGTGCTGCGTCCAAAGCGCTGCCGGTAACTGACCATGGGGACGTAGCCTTAGGGGGAAAAAGCTAGCATTTCCGGAAGCTTCTCCCTATTGGAAATCAATAGCTTAATTACTAAGATGTAACAGACATTGTGTGCATGTGTGCATATAAATTACACATATAGTCCTCTGAGCACTCCAGATAGAATATTTGGGTAAAATTGGTCCTTTGCTTTCTTGACATACATCTCCAGCTTTCATAATAGACACATCCATTCGAATGCTTGACGTTGCTTTGTAGAGTAGAATTTTCAAATTCCTGCTATTTTCCTTGGAGAATCCATCGCTGAAAATATCAGGCAAAATATTACAACTTGCTGCGAAATTCTGTCTGGTATAATGCTGGACACTATGCCAGGAAACTCAACAGATTTGATTAAGGTCAGTCAGGTGCTAGTGGTTTATTTCATGTGGTTCTACTGCTAAGGCCAGGGTTCAACTTGCGAGTGTAATGCGAGAAACTCTCACGAGTCTCTCACCTCAATAGCCGGCAATGCCGCCGGCACTCGGGACCAGAGTGTGCAGCTGCATAGAAATAAATGCAGCCACACGCTCCGGTCCCGAGTGCCGGGTATTGAGAGACTCACGTGAGTTTCTCACATTGCACTCGCAAGTGTGACCTTGTCCTAACTTAGGGATGCATGTGTGAATCCTGCCTGAGGCTATATTAGGGTTCAAATACAAACACATATCTGGGGTACATATACAAAGGTCATATGATCCATTATTCCCTACTGCCTGGCATTGCTTGAGTGTTACACAGAGTTATAGCCACGACCATATTTTCGGTCCATTAAAAAGATGGATCACATTTGGACCAATGTTATTCTATGGGGCAGTGCAGATTAGGGTTGAGCGAAACGGGTCGTTCATTTTCAAAAGTCGCCGACTTTTTGCAAAGTCGGGTTTCATGAAACCCGATCCGACCCCTGTGCGGGTTCGGCCATGCGGTACGCGACTTTCGCACCAAAGTCGCATTTCAATGACGCGAAAAGCGCCACTTCTCAGCCAATGAAGGTAAACGCAGAGTGTGGGCAGCGTGATGACATAGGTCCTGGTCCCCACCATCTTAGAGAAGGGCATTGCAGTGATTGGCTTGCTGTCTGCGGCGTCACAGGGGCTATAAAGGGGTGTTCCCGCCGACCGCCATGTTACTGCTGCTGATCTGAGCTTAGGAAGCGGTTGCTGTCGCTTCGTCAGAAGCAGGGATAGCGTTAGGCAGGGTCCATTAACCACCAAACCGCTTGTGCTGTAGCGATTTCCACTGCCCAACACCACCTTCGGTGTGCAGGGACAGTGGAAGCTACATTTTTTTTTTCCCCTCAGCGCTGTAGCTCATTGGGCTGCCCTAGAAGGCTCCCTGATAGCTGCATTGCTGTGTGTACGCCGCTGTGCAAACCAACTGCTTTTTTCAAAGCACAAATCCTCTTGTTCCTTCCTTTCTGCACAGCTATCTTTTTTGTTTGTCCACACTTTTTATTTAATTTGTGCATCAGTCCACTCCTTATTGCTGCCTGCCATACCTGGCTGAGATTACTGCAGGGAGATAGTAGTTGTTGGACACTCCCTGTTTTTTTTTTTTTTTTTTTTTTTTTTGTGGGAGATTAAGATTGACATTTCTGCTAGAGTGCCATCCCTGTGTGTGCCATCTCTCACTCAGTGGGCCATAGAAAGCCTATTTATTTTTTTGCTTGATTTGGGTTCTAAAATCTACCTGAAAAAATCACTACATCAATCAGTGGGAGAAAAATATTGGCCTCAGGGCTTGTGTGCCACTCCTGACTCCTGTGTGCATCATCACGCACTCAGTGGGCCATAGAAAGCCCATTTTTTTTTTTTTTGCTTTATTTGGGTTCTAAATTCTACCTGAAAAAATCAATAAATCAATCAGTGGGAGATTAATATTGGCCTTTGGGCTTGTGTGCCAGTCCTAAGCGTGCCATCTCTCTCTCTCAGATAGTGGGCCATAGAAAGCCTATTTATTATTTTTTTTATTGGGTTTATAAATTTTCCCTGGAACAAAAAAAAAAAAGTGGGAGATTAATATTGGCCTCTGGGCTTGTGTGCCAGTCCTGAGCGTGCCATATCTCTCACAAATAGTGGGCCATAGAAAGCCTATTTATTTTTTTTTTTTGGTTTTATAAATTCTCCCTGAAAAAAAAAGGGAGATTAATATTGGCCTTTGGGCTTGTGTGCCAGTCCTAAGCGTGCCATCTCTCTCTCTCAGATAGTGGGCCATAGAAAGCCTATTTATTATTTTTTTTATTGGGTTTATAAATTTTCCCTGGAACAAAAAAAAAAAGTGGGAGATTAATATTGGCCTCTGGGCTTGTGTGCCAGTCCTGAGTGTGCCATCTCTCTCACAAATAGTGGGCCATAGAAAGCCTATTTATTTTATTTTTTTTGGTTTTATAAATTCTCCCTGAAAAAAAAAAGGGAGATTAATATTGGCCTTTGGGCTTGTGTGCCAGTCCTAAGCGTGCCATCTCTCTCTCTCAGATAGTGGGCCATAGAAAGCCTATTTATTTATTTTTTTTATTGGGTTTATAAATTTTCCCTGAAAAAAAAAAGGGAGATTAATATTGGCCTCTGGGCTTGTGTGCCACTCCTGACTCCTGTGTGCGTCATCTCTCACTCAGTGGGCCATAGAAAGCCTTTTTTTGTTTTATTTGTTTTCTAAATTCTCCCTGAAAAAATCATTTTATTTTATTTGGTTTCTAAATTCTTCCTGAAAAAATCATTTTATTCTATTATTTTTTTTTCCTAAAGTCTCCCTAAAAAAAAAAAAAAAAAAAACAAATCAGTGGGAGATTAATATTGCCCTTTCTGCTTGTGTGCCAGTCTTGACTCCAGGGTGTGCCATCTCTCTCTCTCTCTCTCTCTCCAATTGTGGGCCATAGAAAGCCTATTATTTTTTTAGCTTGATTTGGGTTCCAAAATCTACCTGAAAAAATCACTACATCAATCAGTGGGAGATAAATATTGGCCTCTGGGCTTGTGTGCCACTCCTGACTCCTGTGTGCGTCATCTCTCACTCAGTGGGCCATAGAAAGCCTTTTTTTGTTTTATTTGTTTTCTAAATTCTCCCTGAAAAAATAATTTTATTTTATTTGGTTTCTAAATTCTTCCTGAAAAAATCATTTTATTCTATTATTTTTTTTCCTAAAGTCTCCCTGAAAAAAAAAAAAAAAACAAATCAGTGGGAGATTAATATTGCCCTTTCTGCTTGTGTGCCAGTCTTGACTCCTGGGTGTGCCATCTCTCTCTCTCTCTCTCCAATTGTGGGTCATAGAAAGCCTATTATTTTTTTAGCTTGATTTGGGTTCCAAAATCTACCTGAAAAAATCACTACATCAATCAGTGGGAGATAAATATTGGCCTCTGGGCTTGTGTGCCACTCCTGACTCCTGTGTGCGTCATCTCTCACTCAGTGGGCCATAGAAAGCCTTTTTTTGTTTTATTTGTTTTCTAAATTCTCCCTGAAAAAATCATTTTATTTTATTTGGTTTCTAAATTCTTCCTGAAAAAATCATTTTATTCTATTTTTTTTTTTCCTAAAGTCTCCCTGAAAAAAAAAAAACAACAAATCAGTGGGAGATTAATATTGCCCTTTCTGCTTGTGTGCCAGTCTTGACTCCTGGGTGTGCCATCTCTCTCTCTCTCTCCAATTGTGGGCCATAGAAAGCCTATTATTTTTTTAGCTTGATTTGGGTTCCAAAATCTACCTGAAAAAATCACTACATCAATCAGTGGGAGATAAATATTGGCCTCTGGGCTTGTGTGCCACTCCTGACTCCTGTGTGCGTCATCTCTCACTCAGTGGGCCATAGAAAGCCTTTTTTTGTTTTATTTGTTTTCTAAATTCTCCCTGAAAAAATCATTTTATTTTATTTGGTTTCTAAATTCTTCCTGAAAAAATCATTTTATTCTATTATTTTTTTTTCCTAAAGTCTCCCTGAAAAAAAAAAAAATCAAATCAGTGGGAGATTAATATTTACATTTGTGCTTCAGTGACAGTCCTGCGTGTGTGGCATCTCTCTCATTTGTTGCCACCAACAACAGAGTGTGTAACATTGTGCCTGATTTTCGTTGTGGTCTCACTCACCTGTAAAGGGGTAGCTAAATCATACTGAAGTTATAGCTCACCGTGTAAGTTGTGTGACAGCAACAAATACCGTTAGTTTGTTTGCGTTTTTAAAACAATGAGGAAGTCTGGTGGAAGAGGTCGTGGCCGGGGGCGTTCATTGTCAGCTGGTAATGAGGGTAGTGGTAGTGGTGGAGCATCAGCTGGTCGTGGGAAAAAAAATATTGCACCTAAGTCTGGAGCTGTGGAGCCAGGTTCGTCGTCTGGCTACACAAGGCCTCGAACGCTCCCTTTTCTGGGAGTAGGAAAACCGCTTTTAAAGCCGGAGCAGCAAGAGCAAGTTTTGGCTTATCTTGCTGACTCAGCCTCTAGCTCTTTTGCCTCCTCTCGTGAAACTGGTAAATGTCAAAGCAGCGCGTCGTTAGTGGATGTTCACGGTCAGGGACAAGTCGCTTCCTTGTCCTCTTCAGCAAAAACAACAACAGAGAAGAATGCAGCAGGCGACACAACGGGTTACTCCATGGAGCTCTTTACACATACCGTCCCTGGCTTACAAAGTGAAGCAGTTAACAGTCCATGCCCATTACAAGTTGAATCTGACATGGAGTGCACTGATGCACAGCCACAGCCAGACTACTATGCTGGCCCTTTGACTCAGACCACAACATTGCCCTCGCAGGGTAATGATCAAGAATCAGACCCTGATGAGACTATGTTGCCCCATCACGAACGCTATACCACCGACCGACACGGTGACACAGACGAAGTTGCACACGAGCTACAAGAAGAGGTAATAGATGACCCAGTTCTTGACCCCGATTGGCAGCCATTGGGGGAACAGGGTGCAGGCGGCAGCAGTTCTGAAGCGGAGGAGGAGGGGCCACAGCAGGCATCAACATCGCAACAGGTTCCATCTGCCGGGCCCGTATCTTGCCCAAAACGCGTGGCAAAGCCAAAACCTGTTGGAGGACAGCGTGGCCATCCGGTTAAAGCTCAGTCTGCAATGCCTGAAAAGGTATCCGATGCTAGAAAGAGTGCAGTCTGGCATTTTTTTAAACAACATCCAATTGATCAGCGCAAAGTCATCTGTCAAAAATGTTCAACTACCTTAAGCAGAGGACAGAATCTGAAAAGTCTCAATACAAGTTGCATGCATAGACATTTAACCACCATGCATTTGCAAGCCTGGACTAACTACCAAACGTCCCTTAAGGTTGTAGCACCCTCGGCCAATGAAGCTAGTCAGCAACGCAACATCCCTTCCGGCAGTGTAGGGCCACCATTTTCCACACCACCTGCAGTATCTGTGCAGGTTTCTTTGCCAGGCCAAAGCAGTCAGGGTCAGGAAATCACCAGTTTCGTAGTAGGAAACACTGCATCTAGGGCACCGGCGGCAACAATACCATCTCCCACCGTCTCTCAGTCTGCCATGTCCACCGGCACCCCCGCTAGTTCCACGATCTCCAGCTCTCCAGTCCAGCTCACCCTACATGAGACTATGGTTGGAAAAAGGAAGTACTTAGCCTCGCATCCGCGTACACAGGGTTTGAACGCCCACATAGCTAGACTAATCTCATTAGAGATGATGCCCTACCGGTTAGTTGAAAGCGAAGCTTTCAAAGCCCTGATGGACTACGCTGTACCACGCTACGAGCTACCCAGTCGACACTTTTTTTCCAGAAAAGCCATCCCAGCCCTCCACCAGCATGTTAAAGAGCGCATCGTCCATGCACTCAGGCAATCTGTGAGCACAAAGGTGCACCTGACAACAGATGCATGGACCAGTAGGCATGGCCAGGGATGTTACGTGTCCATCACGGCACACTGGGTGAATGTTGTGGATGCAGGGTCCACAGGGGACAGCAAGTTTGGGACAGTTCTGCCTAGCCCACGGTCTAGGAAACAGTTGGCTGTAGCCGTTCGCACCCCCTCCTCCTCCTCTTCGTCCTCCTGCAGAAGCGAGAGCTCGTCCACAGACCGCAGTCGCACAACCACTCCATCCGCAGCTGCCACTGTTGCACACCAGGTCTCCCATTATGGGGCAGCTACTGGCAAACGTCAGCAGGCTGTATTGGCTATGAAGTGTTTGGGCGACAACAGACACACCGCGGAAGTTCTGTCCGAGTTCTTGCAGAAAGAAACGCAGTCGTGGCTGGGCACTGTAGATCTTGAGGCAGGCAAGGTAGTGAGTGATAACGGAAGGAATTTCATGGCTGCCATCTCCCTTTCCCAACTGAAACACATTCCTTGCCTGGCTCACACCTTAAACCTGGTGGTGCAGTGCTTCCTGAAAAGTTATCCGGGGTTATCCGACCTGCTCCTCAAAGTGCGTGGACTTTGCTCACATATCTGCCGTTCGCCCGTACACTCCAGCCGTATGCAGACCTATCAGCGTTCTTTGAACCTTCCCCAGCATCGCCTAATCATAGACGTTGCAACAAGGTGGAACTCAACACTGCACATGCTTCAGAGACTGTGCGAACAGAGGCGGGCTGTTATGTTTTTGTGGGAGGATACACATACACGGGCAGGCAGTAGGATGGCAGACATGGAGTTGTCAGGTGTGCAGTGGTCGAAGATTCAAGACATGTGTCAAGTCCTTCAGTGTTTTGAGGAATGCACATGGCTGGTTAGTGCAGACAACGCCATAATAAGCATGAGCATCCCCCTAATGCGTCTGCTGATGCAAAGTTTGACGCACATAAAGGATCAGGCGTCTGCAGCTGAGGAAGAGGAAAGCCTTGATGACAGTCAGCCATTGTCTGGCCAGGGCAGTGTACAGGACAAGTTAGCGGGCGAAGAGGAGGAGGAGGACTAGGAGGATGATGGGGATGATTATATTTTTAATGAGGAAGCTTTTCCGGGGCCACTGGAAATTGGTGGCGCGGCAATGCCAGGTTCTGGTTTTTGGAGGGACACAAGTGACGTGGATTTGCCTGAAACTGCCCCTCAACCAAGCACAACCGCAGATTTGAGAACTGGAACTTTGGCCCACATGGCGGATTATGCCTTGCGTATCCTCAAAAGGGACACACGCATAACTAAAATGATGAACGATGACGATTACTGGTTAGTCTGCCTCCTTGATCCTCGCTATAAAGGCAAATTGCAAAATATAATGCCACATGAGAACTTGGAACTAATATTAGCAACCAAACAATCAACTCTTGTTGACCGTTTGCTTCTGGCATTCCCTGCACACAGCGCCCGTGATCGTTCTCACACGAGCTGCAGGGGCCAGCAGACCAGAGGAGTTAGAGGGGCAGAAATCAGAAGTGGCGTTGGCCAGAGGGGTTTTCTGACCAGGTTGTGGAGTGATTTTGCTATGACCGCAGACAGGACAGGTACTGCAGCATCAATTCAAAGTGACAGGAGACAACATTTGTCCAGTATGGTTACAAACTATTTTTCATCCCTTATCGATGTTCTCCCTCAACCGTCATTCCCATTTGATTACTGGGCATCAAAATTAGACACCTGGCCAGAATTGGCAGAATATGCATTGCAGGAGCTTGCTTGCCCGGCAGCTAGTGTCCTATCAGAAAGAGTATTCAGTGCTGCAGGTTCAATACTAACAGAAAAAAGGACTCGTCTGGCTACCCAAAATGTAGATGATCTAACCTTCATTAAAATGAACCACAACTGGATTTCGAAATCTTTTGCCCCACCTTGCCCGGCTGACACCTAGCTTTCCTATGAAAAGGTCTTGCCTGTGGACTATTCTGAATGCCTTTTCCAATCTCGTAATGTTTACACCTCACTAAATGGCCAAACTCCCCACACGGGGCCGTGGTATCGACACTTGGCGACAGCACCCGTGAGAGTGCTGTTTGTCTGAAGAGGTGGGTGTGCCCGCTTTTGGTCGACGGCACTGCCACTGGGTCCCTCCTAGTACAATAAAGTGTCTCTGGCGGTGGTGGTGCGCACCCAACGTCAGACACACCGTTGTAATATAAGGGGCCCTGGGCCTGTACCGCCGGCCACAAGACAGTTCCCCCCCCCAGCTCAAACAGTGCTCTACCACTTGCAAAATTATCTCACAGCTCCACCAATGTTTAGTCTATGCGCTGACATCCTTCAATGCCTGCCACTGACAATACCATTGTATTGACATTTTTGTTATGTTAGGCCTTCGAAGCCTGTCTGCGGTCACTCCTTCCACTATGCCTCCACTGACCACACCACTGCTGCCCATGTACCCCTGGAACCAATTTAAAATTGCCTACAGCCATGTGTTATTATTTTAGGCCTTCGATGCCTGTCTGCGGTCACTCCTTACAATATGCCTCCACTGACCACACCACTGCTGCCCGTGTACCCCTGGAACCAATTTAAAATTGCCTACAGCCAGCCCAATTTTTTTATTTTAGGCCTTCGATGCCTGTCTGCGGTCCGTTCTTTCTACTACTACTACACTGACCAGGCCACTGCTGCCCGTGTACCCCTGGAACCAATTTAAAATTGCCTACAGCCATGTGTTATTATTTTAGGCCTTCGATGCCTGTCTGCGGTCACTCCTTCCACTAGGCCTCCACTGACCACACCACTGCTGCCCGTGTACCCCTGGAACCAATTTAAAATTGCCTACAGCCAGCCCAATTTTTTTATTTTAGGCCTTCGATGCCTGTCTGCTGTCACTCCTTCCACTAGGCCTCCACTGACCACACCACTGCTGCCCGTGTAACCCTGGAACCAATTTAAAATTGCCTACAGCCATGTGTTATTATTTTAGGCCTTCGATGCCTGTCTGCGGTCACTCCTTCCTCTAGGCCTCCACTGACCACACCACTGCTGCCCGTGTAACCCTGGAACCAATTTAAAATTGCCTACAGCCATGTGTTATTATTTTAAGCCTTCGATGCCTGTCTGCGGTCACTCGTTACAATATGCCTCCACTGACCACACCACTGCTGCCCGTGTACCCCTGGAACCAATTTAAAATTGCCTACAGCCATGTGTTATTATTTTAGGCCTTCGATGCCTGTCTGCGGTCACTCCTTCCACTAGGCCTCCACTGACCACACCACTGCTGCCCGTGTACCCCTGGAACCAATTTAAAATTGCCTACAGCCATGTGTTATTATTTTAGGCCTTCGATGCCTGTCTGCGGTCACTCCTTACAATATGCCTCCACTGACCACACCACTGCTGCCCGTGTATCCCTGGAACCAATTTAAAATTGCCTACAGCCAGCCCAATTTTTTTATTTTAGGCCTTCGATGCCTGTCTGCGGTCCGTTCTTTCTACTACTACTACACTGACCAGGCCACTGCTGCCCGTGTTCCCCTGGAACCAATTTAAAATTGCCAACAGCAATGTGTTATTATTGTTAGGCCTTCGATGCCTGTCTGCGGTCACTCCTTCCACTAGGCCTCCACTGACCACACCACTGCTGCCCGTATACCCCTGGAACCAATTTAAAATTGCCTACAGCCAGCCCAATTTTTTTATTTTAGGCCTTCGATGCCTGTCTGCGGTCCGTTCTTTCTACTACTACTACACTGACCAGGCCACTGCTGCCCGTGTTCCCCTGGAACCAATTTAAAATTGCCAACAGCAATGTGTTATTATGTTAGGCCTTCGATGCCTGTCTGCGGTCACTCCTTTCCCTAGGCCTCCACTGACTACACTACTGCTGCCCGTATACCCCTGGAACCAATTTAAAATTGCCTACAGCCAGCCCAATTTTTTTATTTTAGGCCTTCGATGCCTGTCTGCGGTCCGTTCTTTCTACTACTACTACACTGACCAGGCCACTGCTGCCCGTGTTCCCCTGGAACCAATTTAAAATTGCCAACAGCAATGTGTTATTATGTTAGGCCTTCGAAGCCTGTCTGCGGTCACTCCTTCCACTATGCCTCCACTGACCACACCACTGCTGCCCGTGTACCCCTGGAACCAATTTAAAATTGCCTACAGCCATGTGTTATTATTTTAGGCCTTCGATGCCTGTCTGCGGTCACTCCTTACAATATGCCTCCACTGACCACACCACTGCTGCCCGTGTACCCCTGGAACCAATTTAAAATTGCCTACAGCCAGCCCAATTTTTTTATTTTAGGCCTTCGATGCCTGTCTGCGGTCCGTTCTTTCTACTACTACTACACTGACCAGGCCACTGCTGCCCGTGTTCCCCTGGAACCAATTTAAAATTGCCTACAGCCATGTGTTATTATTTTAGGCCTTCGATGCCTGTCTGCGGTCACTCCTTACAATATGCCTCCACTGACCACACCACTGCTGCCCGTGTACCCCTGGAACCAATTTAAAATTGCCTACAGCCAGCCCAATTTTTTTATTTTAGGCCTTCGATGCCTGTCTGCGGTCCGTTCTTTCTACTACTACTACACTGACCAGGCAACTGCTGCCCGTGTACCCCTGGAACCAATTTAAAATTGCCTACAGCCATTTGTTATTATTTTAGGCCTTCGATGCCTGTCTGCGGTCACTCCTTCCACTAGGCCTCCACTGACCACACCACTGCTGCCCGTGTACCCCTGGAACCAATTTAAAATTGCCTACAGCCAGCCCAATTTTTTTATTTTAGGCCTTCGATGCCTGTCTGCGGTCACTCCTTCCACTAGGCCTCCACTGACCACACCACTGCTGCCCGTGTACCCCTGGAACCAATTTAAAATTGCCTACAGCCATGTGTTATTATTTTAGGCCTTCGATGCCTGTCTGCAGTCACTCCTTCCACTAGGCCTCCACTGACCACACCACTGCTGCCCGTGTACCCCTGGAACCAATTTAAAATTGCCTACAGCCAGCCCAATTTTTTTATTTTAGGCCTTCGATGCCTGTCTGCGGTCACTCCTTCCACTAGGCCTCCACTGACCACACCACTGCTGCCCGTGTACCCCTGGAACCAATTTAAAATTGCCTACAGCCATGTGTTATTATTTTAGGCCTTCGATGCCTGTCTGCAGTCACTCCTTCCACTAGGCCTCCACTGACCACACCACTGCTGCCCGTGTACCCCTGGAACCAATTTAAAATTGCCTACAGCCAGCCCAATTTTTTTTTTTTAGGCCTTCGATGCCTGTCTGCGGTCACTCCTTCCACTAGGCCTCCACTGACCACACCACTGCTGCCCGTGTACCCCTGGAACCAATTTTACAGTGTCTACAGCCTAATTTTGTTATGTTAGGCCTACTACGCCTGTCTGCGGTCCCTCCTTCCAATACTCGTCCACTGACCACACCACTGCTGCCCGTGGACCCCTGGAACCTATTTTTAATTGCATAGAGCATCCTTTTTTTAATAGTAGGCGTACAAAGTCTGTCTGCGGTCCACTATTGAAATTGTCCTCCACTGCCCAGAGCACTGCTGCTTGTGTACCCCTGTAACTTTTTTAAGCTGCAGTGAGCCACATTTTTGGGTTAAGTCCTACTACCTGTGTCTGTCTGCACCACTCAATTCAGCTGTGTTCCTTTAAAAAAAGCTGAGCGTCAATAGTCTTGTTTTCAGCCTCTAGGAATTTTAAAACTGCATTGGGGGTACAACTTTGGTAGGGCCTACTAACGGTGTCTGCCTACCCAAGGTGTGCCCCAGGTTTCCTCGCCATTGCTTCGATCTTAATGCTCTCGTTTAGTAGTTGTTGGAAACTACACTGCATTAGGCCTACAAATTGGGTATGGGGTGTAGAGAGATGGTGTGTTCCACTCCAAGGTGTTCTCCAGGTTGCCTTTACTGAGCTTCGATCTTCCGGCTCTCGTTTAGTAGTTCTTGGAAACTACGCTGCATTAGGCCTACAAATTGGGTATGGGGTGTAGAGAGATGGTGTGTTCCACTCCAAGGTGTTCTCCAGGTTGCCTTTCCTGAGCTTCGATCTTCCGGCTCTCGTTTAGTAGTTGTTGGAAACTACGCTGCATTAGGCCTACAAATTGGGTATGGGGTGTAGAGAGATGGTGTGTTCCACTCCAAGGTGTTCCCCAGGTTTCGTCCACATTGCTTCGGTCTTCCGACTCTCGTTTAGTAGTTGTAGAAAACTACACTGCATTAGGCCTACAAATTGGGTATGGGGTGTAGAGAGATGGTGTGTTCCACTCCAAGGTGTTCTCCAGGTTGCCTTTCCTGAGCTTCGATCTTCCGGCTCTCGTTTAGTAGTTGTTGGAAACTACGCTGCATTAGGGCTACAAATTGGGTATGGGGTGTAGAGAGATGGTGTGTTACACTCCAAGGTGTTCTCCAGGTTGCCTTTCCTGAACTTCTATCTTCAGGCTCTCATTAAATTGTGGTTAAACGGAACAACTGCATTTGGCGTACTAGTTGGTTTGGGGCCTACTATCGGTGTCTGCCACTCCTTGCTGTTCTCCTGGTTTCCTGTCCTGAAATTCCATTTTCAGGCTCTCGTTAAGTAGTTGTTAATGTTAGACTGCATTTAACCTACTAGTTGGGTTGGGGCCTACTATCGGTGTCTGCCACTCCTTGCTGCTCTCCTCCACTGAACAAAGCTGTGCCGCCTGTTTACTACGGTTGCCAATTTTGAACTGCATTTCGACGACTTACTGATTTGGGCCTACTCTCTGTGTCAGCCTCTCATTCCAGTTGTCCTCCACTGCAATGCCCCCTGGTTAGTCCTGTGTTACCAATTTTGAACTGCATTTAGCCAACTTTATTCTTTGGGCCTATATCTGTGTTTCCTCCTCATCCTGCCCATTGCCCAGCCAGTGATAGATGAGTCTGCTGGTACATTGACCCATAACGCAAAATTCCCCGTGCATGCTACACAGCAAGATTGTGACCCTGCTGAAAGTCAGGTTCCTCTTCCCGCATACCATACCACCTTACACGGGGACAAAGAGGAAGGTGCAGATGAAAGTGCAGGTTCCTTCATCAGGTGGGGGGAGGAATACTAGTTGGCGACGTCACTGGCACAGGGCCTCTCATAGTACGCAAAAGTGTTGCTGCCGATGGGAGGCGCCCCCGCCGTGCAAACACACCGCTGTACTTTGAGGGGCCCTGTGCCTGTGCCAATGCCAACGAGTGGGCCCCCCCTGCTTGCTCAGGATCACAGCACTTGCAAAGTTGAAATACTTACCTCTCCCTGCTCCACTGCCGTGACGTGGTCCAGATTTACTGGGCCCACTAATTACTTGAACCAGCCCTACCCCCCACAACTTTAGTCAAATGACCCCCAATTTCAAATGCCTTCCAATTATTATAAGGTAAATTACGATTGACAGGCTTCTTTAACAAGAATGGATGTTTTTGCCATTAAAATGGGCAGTGTAGGTGTTTTCCTGGCCTCCACTCACTGCCGACTATGCTCCCCCATTGACTTGCATTGGGTTTCGTGTTTCGGGCGATACCCGACTTTTCGCGATAATCGGCCGATTCCACTCGACTCGACTTCTAAGATAGTCGGGTTTCGCGAAACACGGCTCGACTCTAAAAAGGTCAAGGTCGCTCAACCCTAGTGCAGATGAACAATTTTTTTTCCCTGCCTCAACCTGCATGTAAAAAAATTATAGCATGCATGATTTTCCCACCAAAAATTGGATGAGACTCACTCATTCAAGTCTATGAGTGTGAGAGAAAAAAAATCGGATGCTATACGGAGCCACAATATAGCATCCAATTTTTATGGATACAGTGCAATTCTGTAACATAGGAAACTAAATGGTCTTGTAAATGATTAATAGCTGCTAAATAGAAAAATGGATTGTATATGGACAGCGCATAGATGATGGCCACGCTTACATGTTCAGCATTTGGTCAGTATTTTACATCAGTATTTGTGAGCCAGATCCAATGTAGAGCGGGTATCAGTCCGGGTCGGGGGCACTTTTACAGCCGCTCTCTGTATACTCAGAGTGATGAATGAACCTGCCCCAGCGCTTCCCATGTGACTGAAACCTGAACGCTACCTGGGAGAATAATGTTTATTTTCTACCCAAGTCGCTTGGCTAAGTGCAGGTGCCAGGCAGGTTAATAACGCTATTAACCTGCAGATTAATCCTATATATTCAGGATAATAGCGTTTTTTCTTGTGAATGGCTCCCTTTAAATGCGCCAAAAAAAGAACAGATGTTTGCACTGCATTCAAAACTTGCAAAAGTGTCTAAAGATGGAGCTAGGTAATGTCGAATCAGAAAATGAACCAATGTGTGATGCCTAAATAATAGACAGCAGTCATAAATATGCCCCAATGACACATAATAAAATACAACTTTTAGAGCAGATTTGGTTCATTTTTACCATGCAAACTTGCTGGCAAAACCTGACGCAATCGTGATGACAGCAAAGTGAATGAGAATCCTGGCGTGTCATGCACACATTTTTGATTTGAAGATTTGGTGCAGAAACTAGAAAAAGAAAAGATGGCTGACAGCACTCACAGACTGGAGCGCCCGTCTAGGTCCAGGGAACCCACTAGGACCATCGAAGACTTAAGCAGTGAAATGACAGCGCTCCATCCAGGTGTATAGTGCAAAACAAATAAATTTATTTAAGCCATAAAACAGCAATGTTTCGACCCTGAGGGTCTTTGTCAAGCATACCCTGCAGTGCACAGGTCCGGCTTTAAATAGCATATGTGCCACACAGGGCACCAATCACCAACAAGCCGCCCACCACCACATAATTAGTACAATACAAAATAAAACAGACATCAAACATATATATGTTAAAAGTCCCCCATAGCCAGTATTAGTCTTATATATATCGGGTAAATATTCCCCACTAATATACATAAATAAATCTTGATCGTAGAGGCTCCTGCTGTCAAGTTCCGGCAACAAGGTCATCCTGGCCGCGTCCTCCAATCACCATACATCCACATGGTTCACTGTAAACACAGCGCAGCCAATAGATTCTGAGCTTTCACTTGCACCATGAATCTTAATACCGCCAATCACAGGACCCCATTTACCCGGAAGCTTCCTCCCAGCCAATCGGAGAACCTATAACAAAATCAGATATCTCCTACGTCATTACCCGGGTGCCTGTAGCCACTATCTGGATCCCCGCACCGCAGCACTCGGGGAGCGCATGCGCACCACTGTCCAGACCAGCCCCCTTCATGTGACTGTGCCAGGAACCAACCAGGAACAGAGCGCGTCATACGCCCACCTCACACAGCGCACGGGGCAAACCAGAAGCGTTGCCAAGACAACCGCATCGCTAACAATATGCTTAAAGCACCGGATTCATTCTAACCAGGTAACGCGTTCAACTGTATATGGGTACATAGAAGCATAGACTAAACAGGGGAGAGATCCAGCAGATAATTGTATATGGGTACATAGAGAGCATAGACTGTAAGGGGGAGAGATCCAACAAATAAATGGTCAATAAGTACATCTAACTCATCATTATATATCTCTCAAACCCACTAATACAGTAATCATACCTCCCAGATATAAACTACCCATATTACAAAACAGAGAGCAGAAAACTTATAAGGGTGGTTGTCCAACTATACAAACGACAAAAATAACATAACCTCATCAATATGCAACAGTCGAGGGACACAAGGAAGGGAGCCCGATGTGATCCCACATCACGCATGAGCATATATAAAATTCGAAAGACGTCCCATCCTCTTGACAGCCGACTGTAGCAGAAACCACCTATAACAAAAAATCAGAAAGCAAAAAAATCAGAGAATATATAACCAAAGAATATATACCATGACCTCACTAAGCGACAGAGACACTAAAAACCAATACCCATGACAATTATCCCACGGTCCTAGCGAACACAAGTATGTAAATTAAAATCAATATTTAAACCCTTAGGTTGTAAGGACCCCAAAGTTTAAATCCACCGAAGTTCCTTTGTTTTGAGAATTTGTAACCTATTCCCCCCTCTCCTGAGTACCGGGACACTATCAATCACCCTGAACATAAGTTGGTTAACTGAATGTCTATTTTCCAAAAAATGTTTGGGGACCGGCAGTTCTGTTAGCCCCGTTCTCACCGTGCTCTTGTGTTTGTTAATGCGTGCCCTCACTTCCATGGTTGTTTCACCAACATAGGTGAGTCCACAAGGGCACACAATCATGTACACAACATAGCTTGAAGCACAGGTGTATCTCTCTGGTGCAGAAACTAATCTGCAGTGTGTCACTCCTCTGTGTTTTTCACCATTGATTTCACTCAAATCAGTCAAAAACCGCAGGACAAAAACATATCAAAAACACATGTTTTTGCAGCTGCGTTATTCCTGCCAAGTGATACAGAAATGGTTCAGAAATGTCTGTGTCCATTTACTCAACGTGTGCACATAGACTTATGAGCTTGTCATGCGACTGTCATATATATATATACAGTTATATGAAAAAGTTTGGGCACCCCTATTAATCTTAAGCTTAATGTTTTATAAACATTGTTTTTTTGCAACAGCTATTTCAGTTTCATATATCTAATAACTGTTGGACACAGTAATGTTTCTGCCTTGAAATGAGGTTTGTTGTACTAACAGAAAATGTGCAATCTGCATTCAAACAAAATTTGACAGGTGCATAAGTATGGGCACCCCACCAGAAAAGTGACATTAATATTTAGAAGATCCTCCTTTTGCAAAAATAACAACCTCTAGTCGCTTCTTGTAGCTTTTAATGAGTTCCTGGATCATGGATGAAGTTATTTTTGACCATTCCTCTTTACAAAACAATTCCAGTTCAGTTAAGTTTGATGGTCGCCGAGCATGGACAGCCCTCTTCAAATGATCCCACAGATGTTCAATGATATTCACGTCTGGGGACTGGGATGGCCATTCCAGAACAGTGTAATTGTTCCTCTGCATGAATGCCTGAGTAGATTTGGAGCGATGTTTTGGATCATTGTCTTGCTGAAAGGTCCATTCCCTACGTAACTTCAACTTTGTCACTGATTCATGAACATTATTGTCAAGAATCTGCTTGTCATGCCCTCAGCCGCAGGTTCGGTCTCCGCTGTGCAGGGAGACCGGCACCTATCACACAGCCTTACTCACCCTGTCCGTGGCTCCAGACGATCTGCGGCTTCTTTCTCTGCTAAGAACCTGCATCCTCTTGGCAGGTCTCCTGGAAATGCTCTTAGGAGCCGCGCCCCGCTTCCTGCACATACTTGAAACAGCAAGACACCTGTTCGCTATTAGGGCCGTCTGTGTTATGATGCTCTGTGCATAAAAAGCACCCTCCCCTTTAGGGAGGTGCCTGGGCTATGTGTTCATTCTTTGGATTGTTGCCGCAGCTTCAGGCCACGCTCTGCTGTGCTCTGCACTTTACTTATGTCTCTATTTTCACAGAGTCCTCTTCTGGTGAATCCCATTCTGGACTTCTCTGGTCTCTCCGGTTCTCACTCCAGGTTGTCTTGCCTCTCCTCACGGAATCCTCCAGACCCTGCTACCAGTGGAAACTACCTTGCTGGATTTCATGGAGCTTCTAGGATTGTCCCCAACAGCTGGCCCAAGTATTCTACTGTGTTGCTAGTTTGTCAGTATGGGTCGTCCTCTGGTCCTGGATTCGTAGCATTCAGGCCACCTGGTGTTGTGACGGGGGAATCCCTGTATAGGGGTACACCTTGCCCGGTGCTCCACTACGTGGTACAGTGCTGTGATCCAGAGGTTCTCTCCCTCTGACACCTGTTTCCTTTTTGTTAATAAATATCTTTTGGTTTATGAGATCTACTCTCCTGTCTTTTGAGTATCGGGTATACAGCCGCCACTGCACCATCAGTGGTCTAGTGAGTCCACTTTACCTTGTCACACCCTGTGGGCGTAACACTGCTGATACTGAGAGGAATCCATGCGTCCCTCAACTTTAACAAGATTCCCGGTGCTGGCCTTGGCCACATAGCCCCAAAGCATGATGGAACCTTCACCAAATTTTACTGTGGGTAGCAAGTGTTTTTCTTGGAATGCTGTGTTTTTTGGCCGCCATGCATAACACTTTTTTGTATGACCAAACACCCCAATCTTGGTTTCATCAGTCCACAGGACCTTCTTCCAAAATGAAATTGGCTTCTCCAAATGTGCTTTTGCCAGCTCTGTTTGTGGCGTGTTTGCAGAAACGGCTTCTTTCGCATCACTCTCCCATACAGCTTCTCCTTGTGCAAAGTGTGTTGTATAGTTGACCGATGCACAGTGACACCATCTGCAGCAAGTTGATGCTTCAGCTCTCTGGAGGTGGTCTGAGGATTTCCATGACTGATCTCATCATTCTTCTTCTCTGCCTTTCTGATGTTTTTCTTGGCCTGCCACTTCTGGCCTTAGCAAGAACTGTACCTGTGTTCTTCCATTTCCTTACTATGTTCCTCACAGTGGAAATTGATAGGTTAAATCTCTGAGACAGCTTTTTTTATCCTTCCCCTGAACAACTATGTTGAATAATATTTGTTTTCAGATCATTAGACAGCTGTTTTGATGAGCCCACGATGCCACTCTTCAGAGGAGATTCAAACAGGAGAACAACTTGTAAGTGGCCACTTTAAGTAGCTTTTCTCTCTAGATTGCATACACCAGGCTATGAAGTTCAAAGCTCAATGAGGTTAGAAAACCAAAAAAAGTGCCCTAGTAAGTCAGTGAAAAATAGGTAGGAGTATTTAAAACAAGAAAATGATAAGGGTGCCCATACTTATGCACCTGTCAAATTTTGTTTGAATGCAGATTGCACATTTTCTGTTAGTACAATAAACCTCATTTCAAAGCAGAAACATTACTGTCTCCAACAGTTATTAGATATATGAAACTGAAATAGCTGTTGCAAAAAAAAACAATTTATATAAAACATTAAGCTTAAGATTAATAGGGGTGCCCAAACTTTTTTATATAACTGTATATATATACACACTGTATATTGGTAAGAAAATGTGAAAAAAATTCATGTGCACCAAACTGTGTTCATGTAGTGAGAAAGTCACTGTTGAAGCTGTCGTATGGCATAATTCTGTGTGCAGCCCCGAACTTACTGTTCCAGTGCAAGAAAATGTTCTAGAATAATTAATTTGTCTTATAAAATCATCCTTTTGTCTTAGGTATTCATTGATTCAGTCAGAAAAGATTACTGCAGCTGGAAAATAAGTGGATCCGCTGGGAAGAGATTGTTGTGAACAAGACAATATAGTTTATGCTGGCAGGTATGCTGTAAAAGTTTATAATGTTCAGAAACCCATACATCAAAACACCGCGCAGACCAGGCAGAGACGGCCACGAGTCTGATGGAATTCTGCTCAATTGTATTATTTGCTATGCAAATATAACTGTTTTTTTACTAACTATAGAGCTCAATAATAACCTAATTGCAAAGGTCTTACCAATATGTCCACTAAGGGCAGATGCACTCGATCAGTAAACACTGCGGGTTGGACGCTGAGTATTTATGCAGCATCAAACCCGCATCATCCAGATGTTAAAGCGAAATGGATGGGATTTCAAGAAATCCCAGGTCCACTATGCATCCACAAACGCCTGCGGATCACTCGAAATGCAGTGTCTTTCCATACCGCAGCATGTCAATTTCTCCTGCGGAGACGCTAGCTTCCGCAAAAGAAATTTCACCAGTAGAATGTATTGTAAGTAGTGTTGAGTGATACCGTCCGATACATGAAAGTATCGGTATCGGATAGTATCGGCCGATACCCGAAAAATATCGGATATCGCCGATACCGATATCCGATACCAATACAAGTCAATGGGACACCAAGTATCGGAAGGTATCCTGATGGTTCCCAGGGTCTGAAGGAGAGGAAACTCTCCTTCAGGCCTTGGGATCCATATTAATGTGTAAAATAAAGAATTAAAATAAAAAATATTGATATATTCACCTCTCCGGCGGCCCCTGTACATCACGCTGGTAACCGGCAGGCTTCTTTGTTTAAAATGCGCGCGTTTAGGACCTGCGAATGACGTCACGGCTTCTGATTGGTCGCGTGCCGCCCATGTGACCGCCACGCGACCAATCAGAAGCCGTGACGTCATTCGCAGGTCCTAAATTCCTAGAATTAGATCCATGTGGTGCCCCCTGTACTTCAGTATCCTGTACAGTTAGTAAAACAATATGCTGGTTCAAGATTTCTTTCCTTGAGGTACATTGTGGGTAAAACATTTCTTACGTGTGCCCGTGTGAAAACTGGAGGCCCATGGAGGTACCGTAAGGGCCCTTAGGATAATACAGACTGTGGATTAGATTGATGTAGTATGACATTTCAACAGGAATGACATGTCACATTTATTAAGAAGCGTGCACCGCTTGGTAAATTTGGCATCTCTTCTGTCTTAAAGAGAAAAAATGAAATATATGGCAACTGTGAGCAGGCAAAGATTTGTGCTGCTTTTTAAATCATTTATTGGCTTTAAAGTTTTTGGACTTATGTTGTCCATGAAACCGGTGCGAAACACCACCCCCTTCCCTTGCCATTTTTCAGAAGTTCTTTATGAACCATTTAAAATGAATCCATCTTCAGAATTTTTTTTTCATGTAACAGTTTTTATTAAAAAGTAGAATCTTGTAGTAGAAATCTTGTAAATCTTGATCTGATCAGCTGTCATGTGCCCCTAACAGCCATGGGAGGAATCGACATTCACCTGCGGCTGTTAACTAGTTAAATATCAGAGACTGACAGTGGCATTTATCTCGTGCAACCAGATGCGTGTCTTAACTATGCCCATCGGTGCTCCTGTCACATGATCTCGGGGCACCGATGGGTTGGCATTACAACCCAGGGTCTGCAGGAGACCCCTGTAGTTATCATTGCTGACTTGCTATGATCGCCACCCAGTGGTCAGAGCTCATAGCAGATATTTTAAAAAATATTAAAAAAATAAAAAAATAAAAAAATTCAAATCACCCCCCTTTTGCCCCATTAAAAACAAAACAATTTACAAAATAAAAATTGCACATATTTGCTATCGTCACAGTCAGAAATTACTGTAAACGGCGTAACGAGAAAAAAATCTAAATGACAAAATTACACTTTTTTGGTCGCTTCAACATTGCAATAAAATGCAATAACGGGTGATCAAAACAACGTATCTATCCCAAAATAGTATCAATAAAAACGTCAACTCGGCACCCAGACCTAGATCCCGAAAAATTTAGACGCTACGGTTGTCAGAAAATGGCATCATTTTTTTTCCAAACGTTGAATTATTTCACCGCTTAAATAAAAAAAAAAAATGTTTCGGAACTATGAACTCGTAATGACCCGGGGAATCATAATAGCAGGTCAGTTTACGCATTTAGTGAACATGGTAAAAAAAATGGGGAATTGCACCTTTTTTGGCAATTTCACCACACTTAGAATTTTTTTCCCCATTTTCCAGTACATTATGTGGTAAAAGCAATGGTACTGTTCAAAAGTAAAACTTGTCCTGCCAAAAACAAGCCCTCACATGGCCATGCACTGAAGAGTGTCATTGCACCAATTCAAAAGCCTATTTTAGTGTCAAGATGCCCCATAAAGCTATTTCTCTACCTCATAATCAGACCTCTTCATGGTTATATTGACGGAAAAATAAAAAAGTTTTGGCTCTGTGAAGAAGGGGAGCACAAAACTAAAATGCAAAAAGGGAAATACCCCTGGTGGTTAAAAGGTTAAGCAACTGCAGTAAAAATTAAGGCGCTTACAAGCAAAAACAGGTATTGTTGACAAACGTGTCTTCTTAGGCTACGTTCACATAAGCATTGTGCGGGGCAGCGTCGTCGATGCAAAGCACAACGCATGCAAAAACGCATGCACAACGCAGCTTTTTGTGACGCATGCGTTCACTTTTGCATGATTTTTGGCGCAGAAAAAACTGCATCATGCAGCGTCCTCTGCGCCCTGACAGTTGCGCCACAGTGACGCATGCGTCACAAAACGCAAGAGCAACGCATGTCCATGCGCCCCCATGTTAAATATAGGGGCGCATGATGCATGCGTGAGCCGTGGCTGCCCCAGACGTAACGCTAATGTGAACGTAGCCTTAGAGGGGATGTCTCAAAAACAAAGTAATTTTAAAAATTAGATATTGAAACAATAATAGGTTCCACAATTAAGTGTGTTAAAAATGTTCCTGTGCTGAGATATTCTTGCTAAGGATTGTGGCAATACTCCTTGAAAGGGAATCGATCTCATTCATTCTGAGACCGCCTCCCTCTTTACAAACATGCTTATGGAAATCTGAACTGTGACAATGATTTACAGAAAAATCATGAAAATGGGGCAAGGACAAGGTAAGTAGTCACTTAGTATGTCCCCACTAGCGTCTTACCCCCCTGCTTAGCTAGTTTGACATGGTTTTGCTTTTACACACATGCGAAGAGACCCATCAGTCCACCTGGATGGGTGGGAAGAGGCTGGAGGGGACATATGGTATCTCCGTCCCTTTGACCTTGCCCCATTTTTATCTACCATATGCATATTTCTAAAAAGCTGTCAAACATTTTTGTTTTCAATGATAAATTATTTTTTCATTAGTGTTGAGCGATACCGTCCGATACTTGAAAGTATCGGTATCGGATAGTATCGGCCGATACCCGAAAAATATCGGATATCGCCGATACCGATATCCGATACCAATACAAGTCAATGGGACATCAAGTATCGGAAGGTATTCTCATGGTTCCCAGGGTCTGAAGGAGAGGAAACTCTCCTTCAGGCCCTGGGATCCATAGGGATGTGTAAAATAAAGTATTAAAATAAAAAATATTGATATGCTCACCTCTCCGGCGGCCCCTGGACTTCACACTGCTAACCGGGAGGCTTCTTTGTTTAAAAAGCGCGCCTTTCGGACCTGTGACTGACGTCCCGGCTTCTGATTGGTCGCGTGCCGCCCATGTGACCGGCACACGACCAATCAGAGGCTGCGACGTCATTCGCAGGTCCTCAATTCCTATAATTAGCAGTTTTGTGAATGAGAATGACGTCGCGGCTTCTGATTGGCCGCGTGCCGGTCACATGGGCGGCACGCGGCCAATCAGAAGCCGCGACGTCATTCTCATTCACAAAACTGCTAATTCTAGGAATTGAGGACCTGCGAATGACGTCGCGGCCTCTGATTGGTCGCGTGCCGGTCACATGGGCGGCACGCGACCAATCAGAAGCCGGGACATCATTCACCGGTCCGAAAGGCGCGCTTTTTAAACAAAGAAGCCTCCCAGATAGCAGCGTGAAGTCCAGGGGCCGCCGGAGAGGTGAGCATATCAATATTTTTTATTTTAATTCTTTATTTTCCACATCCCTATTGATTCGATACCGATACCCGATATCACAAAAATATCGGATCTCGGTATCGGAATTCCGATACCGCAAATATCGGCCGATACCCGATACTTGCGGTATCGGAATGCTCAACACTATTTTTCATTCATTGTGCCCATGTTTAAAGATCCATGAGTCATGTAACTGGTACCGTTTAAATAAGTGTGAACCGGCCCCTCGGTCTTCCTAAATTTCCTAGCTGTAGGATTAAAGCTGGGTTGTTTAGGGAGTAGAAAAGTAAAGCAAGTCATTTTTATTTGGAATGGGTAAATGTCATGTACAAATTAAAAAGGTAATTTTCCACTTACAGATTATACCAATACAGACACCCTTGGTTCAGTAGTTAAATATTAAAGCGATCAGCCATGTTATTATCGTTTATGTGCCATTTATTTTTAGTTTGTTGCTCTATGGAAATGTTTTAATGAATCTGGCACAAGGATATTCATAATAATATTGAAAATGTAGATAAAATGTAAACTTCAGCAATAAAGAATTTAATCTAATCAGTAACAAGATGAGCTGGGAGTAGGCAGCGGAGAGGGCGTCCTTAAATCAAGCGTTTGATAGGAAGGAATGCGAATTACAAAGAATTATTTATGGTAAATAGCGTGTCTAACGGAGGAAGATTTCACGATTAACCCTTTAATTTGCGGAATGGTGTGTAAGGGAATAGATAAGCCAGATTCTCGGCCATTTACTAATGACTGCTAGAATGACTAGAGCAACAGTATGAAGGCAATGGTTATAGGGAGCCTGTCATGTCAGATAACGCTATTTATCTGCAGATTTGGGGTTAATCAGCAGGTAAGGAGCATTAGAAAGGTGTCCTTAGCCGCAGCAATGAAAGTGTGGCACCTGGGATAAAATGAAATATATTCGTCCTGAGAGCCGCCAGCTTTCAGTCATACAGCTTCAATGATCGCCCACAGCACAGGGAGCGATGGCTGTGAGCAGGGACCGGCACTTTGACTGACAGCCGGCTATGCAGTGCACCAGTGCAGAGCAATAAATAAGAGGAACAAAGTTAATTTTCTCCCGAGAGCCAGCGGCGGCAGGTATCTTTCTTATTCCATTTGCCTGCAAATTAACCCTATATCTGCAGGTACATAGCATTATACGACAAGAGCAGTGGCCAGGTATCTTTATAACGCTATTTGCTTGCAGATTAATTTTATATCTGCCGGTAAATAGCATTTTCTGACGTGACAGGTTCTCAGCATATTTTTTTTTAAGCAGGATTAAAAATGTCACCGGGGTAAGTATTAAAATCAATTTTGCACTATAGTAATTTGTGAAAATGTCTAATTCTACATCTACTTTAGTTAATCCTGAATATTTCATATTATCCAAATTTTACATGAAAATTATTAAAGGTCACGTGTAGAAAATTCCAATCAACAAACAATGGCACAGACATCAGTAAATGTGTTATTATGACTTATATACAATAAATATATACTATAACAGAGCGTACTTTGGGATGCGTACAACGTATGGAACCATCCAAACGACGCCCCCTAGATGCTGCCTTGAGGAACACATTAGAGTTAGGCGCATATTGAGCGTAAATGCCTATAAAGACTTTACAAGATGCAGTAAAGCATAAGGAGAAATACATATAAATATAAAAATGTTGGCAGTCGGGGCCACAGTCAGTGAGTCTTTCTGCAGCTTTATTTGGTCATAAACTAAGAAAAGCAGATTGGATGTAGATATTACAAGCCATGTGTTCACGGCACAGCTAGCTCATGCTGCTGAGGAGAAGGAGAATTTGATGTTACTGGCTATCTATGAAGGGACAGTTCCATTATTGAACAAGTTATTATTAATGATAAAACAACTCAGACTGAATCATACAAGAGTTAAAAACCGCGTTTCAGAGCTACTGTATGTCCTTAAATACGTACATTAAAAACGTGTTTGTGACTTAACTCTTGTATGATTGATTCTGAGTTGTTTTACTGATCTACAATAAAGAAGCTGCATTTTAGCGAGGCATGGGTCCTACTGCTGGATCTCATCTCTTCCTACAATCATCTCGCTGTCCTCCAACTGTTCTGTGCATGAGATGTGCCTGACCGACACGATATGGAAATATAGGGGAGCTGACTTTGTTTCCAAATTTACATTTTTATTAACGTTTGTCTCTAAAGAAAAGAAGACGTGGCGTCCTGTTTATTGCTGTCATGATACAAATAGTAAACTTTACATTATACCGCATTGCCTTAGAGGGAACCTGATAGGTGACACATGTGCCCAAACCGTGTGCAGTATGTATCAGCTACTGGCAGTATGATCATAGCCATGAATATTTAACTCTGAAATACTATGGCGTTTCAGAGAAAAACATACTTTTAATGGCAGCCAGAGACCAAATTGCGCTGTGCACTAGTTGTATTGGCGGGTTCCCGGAGGCTTCTCCCCACCCGCTGACAATGACTGACAAGTCTCTGCCTTTAAGCATACTTGTAATAGCTGCCAAGTATCTGCCAATATGTGCACATAGGCAGAGGCTTGTCAGTCTCTGTCAATGGGTGGAAAGAAGCCACTGGGGGCCCACGTGAATGACTAGTGAACAGCATGACTTGGTCCCCAGCTGTCATTAAAAATGTTTTTCTCTGAAAACATCACAGTATTTCAGAGTCAAGCATGCCTGGCTGTGATCATACAGTCTGTGGCTGATACCTGCTGCCCACGGTTTGGGCACATGTATCACCTGTCAGGTTCCCTTTAATAAGCATTCCTTTATAAGTATTAAATTGCATATTTTCCAACTGGTCGCCCTGTCAGGATGAGTATAGTCTATTGTGTTAAATCTAAAGGTCAAAATGCAACAAATTTTACTAAAAATGCTTTAAGTCTTACATGCTAAAACTCTTAAAGTGTCAAATACCATACATCGAATATGGACACACACAAATGCCTCTACTACGTCTTAGATAGGTGACATCTAAGTCTGATGACATAATAAGAACATACCTTATTGTTTCTCTGTACCAGTTGCATTATTAAACTTGTATAATTCTTGGTATTTCAGCCTAAGACTTTGTTTAGCGATTTTGTGGCACTCTGCTGTCCATTAGATGGTGGAAGGACAACGCACACGTGTGACTATTGTTCTATTTAAACATCTCCTCACAATGGATGAATAGTGAAACTGAATGAGATCCTTATTGTATTGGGGTCCCAGTGATTAGACATTATTTACTTTTCTTGTGAATTGTAAGGTATTGATTAATCTTCCTTCCCATCAGTCTGTATAGAAAGGGGCACTAATAGTGCAAGATAATAGTGAACAAGCGTAGTTAAGGAATATTGTTTCACGATTATCTTGCAGTGTGAACAGGCTGCTAATCACCAGCTGAATGAGCAAAATGCTCATTGATTGGGTGAAATGATCTTCTATATAGCACAAAAAAATTACCATTCTCAGTGGTGCATTGGCCTGTGTAAACCATGAACCATGGTAGCCTATGTGCATTGACGATATATTATCTTGTTACCGTGTGTTGTCTACTTTGGTCTGTCTATGTAAAGAGGCACCTAAATGACCGCCAGTTCAGCAAAAGTTTACTCATCGGTGGTGGTATCATGCCGCCGGTGAGTTCATGTAAACGGATTTTTAAGTTTATTTGACCAATAAATTACAGTAAACCTTTGTGATTGTGAAAAAGCGATGTTAAGCTTGACTCGTCAATTTTTGGTTTTATAGCTTTCAACTTGTAAAGGAAGTGTCTACACTGATACAAAATATAGGTTCTACATTATTTCTAAGCGTACTTTTACAAATTTTGGGAAGCTTTTTTATGTTTCATATATTAAATCAAGGTTTGAAATACAAGGTTACTGATATTGCTACTGTTCACTTCCGGACAACACCTTCTTAACCCCTATCTGACCTCGGACGGGATAGTACGTCCGAGGTCAGATCCCATGCTTTGATGCAGGGCCCCGCGGTGAGCCCGCATCGAAGCCGGGACATGTCAGCTGTTTTGAACAGCTGACATGTGCCCGTAATAGGCGCGGGCAGAATCGCGATCTGCCCGCACCTATTAACTAGTTAAATGCCGCTGTCAAACGCAGACAGCGGCATTTAACTACCGCTTCCGGCCGGGCGGCCGGAAATGACGTCATCGCCGACCCCCGTCACATGATCGGGGGTCGGCGATGCGTCTCCATTGTAACCATAGAGGTCCTTGAGACCTCTATGGTTACTGATCGCCGGTGGCTGTGAGCGCCACCCTGTGGTCGGCGCTCACGGCACACCTGCAATTCTGCTACATAGCAGCGATCTGATGATCGCTGCTATGTAGCAGAGGCGATCGAGTTGTGCCTGCTTCTAGCCTCCCATGGAGGCTTTTGAAGCATGGCAAAAGTAAAAAAAAAAAGTTGAAAAAAATGTTAAAAAAATAAAAAAAATATATCATAGACCTGAAACAGGGACAAGGGGCATCCTCTGCGGTTGGAGGAAAAAAGGTTTAAGCATAATAACAGACGCGGATTCTTTACTGTAAGAGCAGTGAGACTATGGAACTCTCTGCCGTATGATGTTGTAATGAGTGATTCATTACTTAAATTTAAGAGGGGACTGGATACCTTTCTGGAAAAGTATAATGTTACAGGGTATATACACTAGATTCCTTGATAGGGCGTTGATCCAGGGAACTAGTCTGATTGCCGTATGTGGAGTCGGGAAGGAATTATTTTCCCCAATGTGGAGCTTACTCTTTGCCACATGTTTTTTTTTTGCCTTCCTCTGGATCAACATGTTAGGGCATGTTAGGTTAGGCTATGGGTTGAACTAGATGGACATACAGTCTTCCTTCAACCTTAATAACTATATATATGTAAAAGTTTAAATCACCCCCCTTTCGCCCCAATCAAAATAAATCAATAAAAAAAATATAAAATCTATGCATATTTGGTATCGCCGTGCTCAGAATCGCCCGATCTATCAACTAAAAAAAAGCATTAACCTGATCGCCAAACAGCGTAGCGGGAAAAAAATTCAAAACGCCAGAATTACGTTTTTTTGGTCGCCGCGACATTGCATTAAAATGCAATAATGGGCGATCAAAAGAACGTATCTGCACTGAAATTCTATCATTAATAACATCATCTCGGCACGCAAAAAATAAGCCCTCAACCGACCCCAGATCACGAAAAATGGAGACGCTACGAGTATCGGAAAATAGCGCAATTTTTTTTTTTTTTTTTTTTTTAGCAAAGTTTGGAATTTTTTTTCACCACTTAGATAAAAAATAACCTAGTCATGTTAGGTGTCTATGAACTCGTACTGACCTGGAGAATCATAATGGCAGGTCATTTTTAGCATTTAGTGAACCTAGCAAAAAAGCCAAACAAAAAACAAGTGTGGGATTGCACTTTTTTTGCAATTTCACCGCACTTGGAATTTTTTTCCCATTTTCTAGTACACGACATGCTAAAACCAATGATGTTGTTCAAAAGTACAACTCGTCCCGCAAAAAATAAGCCCTCACATGGCCAAATTGACGGAAAAATAAAAAAGTTATGGCTCTGGGAAGGAGGGGAGTGAAAAACGAACACGGAAAAACGAATAATCCCAAGGTCATGAAGGGGTTAACACTAGAACTACTGATGGAGTCATTTTAACTCCTTTCGTTTTTTATTTCTCTTCTGTGACTACATTTTTTCAGAATTCCAGCTTGAAACTCAGTGACTTTTCCTCAAATATGATGTGAAAAAAGATTTTGTGAGAATAAATAATTTTGGTAAAAAATTTGCGCGTTTTTCAAAATTTACCAAGAACTACTGAAGGGAGTCATTTTGACTCCCTACTATATTTTGAGGTCCTTTTGTCACTAAATGTTGCTATAAAGTTTTGTGCATAATTTTTTCACTCTGTCTTATTTACCCTGATGTTCATATAGATGTAGTTCAATTTACATGTCAACTTTTCACATTTTCCTTGTGTTTTACCTGCTTGTATTACTGTGTAATGCTGAACAAAATAGCTTGTTTACTCTAGGCTCTTATCTTATGCTAATGAAGGGTGGTGTTTTTCTAAGGTCCTAGCAGGAGACAGTATTCTGGATAGTAACTTTACTTTCAGTTCAGCTGAAGAGACAAAGAGAACAGACGCAGACATACGAGCTCTGAAGACTCATACAGGTATGAATTGTTATGAAATAGTTTAGCTGTCTGTCAACTACTACTTTTGAAGGTGGCAGAACAGTTATTATTTCTTTTAGTTTTCATTTCATTTCTATTTTTCAGCAGGGAACTATATAGAATTATGGAATTTGTGAGGAATATGGAGAGAAGACGTTTGATAAAGCCTCAGGATATTCTGGCTACTTTGCAATCCATACCGGAGGATGAATCGGAATCCGAATTGCAGGAACATGTATTTGATTCTGACAGTGATGAAGATTTCATTCCTCAGAACATATCAAGTGAATCTGAAGACTCAGAAGGAACAAATCCAGAAGGTAAGTAGTTATGTGTATTTATTTGTTCTTCCACACACTGAGTTAGGGCCTGTGCACACTAGCAGAATTCTGGCTGAATAGCCATCTGGATATTCTTGCCGCAATACAGGCCGTACCTGCCCGCTCATGCCTGAAGCTCCGCTCCGAACCCCGGGCTGGAGCCGCTGTCAGGGACAGAGCAGCGCTTGCTTACGCGCGAGCACGGCTCCGTCCCAGACAGCGGCTCCAGCCCGGGGTTCGGAGCGGAGCTTCAGGTATGAAACTCCGCTCTGTACCTGAGCGGGCAGGTACGGGCCGTATTGTGGTGAGAATATCCGGTCGGATATTCCGCCGCTAATCCAGCCAGTGTGCACGGACCCTTACAAAACAAAAATTCTAAATATTCATCAACTTTTTTCCAGATATTCCAAGCACATCAACTGGGGATCGGGCTCATGCAGTTATGTTGCCTCGTGACCATCCTCCTGGTCGTGGACAGAAAAAATCAGCAAAACATCCCAGAAATGAAAGAACAACAGATAACGATGGTGGCGAAGGTAATGCAACAACAAACACCAGAGAAGGCGAATCTGAAGGAATACTAGTTTCAGCGGATGGTATTCAATGGAAACCTGTTGAAATTGGACAATACTTGCCTGGTAGGCGTGACAGCCAAAATACTCTTCGAGAAGCACCTGGCCCTACAGGATACGCCAGAAGAAATATCATTATCGATAGTCCTTTGAGCGCATGGCGTTTATTTTTTGATTCATATATATTGACACATATAAAGAACTGTACGCTTGCAGAAGCATGCAGGAACAATAATTTACAGTTTACTCTATCTGATGAGGAGCTAGATGCATTCATTGTGATATTCTATGCTCGTGGAATATCTGGCACGAACCGTCACTCAATTAGCAGTATTTGGTGTAATGACTGGGGAATACCGTTTTGCAAAGCGACAATGTCTAGGGACCACTTTGTTGAAATTATGAGGTTTCTCAGATTTGATGAGAAATCTACTCGATCGGAGAGACTGCAAACGGACAAGTTTGCTCTATTTTCTACTGTGTGGGACAGGTTTATTGAAAATTGTATTGCGTGTTACAAACCTGGCCCATACATAACGGTGGATGAGCAACTTTTCCCAAGCAAAACTAGGTGTCCATTCACGCAGTACATGCCTTCCAAACCAGATAAATATGGCCACAAATATTGGCTAGCTGTTGATAAGGAGAGCAAATATCTGGCAAATGGCTTCCCTTTTCTAGGCAAAGATGACACACGCCGTGCTGAGGACCGTTTAGCTGACCATGTGGTAATGAAGTTATTGGACCCGTTTTTGAAAAAAGGTCGCAATGTTACAACCGATAATTATTTTACTTCATTAAAATTAGCTAAACAGCTAAAAAGCAAAGGAACAACCATCGTGGGAACACTGAATAAGATAAGGCGAGAAGTGCCTAAAGAAATAAAATCCATGAAAGAGGAATTGTACAACACTAAAGTGTTTAGAAATGAAGACAATTTTACACTTACAGTATATCAAGGAAAGCCCAACAAAAATGTTGTCATTTTGAGTTCCGTCCATCCAGATGTTGTTGTTGCGTCTGATTCCGCTAAAAAAACTCCAGAAACGGTAAAGTTTTACAATGAAACAAAATATGGAGTAGATGTAGTGGATCAGATGGCACGAAAATATACCACACGAACATCCACAAGGAGATGGCCTGTTCATGCATTTGAAAATGCCTTAGACTTTGCGGGTATAAATGCATGTATAATATTCAAGGAGATTACCCACCAAAAAATGTCACGCAAGGCATTTTTGCAAACGCTTGTGAGAGAGTTGAGTGGTCCTTATGTCACAGATAGGGAAAAGGGTTCCACGTCCCAAGTTTTTACATGTTCAGAAGTGATGGTTCAAACAAAATTTTGCCAGATCAAAGAAAAGTGCATCTGTCGGCAATTGTAAGACTTGTGGTAAGTCTTTGTGTGGGCAATGTACTGCCATAAATCAAAGGCAATGCCTAAAATGCGAAACACCAAATGTTTAGAAGGTGAATTCTGCGCCATATTTTCATTTTTATGCTCCTCCACCTACATTTTCTTTGCTTTTTGTTCTTCAGTTGTTGTTTATATGTGTGCACTTGAATAAAAAAAAAATGTTTGAAAAACGTCTATTATAATTATTGTTATTTTCTGTAGAAAAATAAGAAAAGCAGAAAAAAAACAATCAAAAGCATTACTGTTGGATCTCACAATAATAATACATTACAAAAAATATAATTATTAATAAATAACCACAAATGAAACTCTAAAAATAAACGAAAACAAGCAAGGAGTCAAAATGACTCCTTTCAGTAGTTCTAGGCCGGGTCACGAGTCCAGTAGTCCTAGTGTTAATAGATCAAAAGAACAGTGAAAAATTAAAAAAGGATCATCATACTTGCCTCCAGGACCTGCAGAGGTCCTACAATGTAACCTCTGCGATACCCATTATTACGTCACATGCTCACTGCAACTTTCACTAATTTCTCACAGCTATGATAGTAGTATACTGAAACATCATGAGTAAGACTGCCTAGTACAGTCGAAATGCGTCGACTGGGTCATGTTGATCATGTAAATTTTTCTTTTGTAGGCACCATATTTTCTTTTGAAATATAAAAAGAAAAGGAAAATCCAGTCCTGTTGAGCCAGACTCCAATTATTTCCATTTTCCTTGATGTGAGGCCAGGGCGAAGCTGGTGTCTGAGCCCCAGGTGGATGGGCATGGAGCGACTGGGTGAGCAACCAAATTGCATTTCTAATCACAAATGATTGAAAGAAGATGAAGAATGCTAAAATAAATGGAATAACAAACATTTATCCACGTGAGACTCTTGTCTACAGAACTACTCAAGTTCCCTAGTTTTTGGCACAAAGGGTTTAGCAAGGCTACTTTGGCATCAATGATTGTCTATGAATTCATCTATGCTGTTTAATCTCTGTTGGGATAAAAAACAAGAGATAAATAAACCTTGCTCTTCACTGATTACAGGATGTGCCAAGACATATAATAAGATCATTTAACAAGGATTAAGTAAGACAGTAAGAGAAATGAAGATTTCTAGCTTAGTTACAAGCAAGCCACCTTTGTGTTCATTTACTTGGAATAAAATTGAAGACTTGAGCGGCATGCTGAGAAATACACAATGCAGGTTAGCACAACTCCACCATTACCATTTGTCACAGAGCCCTACGAGCTCCACACAACAATTATTCACTCTACATATTCGCTCTCACAGTCTGGGTGGAAAAACAAGACTCCTGCCAAATGACCTTGCAAACAGTTCATTTTACATAATTAGGTCATATACAGCTTAACCCCAGCTGTGCCACAGAGTAGGCCTCTAGGGCAAAAATAACGCTAAGATTGAGGATGGCCATAACCATCTATTCATCTATCCATATATCTATCTATCATCTATTATCTATCTATCTACAGTATCTATCTATCCATCTACCTATGTACCGATTTATCTATATATTCATCTCATTGAACAAATATTTAGAAATATGCCAATAGGCAATAATATTTTCGAACACAGACAATAGAGTCTTGGCAATCAACACGGATGCACAGAAGGGCCTCATAGTATGCTGCATTCAATAAAAGTAGAAAAACCTCAGGCCAATGAATAGCGGATATATTTATACTGTTGGACACTTTATTGCACTACAGTATCTATATTAGAGACAACACTATTCCTCTTCATGAAATGTGCAATACGAAAAAATATAGGAAGCTATGGCACAATAAAAAAGAGAAAAATTATATATATACAGTGGGGCAAAAAAGTATTTAGTCAGTCAGCAATAGTGCAAGTTCCACCACTTAAAAAGATGAGAGGCGTCTGTAATTTACATTATAGGTAGACCTCAACTATGGGAGACAAACTGAGAAAAAAAAATCCAGAAAATCACATTGTCTGTTTTTTTAACATTTTACTTGCATATTATGGTGGAAAATAAGTATTTGGTCAGAAACAAACAATCAAGATTTCAGGCTCTCACAGACCTGTAACTTCTTCTTTAAGAGACTCCTCTTTCCTCCACTCATTACCTGTAGTAATGGCACCTGTTTAAACTTGTTATCAGTATAAAAAGACACCTGTGCACACCCTCAAACAGTCTGACTCCAAACTCCACTATGGTGAAGACCAAAGAGCTGTCAAAGGACACCAGAAACAAAATTGTAGCCCTGCACCAGGCTGGGAAGACTGAATCTGCAATAGCCAACCAGCTTGGAGTGAAGAAATCAACAGTGGGAGCAATAATTAGAAAATGGAAGACATACAAGACCACTGATAATCTCCCTCGATCTGGGGCTCCACGCAAAATCCCACCCCGTGGGGTCAGAATGATCACATGAACGGTGAGCAAAAATCCCAGAACCACTCGGGGGGACCTAGTGAATGAACTGCAGAGAGCTGGGACCAATGTAACAAGGCCTACCATAAGTAACACACTACGCCACCATGGACTCAGATCCTGCAGTGCCAGACGTGTCCCACTGCTTAAGCCAGTACATGTCCGGGCCCGTCTGAAGTTTGCTAGAGAGCATTTGGATGATCCAGAGGAGTTTTGGGAGAATGTCCTATGGTCTGATGAAACCAAACTGGAACTGTGTGGTAGAAACACAACTTGTCGTGTTTGGAGGAAAAAGAATACGGAGTTGCATCCATCAAACACTATACCTACTGTAAAGCATGGTGGTGGAAACATCAGGCTTTGGGGCTGTTTCTCTGCAAAGGGGCCAGGACGACTGATCCGGGTACATGAAAGAATGAATGGGGCCATGTATCGTGAGATTTTGAGTGCAAACCTCATTCCATCAGCAAGGGCATTGAAGATGAAACGTGGCTGGGTCTTTCAACATGACAATTATCCAAAGCACACCGCCAGGGCAACGAAGGAGTGGCTTCGTAAGAAGCATTTCAAGGTCCTGGAGTGGCCTAGCCAGTCTCCAGATCTCAACCCTATAGAAAACCTTTGGAGGGAGTTGAAAGTCCGTGTTGCCAAGCGAAAAGCCAAAAACATCACTGCTCTAGAGGAGATCTGCATGGAGGAATGGGCCAACATACCAACAACAGTGTGTGGCAACCTTGTGAAGACTTACAGAAAACGTTTGACCTCTGTCATTGCCAACAAAGGATATATTACAAAGTATTGAGATGATATTTTGTTTCTGACCAAATACTTATTTTCCACCATAATATGCAAATAAAATGTTAAAAAAAAACAACAATGTGATTTTCTGGATTGTTTTTTTTCAGTTTGTCTCTCATAGTTGAGGTCTACCTATGATGTAAATTACAGACGCCTCTCATCTTTTTAAGTGGTGGAACTTGCACTATTGCTGACTGACTAAATACTTTTTTGCCCCACTGTATATATATATATATATATATATATACACACACACACACACACACGGATATAATGTATATATTTATTAATTTATAATATTACAAACATTAAATTATAAAAAGATATAAATTGTCATCAAACCATATATATATAGATATATTGCATAATGTAGTATAATAATATCAATTTTTATTAGTGTTTTTAATAATGTTATTATTATGCAGATTTCAACCATAATAGCATTAAGCAATAAGGCTTGAATGACAGTGAAAGAGATTAAAAAATGATAATGTTGATGATCAGGATCTCTTCTAGCTATCTGATACGCTTAAAATTAGTTGATGGCAGTTCAGCGGAAAAATCACTCTTTCATCCCTTTCAGGCCTGTCATTTGTCACACTGTACATAACAGAGTTAATGTATTTTCCATCATAAAGTAGATATTTATGCAAAGCACAGAAATGATATTACACTCCACGCTCACAGTTGCAAAGGCAGAAAACAAGGATTAGAACACAGATGCATTTACTGATCAACCCTTGCAAACTGCTAATAGCTATGCTCCAGTGCTATAAGTGTCTACACAATGAGACAGTTTTAGAAACGAATCTTATGCCAAATCTGGCAGCAGCCAAGTATTTATTTTCCACTGTCACCATGAACATTTTTTCATCTACTCGGGTCAGAAAAAATACACATTTTGTTGGAGTACAGAATGATGGTTGGTGTAATTTTATTATACATCTGTCTGTATTATGTTTCCATCTTCTCCCATTGTGACAGTCTAATCAAGATCATTCTTCACTCGAATGGTGCACAAATGGCTAAATTATACTTCACCGGAAAGTTTATATTCTTTTTTTATCTGCTGGTTATAGAGTAGACTATCATTTTTTCTTTCCATTACGGCACAATCCAGTCTGCACTCTGTATATTTTAGGCTGCATTAGAATAAATGGATCACCTGCTCAGATGTAACCCCGTGACTTGTACATATGTCTGCCCATAAGATCTAGATGTACAAAGGACAAGTGGTGGTAAGCATTGACAGGACAGACAGCTGTGCTGGAGAAGAATATGACAGCAGACTCCGGCAATTCTTGCAGCTTATGACCAGATAATAATGCATTGCTCAGTACAGGAACATGAAAACCACTTGTGTAAGTGTTAGATGCACAATCTTTGAATTTCAGACCTTCTGCCACATAACAAGCCTCCATCAGATGCCTCCAAATTCACTGGACACTGACAAACTGATCACGCCCGTTCCTTTGCCAACTCTGGACAAAGTACAAGGCCGCAGCTGTTCCTTCATGCTAATAGAGTTTCAAGTTCTTGCTGCTACATCATTTCTCGAGTAGTTTGACTTTGTAAAAAACCACCTGGATCAACAGTACTTGCATTCACATGTTCAGAGACAATTGCTGCTATCTTGGTGTGCAACTACAAGTTCTGCACCCCCATTAGAGATGTCACTGACCTTCAAAACTGTGTTGTTTTCATAAATCTTACATCCCAAGATGTTCCTTGCATTTCTTATTTTTCTAGCTATCAAAGCTTATGAATGGAAAGAAAAATTGTCAGTTATTAACCCCTCTGTGACCCTAGACGTACTATCCCGTCGAGGTGCCCTGGGCTTATCTGACCCTGGACGGGATAGTACGTCATAGCGATCGGCAGTGCTCACGGGGGGAGCGCCGCCGATCGCGGCCGGGTGTCAGCTGCTTATCGCAGCTGACATCCGGCACTATGTGCCAGGAGCGGTCACGGACCGCCCCCGGCACATTAACCCCCGGCACACCACGATCAAAGATGATCGCGATGTGCCGGCGGTACAGGGAAGCACCGCGCAGGGAGGGGGCTCCCTGCGGGCTTCCCTGAGACCCCCGCAGCAACGCGATCTGATTGCGTTGCTGCGGGGGTCTTACCTCCCTCCCTGCCTGCTCGAGCCCCGGATCCAAGATGGCCGCGGATCCGGGTCCTGCAGGGAGGGAGGTGGCTTCACAGAGCCTGCTCAGAGCAGGCACTGTGAAGGCTGCAGCGCTGCACGTCAGATCAGTAATCTGACAGAGTGCTGTGCAAACTGTCAGATCACTGATCTGTGATGTCCCCCCCTGGGACTAAGTAAAAAAGTTCCAAATGTGTAAAAAAAAAATAAAAAAAAATATTCCTAAATAATGAAAAAAAAAATATATATTATTCCCATAAATAAATTTCTTCATCTAAATAAAAAAAAAACAATAAAAGTGCACATATTTAGAATCGCCGCGTCCGTAACGACCCGACCTATAAAACTGCCCCACTAGTTAACCCCTTCAGTAAACACCGTAAGAAAAAAAAAAAAAAACGAGGCAAAAAACAACGCTTTATTATCATACCGCCGAACAAAAAGTGGAATAACATGCGATCAAAAAGACAGATATAAATAACCATGGTACCGCTAAAAACGTCATCTTGTCCCGCAAAAAATGAACTGCCATACAGCATCATCAGCAAAAAAATAAAAAAGTTATAGTCCTCAGAATAAAGCGATGCAAATATAATTATTTTTTCTGTAAAATAGTTTTTATCGTATAAAAGCACCAAAACATAAAAAATGATATAAATGAGGTGTCGCTGTAATCGTACTGACCCAAAGAATAAAACTGCTTTATCAATGTTACCAAACGCGGAACAGTATAAACGCCTCCCCCAAAAGAAATTCATGAATAGCTGGTTTTTGTTCATTCTTCCTCACAAAAATCGGAATAAAAAGCGATCAAAAAATGTCATGTGCCCGAAAATGTTACCAATAAAAACGTCAACTCGTCCCGCAAAAAAGAAGACCTCACATGACTCTGTGGACCAAAATATGGAAAAATTATAGCTCTCAAAATGTGGTAACGCAAAAAATATTTTTTGCAATAAAAAGCGTCTTTCAGTGTGTGACGGCTGCCAATCATAAAAATCCGCTAAAAAACCCGCTATAAAAGTAAATCAAACCCCCCTTCATCACCCCCTTAGTTATGGAAAAATAAAAAAAATGTATTTATTTCCATTTTCCCATTAGGGCTAGGGTTAGGGCTAGGGTTAGGGCTAGGGTTAGGGTTAGGGCTAGGGTTAGGGCTAGGGTTAGGGCTAGGGTTAGGGTTAGGGCTAGGGTTAGGGTTAGGGCTAGGGTTAGGGCTAGGGTTAGGGTTGGGGCTACAGTTAGGGTTGGGGCTAAAGTTAGGGTTAGGGTTTAGATTACATTTACAGTTGGGAATAGGGCTAGGGTTAGGGCAAGGGTTAGGGTTAGGGCTAGTGTTAGGGTTAGGGTTATGGTCAGGGCTAGGGTTAGGGCTAGGGTTAGGGCTAGGGTTAGGGTTGGGGCTACAGTTAGGGTTGGAGCTAAAGTTAGGTTTAGGGTTTAGATTACATTTACAGTTGGGAATAGGGTTGGGATTAGGCTTAGGGGTGTGTCAGGGTTAGAGGTGTGGTTAAGGTTACCGTTGGAATTAGGGTTAGGGGTGTGTTTGGATTAGGGTTTCAGTTATAATTGGGGGGTTTCCACTATTTAGGCACATCAGGGGCTCTCCAAACACGACATGGCGTCCGATCTCAATTCCAGCCAATTCTGCGTTGAAAAAGTAAAACAGTGCTCCTTCCCTTCCGAGCTCTCACATGCGCCCAAACAGGGGTTTACCCCAACATATGCGGTATCAGCGTACTCAGGACAAATAGGACAACAACTTTTGTGGTCCAATTTCTCCTGTTACCCTTGGGAAAATACAAAACTGGGGGCTAAAAAATAATTTTTGGGGGTTCAAAGTTCTCACAACACATCTAAATAAGTTCATTGAGGGGTCTAGTTTCCAATATGGGGTCACTTGTGGGGGGTTTCTACTGTTTAGGTACATTAGGGGCTCTGCAAACGCAATGTGACGCCTGCAGACCAATCCATCTAAGTCTGCATTCCAAATGATGCTCCTTCTCTTCCGAGCCCTCCCATGCGCCCAAACAGTGGTTCCCCCCCACATATCGGGTATCAGCGTACTCAGGACAAATTGGACAACAACATTTAGGGTCCAATTTCTCCTGCTACCCTTGGAAAAATACAAAACTGGGGGCTAAAATATAATTTTTGTGGAAAAAAAATATTTTTTATTTGCACGGCTCTGCGTTATAGACTGTAGTGAAATACTTGGGGTTTCAAAGCTCTCACAACACATCTAGATGAGTTCCTTAGGGGTCTACTTTCCAAAATGGTGTCACTTGTGGGGGGTTTCTACTGTTTAGGTACATTAGGGGCTCTGCAAACGCAATGTGACGCCTGCAGACCATTCCATCTAAGTCTGCATTCCAAATGGCGCTCCTTCCCTTCCGAGCCCTTCCATGCGCCCAAATGGTGGTTCCCCCGCCACATATGGGGTATCAGCGTACTCAGGACAAATTGGACAACAACTTTTGGGGTCCAATTTCTCCTGTTACCCTAGGGAAAATACAAAACTGGGGGCTGAAAAATAATTTTTGTGGGAAAAAACTTTTGTTTTATTTTTATGGCTCTGCATTATAAACTTCTGTGAAGCCCTTGGTGGGTCAAAGTGCTCACCACACATCCAGATAAGTTCCTTAGGGGGTCTACTTTCCAAAATGGTGTCACTTGTGGGGGGTTTCAATGTTTAGGCACATCAGTGGCTCTCCAAATGCAACATGGCGTCCCATCTCAATTCCTGTCAATTTTGGCATGAAAAGTCAAACGGTGCTCCTTCCCTTCCGAGCTCTACCATGTGCCCAAACAGTGGTTTACCCCCACATATGGGGTATCAGCGTACTCAGGACAAATTGTACAACAAGTTTTGAGGTCCAATTTCTTCTCTAACCTTTGGAAAAATAAAAAATTGGGGGCAAATATAATTTTTGTGAAAAAATATGATTTTTTATTTTTACGGTTCTGCATTATAAACTTCTGTGAAGCATTTGGTGGGTCAAAGTGCTCACCACACCTCTAGATAAGTTCCTTAGGGGGTCTACTTTCCAAAATGGTGTCACTTGTGGGGGGTTTCAATGTTTAGGCACATCAGGGGCTCTCCAAACGCAACATGGCGTCCCATCTTAATTCCTGTCAATTTTGCATTGAAAAGTCAAACGGCGCTCCTTCCCTTCCGAGCTCTCCCATGCGCACAAACAGTAGTTTACTGTCACATATGGGGTATCAGCGTACTCAGGACAAATTGGATAACAACTTTTGGGGTCCATTTTCTCCTGTTACCCTTGGTAAAATAAAACAAATTGGAGCTGAAGTAAATTTTTTGTGAAAAAAAGTTAAATGTTCATTTTTATTTAAACATTCCAAAAATTCCTATTAAGCACCTGAAGGGTTAATAAACTTCTTGAATGTGGTTTTGAGCACCTTGAGGGGTGCAGTTTTTAGAATGGTTTCACACTTGGGTATTTTCTATCATATAGACCCCTCAAAATGACTTCAAATGAGATGTGGTCCCTAAAAAAGAAATGGTGTTGTAAAAATGAGAAATTGCTGGTCAAATTTAACCCTTATAACTCCCTAACAAAAAAAAAAATTGGTTCCAAAATTATGCTGATGTAAAGTAGACATGTGGGAAATGTTACTTATTAAGTATTTTGTGTGACATATCTCTGTGATTTAAGGGCATAAAAATTCAAAGTTTGAAAATTGCGAAATTTTCATAATTTTTGCCAAATTTCCATTTTTTTCACAAATAAACGCAGGTACTATCAAATAAATTTTACCACTAACATGAAGTACAATATGTCACGAGAAAACAGTGTCAGAATCACCAGGATCCGTTGAAGCGTTCCAGAGTTATAACCTCATAAAGGGACAGTGGTCAGAATTGTAAAAATTGGCCTTTGACATTGGTCATTGACGTGCAAACCACCCTTGGGGTAAAGGGTTAAGCTTCATCTCATGGCTAATGTGTATGGCTGTATTATGGATCTGTTTTGTACAGAACCAAAATATGATACCCATAGACTGTCGTGAGCAAATGCGCCTAAACTTTTTCTCCATATTCTTCGAATTTTACATGGGAATACACACAGATATAAATAATGCATATATAGAGTAAGAAGTGGGTATTCTAAACACGGACGGTAATACACAAAAAAGAAAATTCATGACTCACACATCAAGTGTGGGTATAATATAAGAAGTCAGTGTTATTTTTTCTAATGATTAAAATGTATTTTTTTTTCGAAAAAAGGAAAAATGGTCAAAATAAAAAAACAGTGCTTTCAGACCTCAAATAATCAAAGAAAACAAGTTAATACTCATTTAGAAGCAACAATACTAATGTTTAAACTCAGGAAGAGTTCAGAAATCAATATTTTGTGGAATAACCATGATTGTTAATCACAGCTTTCATGCGTCTTGGCATGCTTTCCACCAGTCTTTCACACTGCTTCTGGTACAAAAATGTAAGCAGTCCTTCTTTGTTTGATGGCTTGTGACTATCCATCATCCTCTTGATTACATTCCAGAGGTTTTCAATGGGTTCAGGTCCAGAGATTGGGCTGCCCATGACAGCGTTTTGATGTGGTGGTCTCTTAATTTTTGCCAGAGCTGTATATATATATATATATATATATATATATATATATATATATATATTTCCACCAAATGGATAGCATAACTGAATAATACACTAAAGATTCAATGCAACTGTCAGATGACAAATGAGCTATGAGTGAAAAGTAGACTAACCCAGTAATCATGATCCCAGAGGAAGACAAGGCAAAACATACGTTGGATTCCTGGGGTCTTAATTGGGGTCTTGTATTTCTATTATTATACTGTGCTATTTCAAAGCTATATTTTATGTACAGCCATATCAGTTACTAAAAAATGCAGCACTAACTACTTATATCATGCTGCTAACTGGTGTGTTTGTCATGAACTTTCTTTTTGTGTATTGACCCCCAAGTTTTTAATGCAGATTTTAATATTTGTGTGTATCAATAGAATTACATTTTTAGATATCTTTTTTGTGGATATTCACTTTTTGGAGATTTATGCAATTTTACATGGGAACTTAGTTTTTTCCATGAGAAATACAATGGTAGACTATTCCAACTGCTGTAAAAAGTCATGTACAAGACCTCCTATGTGGGTAGTATAAAGGCAAATTAATTACATATAAGGACTAGCAGAAGACTGAAAAGTATTTGTTGTATGCCTCATATACATATGTATTTTCTAGCCAGCAATACAGGACTTGACCATAAGCATAAAGGTTAAGTGGCTACATTCTGTATCTTTGTGTCCTAAGGTACCGTCACACTCAGCGACGCTGCAGCGATATAGACAACGAGCCGACCTAAACTAGATTGCTGCAGCGTCGCTGTTTAGGTCGCTGTAGAGACGTCAAACACAGCAACTCCAGAACGATGCAGGAGCGATCCAGTGACGTAACGGCGACTCACTTCTCGTTCTCACTGTTGTTAGCTCCATGTCAAACAGCCGGAGTGTACAGATCCGACACACATCTAGGGGCCCTATGCTCGTTGCTGGCATCATTGCTTTTGATGTCAAACATGACGATACACGCCGACCTGGCGACGAAATAAAGTTCTGGACTTCTAGCTCCGACCAGCGATGGCACAGCGGGATCCAGATCGCTGCTGCGTGTCAAACACAACGAGATCGCTATCCAGGACGCTGCAACGTCACGGATTGTTGTCGTTCTCTTTGCAAAGTTGCTGAGTGTGACGGTACCTTAAGTGAATGCTTACCTAATAGGTGGACAGAATAATGAAAAGCAGATAAGGAGAGAAGAAAAGTGGCTCCTGTTTCAGTGAAGCACAGCATGGAGCTCACAACTCTATTTGTTTATGGCTAAGAGTATATCAGGAGGGCGCTGGAGCGGCGGCTTTGAAGAAATCAGTGTTCAATGTATGTAGGGCACATCAAAGAAAGGTTTGAGCACATTATGAAAAAAGTATTAACGTTGGTTATTATTGAAATACAAGCTTTGATAAATGGACGAATCTGTCCTGAGAAAACAAAATAATAGAAATACTCTTATTTCAATATCTCTGTAAAGAAGGTCTCCTTAATATTTCCAGCTGAAACATCTGAATACAATGATAATGTCTGTGAAGCATTGCGGAATATGTTGATATGAATTGTTCATCTTTGTAAAGGGCTGCTGATGACCAAACCAGTATTTCCAGATGAACACTAACAACATTTAGATCTATCGAATCTTGAAGAACATCTTGATGTCCTCCTGTGATTCAAGGCTCTCTGGTTTTGATACTGTTCTCGCCCTGGTCTGAAGATTGAAACCTTTTGCTTTTTCTATGCTAATGACTGCCAGCTTATATCCGTCTTGTATGCCGTTGGTCTTTTGCTCCAGTGAACCTGAGCACAAGTCTGGGGCACTCAAGAAAATGACCAGAACCTTTCAGGAATAACAAGACATTGGTTGGTCCTTTGTGTCCAGTCCAGATTTAAAGAATTTCTAATTGACCATATGAAAACCAAAGTTCAACTGCAGGCTTCTATAGTGTTTGTGGATGCAATGCATGGGGTGCATTAAAAGAGGTCTGGATACACATGATGAGAGCATTATACTGCCTCTGTACAAATCCCTAGTTAGACCGCACATGGAGTACTGTGTCCAGTTTTGGGCACCGGTGCTCAGGAAGGATATAATGGAACTAGAGAGAGTACAAAGGAGGGCAACAAAATTAATAAAGGGGATGGGAGAACTACAATACCCAGATAGATTAGCGAAATTAGGATTATTTAGTCTAGAAAAAAGACGACTGAGGGGCGATCTAATAACCATGTATAAGTATATAAGGGGACAATACAAATATCTCGCTGAGGATCTGTTTATACCAAGGAAGGTGACGGGCACAAGGGGGCATTCTTTGCGTCTGGAGGAGAGAAGGTTTTTCCACCAACATAGAAGAGGATTCTTTACTGTTAGGGCAGTGAGAATCTGGAATTGCTTGCCTGAGGAGGTGGTGATGGCGAACTCAGTCGAGGGGTTCAAGAGAGGCCTGGATGTCTTCCTGGAGCAGAACAATATTGTATCATACAATTATTAGGTTCTGTAGAAGGACGTAGATCTGGGTATTTATTATAATGGAATATAGGCTGAACTGGATGGACAAATGTCTTTTTTCGGCCTTACTAACTATGTTACTATGTTACTATGTAAAGTTCAGAAGAGTACCAGTTTTCAGCTTCAGAGTTCAAGTTCACCATGCCTGACAATTGTTCTGCTCAGGACACGGATGGGCAATATTAAACTGACAAATAGCAGATTGAGTCACTTATTTAGGTAACATTTCTCCTAAGATTCCAACATGGACGTATTCACTCAATATGGAAAATTTTCTTCCCCATTAACCAAGTGACAAAACAGGACTTCTCATAACCCTATCATACATATTGGCAAATATTCCATATATCCTATGATATAAAAACATAGTGCTCATGACATCTGAGGAACCAAAATGCCAAAGAGCTGTTACTGCCATTAGAAACCCCAAAAAGATTATAGAGCACTGATTCAATGGTGGTCATAACATCTTGTTAAAGCTTATATAACACTTTTCTGTACTCTTTCATATTTAGGAAACATGTAGAATATTCTGAACTCTTAATTTTATACTATATAAATAAATATATACATATATATATATATAGTATATATATGTATATATATGTATATATATATATATATATATATATATATATAGTTCTTTTATTCTATAAACTTCTGACATGTCTCCGAATTTCCAAGCAATACATTTTGTATTTTTTTTCTAAAACGGAGAAATGGTCAAAATAAAAAAAACCCCAGTGCTTTCAGACCTCAAATAATTCAAAGAAAACAAGTTCATAATCATTTAGAAACAATAATACTAATGTTTTAACTCAGGAAGAGTTGAGAAATCAATATTTTGTGGAATAACCATGATTTTCAATCACAGCTTTCATGCGTCTTGGCATGCTTTCCACCAGTCTTTCACACTGCTTCTAGCGCAAAAATTTAAGCAGTTCTTCTTTGTTTGATGGCTTGTGACTATCCATCATCATCTTGATTATTACATTCCAGAGATTTTCAATGGGTTTCAGATCTGAAGATTGGGCTGCCCACGACAGGGTTTTGATGCGGTGGTCGCTTAATTTTTGCCAGAGCTGTATGTATATATATATATATATATATATATATATATATATAAATATACAATATTACATTTCAGAGGAAAATGTAAATATATATTACTATTATTATTATTATTATTATTACATTTCAGAGGAAAATTTGAATTTAGGTAAAGAAGAGGTGAATGATCCACTCTGTATAAATGCCACCAACAATCTGTGCATATTCTGTGTTTATATGTATTTAATAATCAGATATCCAAACAAAAGGAAAGATGGAAAAAGACTAGAAAGAATATTGTATTTTTTGTGAGCTGGTATTTGGCACCTTACTCTTCACAGCTAAGATTCAATGAAAATTACATGTTATAGTTATTTTAAATGATATTGAGCTGCACATGTATTGACTGTTTTGCTTTCGCAGACAAACCAAGAGGTCTTGGAAAACACATCAATGCTTTTCAGCAACAGAAAAACTAGAATGAAGCACAGAAGGCAAAATGAGGATGCGGACAAAATAAGGAATTATTGATGTGTGCCTTATTTGTGGTAAAAGGACATCCGTGTAACCACAATAATAAATCATGGAAGTCAAGAGCAATCATCGAAATGGTCAATTATGACATCAATGCCATCCTATACAATCTATTCCTACACTATTGCTTTATTTTATACTTGGTCGCCCTGGGACTACCTTATCTTTAAATGAACCTGAGTTTTACTAATGACCAAGCAGGAAACCGTGGACTATAGATACAGCACTAGTCTGGTTTACGCCAACATGATTTTACAATAGTCATGGTATATAATTGTCTGCCGCCATCAAATAATCTTCCTTTTTTTAACACTTAACGGGAATACGTTTGACTTATTACTTAATATTAATGTGTTTTCAAGTCTACCAATCGGCAGGTGTTATTATATTACATCTGCTACGTACATTGGTAATTATTTGCATTAACTTTAATGAAATTGTTGATGGAAGAGTAGAGAGGATAATAACGTTTCGCTCTAAGATCAGGTGTATAATAGTCTGACTTAACCTACTTCTGTCGGCAGTAGCTCTAATGTGCGGCACAAGAGACTGCCCAGTGAGGGGTGCAGCGTCTCCATTGTGAATACCCATACACAGGGAACAGCAGAAAGTATAGCCAGTTGACTCAAACTGTTCAATAAATGCCTGTTCTTTTGAAATCTAGAACAGACTCTTACATCCAGCTGTGCAGAATACACGTTTGAAGTGGAGATAATTAAACACTCCTCTTTTTTAGTGTAGGTTGGGAAAAAGAAGCTTCACTGGGTTTTTAAGAGGGAATTCAGATTTATCTAATCCTACTGCTGCATGACCCGGCTTTATTCAAACATTTGAAATGAAGAGAGTAGCATGCAATTTTAGGACTGGATATCGCGGTCTCCTGGGAAATATGGAATAAATTCGCTCAGTGAAAACTCCTGAAACAACTCAAACTTCCCTTTTATCATACAGATGCCAAGTAGCAGAGCGGACTAATTCTTATGAAAACTCAATGGGTTTACCCACAGTCCTATAACAAAAAAAAACCCCATCATTATGTGACAAAGAGCTGCGCCAAATGACAAGCACAGGCCTTCTCCTATACAAGTAGTGCATTAAAATATTTACAGGCCTTATTATACAAGGACAAACATAACAATATAGCAAATAGCTGTAACCTATATTGAGTTATCATGGAAAATGTCCTTTATCCGCTATCTAGTAGATCGCATTAAACATCTAACCGGGATAACATAATACTACAGGATTAGCCACGAACAGGGTTATTTATAATGAAAAACCTGCATCCTAAGAACGACATCCAATTGCCAATTCTTTAACTTTTTCACCCTTCTTCCAAACAGGGCCAGGAAGACTCACAAAAGACTGGACAGATTTATGAGATTCGCATCTATTCAGGGCTTCTAGCCTCCAAGAATAATGTCTTGTTCACACTGGGCTGTGCAAGGTTCCCTTTAAAGACAGTCAATGTGTGTGTCTATTTCATTTCCCTCTCTGAGAGGGGCAATGCTGCCCTGCACAGTTCTGCTTCACTGGTTGCTGAATATGCAGTTACACAGCTTTTATTTAACAGGCATACATTTAGGATAGAGCAAGAACCTCTAATCCATTATGTATAGCACTCTGCATATGCACCTACACATCCAGCAACAGATCGCCCCTATATATATATATATATATATATATATATATATATATATATATATATATATATATATAGGTAAGTATATGCACACACACAGATATACAGTATACTATGTTTTACATTACTTAGAAACATATATATATATATATATATATATATATATATATATATATATATATATATATATATATATACTAGATGGTGGCCCGATTCTAACACATCGGGTTTTCTAGAATATGTATTTATGTATGTATATAGCAGTCACATAGTATATAGCACAGGCCACATAGTATATAGGAGCCATGTAGTATATAGCAGACAAATACTACGTGGCCTGTGCTATATACTATATTGCTGCTATATACATACATATTGTAGAATACCCGATGCGTTAATACAGGACACACAATATATAACAGTGGCCACGCAGTATATAACACAGTCATGTACTATATAACACAGCCCATGCAGTATATAGCAGCCACGCAGTATATAACACAGGCGACATAGTATATAACACAGGCCACGCAGTATATAACACTGGCCACGTAACGTATAGCACAGCCCACGCAGTATATAGCAGCCACGTAGTATATAACACTGCCCACACAGTATATAGCAGCCACGTAGTATATAACACAGCCCACGCAGTATATAACAGTGACCACGTAATATATAGCACAGCCCACGGAGTATATCACACAGCCCGCTCAGTATATAACACTGCCTATGTAGTATATAGCAGCCATGCGGTATCTAACACAGCCCACATAGTATACAGCAGTGTGGGCTCCATATCCCTGTTAAAAAAATAATTAAAATAAAAAGATAGTTATATACTCACCCCCTGGGATCCACCGAAGCACCGGCGATACGCATGCGGCTGCCACCATCTTCCGTTCCCAGGATGCATTGCAAAATTACCCAGATGACTTAGCGGTCTCGCTATGCACACACGCTAACAGTAACACTACGCACACACGCTAACAGTAACACTATGCACACACGCTAACAGTAACACTATGCGCACACACACTAACAGTAACACTATGCGCACACACACTAATAGTAACACTATGCACACACACTAACAGTAACACTATGCACACACACTAACAGTAACACTATGCACACACACTAACAGTAACACTATGCACACACACTAACAATAACACTATGCACACACACTAACAGTAACACTATGCAAACACACTAACAGTAACACTATTCAAACACTAACAGTAACACTATGCACACACACTAACAGTAACACTATGCACACACACTAACAGTAACACTATGCACACACATTAACAGTAACACTATGCACACACACTAACAGTAACACTATGCACACACACTAACAGTAACACTATGCACACACACTAACAATAACACTATGCACACACACTAACAGTAACACTATGCAAACACACTAACAGTAACACTATTCAAACACTAACAGTAACACTATGCACACACACTAACAGTAACACTATGCACACACACTAACAGTAACACTATGCACACACACTAACAGTAACACTATGCACAAACACTAACTGTAACACTATGCACACACACTAACAGTCACACTATGCGCACACACACTAACAGTAACACTATGCACACACGCTAACAGTAACAATATGCACACACACTAACAGTAACACTATGCACACACACTAACAGTAACACTATGCACACACACTAACAGCAACACTATGCGCACACACACTAACAGTAACACTATGCGCACACACACTAACAGTAACACTATGCACACACACTAACAGTAACACTATGCACACACACTAACAGTAACACTACGCACACACACTAACAATAACACTATGAACACACACTAACAGTAACACTATGCACACACACTAACAGTAACACTATGCACACACACTGGCAGTAACACTATGCACACACACTAACAGTAACACTGTGCACACACTAACAGTAACACTATGCACACACACTAACAGTAACACTATGCACACACACTAACAGTAACACTATGCACACACACTAACAGTAACAGTATGCACACACACTAACAGTAACACTATGCACACACACTAACAGTAACACTATGCACACACACTAACAGTAACACTATGCAAACACACTAACAGTAACACTATGCACACACTAACAGTAACACTATGCAAACACACTAACAGTAACACTATGCACACACTAACAGTAACACTATGCAAACACACTAGCAGTAACACTATGCACACACACTAACAGTAGCACTATGCACACACACTAACAGTAACACTATGCACACACACTAACAGTCACACTATGCACACACACTAACAGTCACACTATGCGCACACACACTAACAGTAACACTATGCACACACGCTAACAGTAACACTATGCACACACGCTAACAGTAACACTACGCACACACGCTAACAGTAACACTACGCACACACGCTAACAGTAACACTATGCACACACGCTAACAGTAACACTATGCACACACGCTAACAGTAACACTATGCACACACACTAACAATAACACTATGCACACACACTAACAGTAACACTATGCACACACACTAACAGTAACACTATGCACACACACTAACAGTAACACTATGCACACACACTAACAGTCACACTATGCGCACACACACTAACAGTAACACTATGCACACACACTAACAGTAACACTATGCACACACACTAACAGTCACACTATGCGCACACACACTAACAGTAACACTATGCACACACGCTAACAGTAACACTATGCACACACGCTAACAGTAACAATATGCACACACGCTAACAGTAACACTATGCACACACACTAACAGTAACACTATGCGCACACACACTAACAGTAACACTATGCGCACACACACTAACAGTAACACTATGCACACACACTAACAGTAACACTATGCACACACACTAACAGTAACACTATGCACACACACTAACAGTAACACTATGCACACACACTAACAATAACACTATGCACACACACTAACAGTAACACTATGCAAACACACTAACAGTAACACTATTCAAACACTAACAGTAACACTATGCACACACACTAACAGTAACACTATGCACACACACTAACAGTAACACTATGCACACACATTAACAGTAACACTATGCACACACACTAACAGTAACACTATGCACACACACTAACAGTAACACTATGCACACACACTAACAATAACACTATGCACACACACTAACAGTAACACTATGCAAACACACTAACAGTAACACTATTCAAACACTAACAGTAACACTATGCACACACACTAACAGTAACACTATGCACACACACTAACAGTAACACTATGCACACACACTAACAGTAACACTATGCACACACACTAACTGTAACACTATGCACACACACTAACAGTCACACTATGCGCACACACACTAACAGTAACACTATGCACACACGCTAACAGTAACAATATGCACACACACTAACAGTAACACTATGCACACACACTAACAGTAACACTATGCACACACACTAACAGCAACACTATGCGCGCACACACTAACAGTAACACTATGCGCACACACACTAACAGTAACACTATGCACACACACCAACAGTAACACTATGCACACACACTAACAGTAACACTATGCACACACACTAACAATAACACTATGCACACACACTAACAGTAACACTATGCACACACACTAACAGTCACACTATGCGCACACACACTAACAGTAACACTATGCACACACGCTAACAGTAACACTATGCACACACACTAACAGTAACTCTATGCACACACACTAACAGTAACACTATGCACACACACTAACAGTAACACTATGCACACACACTAACAGTAACACTATGCAAACACACTAACAGTAACACTATGCACACACACTAACAGTAACACTATGCAAACACACTAACAGTAACACTGTGCACACACTAACAGTAACACTATGCACACACACTAACAGTAACACTATGCACACACATTAACAGTAACACTATGCACACACACTAACAATAACACTATGCACACACACTAACAGTAACACTATGCAAACACACTAACAGTAACACTATTCAAACACTAACAGTAACACTATGCACACACACTAACAGTAACACTATGCACACACACTAACAGTAACACTATGCACACACATTAACAGTAACACTATGCACACACACTAACAGTAACACTATGCACACACACTAACAGTAACACTATGCACACACACTAACAGTAACACTATGCAAACACACTAACAGTAACACTACGCACACACACTAACAATAACACTATGAACACACACTAACAGTAACACTATGCACACACACTAACAGTAACACTATGCACACACACTGGCAGTAACAATATGCACACACACTAACAGTAACACTGTGCACACACTAACAGTAACACTATGCAAACACACTAACAGTAACACTGTGCACACACTAACAGTAACAATATGCACACACACGAACAGTAACACTATGCACACACACTAACAGTAACACTATGCACACACACTAACAGTAACACCATGCAAACACACTAACAGTAACACTATGCACACACACTAACAGTAACACTATGCAAACACACTAACAGTAACACTGTGCACACACTAACAGTAACACTATGCACACACATTAACAGTAACACTATGCACACACACTAACAATAACACTATGCACACACACTAACAGTAACACTATGCAAACACACTAACAGTAACACTATTCAAACACTAACAGTAACACTATGCACACACACTAACAGTAACACTATGCACACACACTAACAGTAACACTATGCACACACATTAACAGTAACACTATGCACACACACTAACAGTAACACTATGCACACACATTAACAGTAACACTATGCACACACACTAACAGTAACACTATGCACACACACTAACAGTAACACTATGCAAACACACTAACAGTAACACTACGCACACACACTAACAATAACACTATGCACACACACTAACAGTAACACTACGCACACACACTAACAGTAACACTATGCACACACACTAACAGTAACACTATGCACACACACTAGCAGTAACACTATGCACACACACACTAACAGTAACACTGTGCACACACTAACAGTAACACTATGCACACACACTAACAGTAACACTATGCACACACACTAACAGTAACACTATGCACACACACTAACAGTAACACTATGCACACACACTAACAGTAACACTGTGCACACACTAACAGTAACACTATGCGCACACACACTAACAGTAACACTATGCACACACACTAACAGTAACACTATGCAAACACACTAACAGTAACACTGTGCACACACTAACAGTAACACTATGCACACACACGAACAGTAACACTATGCACACACACTAACAGTAACACTATGCACACACACTAGCAGTAACACTATGCACACACACTAACAGTAACACTGTGCACACACTAACAGTAACACTATGCGCACACACACTAACAGTAACATTATGCACACACACTAACAGTAACACTATGCAAACACACTAACAGTAACACTGTGCACACACACTAACAGTAACACTATGCACACACACGAACAGTAACACTATGCACACACACGAACAGTAACACTATGCAAACACACTAACAGTAACACTGTGCACACACACTAACAGTAACACTATGCACACACACTAACAGTAACACTATGCACACACACTAACAGTAACACTATGCACACACACTAATAATAACACTATGCACACACACTAACAGTAACACTATGCAAACACACTAACAGTAACACTATTCAAACACTAACAGTAACACTATGCACACACACTAACAGTAACACTATGCACACACACTAACAGTAACACTATGCACACACATTAACAGTAACACTATGCACACACACTAACAGTAACACTATGCACACACACTAACAGTAACACTATGCACACACACTAACAATAACACTATGCACACACACTAACAGTAACACTATGCAAACACACTAACAGTAACACTATGCACACACACTAACAGTAACACTATGCACACACACTAACAGTAACACTATGCACACACACTAACAGTAACACTGTGCACACACTAACAGTAACACTATGCACACACACTAACAGTAACACTATGCACACACACTAACAGTAACACTATGCACACACACTAACAGTAACACTATGCAAACACACTAACAGTAACACTGTGCACACACTAACAGTAACACTATGCACACACACTAACAGTAACACTATGCACACACACTAACAGTAACACTATGCACACACATTAACAGTAACACTATGCACACACTAACAGTAACACTATGCACACACTAACAGTAACACTATGCAAACACACTAACAGTAACACTATGCACACACACTAGCAGTAACACTATGCACACACACTAACAGTAGCACTATGCACACACACTAACAGTAACACTATGCAAACACACTAACAGTAACACTATGCACACACTAACAGTAACACTATGCAAACACACTAACAGTAACACTATGCACACACACTAGCAGTAACACTATACACACACACAAACAGTAACACTATGCACACACATTAACAGTAACACTATGCACACACTAACAGTAACACTATGCACACACTAACAGTAACACTATGCAAACACACTAACAGTAACACTATGCACACACACTAGCAGTAACACTATGCACACACACTAACAGTAGCACTATGCACACACACTAACAGTAACACTATGCAAACACACTAACAGTAACACTATGCACACACTAACAGTAACACTATGCAAACACACTAACAGTAACACTATGCACACACACTAGCAGTAACACTATACACACACAAACAGTAACACTATGCAAACACACTAACAGTAACACTACGCACACACTAACAGTAACACTATGCACACACACGAACAGTAACACTATGCACACACACTAACAGTAACACTATGCACACACACTAACAGTAACACCATGCAAACACACTAACAGTAACACTATGCACACACACTAACAGTAACACTATGCAAACACACTAACAGTAACACTGTGCACACACTAACAGTAACACTATGCTCACACACTAACAGTAACACTATGCACACACATTAACAGTAACACTATGCACACACACTAACAATAACACTATGCACACACACTAACAGTAACACTATGCAAACACACTAACAGTAACACTATTCAAACACTAACAGTAACACTATGCACACACACTAACAGTAACACTATGCACACACACTAACAGTAACACTATGCACACACATTAACAGTAACACTATGCACACACTAACAGTAACACTATGCACACACATTAACAGTAACACTATGCACACACACTAACAGTAACACTATGCACACACACTAACAGTAACACTATGCAAACACACTAACAGTAACACTACGCACACACACTAACAATAACACTATGCACACACACTAACAGTAACACTACGCACACACACTAACAGTAACACTATGCACACACACTAACAGTAACACTATGCACACACACTAGCAGTAACACTATGCACACACACTAACAGTAACACTGTGCACACACTAACAGTAACACTATGCACACACACTAACAGTAACACTATGCACACACACTAACAGAAACACTATGCACACACACTAACAGTAACACTATGCACACACACTAACAGTAACACTGTGCACACACTAACAGTAACACTATGCGCACACACACTAACAGTAACACTATGCACACACACTAACAGTAACACTATGCAAACACACTAACAGTAACACTGTGCACACACTAACAGTAACACTATGCACACACACGAACAGTAACACTATGCACACACACTAACAGTAACACTATGCACACACACTAGCAGTAACACTATGCACACACACTAACAGTAACACTGTGCACACACTAACAGTAACACTATGCGCACACACACTAACAGTAACATTATGCACACACACTAACAGTAACACTATGCAAACACACTAACAGTAACACTGTGCACACACACTAACAGTAACACTATGCACACACACGAACAGTAACACTATGCACACACACGAACAGTAACACTATGCAAACACACTAACAGTAACACTGTGCACACACACTAACAGTAACACTATGCACACACACTAACAGTAACACTATGCACACACACTAATAATAACACTATGCACACACACTAACAGTAACACTATGCAAACACACTAACAGTAACACTATTCAAACACTAACAGTAACACAATGCACACACACTAACAGTAACACTATGCACACACACTAACAGTAACACTATGCACACACATTAACAGTAACACTATGCACACACACTAACAGTAACACTATGCACACACACTAACAGTAACACTATGCACACACACTAACAATAACACTATGCACACACACTAACAGTAACACTATGCAAACACACTAACAGTAACACTATTCAAACACTAACAGTAACACTATGCACACACACTAACAGTAACACTATGCACACACACTAACAGTAACACTATGCACACACACTAACAGTAACACTATGCACACACACTAACAGTAACACTATGCACACACACTAACAGTAACACTGTGCACACACACTAACAGTAACACTATGCACACACACTAACAGTAACACTATGCACACACACTAACAGTAACACTATGCAAACACACTAACAGTAACACTATTCAAACACTAACAGTAACACTATGCACACACACTAACAGTAACACTATGCACACACACTAACAGTAACACTATGCACACACACTAACAGTAACACTATGCACACACACTAACAGTAACACTGTGCACACACACTAACAGTAACACTATGCACACACACTAACAGTAACACTATGCACACACACTAACAGTAACACTATGCAAACACACTAACAGTAACACTATTCAAACACTAACAGTAACACTATGCACACACACTAACAGTAACACTATGCACACACACTAACAGTAACACTATGCAAACACACTAACAGTAACACTATTCAAACACTAACAGTAACACTATGCACACACACTAGCAGTAACACTATGCACACACACTAACAGTAGCACTATACACACACACAAACAGTAACACTATGCACACACATTAACAGTAACACTATGCACACACTAACAGTAACACTATGCACACACTAACAGTAACACTATGCAAACACACTAACAGTAACACTATGCACACACACTAGCAGTAACACTATGCACACACACTAACAGTAGCACTATGCACACACACTAACAGTAACACTATGCAAACACACTAACAGTAACACTATGCACACACTAACAGTAACACTATGCAAACACACTAACAGTAACACTATGCACACACACTAGCAGTAACACTATGCACACACACTAACAGTAGCACTATGCACACACACTAACAGTAACACTGTGCACACACTAACAGTAGCACTATGCACACACACTAACAGTAACACTATGCACACACACTAACAGTAACACTATGCAAACACACTAACAGTAACACTATGCACACACACTAACAGTAACACTATGCAAACACACTAACAGTAACACTATGCACACACACTAGCAGTAACACTATGCACACACACTAACAGTAACACTATGCACACACACTAACAGTAACACTATGCAAACACACTAACAGTAACACTATGCACACACACTAGCAGTAACACTATGCACACACACTAACAGTAGCACTATGCACACACACTAACAGTAACACTATGCAAACACACTAACAGTAACACTATGCACACACTAACAGTAACACTATGCAAACACACTAACAGTAACACTATGCACACACACTAGCAGTAACACTATGCACACACACTAACAGTAGCACTATGCACACACACTAACAGTAACACTGTGCACACACTAACAGTAGCACTATGCACACACACTAACAGTAACACTATGCACACACACTAACAGTAACACTATGCAAACACACTAACAGTAACACTATGCACACACACTAACAGTAACACTATGCAAACACACTAACAGTAACACTATGCACACACACTAGCAGTAACACTATGCACACACACTAACAGTAGCACTATACACACACACAAACAGTAACACTATGCACACACATTAACAGTAACACTATGCACACACTAACAGTAACACTATGCACACACTAACAGTAACACTATGCAAACACACTAACAGTAACACTATGCACACACACTAGCAGTAACACTATGCACACACACTAACAGTAGCACTATGCACACACACTAACAGTAACACTATGCAAACACACTAACAGTAACACTATGCACACACTAACAGTAACACTATGCGCACACACACTAACAGTAACACTATGCGCACACACACTAACAGTAACACTATGCACACACACTAACAGTAGCACTATGCACACACACTAACAGTAACACTGTGCACACACTAACAGTAGCACTATGCACACACACTAACAGTAACACTATGCACACACACTAACAGTAACACTATGCACACACACTAACAGTAACACTATGAAAACACATAATTGATGGTGCAAAGTAAACATTTGATAAGATAAATGATATACCAAGCAGCGGAATAAGTTATACAATCAATAGGACACAAGTAAAGTTAGAAATCGGCATACCACAGAGAAGTGGTGAAGCACCTGCCAGCCTCGTCTCTTCTGCTATTGCCATATTGTCGTTATAAAGGAAGCAGAGGAGGAGGACGGTTCGGGCACACTACGGAGATACTCAGGGGGTACTAAAACAAGATGCTCAGGAGGGGAAACAAAACATTGGTGATGTGCTGCCAAGCATATGTGAAAGGAAATCGCCACTTAACTCTTTCACAGTTGGGAAGGTAGCTCAGGTAAAATAGAGGGCAGCAACACAGGGCAGCAAAATTGTAAGATCTAAACTGCACATACGGTATATATTTTTAAAACCTTGGTCTTTTCAAGTTTTATACTACCATGGAGTGCGCCAGAAAATACATCAGTTAGTCTGCTATACAGCAATTGAAAGGTTTTGGAAAATAAAAAGTAGATAGATAGATAGATAGATAGATGATAGAGACATAGAAGATAGATAGATAGATAGATAGATAGATAGATAGATAGATAGAAAATTTCATAAAAACTTACAATATAATTCTGAAAGGATTCTAAAAAAAACTATAAAGGAATATTTTGAATCTGAACTTGAAATAAAATTTGAAAAATAACATAAATTGCAGTAAAAGTCATGCAAAATGAGTCATTTAGTTAAAATGACTTTATCCATATGATCAAATCTATTGGTCGCTCTGAATGATATATAATATTAATTCTGAATTTGACTTTGGATAAGGGTAAGAATAAAAACTTAGCAGTGTGAGAAAAAAAAGATATAATTAGTGTATTGCTTGCAAAATAACTAATGTAATAATGCGGTACATTGAATGAAATACTGATAAAGATGTTAGCATTGTCACTAGACTGTATGAGTGGGTCTGGGAGTGTATAATATATTAACGCTGGCTCTTTAATGGTCTATAAAATTACATTATGACGCCTACATAATGGTCTCTAGAATTCCAGATTAACAGTATCAAATTCAATATGTGAGAATGATATATTTGTCTTTTTTATGGACACAATAGAACTTGATGTATTCAGTATGTAATATTCATAATTTCTGTGCTAGTCCTCAGCGGCAAAAATAGTCAAAGAAAAATAAATGTATACAAAGCTACATAGACAACCAGATAGATAAATAATAGATAGATAAATAGATAGATATCAGATAATGTTTAGATAGATAAATAGATAGATAGATAGATAGATAGATAGATAGATAGATAGATAGATAGATAGATAGACAGAGCTAGTAAAATATCCATTGGATGAAGTAACACACTGGCTTGTCTTAGACTCATCTGTTTGTCTTCTTTAAGAAGCTTTTAAGGGATTAAGTCCAACACTTTCCATTTTATACAGTAGAAATAGTACTTAGAGGACCCTGTGTATTGTCATATAATTATTACAAGTATAGAAAGAACACAACTCTGACTATATAATATTCACTAATGTGACATAGAAGATACTATTCTTCACATGCTAATCATGGGTTTACAAAGAGAACTACAGTATATAGACACTAAAATGACCATGTATTAATGTAGAAGATCAAATGGTGATAATTTAATAGCACAAATGAAAGCCCGGGCAGCGTGCTGGCACTAGCTGGTCATATTATAATTGAAATGTTGGTACTTTTTAGATTTGTGGTGTTAGACCTCATTCAACACTTATTAACAAAAGAAGGGTCTCTGTGCTATTCACATGGTACAACAGATGCCTTCTAGAAGGAATGAAAGGATATGGGCTAGCTTCTCCTCTATTAGACGTTCACGCACACACAAAACTATACATTGGCACGCACCCATGTACACACTTACACACACATAGTGGAGGTTACATACCCATGTACACACATAGTAGAGGATGCACACCCATGTACACACATACACACATAGTAGAGGTTGCACACCCATGTACACACATAGTATTGGTTACACACCCATGTACACACATAGTACAGGTTACACACCCATGTACACATGTACACACATAGTATAGGTTACATACCCATGTGTGTACATACACGCAAAGTAGAGGTTGCACACCGATGTACACACATAGTAGAGGTTGCACACCCATGTACACACATAGTACAGGTTACATACCCATGTAAACAGTACACACATAGCATAGGTTACATACCCATGTGTGCACATACACGCAAAGTAGAGGTTGCACACCCATGTACACACATTGTAGAGCTTACACACCCATGTACACACATACACATATAGTAGAGGTTACATACTAATGGACACACATACACATAAAGGTTACACACCTATGTATACAGATAGTAGAGGCTACATACCCATGTACACACATACACACATAGTAGAGGTAAAACACCCATGTACACACATAGTAGTGGTTACACACCCATGTACACACATAGTAGAGGCTACATACCCATGTACACACATACACACATAGTAGAGGCTACACACCCATGTACACACATAGTAGTGGTTACACACCCATGTACACACATAGTAGAGGTTGCACACCCATGTACACACATAGTACAGGTTACATACCCATGTGCACAGGTACACACATAGTATAGGTTACATACCCATGTGTGCACATACATGCAAAGTAGAGGTTGCACACCCATGTACACACATTGTAGAGCTTGCACACCCATGTACACACATACACACATTGTTGAGTTTACACACCCATGTACACCCATACATACATAGAAGAGGTAGCACACCCATGTACACACATATACGCACATAGTAGAGGTTACATATCCATGTACACACATTGTAGAGGTTACACACCCATGCACACACATAGTAGAGGTTGCACACCCATGTACACACATACACACATAGTACAGCTTACATACCCATGTACACACATTGTAGAGGTAACACACCCATGCATACACATACACACATAGTAGAGGTTGCACACCCATGTACACACATAGTAGAGGTTACACACCCATGCACACACATACACACATAGTAGAGGTTACACACCCATGTACACACATTGTAGAGGTTACATACCCATGCACACACATACACACATAGTAGAGGTTACACACCCATGTGCACACATAGTAGAGGTTACACACCCATATACACACATACACACATAGTAGAGGTTACACACTCATGTACACACATTGTAGAGGTTACATACCCATGCACACACACACACACATAGTGGAGGTTACATACCCATGTGCACACATAGTAGAGGTTACAGACCCATATACACACATACACACATAGTAGAGGTTACACACCCATGTACACATATACACACATAGTGGAGGTTGTGCGCCCACGTACACACATACACACTTACTAGAGATTACAGACCCATGTACACACTTAGTAAACATTACACCCCCATGTACACACATACACACATAGTAGAGGTTTTCTATAGTAAGCATACATCCACTGGTGTAATATCATTGAATATTGTAGGCAGACTGTAATAGCATAGAATCCATTATTACAATGGTGTTCAGTAATGGCGGGGAATGATACCAATGCTTTCTGGGGAAAAAAGACATTAAAAAGCAAACTATATTTCATGCTGGACAATGACTTATTGAAATAAAAAAATGAAAGAGCAAAATGGCATTTAATTGTTCTTCTAGAAAGGGCAGCCCAAGTGGGAGATGACATTCTGTTCCAGAACACGATGAGTCTATCTCTATTAGAAAACTCTTGGTAAGATGTAATGGCGGCTGTTTGCATTTGCAGTAAAGTAAAACATTATGATTAATATTAATGAAATGCAGTGACTGTGATTTATCAAGTAATTTTTTGACATCTATTCTGCTATATTACAGAAAGGAAGCAGAACTAAACAGCTAAACTCTACTGCAGCCAAAACCATCCATTGACCCTCAAGTATGAGAGATGGCTTGATTCATTTGCATACAGGTATTTGTATTTTTTTCGGAAGCGGTGTTCAGATATAGTGGTAATGTCGCAGATTATTACTGAATCTACTTCTCAACCACGGCCAAAATACTACTTGTGATATTTTGCTACTCTTTTGTACTAGGCGTGGCAAAAAAAAGTGACATGATTGATGTGTCAAAATATACTATAAATATTGTAAAAAAAAAAAAACTGTCTTTCTAGTTGAAGTAAATGACCCCTAAGAATAGAAAATGTTTCTGAGCTATGTTTGCAACAGGTATAATAAAAATGTGTTATAAGTGGTTCTATATGGGGTTCCTGGATCATTAAACCTTCGGCATCATCTTTGTATAAACCAGAGAAATACAGTGGTATACATAAGCAGGTGGATGAGAACCTCAGCTCAGCTATGTCCAGATCAGCCAAAGAGCATTGTGTCCTATGGAAAGTGGCACGCTAGATACAACAGCTTCAGAGTCGGAAAATTGATGTGGATGACATAAGTCTGTGAACAATACTCCAGTATAGTGCGATAAAGCGTAAAAGTATATATATATATATATATATATATATCTGCGTTGTGTGATTTATCAACAGAATTCATCTATCACATTTTATTCCGTAAATTAAGGACTTCCTCTGTTCAATAGTTTAATGGGAAGTAAAAAGGTCTCGTATATATATATATTATATATATATATATACAGGCACACACATACATATATATATATATATATATATATACTCCTTAGAAATGCGCCCAGCTATGACCTAATAAGATGAAATGTAAGATTAGAGAAATGAATGACTTTCCTGACAATGTCAAATTGCCTATGCATTCCAGATTTGGACAATGGCAGCATATTAATACCTATTGCGAGGAGGTGGGAGGTTTTTCAATATTCTTAAAGTTACCAGCTTTCTGACAGCGCTTCGTATTTAATATAAGTCGACTTACATGAAATCACTTTCACGAAGAGTAGTAAAGGGACATTACATCAAGGTGGTATTGCCGCTCTAGATATCATATATATACAGTGTCTGGGCTGAGGGGCTAGTGCCAGGTGTTATCAATGGAAGAGTCTAGATTCATTATTCTAGGGTGATTTACATGGAAATACTTATCATCGGCTTCTTGTACTGTGTATAGATCGGTTAGTAATGGCGTGTCGTCTAATTGGGGACACGGATTGGGATATGAATGCGCCGCACCCTCATACTCACGGGCGGGTATAGGCGCACACTGAAATAGCGCAGATTTGAATAGTGTGTCCAAATCCTGTGCGATTGGCAATGAATTGTACATGAAGCTAGGTCACAGGGAAAGCTTTCTTCGCAATACTTATGGCTAGGTTTGGCTTCCCTTTTAAAAAGGTTCAGACTGTGATCATCAATAATATATCTGCACACTTTCAGAGGAAAAGGGGAAAAAAAAACAAATGAGGCATTGCCGTTCTCCGGATACCTTCTATGTGTGACAAATCAAGGCCTCCTCTAAATGCAATTAGAGTCTGGAGTTTCCACACCGAGGCTGAGAAGCCATAACACTTATTTGGAAACAAATGGCGTTATCAAGATGGAGAAATATTGCTATCAATCACAACGCGAGTTAATTCTCTATAATAAGGCAGGTTTGGATGCAGGCAGATCCATTGTGGAATGCTTGGGTCGAAAATTGATTACAAAGGCACTGGAAATGTATGCAGCCCTCCAAACCACTTATATGCTCCGATGCATTAATCTCAATTGTAAAGAGAGCTTCATAAAGCCTGCGACGAAACGAGACGAAATAAATCAGACGTTAAAAGGGGCATCAATTAATCAATGTTTGATCACGTTTGTTACATAAGGTAACTTTAAAGCATCACCGTGCTTATTGGGAAAGTTGCCGAAAACAATCAAACTACAAAACTTACACAAATTGCGAACTCGCAAAAATTAGAATTTCCTTCCCGTTTCTCTACGAAAGCGTTAAAAAATAATGATAGTTCTTAATGACCGCCCTCTTAAAATCATTTAAAAAAAATGCGTAATCGTGCGTATTTATAGATATATAAAACATACTATATGCATTATTTGCCATATTATAGACCTAGGTGTAATTCAAGAGGAAACAGCTATCTAATACGATTAAGATGATGCAAATAAAACAACAACAATCATAATAATAAAATAGAATTATTTTGATGATTAATACAGTCGGCGGTGGGTAATGGTCTTATAATTTTGCGATCTATTAAATTAAACTCTGGATGAACTGTCTGGAGGGATCTGGTCTACAATCAGTGCTTGTACATAGAGTGGGGATAAGAAAAGGCTGACTAATGTGTGGTGGCAGAGCTGTACCATTTCCTTCTCTTTTCAGATGAATATGTGTTATTACAACTTACAATGCGAGCCTGACTCTTGTTCTCTGTATGATACCTCCTAAGTTATTACTATGAAATATAATTACTGTAGCTCAGTGGGGCTTAACAGAAGTACTAGCCTCAACTGGCTAAATGGATTATACATGTTAGGCTAAGTTTCACTTTCCCGGAGATATAAGCAGAACAGGACAAGAAAACAGAGCTGCCAGAAAAAAAGTAAAATAATATTCTGTACATATATATTACACACGTATAAATTACACAAGTATATACACACGTATTACATATGTATATATCGTATTTTTTAACTTTTAGGGTAATAGATTGCTAAGTGGCTATTTTAGATATTAGGAGACCTTTGGAAAAGTGCCGGTGATGTAAATTCCCATTTAACCAGTTTTAATTACTAGGTGAAATTTAGCCTAAGAACAATGTATGGTAGACGCTGTAAAGTCTTCTCCTATAACTAAGTGTAAATCCAATGCAGCCCCCGATATTAACAGTTCATGAAGATGGAATCTGAAGGGTTCAATGACTGGAGCTTCTATAGTGACCAAGGGAAAAAGTATCAAAATAAACCATTAAGTAAAAATGAGCGGGGCCTGTAGTGGTAAGTACTCTAGTAATGATTGTTTGGTACCTAAGAAGAGGAACAGGTAGATTGTGAAGTTTCCATCATTAGAAGATGACGCAGAAACTACGTACAGTAATGTACTTTCATAACTGGGCAAATTTCGGGGACAGTGGTTCTTCTTACGGAGGTCCAGTTGGTGTAAGGAGTCTTATTACTGTTTGCAAAGTTTAGGTGGCAACACGTATTTAGCTATGCTTCAAACTTCTGAGCTGATCATTAAGATGCACGCAGGATTTTGGAGTGCAGAGAAAAATAAAAAAATATAAGATGTTGTGGATGATGCCCTTGAATTCTGCGTTATGCAGTGATAAATAGATACGTAAAGTCAATAATTCATTTGAATGAACCCCTTATCTGAGTTTTCTCTATGGCGACACTTGTGATTAGCTGTATTCCTGATCCTGACCACGCTCTCCAGCATTTTAGAAAGTTTCTTATGAGTTGAGCCTTACAAGAGGACACACCAAGTACAAATACATCCATATCCCCATGCCAAGAATAAAAAGACCACCCACTGAATTCTTTCCCTGGCTTCCAAATCTCTAGCACATGCTCCACGCACAAGTCAGAACAGACACTCAGATGCTGCTACAGAGATTACGACGGGCGCTAATGCTACGCTGGATGCAAGCACGCCAAAGAAATGTTTTAAGGTCAAGTGCAAGAAGGGGGAAAAAAAAGCTGGTGGCAGATTTAGATATATTATGTGTGAAAGGGGCTGCTGTGACCTTTGAGGGAGATAGGTAAGCTAATGGAAGTTTTTATCTGGGGCTTCACTTTTATGGTGTCTAGCTGGGACCTTTCAGGAAGCACAGAAGATGCAAGAGACGTTGGAGCATGGCTTACCCTAGATCAAATGCTAAGTGGTGCGGCATTACATATAATACTACACAGAGGCGTGCTGACTGCTGTCATGCACATGTGACCCGACTAATGGTATGGCACTATACATCCCTTCTGTAATAATGCTGCCAGGTTAAGCCTGGTTGTATTAACACTGCATGCGCTCCCAACTGATTGATTTGTTCCCTTCTTCCAGAACAAAAACAAGTAAGACTTCTCTCCCCCACCAATCATCCTACCAGCGCTGTGTTGACAAAATACACTAGTTCTTTCTAAATCAGTGCGGTTTTACTGCAATTAGCAGAAATCAAGCGGCGATGTCAGGGCCGCTTTCACAATAAAATCCCCCTTTGTCCTACATAGAAGGAAATGAACTTTCTGGCAAGAAAGCAGCAGCTGTGGTGATATTGACACATCTCTTCCCAGCAGGGTTAAGGTCGGGATGATCACACGCTGACATCCACTCCTTGCAGTCTCTTATTGACAAGAATGCCAGTTAACAGCTACGTTAACCATTTCTTAGCGGCCACATGGAAAAAAAAAAACATGGTTATGTTTGTCTGCTATGTAGATGCAGAACATCATACCTGTTATGGGTTTTTTTTCTATCAGGTTGGTGGTCGAAATGGCAGAAATTGTTCGCCGGGGTCAAAAATTACAGCGAATCGGACAATTTTGCATCTTGGAGAATCAATGGTTAAACTAATTTTATAGCATTTGCTCAGATACAATATATGAGAGAAGCAGCTTGCTAGATATTTGATGTATTATTGTCTGATGTGCCTCTTGGACAAGACAATTGTTGATTTGCTCTTTCTACTGGCTGGGGTTAGGTACCATGTGGTTATTGTGTACTGAGCTGGTCCAGCAGGTTGTCTTCACTCCCTTTCCCAGAGTTGCTGAAAGCCATAACCAACATGAGGAGGTTACAGGTTTCTACTTTCTTTTTTTATTAATAATTCTCAAACATACGGATCACAGTCCCTTTTCTTTTCTTTTTTATCAAGACACTCGGGTCATCTGGCATCCTTCCTGCCCTTTGGTTTGGAAATGTCAGAAAGATCAATGGCACCATCTGTCCCCACAATCCAGCCTACTCCTGAACTTACAGAGAGGAGATGGAGAAAGAGTCTGGAAGAAGATGTAATAGAAAAAAAAACCCAATGATCACCCTTCCTGTATCTCATCACAAGAGCAAGAACTCCACTGACAGCCACACTGTCATCTGGGGATGGTTACAACTCCGCATGTGCTACAATGTCACTGAGATGTAAACAATGTGCACTTCCAAAAGTAAATATGTCACTTACCTTCCCTTGTCTCTTACTGGGGGAATCCAAACATCTGGCAAGTTTTTTTTGGATGCTGAATGGAAGATCAATACAAACAGGAATAAATTGAAGGGGTGCAACTGAGTTCCTGCAGCCACCTATCCTGCAGAGGCTAGTCCACACTTGTTCTGGTCCTGCATGGGAGTTGTCTCCTCCAGCCTGGGGACCCCCACACACCCCTCTGTCCCCTAGGTCATACAAGGAGCTGATTGAGCAATGTGGCACTGATGCTGAGAGTAGTTGTCCAGGCTGGGAGCTGCTCCAGCAGCCACTGCCAGGCATACACGTGAAGCAGCTGCTGCTTGTGCTCCTACCCAGCAGCCTACCATGCTCCTCCCCAGTACAGAGCAAGGAGGGAGCCCAGCATCCTCTAAACACTGCAACCACCAGCCTGCAGATTTATAATCTTCCTCTGCTGCTCAGCAGGAATGCTACTTTTATACGTCCTTATCAAAGAGGGAGGAAATATGTGTGCCTATATATGTGGCAGGAGAAAAGGTTGTATTTGTGCTGCTGCTTGCAGGATTTCCCCATGGCTTGCCTATCCCTTTCTCACTCCCCCTGTCTGAGTCTGCTAATGCAAAGTACCAATGCTCCCATGCTGTGTCCAATCAGTGCATCTACTACTAGTGCAATGATTTAGGGGTCATCCATGAATAACACTTCATGCTGATGAATGGCTCTTTGCAGCCTCCTGCCCTGATGAGGGTGTCTGCTTGCTGCTGATTGCAAACACTAATGAACTTACAGCTTCATTAGTTGGGCTTTCTTGCCAAGCAATCTTGTGGTCTTAGCCGTATGGGACTCCTGTAAATAATAGGAAAGAAAATCCACGTAAAAAAATATATAAAAGTATATATTCTTACTATCTCGGGGGCAAAGAGTCCGTTTTATTCTCTTTGTAAAGGTGGTGAGTCAGAAAGGTGTGACCGCTATCAAAGGATCTTGGTAATTTTTCAGAGAATCAGATGTAAAAATTGAAGGAAAGACCAGCTCGCAGCATCGGCAGGCAATTAGCTGTGGGTTTGTACTGTAAGCCTGCTCTCTACTGTACCAAAAAGGAAATAGACATTTTCTCTCCAGGGGAGGCTGCAATATGTTGCAAACCCATGGATACTACAGTAATAGCCTAAGCTAGTTGACAAATCTCAGATAAACTGCAAAAAAAAAAAGAAACAAAACGCCTGGCAATAACAGCAAAGGGGCTTTATACCATTTAATAAAGTGGGTTTCAATGACAATCATGTTAAATGTTTTCTTTTGACCGTACGTGCAGTCTTAAAGTGCGATATCGCCTTCGATATATACACTGGACAATAAATGTGGAAAACTGATTTTATAAGAACTGCACAATTAACATTTATTAACAGAAAATGTTGATAAAAGAAATATGCGATTTTAAAGTGAATACTTTTGCAATTTCAGTATATTAGTACAGTACAGTACTGGACACAATTTACTAAGAATTACCAAAATCTAGACCCACGCAGAGGCTTCTCATGCACATAAGATGCATGTTCACTATTTTATAGGATGAGGGAGACAAGTCACATATAAACAGTTCTCATTATTATCACAGACCGGACAACGGTAGCATCATTAGACCACTTACCGATCGGTAACAGCTTACTAGGTTATGTGGCAGTTCTCGGCTAATGCAAACAAAGAGACATTGCAAAATCTCGAGACGTTGTGAAAGTCAGGGCTTTTCAAGAGTCATTAGTGATACCTAAGAGCGGTTTTTATTGCTAGGTAATATTTAGAAAAATCACCAATATCGGGTTGCTCCCTCTTTAATTAGAGATAAGTAGCTACAGTAATGGCCAAATGAGTTTCCACCCTTGAAATTATTCCAGAAAATTAAATATTTCTCCTTGAAAATTACTGCAATTTCAAATGTTTTACAATACACATGTTTATTTCCTTTGTGTGTATTGGATCGACACAAAAAACAGAGAAAAAAAAGGCAAATTAGACATAATTTTACACAAAATAAGTTGGACAAAATTATTGGCAACTCTCAAAAATTGTTTTCCACTTTGTTTCAAGCATGTGATGCTCAATCAAACTCACATGTGCCAAGTAAAATGTGTGGGCAATATGAAAATCACACCTGAAACCAGATAAAAAGGGGAGAAGTTGAGTAAATCTGTGGATCTGTGTGCCACATTAAGCATGAACAGAAAAAGGAGAAGAGAACTGTCTGAGGACTTGGGATCCAAAATTATTGAACAACATCAACAATGTCAAGATTACATGACATTGAAAAGTTGATGAAAATTTGCAAAGCAGGGTAGTCCAGATGATGGAAAATAAGCCACATTCAAGTTCCAAAGAAATTAAAACTATCCTGAAGACTCAAGGTGCATCAGTTTCAGCACTAACTATCCATCAACATTTCAATGAAATGAAATGCTATTGATTGCAGGAGACACATTAGAACCCCACTGCTAGCACAACAGCATAAAAAAAGCTAGACTGCAGTTTGCAAAATGTACATGATTAAGCCAAAATTATTCTGGGAAAGAGTCTCATGGACAGATGATTTAGATATAAAGCTTTTTGGTAAAGCACATCATTATACTGTTTATCGAAAATGGAAAGAGGCCTACAAAGAGAAGAACACATCACTTACAGTCAAATATGGTGAAGGTTCAAATATGTTTTAGGATTATTTTGCTTCCTTTGGGTGCCTTGACTGTGTGTAAGGCATCATGAAATTTGAATATTACCAATGGATTTTGGGTCACAGTGTAGTGCCCAGTGTCAGAAAGCGGGATGTGCATCCAATGTCAGGACAATGACCCCAAATATGCTTCTAGAATCACCCAGAAATTGATGGAAACAAAACGCTGAAGAGTGGCCAGCAATGAGTCCAGATCTAAATCCCATTAAACAGAGTGGTACCGTAGCCAAGGTATCCCTAACAGGACCTCATCAATTTCGTCAGGAATGACGAGCAGAGATATAATTTCCTGATGAGATGGCGACATGGACAGAGAAAAAGAGATGGTCTGGTGTGTTATCTGTGAGGGCAGTGTTGACCCATTTACCACACGTACGGTTACTGGTTGAGCCAACATTACCAGGGGAATTGCGTAACGTTGGGCGATGGTGGAAGACATAAAATTGCCCTCCGCCCCAGAATCCACGCAGAGCTCTTCCGAGTGGGTAAATGAGCCTATAGTAATTGTCCCCTTAAAGGACAATTTGGAGGCAAACGTCGCCATGTCTAGTGTACCTCCACCTACTGCCACTAGACGCTGATGTTTCCTCGACCGCTGGGAACATCTGGTGGCAAGATGTCCTGACTGCTGGCAAACATGACAAACCTGGAGTGCACGACCGGTCCGGGACTTAGATCAGGCTCATGACTCTACCATGGCCTCATGTGACTCAGGGGCCTGGACTGTAGATTTAAAACGTTTGGTGAAGGTGGGAGCCAGCCGAAACCTCTGCCTACACTGGGCTCGCTCTAACCTCCGCTCATAAAAACGGAGGTCAATACGAGTGGACACAGCTATTAACTCCTCCAGTGTGATGGGAATCTCCCTAGAGGCCAGAGCGTCCTTCACTTGGTCAGCCAGCCCCCTCCAAAATATCGGAATAAGGGCTTTATCCGACCACTCCAGCTCAGATGCTAGGGTGCGAAAGTGGACGGCAAAATGGCTGACAAAGGACGAGCCCTGAGTCAATGCCAACAGTTGGAGCGCCGTATCATGGGTGACACGAGGTCCTAAAAAAAGACCTGTTTCAGAGTGCTCAGGAACAACGGAGCACTCTGCAACATATGATCGCCACACTCCCACAGCGGCGTAGCCCACTCCAACGCCCTGTCCGACAGGAGAGACACAATAAATCCCACCTTAGCCCGCTCGGTGGGGAAACGTGCAGCCAGAAGCTCGAAATGGATAGAGCACTGGCTCACGAAACCCCTACAAGATTTACAATCACCAGAAATTTTTTCTGGCAGCAAGTGTCGGAACAGGGGTAGCAGTGGACAAGGTTGCTGCAGCCACACTAGCAGCCTGAACAGCAACTGCAGTTACATCTACAGCTGAGGTTGTGCGCTCGAGAGCCACCAACCTACTCTCCAGCTGCTGATGTATCGCATGGATTGCTGTGTGTCTGCCATTGCTAGCCAGACCCTGGCGCTAGTATGTTAGGGCTGGCGGAAGGCACCAAGTATATTTAGATATTATTATTGGTGCGTTCGCAGCCCAGGGTCCACCGTGCAGGAGACCAACCTGCTGCTAGCAAATGGTGACACAATATGGCGGTAGAAGCGAACTCTGTTACTTCACAGAGTCGCGCAGAAGGGAAAACGCTGTGCCCTTTTAGCGTCACAGGGGAACACATCTGCCTAACAGAGCAAAAGCAATCAGTGGTCAGGGAGTAGCAAGCACACAAACACCTCCTCTCCGGTGGAGCTGGAATTCTAATGGCTTTACGCCAGCCCTGAATTCACCATACAAACTCCTCACCGGAGGTGCCGGTATTCTAGTGGCTTATTTCAGCCGGACCCTGACCACAAGCAGATAAGACCACTGAGTAGCTAAAGCTCATAACATAGGCTGATACTAGTGCATGGCCGAGCGGCCATGCAAACCTTTTATAGCTGCAGCAACTTCAGGACCTTCCTAGAGGACCAATGGGAGCTGCTACAGTATCTGAGCAACTTCAGGACCTTCCTAGAGGACCAATGGGAGCTGCCACAGTACCTGAGCCATGTGACCCACGACCTCCAATGAGAGGTCTCACCCCAGGCATGCTCAGAAGGTGAAAAGCAGGACTTAGTCCCAGAGACATCTGCTCGCCGCTGACCAGTACTGGCTACAATGGCTGAGCCTGGAAACGCAGCAGTAAGCATCCGCACAGTATCAGGCTGAGCCAGACGCTGGGACCGACATCTCCGCTGAGCAGGCTCCACTGCGGCTGGAGAAGAATGGGAGACCGCAGAGGAGATGGTTCGAGATTCCCCCTGTGCAGAAGCGAGAGCTCGACCCCTAACAGATGATGCCAACAATTTTGTCCAGTCCATTTTTAGTGTTTTGTGTGAAATGATTTTCAATTTGCCTTTTTTATCATTTTTTTTAAACTGTGCAGATGAAATATAAATAAATATATACCTTCTGCATGTGACCAAATTTTTTTTGGGGGTGAAAAAATTGTCAATATTGTCATCTGCACAGTTTAATGTGCTTTATGTAAAATTCCACTGGTTTAAATTTTTTTTAAAAAATGCTTGGCCTGCTACAGTTTGGAAAATGTTTTGTTCCCAAAATAAACTACTGTCATCTATACAATTGAACATGCTTTGTATAAAATTCCAGTGGTTTAAAATTTGAAAAAAACGCTTGTTTTTTTTTGCTACAGTTCACAAAATCTTTTGTTCCAAAAATTTACTTTTGTCATCCATGAAGCATAATGTGCTTCGTGTGAAATTCCGGTGGTTTAACATCTATAAAAACAGCTTTGCTGCTACAGTTTATAACATTTTATTGTTTCAAAAATTGACTATTGTCATCCATACAGTTGAACGTGCTTTGTGTAAAATTACGGTGATTTGAAATAAAAAAAAAACCAAAAAGGCTTGTACATTGTACTCTTACAGGTCACCAATTTTTTTCTCATTTAACCCCTTAGTGACAAACCCAATTTTCAGCTTAATGAAAAACCAATTTTTACATTTCTGACCACTGTACCTTTATGTGGTTATAACTCTGGAACGCTTCAACGCATCCCACTGATTCTGAGATTGTTTTTTTGCGACATATTGTACTTCATGTTAGTGGTAATATTTCTTCGATATGACTTGCATTTATTTATGAAAAAAAGAAAATATGGTGAAAATTTTGCAATTTTCAAACTTTATGCCCTTAACTCAGAAAGTGGTGTCACACAAAATACTTAATAAATAACATTCCCACATATGTACTTTACATCAGCACAATTTTGGAAACAAATTTTTTTATGTTAGGACGTTATAACGGTTAACATTTGACCAGCGATTTCTCATTTTTCCAACAAAATTTACAAAACTATTTTTTTAGGAACCACCTCACATTTGAAGTGACTTTGGGGGGGTCAATATAACTGAAAATACCCAAAAGTGACACCATTCTAAAAATTGCACCCCTCAAGGTGCGCAAAACCACATTTAAGAAGTTTGTTAACCCTTCAGGTGCTTCATGAGAACTAAAGCAATGTGGAAGGAAAAAAATGAACATTTTACTTTTTTCACAAAAAAATTACTTTGGAAGTATTTTTTTAATTTTCCAAGGGTATCTGTGTTAGGGGTCGAGTTCCCGCTTCTGCACAGGGGGAATCTCGAGCCACTTCCGCTGCGGTCTCCCATTCTTGTCCAGCCGCAGTGGAGCCTGCTCAGCAAGGACGTCGGTCCCAGCGTCTTGCTCATTCTCACTCTGTTCTGAGAGTTAGTGCTGCTTCTCCAGTCTCTGCCTTTAAAGTCAGTGCTGGTCAGCAGCGAGCGGACTTCTCTGGGACTAAGTCCTTGTCTGCATGTACTGAGCATGCCCAGCGTAAGGTCTCCCGTTGGAGATCGAGGGTCATGTGCTCAGTCTCTGCAGCACATTCCATTGGTCCTCTTGGCAGGTCCTAGAAGGGCAAAAGTGCTGTGGCCACTTCCTGTGCTGCTGCTATATAAACTGCGCATGACCGCACGGCCATGCGCTAGTATTTTCTTTCAATTGCTTATGTGTGTATGTTGTGAGTGCAAGTCGTCCTTGGAAACCCCTACCCTATTGAATGTCTGTTCGCGGAAGGTGTATGGCTGCTACCTAGCGCCCGACTTAGCCTACAGCACTAACACACATCACAGCGTCCTGTAGCTGTGCCTGCCAGTACGGCGCCGTGCGCCTGCCTTGCGCTTTCCATACCCGAGTCTGGGTGGTTAGTGGCGTCCGTTAGTGCGGCATCGCTCGCACTCTTGTGCACATAAGATTGCTTAAGGTTCTCTACACACCCAGTTGCGGTGTTACGCCAGCAAGGGTCTAATCGGGCTCCAATCCCTTCTGGGGTTAAGTCCGCTGACCACTTGCTCGCGCACTAGTGCGGTACTGCGGTCCTGTGAATTAACAGGATCGCTTTCTTCACGCTGGGTGAGGTTTAACCCACGCGTGTATACCACCATATTGTCTGCTAATTGCTAGCAGCAGGTTCTCACCTGCACGGTGGACCCCGGACTGCGAACGCACCTTTATCATCTGTCTTGGTGCGTTCCGCCAGTCCTAACATAATACTAGCGCCAGGGTCTGGCTAGTAAAATGGCGGACGATCAGCGTTTACAGCGGTACATCCAGCAGCTGGAGGGAAGGTTGGCGGCTTTTGAGCGTTCAACCTCAGCTGTGGATGTTACTGCTGTCGCTGTTCAGGCTGCAAGTGTGGCTGCAGCTACCTTGTCCACTGCCGCTCCTGTACCGACGCTATCTCGCCTCCCGCTACCAGAGAAATTTTCTGGTGACAGTAAGTCCTGTAGGGGTTTCGTGAGTCAGTGCTCAATACATCTCGAGCTTCTGGCCTCTCGTTTCCCTACAGAGCGGGCTAAGGTGGGCTTTATAATTTCCTTATTGTCGGACAGGGCGTTGCAGTGGGCTACGCCGCTGTGGGAGCGTGGCGATCATGTGGTGCAGAGTGCTCCGTTATTCCTGAGCACTCTGAAACAGGTCTTTCTAGGACCTCGTGTCACCCATGACACGGCGCTCCAACTGTTGGCACTGACTCAGGGCTCGTCCTTGGTCAGCCTTTTTGCCGTCCATTTCCGCACTCTGGCATCTGAGCTGGAGTGGACGGATAAAGCCCTTATCCCTATATTTTGGAGGGGGCTGGCTGACCACGTTAAGGACGCTCTGGCCACTAGGGAGATTCCCGCCACACTGGAGGAGTTAATAGCAGTATCTACTCGCATTGACCTCCGTTTTCACGAGCGGAGGTTAGAGCGAGCCCAGTGTAGGCAGAGGTTTCGGCTGGCTCCCACCTTCGCCAAACCTTTGGAATCTCCAGTTCAGGCTCCTGAGTTCCAGGAACCTAAGGTGGTGTCACGAGCGGGATCTAAGTCCCAGACTGCTCGTGCACTCCAGGGTTGCCAGGTTTGCCAACAGTCAGGACATCTTGCCACCAGATGTCATCAGCGGTCGAGGAAACGTCAGCGTCTAGTGGTAGTAGGTGGAGGTGCACTAGACACTGCGACGTTTGCCTCCAAATTGTCCTTTAAGGGGACAATTACCTTTGGCTCATCCTCCCACTCGGTAGACCTCTGCGTGGATTCTGGGGCGGAGGGCAATTTTATGTCTTCTGCCTTCGCCCAACGTCACGCAATACCCCTGGTTATGCTATCCCAACCAGTAACGGTACGAGTGGTGAATGGGTCGACACTCCCCGCACAGATAACACATCAGACCATCCCTATTACTCTGTCCCTGTCGCCATCCCATCAGGAGATTATTTCTCTGCTCGTCATTCCTGAGGGTATTGATGAGGTCCTGTTGGGGATACCTTGGCTACGGTACCACTCTCCTCACATCGAGTGGTCCTCAGGCAGAATTCTGGGATGGGGTGGATCATGTGGGGGTAGGTGTCACCGAGAGTGCGTTCAGGTTGCTACTACTGAGGTACCAGCAGATCTATCCTCTCTTCCCAAGCAATATTGGTCTTATGCAGACGTATTCTCCAAGAAGGCGGCGGAGACCCTTCCGCCCCATCGCCCCTATGACTGTCCTATCGATCTCTTGCCTGGTGCTGAGCCTCCCCGGGGTCGAGTCTATCCATTATCTCTCCCGGAAACGGAGGCAATGTCTCAGTACATACAAGAGAATCTGGCAAGAGGGTTCATTAGGAAGTCAGTGTCACCTGCTGGGGCAGGGTTCTTCTTCGTGCAGAAGAAGAATGGAGAACTACGTCCATGCATAGACTACAGGGGTCTTAATGCTATCACAGTTAAGAACAAGTACCCTTTGCCGTTGATTTCTGAGCTTTTCGATAGGCTTCGGGGAGCTAGAGTGTTTACGAAACTAGATCTGCGGGGTGCTTACAACCTGATTCGCATCCGTGAGGGGGACGAGTGGAAAACGGCATTTAACACCAGAGATGGGCACTATGAGTATCTGGTGATGCCCTTCGGGCTCTGTAATGCACCTGCCGTTTTTCAAGACTTTGTCAATGACATCTTCCGGGATATGCTTTCCACCTCGGTTGTAGTCTATCTGGATGATATTCTCATCTTTTCTCCAGATATTGACTCCCACCGGAGAGATGTTGGCAGAGTCTTCGACCTCCTACGGGCAAACTCTCTTTACGCAAAGTTGGAGAAGTGTGTGTTTGAGCAGGAGTCCTTACCTTTCCTGGGCTATATCATCTCCGCCCAGGGATTGGCTATGGATCCTGCCAAACTACAGGCTGTGATGGACTGGCAAGAGCCCCATTCTCTTAAAGCGGTGCAGCGCTTTATGGGGTTCATAAACTATTACCGCCAGTTCATTCCCCACTTCTCAACTCTGGTAGCTCCCTTGGTAGCCCTCACCAAGAAGGGAGCGAATCCCAAATTGTGGTCGGAAGAGGTCTCCAAGGCCTTCACTTCTATTAAGTCCCACTTTGCTAGCGCTCCCATCTTACATCGTCCCGATGTGGATAAGCCATTCCTACTGGAGGTGGATGCCTCGTCCGTTGGTGCTGGAGCAGTCCTCTACCAAAAGGATGCTCAAGGTCGGAAGCATCCATGCTTCTTCTTCTCCAAGACCTTCACGCCAGCGGAGAGGAACTACTCCATCGGGGACAGGGAGTTGCTAGCAATGAAGTTGGCCTTTTCGGAGTGGAGACATCTTCTGGAAGGTGCGCGGTTTCCCTTCCAAGTTTACACGGACCACAAAAATTTGGTCTATTTGCAGACAGCCCAGCGGCTAAATTCTCGCCAGGCCAGATGGTCCCTGTTCTTCTCCCGGTTCCACTTTTCCCTTCATTATCTCGCCGGGGAGAAGAACATCCGTGCTGACGCTCTCTCTCGCTCCCTTATGTCAACTGAGGAGGAGGAAGAGGAGCCTCGGCTTATTGTCCCTTCCGAGAGCCTGAGAACCGTGGCGCCGGTTTCGCTAGAGTCTGTGCCTCCGGGCAAGACTTTTGTGCCCATTAATTTGCGACCGGAGGTTCTCTCTTGGGCTCATTCGTCCAGGGTGGGTGGACACTTTGGGACAAAGAGGACATCTGAGCTACTGGCGAGGACGTACTGGTGGCCGCATATGGTCCGGGATGTCAGGGATTATGTTCTGGCGTGTGTCTCCTGCGCCAAAAATAAATCTCCGCGTCAAAGGCCAGCTGGTTTGCTCTATCCCTTGCCGGTGGCAGATAGGCCCTGGGAGATGGTCGGGATGGACTTTGTTGTGGGTTTGCCCAAGTCTCGCGGCTGTACCATCATTTGGGTCATCACCGATCATTTCTCAAAAATGGTGCATTTGGTGCCGCTGCCTCGGTTACCTTCTGCACGGGCCTTGGCAGCGTTGTTCATCAGACATATCTTCCGCCTACATGGTATGCCAGACAAAATTGTCAGTGACCGGGGTCCCCAGTTTGCGTCTCGGTTCTGGAGAGAGCTCTGTCGTCTTCTCAGTATTGAGTTGAATCTCTCTTCCGCTTATCATCCCGAGACGAATGGGTTGGTAGAGAGGGCCAACCAGACCTTGGTCACATACCTGCGACATTTTGTTTCAGCCAGGCAGGATGACTGGGCATCCTTGCTATCATGGGCAGAGTTTGCACTGAACAACGCCGTTGCCGACTCCACTGGACAAACCCCATTCCTCCTCAACTATGGTCAGCATCCACGGGTACCTGTGCCTATGCCCGTGTCTTCCGCCGACTCCAGGGTGGCAGACTGGGCTGTGGAGGCACGGGATATTTGGGACCGCACTCAGGATGCCATTCGGGCCTCTAAGGAGAGAATGAGGTCCTCCGCTGATGCTCATCGGCGCCCCGCCCCGACCTTTGCTCCTGGCGACTTGGTGTGGCTCTCCGCCCGTAACATCAGGCTGCGAGTTGAGTCCACTAAATTTGCTCCTCGCTACTTGGGTCCATTCAAGGTCCTCGAGCAGGTTAATCCTGTGGTCTATCGTTTGGCCCTTCCGCCACGCCTGGGTATCACCGACACCTTTCATGTGTCCCTCTTGAAACCCGTGTATATGTCCCGCTTTTCCGAGTCATCTGCTGGGACATCGGGTTCGTCTACGGACGATTATGAGGTGAACGCTATTTTGGGGTGCAAGGTGGTGCGTGGTAAAAAATTTTATTTGGTGGACTGGAAGGGTTATGGCCCCGAGGACAGGTCCTGGGAGCCTGTTGAGCACATTCGGGCTCCGCAGCTCATTGCTGCCTTCGAACGTAGCGAGGCCCAAGGAGGGGGGGGCCCTAGGAGGGGGGGTAATGTTAGGGGTTGAGTTACCGCTTCTGCACAGGGGGAATCTCGAGCCACTTCCGCTGCGGTCTCCCATTCTTGTCCAGCCGCAGTGGAGCCTGCTCAGCAAGGACGTCGGTCCCAGCGTCTTGCTCATTCTCACTCTGTTCTGAGAGTTAGTGCTGCTTCTCCAGTCTCTGCCTTTAAAGTCAGTGCTGGTCAGCAGCGAGCGGACTTCTCTGGGACTAAGTCCTTGTCTGCATGTACTGAGCATGCCCAGCGTAAGGTCTCCCGTTGGAGATCGAGGGTCATGTGCTCAGTCTCTGCAGCACATTCCATTGGTCCTCTTGGCAGGTCCTAGAAGGGCAAAAGTGCTGTGGCCACTTCCTGTGCTGCTGCTATATAAACTGCGCATGACCGCACGGCCATGCGCTAGTATTTTCTTTCAATTGCTTATGTGTGTATGTTGTGAGTGCAAGTCGTCCTTGGAAACCCCTACCCTATTGAATGTCTGTTCGCGGAAGGTGTATGGCTGCTACCTAGCGCCCGACTTAGCCTACAGCACTAACACACATCACAGCGTCCTGTAGCTGTGCCTGCCAGTACGGCGCCGTGCGCCTGCCTTGCGCTTTCCATACCCGAGTCTGGGTGGTTAGTGGCGTCCGTTAGTGCGGCATCGCTCGCACTCTTGTGCACATAAGATTGCTTAAGGTTCTCTACACACCCAGTTGCGGTGTTACGCCAGCAAGGGTCTAATCGGGCTCCAATCCCTTCTGGGGTTAAGTCCGCTGACCACTTGCTCGCGCACTAGTGCGGTACTGCGGTCCTGTGAATTAACAGGATCGCTTTCTTCACGCTGGGTGAGGTTTAACCCACGCGTGTATACCACCATATTGTCTGCTAATTGCTAGCAGCAGGTTCTCACCTGCACGGTGGACCCCGGACTGCGAACGCACCTTTATCATCTGTCTTGGTGCGTTCCGCCAGTCCTAACAATCTGAAGGACCAAATTTGTTGTGCAATTTCGCCTGAGTATGCCGATACCCCATATGTGGGGAAAAGCCACTGTTTGGTTGCATGGCAGGGCTCAGAAGGGAGGGAGGACCATTTGACTTTCTGAATGCAAAATTGGCTGGAATCAATTAAGGGGCCATGTCACATTTGGAGACCCCCTGATGTACCTAAAGAGTGGAAACACCACACTTCTAACTCCAACCCTTAGCCCAATACACCCCTGAACCTAATCCCAACCATAACCACAACCCTCACCCCAACACACCCCTAACACTAATCCCAACCCTAACCACAACCTTAGCTACAACACACCCCTAACTAGAGTTGAGCGACTTTCACTTTTTTCGGATCGAGTCGGGTTTCGCGAAACCCAACTTTGTCAAAAGTCGGGTCGGGTGAAATCGGCCGATTATTGCGAAAAGTCAGGGGCCGACTGAAACACGAAACCCATTGCAAGTCAATGGGAAATCAAAATCGGCAGTGAGTGGAGAACAGGAAAACACCTACAGTGCCCATTTTAATGCCAAAAACATCACTTCTTATTACTTAAGCTTGTCAATCTTAATTAACTTTATAATAATAGTTAGGTATTGAAAACTGGGGGTCATTTGGCTAAAGTTGTGGGGTGGTAGGGCTGGCTCAAGATTTTCGTGGGACCAGGAAACGCGGAATACGTCATGGCGGTGGAGCAGGGAGAGGTAAATATTTCAACTTTGCAAGCGCTGTGATCCTGAGCAAGCAGGGGGGGCCCACTCGTTGGCACTGGCACAGGGCCCCTCATAGTACGGTGGTGTGTTTGACGGCGGGTGGCGCCTCCTACTGGCAGAGACACTTTTGCATACTATGAGGGGCCCTGTGCCAGTGACGTCGCCAACGAGTGTGCCCCCCCCACCTGAAAAAAGAACCTGCTCTTTCATCTGCACCTTCCTCTTTGTCCCCGTGTAAGGTGGTATAGTATGCGGGAAGGGGAACCTGACTTTCAGCAGGGTCAGATTCTGGTTGTGTAGAGTGCAAGGGGAATGTAGTGGTCTGGGTCAATGTACCAGCAGACTCATCTAGCAGTGGCTGGCCAATGGGCAGGATGAGGAGGAAACACAGATATAGGCCCAAATAATAAAGTAGGCTAAATGCAGTTCAAAATTGGTAACAGGACTAAACAGGCAGCATTGCTTTGTTCAGTGGAGGAAAACTGTAATGAGTGGCAGACACAGTTAGTAGGAACAAATAATAAAGTAGGGTAAATGCGGTTCAAAATTGGTAACAGGACTAAACAGGCGGCATTGCTTTGTTCAGTGGAGGAAAACTGTAATGAGTGGCAGACACAGTTAGTAGGCCCAAATAATAAAGTAGGCTAAATGAAGTGTTCAAAATTGGTAACAGGACTAAACAGGCGGCATTGCTTTGTTCAGTGGAGGAAAACTGTAATCATTGGCAGACACAGTTAGTAGGCCCAAATAATAAAGTAGGCTAAATGCAGTTCAAAATTGGTAACAGGACTAAACAGGCGGCATTGCTTTGTTCAGTGGAGGAAAACTGTAATGAGTGGCAGACACAGTTAGTAGGAACAAATAATAAAGTAGGGTAAATGCGGTTCAAAATTGGTAACAAGACTAAACAGGCGGCATTGCTTTGTTCAGTGGAGGAAAACTGTAATGAGTGGCAGACACAGTTAGTAGGCCCAAATAATAAAGTAGGCTAAATGCAGTTCAAAATTGGTAACAGGACTAAACAGGCGGCATTGCTTTGTTCAGTGGAGGAAAATTGTAATCAGTGGCAGACACAGTTAGTAGGCCCAAATAATAAAGTAGGCTAAATGTCTGCCAAAAAATTGTTCATAAATAAACAAGTGGCATAACTAGGTACAGGGGTGGGCTCATCTGCTGAGTAGCAGACAGTGGTAGTAGGCGCAAAGTATTAACTGGTCTAAATGGAAGCCAGGGCCCCTGTATATTTTAACTATCATCTATCATTTCAGCAAATTTGTATTGGCAGTGCCATTGAAGGATTTAACAGTACAGACTACACAGTGGTGGAACAGGGAGAGGTAAGTATTGCAAGTGGTAGAGCACTGTTCGAGCTGGGGGGAACACTCTCTCATGGGCAGCGGTACTGGCACAGGGCCCCTCATATTACGACTGTGTGCCTGACGTTAGTTGTGCACCACCACCATCAGAAACACTTCATTGTACTATGAGGGACCCTGTGCCAGTGCGGTCACCCAAGAGTGGGCCCGCCCACCTGTCCAGGCAAACGTCACTCGCATGGGTGCTTGCGCCAGGTGGTGACCACGGCCCTGTGGGGGAGTCAGCCCATTTAGGGAGGTATAAAAATGGCCTATGGTGGACATTCAGCAGCTGCAAATGGAGGAATTGGAGAAGTCAGAAAGAGGAGGCCAAAAGCAAGACATTTTTCAGGCAATCTACGTGTCAGCAGGGGAAGGTGGGGCAAAATAATTAGAAATCCATGATTGGTTCATTTTACTGAAGGTTAGATCATCCGGCTTTAAAAGCTGTTTTCCTACTCCCAGATAAGGGAGCCTTCGAGGCCTTGTGTAGCTAGACGATGACGCTGGCTCAACACCTCCAGCCTTAGGTGCTATTGTGCTTTTGCCACTACCACCAGATGCACCACCATCCGTGCCAGTTGGCAACCACCAGACTTCCTCATTTTTTGGAAAATCTAACCAAAATAACAACTGTTATATGGTACTGTAAAACAAGGTAGAAGGTGTATATAAACTTGTTGATAATTTAAATCTTCCTTTTTTTGGGAGACTGAACCAAAACTCAGGCCCTGTGCATAAAACAGCACAATGTAAGTGGCAGAAAGTGGCTGGCTGATATATATGACAAACTAACAGGACTGAAGTATATCCACTTTGTGAGAATTTGATTCTCCCTTTTTTATGGGGGAGACTGAACCAAAACTCAGGCCCACTGTATATAACAACGCAATCTAAGTGGCAGAAAGTGGCTGGCTGACATACGACAAACTAACAGGACAGAAGTATATCCACTTTGTGAGAATTTGAATCTCCCTTTTTTATTGGGAGACTGAACCAAAACTCAGGCCCAGTATATATAACAACGCAATCTAAGTGACAGAAAGTGGCTGGCTGATATACGACAAACTAACAGGACTGAAGTATATCCACTTTATGAGAATTTGAATCTCCCTTTTTTTGGGGGAGACTGAACCAAAACTCAGGCCCAGTGTATATAACAACACAATGTAAGTGGCAGAAAGTGGCTGGCTGATATACGACAAACTAACAGGACTGAAATATATCCACTTTGTAAGAATTTGAATCTCCCTTTTTTTGGGGATACTGAACCAAAACTCAGGCCCAGTGTATATAACAACGCAATCTAAGTGGCAGAAAGTGGCTGGCTGATATACGACAAACTAACAGGACTGAAGTATATCCACTTTGTAAGAATTTGAATCTCCCTTTTTTTGGGGAATCTGAACCAAAACTCAGGCCCAGTGTATATAACAACGCAATCTAAGTGACAGAAAGTGGCTGGCTGATATACGACAAACTAACAGGACTGAAGTATATCCACTTTATGAGAATTTGAATCTCCCCTTTTTTGGGGGAGACTGAACCAAAACTCAGGCCCAGTGTATATAAAAACGCAATCTAAGTGGCAGAAAGTGGCTGGCTGATATACGACAAACTAACAGGACTGAAGTATATCCACTTTGTAAGAATTTGAATCTCCCTTTTGTTTTGGGGAGACTGAACCAAAACTCAGGCCCAGTGTATATAACAACGCAATCTAAGTGGCAGAAAGTGGCTGGCTGACATACGACAAACTAACAGGACTGAAGTATATCCACTTTATGAGAATTTGAATCTCTTTTTTTGGGGATACTGAACCAAAACTCAGGCCCAGTGCATAAAACAACACAATGTAAGTGGCAGAAAGTGGCCGGCTGATATACGACAAACTAACAGGACTGAAGTATATCCACTTTATGAGAATTTGAATCTCTTTTTTTGGGGATACTGAACCAAAACTCAGGCCCAGTGCATAAAACAACACAATCTAAGTGACAGAAAGTGGCTGGCTGATATACGACAAACTAACAGGACTGAAGTATATCCACTTTATAAGAATTTGAATCTCCCCTTTTTTGGGGGAGACTGAACCAAAACTCAGGCCCAGTGTATATAAAAACGCAATCTAAGTGGCAGAAAGTGGCTGGCTGATATACGACAAACTAACAGGACTGAAGTATATCCACTTTGTAAGAATTTGAATCTCCCTTTTGTTTTGGGGAGACTGAACCAAAACTCAGGCCCAGTGTATATAAAAACGCAATCTAAGTGGCAGAAAGTGGCTGGCTGACATACGACAAACTAACAGGACTGAAGTATATCCACTTTATGAGAATTTGAATCTCCCTTTTTTATGGGGGAGACTGAACCAAAACTCAGGCCCACTGTATATAACAACGCAATCTAAGTGGCAGAAAGTGGCTGGCTGACATACGACAAACTGACAGGACAGAAGTATATCCACTTTATGAGAATTTGAATCTCCCTTTTTTATTGGGAGACTGAACCAAAACTCAGGCCCAGTATATATAACAACGCAATCTAAGTGACAGAAAGTGGCTGGCTGATATACAACAAACTAACAGGACTGAAGTATATCCACCTTGTGAGAATTTGAATCTCCCTTTTTTTTGGGGGGGAGACTGAACTAAAACTCCGGCCCAGTGCATAAAACAACACAATGCAAGTGGCAGAAGGTGGCTGGCTGATAAACGACAAACTAACAGGACTGAAGTATATCCACTTTGTGAGAATTTGAATCTCCCTTTTTTTGGGGGGGAGACTGAACCAAAACTCAGGCCCAGTGCATAAAACAACACAATGTAAGAGGCAGAAGGTGGCTGGCTGATAAACGACAAACTAACAGGACTCAAGCATATCCACTTTGTGAGAATTTGAATCTCCCTTTTTTTGGGGGGGGAGACTGAACCAAAACTCAGGCCCAGTGCATAAAACAACACAATGTAAGAGGCAGAAGGTGGCTGGCTGACATGCGACAAACTAACAGGACTGAATTATTTCCACTTCGTGAGAATTTGAATCTCACTTTTTTGAGAGGAGATTTACCAAAACTTAGGCCCAGTGCATAAAAAAAACAAAATGTAAGTGGCAGAAAGTGGCTGGCTGATATACGGCAAACTAACAGGACTGAAGCATATCCACTTTGTGAGAATTTGAATCTCACTTTTTTTTGGAAGACTGAACCAAAACTCAGACCCAGTGTATATAACAACACAATGTAAGTGGCAGAAAGTGGCTGGAAGATATATGAAAAAATACAAGGACTGTAGTACAATTTCAATCTCCCTACAATGATCTCAGGACAAGTATGGCAGCAATAAAAAGGACTGCTGCACACAAAAGTGTGGACAAATAAACAAGATAACTGTGCAGAAAGGAGCAACAGGATTTTTGCTTTTAAAAAAGCAGTTGGTTTGCACAGCAACGTGCAAACAGCAATGCAGCTATCAGGGAGCCTTATAAGGCAGCCTAATAAGCTACAGAGCTGATGCACAAAAATATAGCCTCCACTGTCCCTGCAAAAAAAATGGTGGTGTTGGACAGTTAAAATCGCTACAGCACAAGCAGTTTGGGGGTTATCTTCCCTCCCTAACTATATCCCTTCTTCTAATGAAGCTGCAGCAACCTCTCCCTATGCTAATGATCAGCAGAAGTAAGATGGCGGTCGGCGTGCAAGCCAATCACTGTCATGCCCTTCTCTAAGATGGTTGGGACAGAGACCTATGTCATCACGCTGCCCACACTCTGCGTCCTCCTTCATTGGCTGAAAAATGGCACTGAAAGTGTCATATGAAATGAGACTTTTGTGCGCAGATCGCCGACCTTATGGCCGATCCCACACTAGGATCAGGTCAGGTTTCATGAAACCCGACTTTGCCGAAAGTCGGCAATTTTTGAATTTGTCTGATCCGTTTCGCTCAACCCTACCCCTAACCATAGTGCCAACCCTAACCATAACCACAAACCTAACCATAACACACCCCTAACCCTAATCCCAATCCTAAACATATCCCTAACCCTATCCCTAACCTAAGCCATAGCCATAACCCTAGTCCTAACCCTAACTATAACCCTAGTGCTAGCCCTAACTTTTTCCCAACTCACTTTAGCCCAACTCTAACCCCAATGGAAAAATGGAAATATATATTTTTTTTATTTCATTTTTTTCCCTATCTGATAGGGTGATAAAAGGGGGTTTAATTTACTATTTTTATTATTTTTATCACTGTGATAGTGTCTATCACAGTGATCAAAATGAACCAATAGGAACATTTTCCTATTGATGCCGGCGAGCAGATCTCGGCGGACGCACTGCGCATTCGCCCACCATTTTCTCCTTGAAGAAGGTGCTGGGGGACATCACGGTTGGAATCCTGGACACCAGATGTACGGGGGGCGATCACAGGACCCTATTTCTCTCTCCTCTGATGTGCGATCACATCAGTGGAGAGAGAAATTAAATGGAAAATCTGATTTTTTCTTGCGGTCGCCGTTATACCGTTAATAACGGCGATCGCAACACCCCGGTTCGTAAAAAAATTACCTCAATCATTTTCTCTTGGGTCTCAGCTACCCCTAGTATCCAAGACCCCGGAGAAATGTGGACTCTGGAGGCGCTATACACTTTGTCCACAGCGCCGTTGATTAACATCACTGTGATTTAAGTGGCCTTAATTGCTGCCATGAAAAGGCATATTGGCGGTCGCTAAGGGGTTAAAAAATGTAGTTTCATTCTATCAAGGAAACTTGATTTCTAGAGACCTAGCAATTACAAAATGCATAAGGTGTTTGGTAAGAGATGAGAAAGTGGAAGTACTAATGATGGTACATGCAGACAGCGAGGATGTGGGGCAGGAGCGACTGCACCCATTGTTGGAGCACAAACAACATGCCCAACCACGACACATAGCTTCCTGTCCCATGTTGTAGGTAGGCACAGGACACTACTTCTTAAGCCACACCAGTGGGAACAGGTGGTTGGTTGGATAGTAGATAATGCTTCCAGCATGATTGTCAGCTCCACCCAGTTTTTCACACGTTTCTGTCTCACCTCCCAAGAGTCTGTATCACTTAATCCTCACGCTGATTGTCCTTTCTCCCACCATGCCACTTCCCAGAAGACCATCGATATCACACTATGACACTCCAAGGAGCTCTTTACATCATCATATCTTGATTGTGGCCTCTCACCCTGCATGTTCCAAGAGGAACAGGAGGACATGCTGTTTCTGAAAACCTACTCAGATTTGCCAGAGCTTCTGGTCAAGTTATGCCACGTCAGTACCCATTTCCGCAATTCGGCTACAGCTGCAGCCACTCTAGCAGTGCTGCAGCAGTGCATGAAAGTGCCAGCTCATTGACTGGTGTGCATTGTGACCAAGCGCAGGAACTCCCCACTGCACATGCTGGCAAAGCTTTGTGAGCAGCAGAGGCCAGTTGTCAAATACAAGCTCCAACCCGCCCATCGGTATTCTGGTCAGCCTCCACGCATAACTACTGGAGAGTGGGCATGGATGTCTGACATTTGTGTGGTTCTCTGTTGTGAATTCTGTGGCTGAATTCACTTCTGTGGTCACAAGTGGTATTGCAGTCTCTGGGCTTCCTCCCTCAGGTGTTTTGGTGAGCTCGTTGGCTGCCTTGCTATTTAGCTCCACCTGAGTCTGTCTTCCTTGCTCCTTGTCAATGTTCCAGTGTTGGATCTGAGCTACTGCATCTTTCCTTGGGCCTGCTGCTCTGCTAGATAAGTGCTTCTAGTTTGTTTTCTGTTTTTTCTGTCCAGCTTGCTATTAACTTTTGCTGGAAGCTCTGAGAAGCAAAGGAGTGCACCGCCGTGCTGTTAGTTCGGCACGGTGGGTCTTTTTGCCCCTTTGCGTGGTTTTCGTTTTAGGGTTTTTTGTAGACTGCATAGTTCTCTTTGCTATCCTCGCTCTGTCTAGAATATCGGGCCTCACTTTGCTGAATCTATTTCATTCCTACGTTTGTCTTTTCATCTTGCTAACAGTCATTATATGTGGGGGGCTGCCTATTCCTTTGGGGTATTTCTCTGAGGTAAGTCAGGCTTGTATTTCTATCTTCAGGCTAGTCAGCTCCTCAGGCAGTGTCGAGTTGCATAGGTAGTGATAGGCGCAATCCACTGCTGCTTATAGTTGTGTGAGGATAGATCAGGTACTGCAGTCTACAGAGATTCCACGTCTCAGAGCTCGTCCTATTGTTTTTGGTTATTGCCAGATCTCTGTATGTGCGCTGATTACTGCACGCTGTGTTGCCTGATTGCCAGCCATAACAGTACAAGGAGCCAAAACCAATGATTCCCAATAGAGGGAAAAAAGAAATCCTGACAGCATTTTTTTTTCTTAGCTCTGTCTTCAGTCTTTTTTTTCCCCTAGACATTAGAGTGCTTCAGGACACAGCTGTGGACATGGATATTCAGGCTCTGTGCTCCTCAATGGATAATCTCGTTGTAAATGTACAAAAGATTCAAGATACTATTGATCAGAAATCGATGCTAGAACCAAGAATTCCGATTCCTGATTTGTTTTTTGGTGACAGAACTAAGTTCCTGAGCTTCAGAAATAATTGTAAGCTATTTTTGGCCTTGAAACCTCATTCTTCTGGTAATCCTATTCAACAGGTTTTGATTATTATTTCTTTTTTGCGCGGCGACCCACAGGACTGGGCGTTTTCTCTTGCACCAGGAGATTCTGCATTGAGTAATGTTGATGCATTTTTCCAGGCGCTGGGATTGCTTTACGATGAGCCTAATTCAGTGGATCAGGCTGAGAAAAATCTGCTGGCTTTATGCCAGGGTCAGGATGATGTAGAAGTATATTGTCAGAAATTTAGGAAGTGGTCAGTACTCACTCTGTGGAATGAATCTGCACTAGCGGCTTTGTTCAGAAAGGGTCTCTCTGAAGCTCTTAAGGATGTAATGGTGGGATTTCCTATGCCTGCTGGTTTGAATGAGTCTATGTCCTTGGCCATTCAGATCGGTCGTCGCTTGCGCGAGCGTAAATCTGTGCACCATCTGGCGGTATTGTCTGAGAGTAAACCTGAGCCTATGCAGTGCGACAGGACTATGACTAAAGTAGAACGGCAAGAACACAGACGTCTGAACAGACTGTGTTTCTATTGTGGTGATTCTACTCATGCTATTTCTAATTGTCCTAAACGCACTAGGCGGTTCGATAGCTCTGCCGTTATTGGTACTGTACAGTCCAAATTCCTTTTGTCCATTACCTTAATGTGCTCTTTGTCATCGTATTCTGTCATGGCGTTTGTGGATTCAGGCGCTGCCCTGAATCTGATGGATTTGGATTATGCTAAACGTTGTGGATTTTTCTTGGAGCCTTTGCGGTGTCCTATTCCGTTGAGAGGAATTGATGCTACACCTTTGGCCAAGAATAAGCCTCAGTACTGGGCCCAGCTGACCATGTGCATTGCTCCTGCACATCAGGAAGTTATTCGCTTTCTGGTACTGCATAATTTGCATGATGTGGTCGTGTTGGGGTTGCCATGGCTACAAACCCATAATCCAGTATTGGATTGGAACTCTATGTCGGTAACCAGCTGGGGTTGTCAGGGAGTACATGGTGATGTTCCATTTTTGTCTATTTCGTCATCCATTCCTTCTGACATCCCAGAGTTCTTGTCGGACTTTCAGGATGTATTTGAAGAGTCCAAGTCTGATGCCCTACCTCCGCATAGGAATTGTGATTGTGCTATCGATTTGATTCCTGGTAGTAAATTCCCTAAGGGTCGTTTATTTAATTTGTCCGTACCTGAACACACCGCTATGCGCAGTTATGTGAAGGAGTCCCTGGAGAAGGGACATATTCGCCCATCGTCGTCACCATTGGGAGCAGGGTTCTTTTTTGTAGCCAAGAAGGATGGTTCGCTAAGACCGTGTATTGATTACCGCCTTCTTAATAAGATCACTGTTAAGTTTCAGTATCCCTTGCCATTGATTTCTGACTTGTTTGCTCGGATTAAGGGGGCTAGTTGGTTTACTAAGATTGATCTTCGTGGTGCGTATAATCTGGTGAGAATCAGGCAGGGAGATGAATGGAAAACGGCATTTAATACGCCCGAGGGTCATTTTGAGTATCTGGTGATGCCGTTCGGACTTGCCAATGCTCCATCTGTTTTTCAGTCTTTTATGCATGACATTTTCCGTGAGTATCTGGATAAATTCTTGATTGTTTACTTGGATGACATTTTGATCTTCTCAGATGATTGGGAGTCTCATGTGAAGCAAGTCAGAATGGTTTTCCAGGTACTGCGTGCTAATTCCTTGTTCGTGAAGGGATCAAAGTGTCTCTTCGGTGTGCAGAAAGTTTCATTTTTGGGGTTCATCTTTTCCCCTTCTACTATCGAGATGGATCCGGTTAAGGTTCAGGCCATCCAGGATTGGACTCAGCCGACATCTCTAAAAAGTCTGCAGAAATTCCTGGGCTTTGCTAATTTTTATCGTCGCTTCATCTGTAATTTTTCTAGCATTGCCAGACCATTGACCGATTTGACCAAGAAGGGTGCTGATTTGGTTAATTGGTCTTCTGCTGCCGTGGAAGCTTTTCAGGAGTTGAAGCGTCGTTTTTGCTGTGCCCCTGTGTTGTGTCAACCTGATGTTTCTCTTCCGTTCCAGGTCGAGGTTGATGCTTCTGAGATTGGTGCAGGGGCGGTTTTGTCACAGAGAGGTTCTGGTTGCTCAGTGTTCAAACCATGTGCTTTCTTTTCCAGGAAATTTTCTGCTGCTGAGCGTAATTATGATGTGGGCAACCGAGAGTTGCTGGCCATGAAGTGGGCATTCGAGGAGTGGCGTCATTGGCTTGAGGGTGCTAAGCATCGCGTGGTGGTTTTGACTGATCATAAGAACCTTACTTATCTTGAGTCTGCCAAGCGCTTGAATCCTAGACAGGCCCGTTGGTCGTTATTTTTTGCTCGTTTTGATTTTGTGATTTCATACCTTCCGGGCTCTAAAAATGTGAAGGCGGATGCTCTGTCTAGGAGTTTTGTGCCCGACTCTCCGGGGTTATCTGAGCCGGCGAGTATCCTCAAGGAAGGAGTCATTGTGTCTGCCATCTCCCCTGATTTGCGGAGAGTGTTGCAGAAATTTCAGGCTAATAAACCTGATCGTTGTCCGGCCGAGAAACTGTTCGTCCCTGATAGGTGGACTAGTAAAGTTATCTCTGAACTTCATTGTTCGGTGCTGGCCGGTCATCCAGGAATCTTTGGTACCAGGGAGTTGGTTGCTAGATCCTTCTGGTGGCCATCTCTGTCGCAGGATGTGCGTGCTTTTGTGCAGTCCTGTGGAATTTGTGCTAGGGCTAAGCCCTGCTGTTCACGTGCCAGTGGGTTGCTTTTGCCCTTGCCGGTCCCAAAGAGGCCTTGGACACATATTTCGATGGATTTCATTTCTGACCTTCCCGTTTCTCAAAAAATGTCGGTCATTTGGGTGGTCTGTGATCGCTTTTCTAAAATGGTCCATCTGGTGCCCTTGGTTAAATTGCCTTCCTCCTCTGATTTGGTGCCTTTGTTCTTCCAGCATGTGGTTCGTTTACATGGCATTCCTGAGAATATTGTTTCTGACAGAGGTTCCCAGTTTGTCTCGAGGTTCTGGCGAGCCTTTTGTGGTAGGATGGGCATTGACCTATCTTTCTCCTCGGCCTTCCATCCTCAGACTAATGGCCAGACCGAACGAACCAATCAGACCTTGGAAACATATCTGAGATGTTTTGTTTCCGCTGACCAGGATGATTGGGTGTCATTTTTGCCGTTGGCTGAGTTCGCCCTTAATAATCGGGCCAGCTCGGCTACCTTGGTCTCTCCATTTTTCTGCAATTCTGGGTTCCATCCTCGTTTCTCTTCAGGACAGGTTGAGTCTTCGGACTGTCCTGGTGTGGATTCTGTGGTGGACAGGTTGCAGCAGATCTGGACTCAGGTAGTGGACAATTTGACCTTGTCCCAGGAGAAGGCTCAGCTTTTCGCTAATCGCAGACGCCGTGTGGGACCCCGACTTCGTGTTGGGGATCTGGTTTGGTTATCTTCTCGTCATATTCCTATGAAGGTTTCCTCTCCTAAATTTAAACCTCGTTTTATTGGTCCGTATAGGATTTCTGAGATTCTCAATCCGGTGTCTTTTCGTCTGATCCTCCCAGACTCCTTTTCCATACATAATGTATTCCATAGGTCGTTGTTGAGGAGATACGTGGCACCTATGGTTCCATCTGTGGAGCCTCCTGGCCCTGTTTTGGTGGAGGGGGAATTGGAGTATATTGTGGAGAAGATTTTGGATTCTCGTGTTTCTAGACGGAAACTCCAGTATCTGGTCAAATGGAAGGGTTATGCTCAGGAAGATAATTCCTGGGTTTTTGCCTCTGATGTCCATGCCCCAGATCTTGTTCGTGCCTTTCATGTGGCTCATCCTGGTCGGCCTGGGGGTTCTGGTGAGGGTTCGGTGACCCCTCCTCAAGGGGGGGGTACTGTTGTGAATTCTGTGGCTGAATTCACTTCTGTGGTCACAAGTGGTATTGCAGTCTCTGGGCTTCCTCCCTCAGGTGTTTTGGTGAGCTCGTTGGCTGCCTTGCTATTTAGCTCCACCTGAGTCTGTCTTCCTTGCTCCTTGTCAATGTTCCAGTGTTGGATCTGAGCTACTGCATCTTTCCTTGGGCCTGCTGCTCTGCTAGATAAGTGCTTCTAGTTTGTTTTCTGTTTTTTCTGTCCAGCTTGCTATTAACTTTTGCTGGAAGCTCTGAGAAGCAAAGGAGTGCACCGCCGTGCTGTTAGTTCGGCACGGTGGGTCTTTTTGCCCCTTTGCGTGGTTTTCGTTTTAGGGTTTTTTGTAGACTGCATAGTTCTCTTTGCTATCCTCGCTCTGTCTAGAATATCGGGCCTCACTTTGCTGAATCTATTTCATTCCTACGTTTGTCTTTTCATCTTGCTAACAGTCATTATATGTGGGGGGCTGCCTATTCCTTTGGGGTATTTCTCTGAGGTAAGTCAGGCTTGTATTTCTATCTTCAGGCTAGTCAGCTCCTCAGGCAGTGTCGAGTTGCATAGGCGCAATCCACTGCTGCTTATAGTTGTGTGAGGATAGATCAGGTACTGCAGTCTACAGAGATTCCACGTCTCAGAGCTCGTCCTATTGTTTTTGGTTATTGCCAGATCTCTGTATGTGCGCTGATTACTGCACGCTGTGTTGCCTGATTGCCAGCCATAACAGTTCTCCAAGACTGAGGGCTCCACAAAGTGATCAACTATCCCACTTCTGTGCATACTTAAAAAGTTGCTGCTCACAATTAAACATAGAGCTTTGTTTAGGGACCAGGTGGAGAAGGAGGAAGATATGAGACAGGGAGATACTACCCAGCCCAACCTCATCTCAGCTGCTCAGCACAGATTGAGTAACAATGAGGAGGTGGAGGCTGAGGAGCAGGAACAGGAGCATAAATGCTAGCAAAACAGAGGCTAGTGCCCATGCAATCTTCATCCTGTCTCTCCTACGTGGAAGGACTGAGGATTGAAATGAGGTGGAAGAGAGGGAGGAGGAGGAGGAGACAGAGAGTTGTCATCATGGTGGTGACAGGAGCAGACAATGTTTGCTGTAAGGAGCTTGACCCATATAACTGACTTTATGTACCGCTATCTTTCCAATGATCCTGCAGTTCTATTCATCTTGGCCAAAAAGAGTACAGGATACCATTGTGGAAAATATGTTGAAAGAAATTCCAAAAAGACAATGCTAGCGGCAGGGGCAAGCTTCCTTGCCCAACCAAGGAGGAGAGGCGAGGGAGAGACACACCAGGTACTGCATGGGCACACTGTTAAAAGCCTGGGCCAATTTCATGACACCCTCCTAGCATCCAAGCCCTGATGACAGGGTATTTTTGACAAGGAGGGAAAAGTTTTTAAAGCTGGTCAAGCAATACATGGCTGACAAAACGAGCATACTCCCAAATTCCTCTATGACCTTCAACTATACAACAGCTACACTTTGTTCACAATATTTGAATGAGATACTACAGTTGGTGCCTTCAAGGGTGTTCTGATGACCCTGCTAGTCATTTTTAGCAGGCTTTGCACAGTGGGCAGACCTTTTATGAGTTTGAGAGTAACACAACTACACTTTGTTCACAATATTTTAATGAGATACTACAGTTGGTGTCTTGAAGGGTGTATGGATGACCGTGGTTCTAAATTTTTGACAGAATTTACACTTACTGCATAGCCTTTATGTGTCTAAGAGTACCACTACTTTACAATTTGAACATAATGTATATGAGGCCCTCCGTTATGTCTATTACAGGGTGAAATTTCCAATTTTTTAAATCCTTTTTAATTTTTGCCATATATATAAGTCATTATACAGGAAAGAATGTTTCTTAACATTTTTTCCCTGTGAACTCCAATCTCTCTTCGATTTTGAATTTCTATTGTCAGTCCTTAAAGTGGAGTAAAACTGTAACGCTATTTTTCTCAACCAAGATCTGGGAATCAGAGATTCAGCACTTTGTCCATCCATTTGGACATTTTCAGCGCCCTCCAGACCTCCTTGTAGGGTCACCCGTAAAAATGCTGAGATTTCCCATTGACTTCCATTATATTCATTACTCAAAATGAGCATCTGAGCATTAGGAATTGCTCAGTTTGAGTAACGAGCATCCAAGCATTTTACATAGTTACATAGTTACATAGTTATTAAGGTTGAAGGAAGACTATATGTCCATCTAGTTCAACCCATAGCCTAACCTAACATGCCCTAACATGTTGATCCAGAGGAAGGCAAAAAAACCCCATGTGCAAAGAGTAAGCTCCACATTGGGGAAAAAAATTCCTTCCCGACTCCACATACGGCAATCAGACTAGTTCCCTGGATCAACGCCCTATCAAGGAATCTAGTGTATATACCCTGTAACATTATACTTTTCCAGAAAGGTATCCAGTCCCCTCTTAAATTTAAGTAATGAATCACTCATTACAACATCACACGGCAGAGAGTTCCATAGTCTCACTGCTCTTACAGTAAAGAATCCGTGTCTGTTATTATGCTTAAACCTTTTTTCCTCCAACCGCAGAGGATGCCCCCTTGTCCCTGTTTCAGGTCTATGATTAAAAAGATCATCAGAAAGGTCTTTGTACTGTCCCCTCATATATTTATACATTAAAATGAGATCACCCCTTAGTCTTCATTTTTCCAAACTAAATAGCCCCAAGTGTAATAACCTATCTTGGTATTGCAGACCCCCCAGTCCTCTAATAACCTTGGTCGCTCTTCTCTGCACCCGCTCCAGTTCAGCTATGTCTTTCTTATACACCGGAGACCAGAACTGTGCACAGTATTCTAAGTGTGGTCGAACTAGTGACTTGTATAGAGGTAAAATTATATTCTCCTCATGAGCATCTATGCCTCTTTTAATGCATCCCATTATTTTATTTGCCTTTGTAGCAGCTGCCTGACACTGGCCACTGAATTTAAGTTTGTCATCCACCCATACACCCAGGTCTTTTTCATTGACGGTTTTGCCCAGAGTTTTAGAATTAAGCACATAATTATACATCTTATTACTTCTACCCAAGTGCATGACCTTACATTTATCCCCATTAAAGCTCATTTGCCATTTATCAGCCCAAGCTTCTAGTTTACATAAATCATCCTGTAATATAAAATTGTCCTCCTCTGTATTGATTACCCTGCAGAGTTTAGTGTCATCTGCAAATATTGAAATTCTACTCTGAATGCCCCCTACAAGGTCATTAATAAATATGTTAAAAAGAAGAGGGCCCAATACTGACCCCTGTGGTACCCCACTGCTAACCGCTACCCAGTCCGAGTGTGCTCCATTAATAACCACCATTTGTTTCCTATCCCTGAGCCAGCTCTCAACCCACTTGCACATATTTTCCCCTATCCCCATTATTCTCATTTTATGTATCAACCTTTTGTGTGGCACCGTATCAAAAGCTTTTGAAAAGTCCATATACACTACATCCACTGGGTTCCCTTGGTCCAATCCAGAACTTACCTCTTCATAGAAACTGATCAAATTAGTCTGACATGAACGGTCCCTAGTAAACCCGTGCTGATACTGGGTCATGAGGTTATTCCTCTTCAGATACTCCAGTATAGCGTCCCTTAGAATGCCCTCCAGGATTTTACCCACAGTAGAGGTTAAGCTTACTGGCCTATAGTTTCCGAGTTCAGTTTTTGTTCCCTTTTTGAATATTGGCACCACATTTGCTATACGCCAGTCCTGTGGCACAGACCCTGTTATTATGGAGTCTTTAAAGATTAAAAATAATGGTCTATCAATGACTGTACTTAATTCCTGCAGTAATCGAGGGTGTATCCCATCCGGGCCCGGAGATTTGTCAATTTTAGTGATTTTTAGACGCCGCCGCACTTCCTGCTGGGTTAAGCAGGTGACATTTAATTGGGAATTTTTATCACTAGACATTTTGTCTGCCATGGGATTTTCTTGTGTAAATACTGATGAAAAAAAGTCATTTAGCATATTGGCTTTTTCCTCATCCTCATCCACCATCTCACCCAGACTATTTTTAAGGGGGCCAACACTATCATTTTTTAGTTTCTTACTATTTATGTAGTTAAAGAATATTTTAGGATTATTTTTACTCTCTCTGGCAATGAGTCTCTCTGTCTCAATCTTTGCTGCCTTGATTTGCTTTTTACAGAATTTATTTAATTTTCTGTATTTATTTAATGCCTCCTCACTACCTACTTCCTTTAATTCTCTAAATGCTTTCTTTTTGTCCCTTATTGCGCCCCTTACAGCTCTATTTAGCCATATTGGTTTCCTCCTATTTCTAGTATGTTTATTCCCATACGGTATATACTGTGCACAGGTCCTATCCAGGATGCTAATAAACGTCTCCCATTTTCTCTGTGTATTTTTGTGTCTCAGGATATCGTCCCAGTTAATTGCACCAAGATCCTCTCTCATCCGTTGGAAATTTGCCCTCCTGAAGTTTAGTGTCCTTGTAACCCCTCTACTACACATCTTTTTAAAGGATACATGAAAACTTATTATTTTGTGATCGCTATTTCCCAAGTAACCCCCAACCCTTATATTTGATATGCGGTCTGGCCTGTTGGTTAATATTAGGTCTAGCAGTGCCCCCCTTCTTGTTGGGTCCTGAACCAGTTGTGAAAGGTAATTGTCTCTCATAATTGTCAAAAACCGATTACCTTTGCTGGAACTGCAGGTTTCTGTTCCCCAATCTATTTCAGGGTAGTTGAAGTCCACCATAATAATGACTTCTCCTTGAGTCGCAGCTTCATCTATTTGCTTTACGAGGATATTCTCCATTGCTTCCATTATTTTTGGAGATTTATAACAAACCCCTATCAGTAATTTATTATTTTTTCCCCCTCCCCTTATCTCCACCCACAGGGATTCTACATTTTCATTAAATTCACCTATATTATCGCGCAGGATGGGTTTTAAGGATGATTTTACATATAGACACACCCCTCCCCCTCGCTTATCTGTACGGTCATTTCTGAACAGGCTATAGCCCTGCAAGTTAACAGCCCAGTCATGGCTCTCATCCAGCCACGTTTCAGATATCCCCACCATGTCATAATTATGCTCCAACAACATTAGTTCTAATTCGTCCATTTTGTTGGCGAGGCTTCTGGCATTAGTATACATGCACTTTATGTTCCTCTCTATACTTCTATTTCTTAAATTATTAACTGTTCTGACCCCACCCCCCATGCCACCGCCACCCCCAACTTCCTTATTTGTGCCCAGGACTCTGTCTGCACTATCTTCCCCTCCTATAAAATGAATACCCTCCCCCCCAATTCCTAGTTTAAACACTCCTCCAACCTTCTAGCCATTCTCTCCCCCAGCACAGCTGCACCCTCCCCATTGAGGTGCAGCCCGTCCCTAGCGTAGAGCCTGTAGCCAACTGAGAAGTCGGCCCAGTTCTGCAGGAACCCAAACCCCTCTTTCCTACACCAATTCTTGAGCCACTTATTAACCTCCCTAATCTCCCGTTGCCTCTCTGGCGTGGCACGTGGTACCGGCAGTATTTCGGAAAATACCACGTTGGAGGTCCTTGCTTTCAGCTTGCAGCCTAATTCCCTGAAATCATCTTTAAGGACCTTCCACCTACCTCTAACTTTGTCATTAGTGCCAATGTGCACCATGACCGCTGGGTCCTCACCAGCCCCTCCCAATAATCTGTCCACCCGATCAGCGATGTGTCGGACTCGAGCGCCAGGTAGGCAGCACACCGTTCGACGATCCCTGTCTTTGTGACAGATTGCCCTATCTGTTCTCCTAATAATTGAGTCGCCCACTACCAGCACCTGTCTGGCCTGCCCTGCTCTCCTATTTCCCTCCTTACTGGAGCAGTCACTCCTCCGGCTTTCAGAGGACATGCCTGGCTGCAGCAGTGCTACCCCTGTACTGGCACCCCCCTCATCTGCCAACTTAGCAAACTTATTGGGGTGTTCCAGATCAGGACTAGCCTCCCTGGCACTCTTCCCTCTACCCCGCTTCCTAACTGTCACCCAGCTTGCTACTTCATTGTCCTGCAGCTCCATCCCACCATCCCCCCCCTCATCTGTCCCATTGAGCGTCTGCTCCGTGAGCAGAAGACTCCTCTCCATGTTGTCTATGGATCTCAGTGTTGCCAGCTGCACATTTAGAGTCAGAATCTGGGTTTCCAAATGCACAACGTGCTCACATCTCGCACAGCAGTATGCACCCTCGATCGGCTGCTCAAGGACTGCATACATGTGGCATGCCCATGACTCTAGGTAGATAGGTACTCTTTAGAGCTGCATTTACACTGCACCAATATTATGATCGTTCGTAGGAACGTTAGTTTTACTTATGCAGTCTATACAGGCTGCTGTATTGTTCATGAGGTGAAATAATCCTTTAGTTTGCACAAAATATCATCCTTATTGGCAGCGCACCATCCTGTGTAAACAGGACCTGTGCTGCCAAAATCTTTGGCAGCCTATGCACAGCGATTTACTACAATAAGTATTTGAAGCATGGTCTGCCTGTAATAAATGACCACTGATCAGCAAAGGATTGTTTAGTGCCGCTTGATAACTTGTGTAAATGAAGCCCAAGCGTATGTGCAGACAGCTATTTTCCAGATCGGTCCACTCTAAAACCCACCTTAAAAAGCTGTATTTATATGCTCAAAAGAATTAACATATGAAATTCTTTGTAAAAATGATTTGCTGTTCATATGTTCAGACTTTTGAGTATCTTCAACCCATTCAAATTTCCAAAGATGCCAAGAGTTTAACAGAAGTGAGCTGACTATTCTTTTCTACTGGCCTGAAGATTTTCTTGATTTTACAATACAAGTCAATGGGATGGCTCAAGAAATAGCATGTTTGCTCGATTGACCTTTAGTGGTGTCTTAAATGTTGAATGAAGTTAAAAAAAGAAGCCTCTAAAATTTTGGAAAACCTCCATAGTACTAACAAAAAATGTTTCTAGAAAACAAATGCTAGTGTGTCCTGCATAATTTTCTTCTTGAAAAACTGAGAGTGTTCGATTGCCTGGAAAATAAACATGTACACATAACATAATTAGGATCCCTATGGTGCTTGCCAAGTTGTCTCCCCAACATATGTAAGTAATGATGCTCTTCTGCAAACATCTGAACTGAAAACATCTTCTCTGCAGACATCATACATAGGCTATGTCCAGAACAGTTCTGCTCCCATGTACCCAGGCTCGGACTGGTCCACCGGAGAACCGGAGCCAGCAGCTGCCTAGGGCCCCCACTGCTCCAGGGGCCCCTTGCCAGTGGCTATGGGGCCCCTGAGTCAAGGGGGCCCACCCTGTGCCAGTAGCAGCAGCTGGAGACAGGATCCTGTCCCCGCTGCTAAAGCAAAATGAATATTCTTGCTTCCCCACGACCCTATGTGCGTGGAGAGGCGTGAATACCATTTCTCTTTAATAGCGGGCAGCGTTAGCCGCAGGGTGTAGCTAACACTGCCCGCATGTAAAGCTGCACCACACACACATACACACTTACAAGCACCACACACACACACAAACATGCAGACACACACACACACGCAGGCACACAGACTCACAGAGCAGCTCACCTCCCAGCATCCTGCTTCCTGTCTGAGACAGCCCAGCTGGATGATGTCATCATCCAGCATGCTGCTGTCTCAGTCAGAAAGCTTCCAGAGAGGAAGAGGCTGCTGGGATGAGCTGCTGCTGCGGGGAGGTGAACTGTGCTTTGTGCCTGCGTGTGTGTGTGTGTGTGTGTGTGTGATGAGCTGCTGCTCTGGTGAGCTGTGGGCAATGATGGTGGTGGTGGGGAGGCAATGATGGAACTGATGGGCTAAGATGGTGGGGGAGGGAATGATGGAGGTGATGGGCAATCATGGTGAGGGAGGGAATGATGGAGGTGATGAGCAATGAGGGTGAGGGGAGGCAATGATGGAAGTGATGGGCAATGATGTGGGGGAGGCAATGATGGAGGTGATAGGTAATGATGGTATGGAAGGCAATGATGGAGGTGATAGGTAATGATGGTGGGAAGGCAATGATGGAGGTGATGGGCAATGATGGTGGTGGGGGAGGCCATGATGGAGGTGATGGGCAATGGTAGTGGTGGGAGGCAATGATGGAGGTGATGAAATGGGCAATGATGGTGGTGGGGGGAGGCAATGATGGAGGTGATAGGCAATGATGGTGGTGGGGGAGGCAATGATGGAGGTGATGGGCAATGGTGGTGGTGAGAGGCAATTATGGAGGTGATGAAATGGGCAATGATGGTGGTGGGGGGAGGCAATGATGGAGGTGATGGGCAATGATGGTGGTGGGGGAGGCAATGATGGAGGTGATGGGCAATAATGGTGGTGGGGGAGTCAATGATGGAGGTGATGATCGAGGTGATGATGGAGGTGATGAAATGGACAATGATGGTGGGGGAGGATACAATTCTGCACAGAACCCTCAAACTCCCAGGCCTCTGGTAGAGGACCAGAGAATGAGAAAGGACAGAAAAAACACCAACTTTGGGAGGTGAGAAGAAAGTTTTTTTTTTTTTGCTAGTAAGACAAATGATTGTATTCAAATAATAAGAATACATGTATATACACCCTGCTGTACTCTTACAGATAAGAAAGAGAGCTGGGTCTAATGTCTTAGACTCATTTGTTTGACATGATTGTATTTTTCTACTTTTAAGACTTGTATGAAAATCTGATGTAGTTTGAGGTTAAGATTATGCAGAAATAGGGAAAAATCTGTAGGGTTTCCATATTTTCAATCACCACTGTAGTGAATGTGATAAAATGTGCATAACAGAAAAAATGTATGCAAGACCAGTAAAGTGTGTGTGATTACATTAATTAACCCCTTCTCAACATGTGTATAGATATGGCACCGTGGAAGCTGCGTTCCTGCAAACCGCCATACAGATATGCGTGGGCTCACGCTGAGTGCCGCCGCTATCAAGTGCAGTTGGCATCTCTACATGAGTGCTGACACGCTGCAGCAATGCTTAGGATCGGTCCCCCATGAGTCTTGCTGTATGGCAAAGCAATACTGTACTGACGCTTTTTTTTGTATTTACACATTCAGCAGAAATTGTGGGGCAAATTTTGGTGCCATTTTTACCCATTTCCCACTGTGGAAATGTAAAACCCAAAAAAAATTTTGGTGGTAAAAATTTTATTATTTTTTCTTCACTGCAAAATGATATAAAATTCTTTGACACAACTGTGGTGTCAATATGATCACCGTGCCCATAGTTGAATGGAGGGTTCTGCTATTCTGGCACTTTTGGGGACCCTTTTCCCCTGTTAACATTATAAAAATAAATAATTTGGGGCTTAAAGGCATGTTTGTGTGAAAAAATGTGATTTTTTTTTATTTTCACGGCTCGACGCTATAAACATTTGTGAATAGATGTGCTCACCACACATCTATATAAAAGTTTTCTGAGGGGTCTAGTTTTTAAAATTGTGTCACTTGTGAGCGGTTTCCACTATGTAGGCACATCAAGGGCTCTCCAAATGCGACATGGCGTGCTAATTATTCCAGCAAATTTTACATTCGAAACGTGAAATGACGCTCATTCTCTTCCAAGCTTGGCCAGGTTTTTCCTCACGTATGGAGTATCGGCATGCTCAGGAGAAATTGTACGACTCATTTTGGGGTCCATTTTTTTACTGTTACCCTTGTGAAAATATAAAAAAAATGGGTCTAAAGTAACATTTTTGTGAAAAAAAGTTAAATGTTATTTTTTTTCTTCCATACTCCATTAATTCCTGTTAAGCACTTGAAGGGTTAATAAACTTCTGGAATGTTATTATCAACACCTCGAAGGCTGCATTTTTTAGAATGGTGTCACTTTTTGGTATTTTCTGTCATATAAGCCCCTCAATTTCACTTCAAGGCTATGTGCACATGTTGCGGATTAGGCTTAGGAATTTCTGGTGCAGATTCTGGCAGAAAACGCAGCTGCGGATTTGTCGCATTTTTTCTGCGGTTCCACAGCATTTTTTGTGCGTTTTTGCTGCGGTTTTCTTGCGGATTTTCTGCGTTTTTTACCCCTGTGGTTTTCTATAATGGAATGGGTGCAAAAACGCTGCAGATTCACAAAACAGAAGTGACATGCTACTTCTTTTAAACCGCAGCGTTTCTGCAGCGGATTTTCCACAAAGTGTGCACAGCATTTTTTTTTCTCATTCATTTGCATTGTACTGTAAATCAATTGCAGAACTGCAGCATTTCTGCACCTCAAAAAACGCTGCGGATCCGCAGAGAGTCCACAACGTGTGCACATACCCCAAATGTGATGTGGTCCCTAAAAACAATGGTTTTGCAAATAAATTTTGATGGAAAAATGAGGCATCACTGGTTAACTCTTAAACCTTATAACTTCCTAACAAAAAAAAATGTTTTAAAAATTGTGATGATGTAAAGTAGATATGTGGGAAATGTTATTTGTTAACTATTTTGAGTGACATAACTCTCAGATTTAAGGCCATAAAAATTAAAAGTTTGAAAATTTCAAAATTTTACAAATTATTGCCAAATTTCTGATATTTTCATAAATAAATGTAAGTCACATCAAACAAATTTTACCACTGTCATGGAGTACAATATGTCAAGAGTAAAGTGTTCCAGAGTTATAACCACATAAGGTGACACTGGTCAGAATTATAAAATTTAGCCTGGTCAGGAGAAAACAGGCTTCAGGGTGAAGGGGTTAAAGTGCAAGGAAAAGGAAGTATTATATAAATACTTATATTGCAATGGAAGTGACATAATTAGAAGAAAATGTGTTTTTTTTAGTTTTTTTTTAAGTAGGCAGCACAAACAGTGGTGTAACAAAGAAGAGGGGAAAAAGGGGAAGAAAAAAGTGTCAGTAAAATAGCTGTAAATAAATGAACAAAGTATAAGTCGCTTGTGATGTACATGCTCCATCCCCAATGTTTATCGCTTGATATAACCATAAGAATATCCAGAAACATATCTTAAATAAAAATCAGTACCTTATGATAAAGAAAAAAGTAACCGGGTGTGTTATGAACATATATAACCTAAAAAGGATACAGAGTATCCAAAAAAAAACACTCAAGGAGAAGTAAAGATAAATAAAATACAGTATTTTTTATTCAAATAGTAATATACATTAAAAAAGACATGAATCAATGGTTAACATGAAACTTGTGAGTAGTGTTGAGCGATACCGTCCGATACTTGAAAGTATCGGTATCGGATAGTATCGGCCGATACCCAAAAAATATCGGATATCGCCGATACCGATATCCGATACCAATACAAGTCAATGGGACATCAAGTATCGGAAGGTATTCTCATGGTTCCCAGGGTCTGAAAGAGAGGAAACTCTCCTTCAGGCCCTGGGATCCATAGGGATGTGTAAAATAAAGAATTAAAATAAAAAATATTGATATATTTACCTCTCCGGCGGCCCCTGAACTCAGCGCGGGTAACCGGCAGGCTTCGTTGTTCAAAATCAGCGCTTTTAGGACCTGAGAATCACGTCCCGGCTTCTGATTGGTCGCGAGCCGCCCATGTGACCGCCACGCGACCAATCACAAGCTGCGACGTCACCGCAAGCTATTAACTATTAAAATGAGCGCGTTAATAGCTTGCGGTGACGTCGCGGCTTGTGATTGGTCGCGTGGCCGCGACCAATCACAAGCCGCTACGTCTTTGAAAGCCATTAACGCGCTCATTTTTAAAAATGAGCGCGTTAATAGCTTGCGGTGACGTCGCGGCTTGTGATTGGTCGCGTGGCGGTCACATGGGCGGCCCGCGACCAATCAGAAGCCGGGACGTGATTCTCAGGTCCTAAAAGCGCTGATTTTGAACAACGAAGCCTGCCGGTTACCCGCGCTGAGTCCAGGGGCCGCCGGAGAGGTAAATATATCAATATTTTTTATTTTAATTCTTTATTTTACACATCTCTATGTATCCGATACCGATACCCGATACCACAAAAGTATCGGATCTCGGTATCGGAATTCCGATACCGCAAGTATCGGCCGATACCCGATACTTGCGGTATCGGAATGCTCAACACTACTTGTGAGAGGAATCAAAATGGAGGAAGTAATCAGGGTAAAAATAGGTGGTAGAGTGGAATTAGGTCAGGCTGTGGGTAGTACTAGCAATAGTATAGATAGGTCCATTTATACCAGGGATGCAAAATGGTAGGCAAGTGCTTAAATATAAATCATAAAGTGTAGAGATTACCCATGATGCAGTTAAACGCCTGTTCACAATGCCACTGACGCCCCAATCCTCATTTCGCGAATGTGCTTTCTCAAGGGGAGTGGTATTTATATGCTCCAGCCACAGTGACTCCTATGTGATTTATTTGCTCATGCGCCAGTGTATTCTATGTGATATACAGGATGGGCCATTTATATGGATACACCTAAATAAAATGGGAATGGTTGGTGATATCAACTTCCTGTTTGTGGCACATTAGTATATGGGAGGGGGAAAACTTTTCAAGGTGGGTGGTGACCATTGCGGTCATTTTGAAGTCTGCCATTTTTGATCCAATTTTATTTTTTTAACGGGATGAAGGTCATGTGACACATCAAACTTATTGAGAATTTCACAAGTAAAACAATGGTGTGCCTGGTTTTAACATAATTTTATTCTTTTATGAGTTATTGACAAGTTTATGACCACTTATAAAATGTGTTCAAAGTGCTGCCCATTTTGTTGGATTGTCAATGCAACCCACTTCTCCCACTCTTGACACACTGATAGCAACACTGCCGAAGAAATACTAGCATAGGCTTACAGTATCTGTTGTTTCAGATGTTGCACATCTCGTATCTTCACAGCATAGACAATTTGATTCAGATGACCCCAAAGATAATTGTCTAAGGGGGTCAGATTGGGAGACCTTGGTGGCCTTTTAACTGGCCCAAGATGACCAATCCACTTTCCAGGAAACTGTACATGTAGGAATGCTTGGACAAAACTCCCAAGATGGTGCACCACCATATTATGGGTGGTGAGTTACTAGGAGCAACATGTGTTGCTTGTTCCAGGCAGTGGTCAATCCTGTCACGTCCAGAGCCCAAAGTCTGGTACAGAGGCTGCCGGACAGTCATGAGGGTGTCATGTACCCCTTGAAGACCTGAAGTTAGACAGTCACATCGGGTAATGATGCACTAGTGCTTTACGAAAATCCTGAGTCATTAGAGGCTGTCATGACTCTGATCATATGCATAGACGCCTCAGGGATAGACCTGTTGTGACTCCACCCCCATGGTACTCCCTAAAACCGAGGTTCTCCATTCTCCCTGTGTGCTCTGAATAAACAATGAAGTTAGGAGGGGCTTCAGTATGAGTCATGCCCCTTTTATGAGTCAGGCCCTTGGTTTGAGTCTCTTGCGGTTTGCCAGGGTTGTGTTTTCCTGTGGTCAAAAGGGACATTTCATTGAGGTCTGTCCTTCTTTACAAAGCACAAAAAACCTTTGGAAAACTTTTAACCCCAGGTTGTGTGGAAGATAACAACCTGAGTGTATATATCTCCTTCTCATGTGTATCTCAGTTTTTCTTACCTGCAGAAGTGGTTATTGGTATGAAAACTGAGAAAATATCTATGCTCATGAATAGTGCGGCAGGAACCAATATGGTGGATGCTCAGTTCAGGTCAGGTCTTCCCTGTAGTACTCTGACGAAACCAATCTCTATATTTGCTATTGGCTCTGCATCTCTCGGTTAGGGAAATTTTACGCAAGTGGTCCATAATGTGAACCTGCACATAGGGGCTTTTCACAGGGAGCTTCATTCTTGTTATATCTTGGAAGGTCTCCTTACTACTTTTTTGTTAGGCCTTCCCTGGCTAACTGTGCATAATCTATTATTACTGTCAGTCCAGAGAAATAGTCAAATAGAGTGATTTCAGCAAAAATAATTGCCTACATGCCAGGGTACGAGTGGTCCACTGTAGGAATGGAGGACTCTCCGGTGGGCACGGGCACTGATACTTGCTGGCATCCTCTGTGAAGTAACATAGTAACATAATTAGTAAGGCCGAAAAAAGACATTTGTCCATCCAGTTCAGCCTATATTCCATCATAATAAATACCCAGATCTACGTCCTTCTACAGAACCTAATAATTGTATGATACAATATTGTTCTGCTCCAGGAAGACATCCAGTAGTAGTAGTAGTGATGACACTAAAAGACATCTGGATGGAATAGCACTCTGTTACACAGAAATGATGAGCCACAGTATGCAGCAGGCGAGTGAGTCAGCTGTGATGCGAGACTGCTCTCTCAGGTTGTCTCATGCTGGGAGGAGCTGCAAGCAGTACACTTGACACCTCCTATGATATATGTTACTACTCCCCTCCACGCATTGAACAAACGTGGAGAGCAGTGCTCCATCATAGCCAACACTCCTGCCTGCTGCAGACTGCGGCTCATCATTTGTATGTAACAGAATGCTGTTCTATCCTGATGTCTTCATGTCACTGCCCAATGCTCTTCCCTACTCTGAACCTACAGGGAGAGCAGTGTAGCTGTTGACAAGGCTGAAACTGATTGGCTGCAGCACATCCAATCAGGCTTAGTCTTATTTGTGTCTTCCACTTGGCTGTACATTTATAACAGCAGAGGCACAGTGTATGGAAAAGAGGGAGATAAATGGCTCCCTGGTGGTGCAGCACAAAAGTGAGTCTGATTTATGCACCTACCTCAGCATCACAAATAACTGAAGGTCCCCTGCCATACCTAACAGTGAGTGACTAAAAATGGGCTTAGTCACGTAGGGATGAATGAAGACCCCAAACCCTCATTTCTCCTATCACTCCTGACTTACTTATTTCCTAATGTGACGCCCAGGAGACCGGGATACCCAGCACCGGACCGATGGGGTCTGTCTCTTGAGGGGGATGTCACAGGTGGCTTGACCCGGTGCTGTGGCCTCAGGCAATGCACAGTGTAAGGGGTATCGTGAGGGGACAGGCACTTACTTGATCAGCAGCAGGTTCTCCCAGCGGTGACGATCCCGATCCTGGATAGATGGCTATTGTCCAAATGAAAGACTGAGGCACTGAAACGTTTAACCAGTTTACTTTAACATAAAAGGATTTACAACCAGTCCTGTCACCGGAGTCTGTATGGGAACTCTGAGTTACTTTGACCCTGCCGGGGTCTTCGCCTCTTATTGTGCGCAATTTCTGTATGGCCCTGCTGCTGTATGTGAACTGGCTGCCGGCCGAATCTGTCCCCTCTGGGTCCTGGTTCGACGGGCAACCCGAGTCCTTTTATCGGCTTACCCCCTCCGGGAGTACCGCTGAACTCTGTGTCTGTTGCTGCGTCCGGCCCTAGTGAAGCTTATATCACCTCACGTTTTTCCGGTTGCTGTATTATATATAATGAATACAGCCACGGATCCGGTATCCGTCTTTGCGCCTATTCTGGGTAGTGATTGATGCTACCCGGTTCTCACAATGTCACTTTTCTCTGTCCCTCTTCTCCTCAGGCCGGTGATTTGGGCCTGGAAACCGTCATAGGGCTGTTAGAAATTCAGCTGTATGACCTCTCACTTTCAGCTCCTTAGCCCAACTGCCATTTCTTCTCTCAGACCAGAATGGATCAAGGGGAGTCTCTGGAGCTCCCCCTTCTGGCCGGAGGTGGTAGTGCAGTCTTGCTATTTTAGTATTTGTATTTACTGTCAGTAACTATTTTTGTGGCAAATACCCCTAGGGGTGCCACACTAACACCCCTGTATCACCACTGACTGAGCCCCTTCTCCCTGTATCACTCCTGACTGACTGCCCCTGGCTGAGCCACATACCCATGTATCACCTTTGACTGAGCTCCTCTCCCTGTATCACCCCTGACTGACTGCCCCTCACTGAGCCCCAACCCTATGTATAACCCTATCCCTGTATCTCCCCTGACTGAACCCCTCTTCCTGTATCACCCCTATCTGACTGTGTTCACTCTCCCTGTATCACCCCTAACTGACTGCGCCCCCTCTCTCTGTATCAACCCTGACTGAATGAGCCCCACTCCCTGCATCAACTCTGACTGAATGAGCACCTCTCCCTGTATCACCCTAGAATGACTGAGCCCCTCCCCCTGTATCACCCCTGACTGAATGAGCCCCACCCCATGCATCAACCCTGACTGAATGAGTGCCTCTCCCGGTATCACCCCTGACTAAATGAGCCCCTCTACGTATCACCCTAGAATGACTGAGCCCCTCCCCCTGTATCACCCCTGACTGACTGATCCCCTCTCAAGGTATCACCCCTGACTGAATGAGGCTCTTCCCTCTGCATCACCCCTGACTGAGTGAGACTCCTCTTCCTGTAACACCCCTGACTGCATGAGACCCCTCCCCCAGTATCACCCCTGAGTGACTAAAGGTTTTCTTCCCCCTTCACTAAGAAAATTATACCCTTCATAAGAAGTTATGTCTTAATAGGTAGAGATTTCAGTAAAAAGTGTTTATGGGGATGTGAGAGAACGCTCTTTTTTCAATATCACTAAAAGAGCCATACTGTACATTCACATAATGTATTTGCTGCAGAATTTATACAGTACAATGCAAATCCCACAGCAAATTAACAGCAGTAATATCCACATAGATATTGTGCATATATCACTGCATTTGCTAATAATCAATGATGCACCTTTACCACTGACCTGATCCTTTGTATTCAAAGGATGAAATCGGTAGTGAATATCCACAGCATGAATTGACAAATTGTTCACATCAAATCCGCAGCATTAGTCAATTCTCTCAGTGGATTTTCTCAGCATATGGCGTATGAATGAGATCTCATAAAATCCCATCCACTAATTTTTTTGTGTTTAATAAGTGTACTACTTTATATTATACCTTGATATTAGCATGCTTTACCAGACAACCGGTGGTCTTGTATTTATTTCTATGTAGCTACATAGTGGGTCCTAAGAATAATTTTCTCTCGTGGGTCCAAGGTACTCCAGTTCAATGCTACTAGGTACCATTATTTCCACTGTTTCTACTAAAACTATACCCTCTTTTCTGTCTGATGTTGTGGATATGTTCTCAGAGCAGGGGTGCCAGGAACTGCCTTCACACCGTGTGTAGGATTGTCCAGTAAACTTGCTCGCTGGAGCTAAATTCTCCAAAACCAGATTATACAATCTGTCAGGCTCTGAAAAATTACAGCTCAGAGAGTCTTGCTAAGGGACATATTGTAGGCTCCTCTTCGCCCATAGTGGCGTGTTTCTTCCTTGTTACAAAGACTAGAAATAGAGGGCACCATCAAGCATAATAAATCATGTGTTCAACCTGCAGCATGCCAAAGATACCGACAATGCAAAAAAGGGGAGCGAAAAGAGACATGCAAATACGCAGGGATCAACATGTAACGTCACAAAATTTCATTAAAATCCATTAACCACACACTACACAATGTTTAAAAACATTTTAAACAACAAGAATTACAAATATTACACCCAAGAAAATAAGGGGGGGAGAAAAAAAGATGTTTCCGGTCGGTACGCTACCTGAAACCTCCCAATCACAATTCCTGAAGCATTACACAATATTTTCTCCGAAGAAGATGCCAGTGAACATTATCACAGTTAGTCAATTATACTGGGAAGAAAAAATGTCCTAATCCCAGACAACACATAATTGGTACCCAATATAGATATAGATGATGTTGAGTACACCGAGGGGCAACCTGAACCGGCCCCCGGTGACTTAAATAGATAAGAAATAATTAATGCCTTAACAATAAGTATATCTAGCAAAAATAAACTAAATTAGCAGGCAAATAAATCATTCTCCTCAACATTCAATTGGGACGCATAATGGACATGCTCACACCATACCCTCGCAAGTGTTTGTTGGCGATATAGGATCAGGCACCGGCTCCCATGCGACCCGCCCTTTTATTTATTTCTATATAGCTACATAGTGGGCCCTAAGAATAATTTTCTCTGGGTCCAAGGTACTCCAGTTCAATGCTACTAGGTACCATCATTTTTACTGTTTCCACTAAAACCATACCCTCTTTTCTGTCTGATATTGTGGATATGTTCTCAGAGCAGGGGTGCCAGGAACTGGCTTCACACCATGTGTAGGACTGTCCAGTAAACTTGCTCGCTAGAGCTAAATTCTTCAAAACCAGATTATACGATCTGTCAGGCTCTGAGAGTCTTGCTAAGGGACATATTGTAGGCTCCTCTTTGCCCATAGCGGCAGGTTTCTTCCTTGTTAAACAGAAAGATGGGAGCTTGCATCCCTGTTTAGATTTTCGTGTGTTAAATCGGATTACTATCAGAGACCCTTATCCCCTCCCAGTTATTCCTGACTTACTTAATCAGATTGTTGGGGAAAAATCATTCTCTAAAATGGACCTCAGGGGAGCCTATACTCTGAGGTATCAAGGAGGGGGATGACTGGAAGACGGCCCTTAACACTCCTGAAGGTCATTATGAAAACCTTGTCACATGCTGTTGGTTTTACTAATGCCCCTGCCATTTACCAACATTTTTTTATCAACATTTTTCATCTCCTTGTAGGTAGATTTGTAGTGGTAATATTTTAATATACTCTCCTGATCTTAGTCACATCAGGTACAAGTCCGGCAGATGTTAAAGTTTTTGCAGGATAATAGACTGTATGCCAAATTAGAAAAATGTGTATTCACCATAGAGAGCCAGCATTAGGGGCAGGCAGACCAGGCAGCTGCCTAGGGCCCCTGCTCCTCCAGGGGCCCTAGCTGAGCCAGTGACATGCCGCTATTAGCGGCACAACATGCTGACGCTGAGGTGCACAGCGCTGCTCCTGACCCATCGCTGATTCAACTTATCAACTTATCGGCAGTTGAAAGCAGTGATAAAGGAGCGAGTGTCAGACACTCTATCTCCCATCACTCCCCCTCTGTATGTGACTCAGCGGGTACACGATGACATCACTTCATCGTGCGCCACACTGTGCAAGCAGTGGAGCCGATGAGACGAAGCAGCAGAGCCTGGAGCTAGTAAATAGAGAGGGGGCACCACAGAAGATACATGGATCCAACCTGGTCTATGCTATAGTCAACAGTAAACAAAAACACAAGAAATAGACCATATAAAGGGAATCACCTGCGGCAATGGATTCAATGTAAAAAAGTACAAATTTTATTAGTGTAACATAAAGAACACAGAGGAACTACACAGAGCACACAGTTAAAACCATTTAAAATTGGTCACACATGTGACCTACAGATTTATCACAAATGGCCAAAAATAGAGCCAACCCCCTGAGACGACTCCCCGGACATAATATAATGGCAGATCTTAGTGAATACACAATAAGATGTCTGCATGAACAGCACTCTAAGCTATGAACAAGATGTTTGGCAATACACCTATAAATACTTTAAATGCATACAAATACCTTATCACATTTAAAGAAAATAAAGAAATATGGCAATTGGTAGTGATGTATACACATAGGTTTTAACCCCTAGCTCATAGACACAAGAAAAAAAATGGAGGTATACCATGTGCCAGGCCATAGGCTGCGTATAAACCCCCTCTTATATAGTTAACCACAGTGGTATGAAGCCCAATGTGCCACAACATCAAGAACAATTTTAAATGGTTTTAACTGTGTGCTCTTTGTAGTTCCTCTGTGTTCTTTATGTTACACTAATAAAATTTGTACTTTTTTACATTGAATCCATTGCCTCAGGTGATCCCCTTTATATGGTCTATTTCTTGTGTTTTTGCTTACAGCAGAGCCTGGAGCAGCGCGGGGAACAAGGAGGAGGGGTGAGTTTAGTGCCAGTGTGTATGTATGCATTATTGTATGTGTGAGAAAATGTGGGGGCTGCATTATACTGTGTGTGTGCGTGCATGTCTGCACTATACTGTGTGTTGTGTGGCGCTTCACTGTACTGTGTGTTTGGGGGAACTTCACTGTACTGTGTGTTGGGGGGGAGCTGCACTATCATGTGTATTATGGGGGAGCTGCACTATACTGTGTGTTGGGGAGCTGCGCTATCCTGTGTGTTGGGGGGAGAGCTGCACTATACTGTGTGTTGGGGAGCTGCGCTATACTGTGTGTAGGGGAGCTGTGCTATACTGTGAGTTGGGGAGTTGCGCTATACTGTGTGTTGGGTGAGCTGAACTATACTGTGTGTTGGGGAGAGCTGCGCTATACTGTGTATTGGGGAAGCAGCGTAATACTGTGTTGGGGGAGCTGTGCTATACTGTGTGTGGAGAGTGCTGAATTATGCTGTGTGTAGAGTGGGGCTGAATTATGACGTGTGTGGAGGGGTGCTGCGTTATACTGTGTGTGTGGGGGAGGTGCACTATACTGTGTGTGGGGGAGATGCACTATACTGTGTGTGGAGAGGGGCTGCATTATACTCTGAGGGAGGCTGCAGTATTCTCTGAAGGGGGTCACAGTATACTCTCTGACAGCTCCCATGCACTTCTCACCATCCAGATAAACCTCAGCCCATCTTCCCCAAACACATTGCACAAAAAACTTTTTACAATTCCAATACTTAATTGCTCTTTATCCTCCTACTCCTTCTGATTTCAGGGGATATCTCCCGGAACCCAGGTCCACCATTCCCCTACCTCAACCCCTATCCTACCTCGTATCAAAACAACACTAATCTTATTAATATTACTTGCACTCCTTCAGATCCTTCTTTTAATTATGCCCCCTGGAATCCACGGTCTGTATGTTTTTTTTCTGCACAATTACTTTCTGAACAACTCTCTGAATATGTTGGCCCTCACTGAAACCTGGATTCAAGATTCTGACACTGTCTCCCCTGCTCCCATTTCCCATGGTGGCCTACAATTTTCCCATTCCCCGAGACCCACAAATAGACCTGGTGGTGGAGTTGGCATACTCCTGTCCCCACAATGCACTGTCCAGGTCATCCCACCAGTTCCATCACTCTCATTCCCTTCTTTTGAGGTCCACACCATCAGGCTCTTCTGTCCCCTCTCCCTCAGAGTAGCGGTCATATATCGGCCCCTAGGCTCGCCCAGCCAGTTCAGTGACCACTTCTCAGGCTGGCTGCTGCATTTCGTGTCTTCAGAACTCCCAACCCTTATCCTGGGAAACTTCTACATCCCCATAAACAGCCCCACTTCCACATTTGCATCCCAGCTTCTATCACTAACCACTTCTCTCGGCCTCTCACAGCTCTCAACCCCTGAAACACACAAAGATGGTAACACTCTTGACCTGTTCTTCGCCCGGCTCAGCTTAATCTGCTACCTAGATAAGTCACTGCTTACAACAACCCTAAGAAACTTTTTGACACCTTTCACTCCCTCCTCAGGCCACAAGCCCCTATCACAGACATTTGTGCTGATGACCTGGCCTCCCACTTTATAGAGAAAAAATAATAATATCCGACAGGAAATACGCTCCCAGCCACTAAGTGCAGTGACTCCCATCCCTCCCTGCATTTCCCCTGGCTCAAGCTCCACATTCTCCCATCACAGAAGAAGAAGTCTCCATTCTCCTCTCTTCTTCCCATCTGACTACATGCACAACTAACCCCATTCCATCACATGTCCTCCAGTCGCTCTCTCCAGTCATCACAACTCACCTAACTACAATCTTTAATCTCTCCCTCTCCTCAGGCATCTTCCCATCCTCCTTCAAACACTCTATCATTACTCGATTATTAAAAAAACCCTCTCTAGATCCATCCTGCACAAATAACTACAGACCAGTCTCCAATTTCCTCTTCATCTCTAAACTCTTGGAGCGCCTAGTCTACTCCCGCCTTACCTGTTACCTCTCCCCTTATTCCCACCTAGACACTTCACAGTCCGGCTTCCACCCTCTACATTTGACAGAAACTGCACTCATCAAAGTGACCAATGACCTTCTGACAGCAAAGTGTAACGGTGATCACTCTCTGCAGCTTTTAACACCATCATCTCCTAATCTCTAGGCTCCAGCCATTAGGCATTAAGGATACTGCCCTCTCCTGGTTCTTGTCCTATTTTTCTGACCACTCCTTCAGTGTACCGTTCATTGGCTCCATTTCGTCCCCTCTTCCTCTCACTGTCGGGGTACCTCGGGGCTCATTTCTTGGCCCATTTCTCTTTTCCCTCTACACGGCCCCAATTGGACAGACCATCAGCAGATTTGGCTTTCAGTACCATCTTTATGCCGAAGACACACAACTATATACACCATTCCCTGACCTTACTCCTGCTGTACTACAGAACGCCAGTGACTGTCTGTCCGCAGTCTCAAACATCATGCCTGCCCTCTATCTTAAACTCAACCTCTCTAAAACTGAACTTCTTCTGCTCCCACCATCTACTAACCTGCTTAAATCTGACATTTCCCTCTCCATGGGTGGCACCATAATAACACGCAGGCAGCAGGCTCGCTGTCTGGGTGTTATGTTTGACACCAATCTCTCCTTCACTTCCCATATACAATCTCTTGCCTGCTCGTGCCGCTTACACCTAAAGAACATCTCTAGAATCCACCCTTTTCTCACCATGGAAACCACAAAAACCCTCACTGTCACATTGATCCACTCCCGCCTGGACTACTGTAATGCTCTATTAATTGGCCTCTCCCTCACTCGACTTTCCACTCTTCAGTCTATTCTTAATGCAGCAGCCAGGGTCATCTACCTGGCTAATCGGTGTTCAGATGCAGCCGCTCTTCGCCAGTCATTACACTGGCTGTCCATTCATTAAAGGATCCAATTCTAAGTACTTGTTCTTACCCACAAAGCTCTTCATAGTGCAGCACCCCCTTACATCTCCTCCCTTATTGCTGTCTATCGGCCTAACTGACCGCTGCGCTTTGCAACTGACTTTTGACTAACCTCTGCACTAATCCGTACCTCCCACTCCCGTCTCCAAGACTTCTCCCGTGCTGCACCAATCCTCTGGAATGCTCTACCCCAAGAAATTAGGACCATCCACAATTTGCATAGTTTTAGGCGTGCTGTCAAAACATATTTTCTCAGAGCAGCCTACCATGTTCCCTAATCACTGTCAGTTATTTTATGTGTAAGGGCGTGTGTAGCTCATTCACTATCTCCATCTATCCCCACTCCCTCAAGATGTCTGGACCATCATTGTAAATACATCATTGTAAATAAGCTCATGTACTTTATATCTCCCCCACCTCATTGTAGATTGTAAGCTCTCACAAACAGGGTCATCTTATTGTGCTTTAGTTATTATATCGTTAAAGTTGTTACTTATGTCTTGCGTTTGAAACTGTTAAACTGTAAAAGCGCTGCGGAATATGTTGATGCTATATAAATAAAGATTATTATTATTATTATGAGGGGGCTGCATTATATTCTATCAAGGACCATGGGGAGTGCATTATGCTGTATGAGAGCTGCATTATACTGTATCAAGGACTATCTGTCCCCATCGTTCTTCCTCAGCCAGTGTAAAGAAACTTGGAACAAGCGTCAATCAGCTTCAATGCCATCGATCATGCTCGTTTAATGGCCTGAACTCTGTGCCTGTAAATACAGCCAAAATGTTTGTGTGATGTGGAATATGTGAACATTTGAGGCCCCACTTTAAACTTCTGCCCAGGGCCCCACTTTCTCTAAAATCGGCCCTGTCACCATGCAAGAGGTTCAGTCCCTGGGTTTCCTAGTGTCTGTGGCAGGTTACAAATTGAAAAGGAAAAAAGAAATTAATATCAAATGGATGAGGGAGGCATATCTAAAGAAGATTATAATGCAGTTTGCAGGGGTTAGAGGACAACCGTTAGAAGAGGTAAAGCCAGTAAAGAAATAAGGCTTGGAAGGGAAACCAAAAGTAGTAAAAATGGATTTGGGGGGTATGTCGAAAGCAAAAGAAAAGTCAAAGATGCTATAGGATTTTTACAGGATGAAAAGGGTGAAGTGGTCAAAAATGATGCTGAGAAGGCCGAACTTTTAAATTCCTATTTTGCATCTGTGTTCTCTAAGAAAGCAATTGTAACATTAACTGATCTTCATTGTGCCATCGAAGGAATAAAAGAATACACACTATCCATAAACAGAGAGATGGTGAGGGAACATTTAGCTACCGTAATTTAAATTAATTTAAATAATCTGGTCCAGATGAATTACATCCTAGGTTGTTTAAAGAGTTAGCAGAGGAAATTGCAGAACCACTACCCAGAATCTTTGAAAAATCCTGGAAAGAAGGAGAAGTCCCAGAAGATTGGAAAAGGTCAAATGTTCTCCCTATCTCCAAAAAAGCAAAGCAGATGGAGACAGGCAATTACAGGTCATTGAGCCTTTCTTCTATTCCAGGAAAGTTATTAAACAGCATGTTTGTAAGTAATTGGATAAGAATACAGCAATTAACCAAAGCCAGCATGGGTTTGTAGCAAACAAGTCATGCCAGACTAATCTAATACCCTTCTATGATGGAATCACTGACTGCATGAGTCAGTGAATTGATATAGCGTATCTCAACTTCAGTAAAGCATTTGATAAAGTAGCTTATACTATGCTTATTGAAAAAAATCAACAACTATGAGTTTGACTTGGCAACAGTTATTATTATTATTATTATACATTTTTATAGCGCCATTTATTCCATGGCGCTTTACATGTGAATACGGGGCAAATATAGACAAATACATTAAACATGAGCAGATAACAAGGCACACGAGTACATAAGGAGGGAGGACCCTGCCCGCGAGGGCTCACAGTCTGCAGGGGGTGGGTGAGGATACACTAGGAGAGGGAAGAGCTGGCTGTGCGGCTGTTCAGTAGGTTGAGGATCACTGCAGGCTGTAGGCTTGTCGGAAGAGATGAGTCTTCAGGTTCTTTTTGAAGGTTTCTATGGTAGGCGCAAGTCTGATGTGTTGGGGTAGAGAGTTCCAGAGTATGGGGGAAGCACGGGAGAAGTCTTGGATGCGGTTATGGGAAGAAGAGATGGGAGGGGAGTAGGTGTATTCAGGTGTATACAGTTAGGTGTATTCATAACTGACTCAGTGATCGTTCTCAAAGAGTGGTAATAAATGGTTGCACATCCAATTAGAAAAGTGTTTCAAGTAGGGTACCGCAAGGCTCTGTCCTGGCCCCAGTGTTGTTCAACATTTTTGTTCTAGATAAGGGAACTGAAGGATAACTAATCAAATTTGCAGACGATGCAAAGCTAGGAGATATAGCTAACACTAGTAGCATGAGACGGACTCTACAACCCACACAAGTGGCTCAGGTAGTGCAGCTCATCCAGCATGGTACATCAATGCGAGCTGTGGCAAGAAAGTTTGCTGTCTTTCAGCATAGTGCCCAGAGGCTGGAGGCGCTACCAGGAGACAGGCCAGTACACCAGGAGATGTGGAGGGTGCCGCCGTATGAGGGCAACAACCCAGCAGCAGAACCGCTACCTCAGCCTTTGTGCAAGGAGGAACTGAAGGAGCACTGCCAAAGCCCTGCAAAATGACCTCAAGCAGGCCACAAATGTGCATGTGTCTGATAATGCATGTGTGTGATAATCTAAGTGCCCAACATCCACAGATGGTGGTTGTGCTCACAGCCCAACACCTTGCAGGATGCTTGGCATTTGCCACAGAACATCAGCATTGGCAAATTCGCCACTGGCGCCCTGTGCGCTTTACAGATGAAAGCAGGTTCGCACTGAGCACATGTGACAGATGTGACAGAGTCTGGAGACATGGTTGAGAGCAATCTGCTTCCTGCAACATCCTTCAGCATAACCGGTTTGGCAGTGGGTCAGTATTGGTGTGGGGTGGCATTTCTTTGGAGGGCCGCACAGCCCTCCATATGCTTTCCAGAGGTAGCCTGACTGCCATTAGGTACCGAGATGAGATCCTCAGACCCCTTGTGAGACCATATGCTGGTGCGGTTGGCCCTGGATTCCTCCGAATGCAGGACAATGCCAGACCTCATGTGGCTGGAGTGTTTCAGCAGTTCCTACAAGATGAAGGCATTGAAGCTATGGACTGGCCCGCCCATTCTCCAGACCTGAATTCGATTGAACACATCTGGGACATCATGTCTTGCACCATCCACCAATGTCACGTTGCACCACAGACTGTCCAGGAGTTGGCGGATGCTTTAGTCCAGGTCTGGGTTGAGATCCGTCAGGAGACAATCTGTCGCCTCATCAGTAGCATGCCCAGGCATTGTAGGGAGGTCATACAGGCACGTGGAGGCCACACACACTACTAAGCATTATTTCCTTGTCTTGAGGCATTTCCACTGAAGTTGGATCAGCCTGTAACTTAATTTTCCACTTTGATTTTGAGCATCATTCCAACTCCAGACCTCCGTGGGATATTAGTTGTGATTTATGTTGATCATTTTTAGATTTTATTGCTCTCAACACATTCCACTATGCAATGAACAAAGATTTACAACTGGAATATTTCATTCAGTGATATAGGATGAGGGATTTTAGTGTTCCCGTTGTTTTTTTGAGCAGTGTATATGTTTATATATATGTATACATATACACAACTGTATATTATAAAGTTTTCATGACAGAAATTTCTAAATATATTTAAGAATATTCTATAAATTGCCTTCCTCTAACAATACATAAAGGGTACAAGGGATCAACTTGTGTGTGTTCTAATTCATTTGCATCATGTATGCACGCATCATTCGTTTTTTTATTTATTGAAATATGCGGGTGGTATTTTGATATTTTGTCACAAATGGTTTACATAACATTATTATAACTTTTCCATGCAACTTTTGTGCTTTAAAATAATGAGGGAGATTTTACAGGATGGTCTATGTAGCAACTATCTTTCAATCTCATAGCTTTCTGTAATGGTTTGGTCAGTTGTGTTTGATCATTTCACTGCAGAAATGGTTGCATTTGATAACTGGCTTCAGGTTGTGATTTTAAGTGGGAATCCAACTGCACCACTTTTTTAGCTTTATCTACTATATAAAGATGAATGTGTGTATGTGTGTGTGTGTGTGTGTATGTGTGTGTGTGTGTATGTCCGGGATTGGCATCTGCACCGTCGCAGCTACAGCCACAAAATTTTGCACAGTCACACGTCTGGACCCCGAGAGCGTCATAGGCTATATTGTGAGGCGAAATTTTAACCCCGCGTGTTCCAATTCACCAAACAATTTTGCCCCTATCTACATAATGGGGAAAAAAGTGAAAGGAAAAGTGTTGGAAGCGTCGCAGCTACAGCAACAAAATTTTGCACAGTCACACGTCTGGACCCTGAAGGGGCATAGGCTACGTTGTGAGGTGAAATTTTAACCCCGCGCTTTCCAATTCACCAAACAATTTTGCCCCTATCTACATAATGGGGAAAAAAGTGAAAGAAAAAGTGTTGGAGGCGTCGCAGCTACAGAAACAAAATTTTGCACAGTCACACATCTGGACCCTGAGAGCGTCATAGGCTACGTTGTGAGGTGAAATTTTAACCCCCGCGCTTTCCAATTCACCAAACAATTTTGCCCCTATCTACATAATGGGTAAAAAGTTAAATGAAAAGTGTTGGAGGCGTCGCAGCTACAGCCACAAAATTTTGCACAGTCACACGTCTGGACCCTGAGAGCGTCATAGGCTATGTTGTGAGGTGAAATTTTAACTCCACGCTTTCCAATTCACCAAACTAATTTTCCCCTATCTACATAATGGGGAAAAGTGAAAGGAAAAGTGTTGGAGGCAAATTGACAGCTGCCAGATGTGGACAAGGGGGACTTAAAGAATGAGAGCGATGGCGCCAAAGAGTATTTACCGATCAGTTGCTAAGGTGGGGCCCCGACATGAGATACTCACCACACATGGGGATATGAACACACACACAAAATGCGCCACACACTACCACGTGCTTGAACACATATACCACCCTCAGCACACATTTCACCACACATACACCAACCTCGCCACATAAAAGTCCAAACACAAAAGTCGCCGCTCAAAACTCGCCACGCGCAAAACTCGCCACATGCAAAAACTAGGCTCACGCAAAACTCGCCACAAGTGCAAAACTCACCTCATGGAAAACTCGCCACACGCAAAACTTGCACACGCGGAAAAATTGCCACATGCACAAAATTTGCAACACATGCAAAAGTTGCCTCACACAAAACTTGCACATACTCAAAAGGCACCAGACATAAAACTCACCACGCGCAAAACTCGCCATGCGCAAAACTTGCTGCACACAACTTGCTACACTAACCTGTTACATGCAACTCGACACACAAAAAGTTGCTACACGCATGTTGCCACACAAAACTCATCTCACAAAAGTCGCTACATGCATGTCGCCACACACAACTCAACACACACAACTTGACAAATAGAAACTCGCCCTAAAACACACACAAGTCTGGTATTAGCCTTCAAAAATAAAAATCTGATTAATAAGCAGACAAACTACAAGAGCAACAAATGTACCATATAGGAAATACAGCAGCTGTCAGTCACATGACCTGTCTATTATGTGTATGTGTGAGCTAATATATACTGCCAGGGGGAGGGCTTCCTGTTGGCTGGGGATTTATCAGGCTGCCAATTTATCTTACAAATACTGAGGTAAAAATACTGAGCAAATAACGTGTTAACGAGGTCTAATACAGGAGATCAAACAGGTATATACTATATACAGGGGAGATGACACACAGATATATACTATATACAGGAGAGATAGCACACAAGTATATACTATATAGAGGAGGAGATGACATACAGGTACATACTATTTACAGGAGGAGATGACATACAGGTTTATACTAAATACAGGAGGAGATGACACACAGGTATATACTATATACAGGAGCAGATTACCTACAGGTATATACTATATACAGGAGGAGATGACATACAGGTATATGCTATATATAGAAGATGACATATAGGTATATACTATATACAGGAGGAGATGACACACAGATATATACTATATACAGGGGAGATGACACACAGGTATATACTATATACAGGAGATGACATACAGGTATATACTATATATAGAAGGAGATGACATACAGGTATATACTATATATAGGAGGAGATGACATACAGGTATATACTATATATAGGAGGAGATGACATACAGGTATATACTATATATAGGAGGAGATGACATACAGGTATATACTATATACAGGGGAGATGACACACAGCAGGTATATACTATATATAGGGGAGATGACATACAGGTATATACTATATACAGGAGAAGACATACTGGTGTATACTATATATAAGGGAGATGACAAACATGTATATACTGAGGTGAAAATGAGAGGTGTGAGGTGAAAATGAAAAGGTGTGAGTGCAAAATGAGAGGAGTGAGGGAAAATAGTGTAGTGATTGGAAAATGACAGATGTGAGGTCGAAATGACAAGTGTTGGGGGGATGAGAGGAGTGAGGGAGAAAATGAGAGGTGTGAGGGAGAAAATGAGAGATGTGAGGGGGGAAAATGAGAGGCGTGATGGGAAAATAAGAGAAGTGACGTGCTATAACTAACCACAGATATTTACTATGCTCAGGCAACGCCGGGCTCTTCAGCTAGTTTTTTAATATTTTTAGAAAAATTTTGCTTGAAATTGTTTGTAAAAATTTTTAAAGTGCTTTTAGCTGATGTGTTACAAATTATTGAATTGTGAACATCAATGTCTGTGTCAGCTATAGAAGTAGAATGTGGAGATTGGGATGACTATAAACCACCGTCAACCAGTCCAGTTATGTCTTGATACCACATCAAGCACTTAGAACTGAAGAAATAGTTTCCAGCTTTAGAAAACATGGAAAATAAATCAGCCGAGCAAGCCCTGCTGTAAATTCTTTTTCTATGAAGAATAAGTGCTTCACAAAAATTATAATTCTGTTGAAACCAGCATGGCAAGTGCAATCATGAATTTACAAGACAAATAGCACTGCCTGCAATGGGAGCGGGCAGCAGCTGTTTAGCTGAAGGCTTCCATAGCATTCCTCCTTGTACATGGACTTAGAAAACCTTGAACACTAAACTTTGCCAAAGCTCGGACAAATGAAAACAGATCAAGAAAAGTTACTCTGTGGATAATTGAATTTAATCTTTCCTGTTGTTCTTGTCTGTTTTCACCCTGTCATTATTTATTTTATTTTCTAACAACTACACTGCAGGGTGAGATCGCACATTCTACAATTGATTTTAAACTTATTCTCTGAAATCTGCTAAAGAACTATGTAAAATGTAGAACTTGGCAGCTATCAGGCACTTGGGCTGATTTACTGAAATTGTCTATTTTTTGATAATGTAAGCATAGATGATACAGTCCTAATAGTCAGCAAATTTATCCTGAGTGATATGCTTTCACTCAGGATCTTATACTTAAAAACTTGCACATAGCAATGAAAAATGTGTGCATCTTATAGCTCAACAAAGTCAAGGCCTCTTCATTGGAAACTTTTACCATGTGTGTAGAAAGATGCCAAAATCTGTGCTTTTTGTCGCAATTCTTTCATAAAGTTGTCTAAATAATTAGCATAAGTATTTTATTCCTTCAACTACTTTCATTTTTGAACAATAATAATAATAATAAATCTACCCCATTGTGTGTTAAAGAGAAGGCATTTGTGGTCATGATCCACATATTTGCTACTCTCCTGTTCCTTCCAGTGCGATGCAGCTCCAGACTTTTCTTCCTTTCCCTATTGCCAGCTCCACCTGTCCTAGTAGGCAACAGATTACTATGGTATTCTGGCATGCCCTAAAAGTGTCATCATTCATAGCCCTTTAAAGCCAGCTCAGGCATATGTGCACAGCCTGAGTATTCAGAAAGTAGTGCATGTTGTTTTCTCCTACATCGGAAGTCCGATGTCTCAGAGTTACCCTTGACAATGCCCTGCCCTTCAAACAGCACCTTCAAACTCTTAACAACCTCCTGCCTCCTACAACTCAAAAATGTTTCCAGAATCCATCCATTGCTCAACCCTGAAAGCTATATAATTTTAGTGCATGCCCTCATCATCTCCCACCTTGACTACTGCAATATCCTCCCAGCTAACACTGTTGTACCTCTCCAGTTCCTTTGTTAGGGTACCGTCACACAGTGGCATTTTGATCGCTACGACGGCACGATTCGTGACGTTCCAGCGATATATCCGTGACGTTCCAGCGATCTCGCTGTGTCTGACACGCTCCTGCGATCAGGGACCCCGCTGAGAATCGTACGTCGTAGCAGATCGTTTGAAACTTTCTTTCGCCGTCTAGTGTCCCGCTGTGGTGGCATGATCGCATGGTGTAACAAAGGTGTGCACGATATTGTATACGATGTGCACATAGTAACCGACGGCTTCTACATCGCACATACGTCATGAAATTATCGCTCCAGCGTCGTACATTGCAAAGTGTGACAGCAGTCTACGACGCTGGAGAGATATTGTTACGATGCTGGAGCGTCACGGATCGTGCCGTCATAGCGATCAAAATGCCACTGTGTGACGGTACCCTTACTCTGCTGTCCGATCAATCCACCTCTTTCCTCACTACTCCTTCACTTCACAAATCTATGAATCCCCTCATTGGCTTAAAATTGCCCAAGGAATTTAAGTGAAACTGCTAACATTGACCATAATCTGTCTCCTCCGTATACCTTTGAAATTTCCCAATATCTATGTATTTTTAAAATACCACAAGGTCCTTTTTTCCCATTTTTTGGCAGGTTATACTATTGTATAAGAACCATTTTGAGTTTATGTTAGTTTTCAATCTTTACAATTTAAATTTTGTGGTTACAAACAGTGGTAATATGCACTGTCGAACTGATGTCAATGCTGCAGCCAAAATAATAAGACAGCAGTTCAGAGCCAGCACTGGATCCTTGGAGGGTTAGCACCAGCTGATTTGTCATTTTACATTGCAGGAAATATTTGCAGTTCATTTTTATAAAAGTAGAAAAACCCTGTAAAATAGTACAAGTGTGGGTTATGGGCCTTGGCCAGACATCCAGCCTGGTCCACTGTGGCATCCAGTCTTCATTTCTGTTCTAATAATCCTTGACCTGGCATTCTGGTCAAGATGTGCACCGTGCCACTACAGCATGACATCACAATGCTTGTTAAGCTCTATGGACACCCGGAAAGCCAGACTATGGGCCTGGCACAGAAAATAATATCATCTACCATGGAGGCCTGGTGGGGATGCTGGACCAAGGCAATGTGAATCAAATTGCTCATCTCAAGTAGTTCCCATGCCCTGCTATAGTAGTCCCTCAAAGTAATACTCTTAGAATATCTTAGCTTTACTTATATAAAACTGTAAATGAGCTTGAAAGGGAACCTGTCACATCATATTCTGAAGGCAAAATAAAGTAGAGTGGAATGAGCTGAGTGGATCGAAATATAGTTTTGTGGGAAAAGATTCAGTATCACTTGTAATTTATTCATTTAGATGCCTGATTTTTTATACTGAAAAGTCTAATGGGTGGCCTGTATGAGTGATTGACAGCTTTCCTTCTATAACTGGACATATAGAGGTAGCTATCAATCACTAAGTACAACCCAACACTGCACTACCAAACTGGGATTTACATTAATCAATTCCAAATTGGACTGAATCTTTTTTTGTTAAAGCTACATTTCAATCTACTCAGCTTCTCCTGCTCTATAACATGATGCCTGCAGACAAAGCAAAATGTTCAACATGGCAGGTTCCCATCAAAGAAAGTACTATTAACAGTAGAGATGAGCTAATAGAGATTATGTAAATCAATTTCATGTTGTATATTGGTAATTTTGATGGACCCTACGAATTAAAACATTGCAATTAAAGTAGCTTAAATAACCAAAAATGCCAGCTGTAGTTTTACACAATGTGAAAGTTTGTATCAGCCAGAGAAGGCTGACATGACCTCAGGCTTGGTCGGGTGGGCTTTTCGATAATGCATTGCAACTAAGACATCATATGGTACAGCAGAATCAGTCAGTAAGGACTATCATATAGGCAGCATGGTGGCTCAGTGGTTAGCACTGTTGCTATGCAGAACTGGTGTCCTGGGTTCAAATCCCACCAAGCACAACATCTGCAAGAAGTTTGTATATTCTCCCAATGTTTGCATGGGTTTCCTCCGGATTCTCCGGTTTCCTCCCACATTCCAAAGACAAACTGATAGGGAACATGATGGCTGCAAACTATGATGACGTTATATTATATATTATAAGCAAAACATAATAATAAATAAATCATAGCATCTATGAAAGAAAAACTAGGGAATGCACCAGCCAACTTGGGTTGAATCCGGACAGTGATAGGAGTCACAGCTCACAGCTTAACGAGACAGAAGAGTAATCCATAAAATACTGAATAAATGGTAAACAATGGTAAACAGCAGTGGAGAACAGTTTTCAATCGGTTCACCCATATCCATCAATGTTGCTGTTACCTTGTTAATAATAAGCCTGTGTTTGAATTAAAATGATTGATGAGTGATAGGCCATGTGCCCACGATTCGGAGATAGCACATGTTCGCTTCATCCAAAGTGCGGCCTTCTATTGAACGCAGGTAAACCCGCATGTGTTCACTGAACCATTCAATACATTTCTATTGATGAAATTGCCATGCTGCGGTCATGATAGACATGCCACATTTTAGTGTCTGCGGGTCATTGCTGCATAAATACGCAGCGTCAAAAACGCAGCGTCAAAGCCGCAGCTGTTCCTGATTGTGGCCACAAACCCTTATATACAACTAAAAGTTAAAAAAATAAATCATGACTATTAAAAGTCAGAAATGTACTAGTTTTTTACAACTAATCAACATAGAGAGCATGGGAAAATTGTCTTGACCATATTCCTGGGTGAGTTTCATTAGTTTCATGAGGATGCTAAATTGTTCAGTAGCAACTCAGGACAAATTTTTGACCCCATTTTTCACCCTCACCCGGTCAATGTACAGTTCTTGCAGTTAATGCAGTGTTTTCATACTTGGCATACCTTGACAAATGACCCCCAAAGAATTTAAAGATTGATTGTGGTTTCCAGTTACACTGAAGAATTTACAAGTAACTTCAAGGTTGCATTGATCTGGACTGAGTTAGAAACTCTTCCACAGAACAATTCACTATGGTGACAATATACGTAACACAGTGAAACATCAATATTTCCCAGATATCGATAGCTGCATAAAGGATTGTGAGCGTAGTATGTAACGAGAATGAAAAAAAGGAGACAAGAGGAGGCAGTGTGTGAGTGAGAAATACAGTATCTCAGATCCGTCTAAATAGGACTGTGACTTTGATGCCCCCTGGCTGCCCTCATGCAATTCGTCTGAAAAGGTCTGTTTCTGTGATGAGCTCTTTTTCTGTCTATAAGGCTGCATTTTCCACTTTAGTGTTGGTAGGAGGGAGGAAGCAAAGATTGATGCTTGGACTAAGTTGTAATTAAGGCTATACAAATCATGCCGCTGCAGGAAGGATGCCCTATCCACTCACTGTGTCATTTTCTCATATATATATATATTATTACATTATTTGATTTCTACCTATCAATGACAGTTCAAAGATAGCCTACTAATTAAGCTGGTATCCTTGTCACAGGTTCATTTCTATATAGGCTGGCTGTCAAACAATTTCAATGAGAACTTCACTTCTGATTTTAATGGTTTATTGACAAGGCATCATTACAGCTCAAGTTTTGTATAAAGTTAAGCTGTCAACTTTCAGTCAATGGGAGCAGATACTGGTGACCACAGATGATGGGGAACAGGATTTTTGTATATTACCATGGGAATATATAGACTTATATCAATAAGGACAAATAGTATATCTAGTGATAATTAGTGTTGAGCATTCCGATACCGCAAGTATCGGGTATCGGCCGATACTTGCGGTATCGGAATTCCGATACCGAGATCCGATATTTTTGTGATATCGGGTATCGGTATCGGAAGTGTAAAATAAAGAATTAAAATAAAAAATATTGTTATATTCACCTCTCCGGCGGCCCCTGGACATCAGCGGGAGGATCCGGCGTCCGGCACGGCTTCTTTCTTCAAAATGCGCGCCTTCAGGACCTGTGGAATGACGTCCCGGCTTCTGATTGGTCGCGTGCCGCCCATGTGACCGCCACGCGACCAATCAGAAGCCGCGACGTCATTCCTCAGCTAAAGTCCTAGAATGAGCGCCTTCTAGGACCTGAGGAATGACGTCGCGGCTTCTGATTGGTCGCGTGGCGGTCACATGGGCGGCATGCGACCAATCAGAAGCCGGGACGTCATTCCACAGGTCCTGAAGGCGCGCATTTTGAAGAAAGAAGCCGTGCCGGACGCCGGATCCTCCCGCTGATGTCCAGGGGCCGCCGGAGAGGTGAATATAACAATATTTTTTATTTTAATTCTTTATTTTACACTTTAATATGGATCCCAGGGCCTGAAGGAGAGTTTCCTCTCCTTCAGACCCTGGGATCCATGAGGATACATTCCGATACTTGATGTCCCATTGACTTGTATTGGTATCGGATATCGGTATCGGCGATATCCGATATTTTTCGGGTATCGGCCGATACTATCCGATACCGATACTTTCAAGTATCGGACGGTATCGCTCAACACTAGTGATAATGTATTTAGGGACATTGCCATCTTCACACATTTTACGTTTGAACTGTAATCTCTTCATTAGGATAAGTGCACACGTTAAGTATTTGCAGTAGACATTTCTGCACCATTTCTGCATCTGGCAGGAAAAAACCCTGCCTAAAATAGGCAAGATATTTACACATTTTTGAGGCTTTTTTACATGCATTTTTGGTGCAGATATTCCCCCACTCCTTAGTATGGGTGAAATCTGACATTAAAAGAATTGACATGCTGCAGATTTAAAGCTGCTTCAAATCTGCAAGGAAAAATTAAGCAAATGGTGCATGACCGCATATGCCGAATACGGTTTTCCTTCGGGCGTAAACCTAAATATCGACAAACCCCAACATACTGTCCCAACCAATTCCTTGAATAAAACACAACCATTTATGTTCTTTGGATATTTTGGCCACAGCGGCCAACTTTTATTAACAAAAATTAACATAAACAGTATTACAAACAGTATATAAATTTGAGGGGAGGGTTCTTGGAGCTAAAAAGATCTGGCAAAAACCCCAAAATAAAGATCGACCACCATGTTACCCTCAGCCGTACATCACCAGCTCAAGGGCACCATACATTTTGTTCCGGGAAGAGAAAAACCACCAACAGCTCCCAGGGTAAAACCCCGTCCAGAGCCCATACCAAAATGCCAGATCAAATCCCACACCATTTTCAATACCTGTAATTATGTTACAATTCCTTCCCCCTACCAATCAGCATCAACTCCAAGAACCCCCACCCTCGCACCAACACCGCCACTGTGACAATAACACGAATAAAGATATGCAAAAGTATACCCAACATTCCTCTGTCATAAGTATACACATATATATATATACACATCCAATTTATCCTTTTTTTTACGATAACATATATAAATATATATATATATATATATATATATATATATATGGAACCCCCCCTATGAAACCTCCAGGCAAAAACATAAAGGGAAGGGTGGGTCGGTCTGCTTCCTCAGGGTATATGGGATGAAATGGCGTTTTTTCCCGCACTTTTCCTCCCCAGATCCCCCCCTTCCTTATAGCTCCTCCCCCCGCTAAGATCCACCTATCAAAACCCATTAGCATTATTTGAAAAACCACCTGGCCAAATGCAGTCATCGGGGGCCTCCATATAGCTGCGCCCTACTCCTGCCCTCGTCTTGACCGCATATGCTGAATACGGTTTTCCTTCAGGCGTAAACCTAAATACCGACAAACCCCAACATACTGTCCCAACCCATTTCTTGAATAAAACACAACCATTTATGTTCTTTGGATATTTTGGCCAGAGCGGCCAACTTTTATTAACAAAAATTAACATAAACAGTATTAAAAACAGTATATAAATTCGAGGGAAGGGTTCTTGGAGTTAAAAAGAACTGGCAAAAACCCCAAAATGAAGATCGACCACCATGTTACCCTCAGCCGTACATCACCGGCTCGAGGGCACCGTTCAACCCGTTGCGGGAAGAGAAAAACCAACAGCTCCCATGGTAAAACCCCGTCAAGAGCCCATACCAAAATGCCAGATCAAACCCCATACCATTTTCAATACCTGTAATTATGTTACAATTCCTTCCCCCTACCAATCAGCGTCAACTCCAAGAACCCCCACCCCCCCACCAGCCACGAACAGCCCTGACCACCTCAGGCTCGTGAGTGCCCCAACGCCACCAATGCTCTCTCCACCCCTTCTTGTAATGCCAAAGTCCACAAATCAATCCCAATTGCATTTAAGTGAACTCCATCCTCCAACCAGTAATTACCAACCCCTGATTCCAATTCAAAATGCCTAATGCTAATACCCCCATTTCTGGATACGAAACCCGACACTGCCCTGTTTAATTTCACCCTAGCTCTGTTAATCCCCTTCAAAGATCTAGCCACCCTCCACCTTTTCCTAGGCATAATAAATATCCGACCACACAGTCAACACCCCCAGAAACGATGTCCACAATCTCAATAGGTCGAACCGTATATCTCTAATTAACTCTCTAACCGGCCACACCCCAAAATCATTCGAACCCATATGCATCACCAAAATGTCAGGCTGTCTATCCAAACGAACCGCCCTGGAGAATTCAGAAAGAATCCTACTCCAAACCATCCCTCTAAATCCCAACCATCGAATGACAACTTGCTGCCTGTTAAAACTCAGTTGCCTACCGTCCAGCCTCACATCAGCACGAATCGCCCCCCAATGCACAAACGAATGTCTGAAAATCCAGGCTAAATAGGGAGAACCACCTGCAACAAAATACATAAAACAATCAACTTCAACACAATATCCTGATGTGCTAACCAATATTTCAATGACGCACATAAGTTAAGTAACGGTCTGAAGTCCACCTACCAATTCTCCTTATCGCATCCACACCCAAGCCCAGACTATCCGCCTCCGATGCAGCCCCGATCCTAAAAGAGTGCGACCCAAACATATCTGGGGGAAGGCCCAACTCCTGCAAATCCCTTTTCAATACCGCAATAAACTGAAAACGAGACAGAAATGCCCCCCAGCGTGACACAACTAAGGGCCTACTCTGCCTGACCACAAGTGCCAATACATCTCCAGACACCCTCTCGGGCACATCAACGACCCCCTAACACTCCCCAAAACCACCCGTTTACCCCTTCCAAATTGATCAGTCTTCGAACGCCGAATCCAAAAAACAATACCCCCGGTCCAAAATTCCACATCCTCTGCCAACAAACCGCCTGCCGTAGACCTGGAGCCTGACACAAGCTCACCAACTCGCATGGCCCCAAAAAAGGCTAAAGAAAAAGCAAGTTGAAACAATGCCAACTCAAAATTGGAACAACAAATCATCTCCAAAACTCTGCCCAACCTTTCTAAAAGGCTGAACGAAATTGGACGACGCTTATCAAGCGTCTGATTGCCTCTCCTAAAACCCCTAAGTGCCTGTGTAACCAAAAAATGTTTTGTAACATCTTGCAACTTAAAAGCAAAAGCAAGTCCAGCCACGAATTTATTAACTTAAGAAATTGACCAACCTACCTCGGCCGCCTTGCCAATTAAGAATAACTCCGCCAACATCGTATCTTCCGAACACCAAATCACCGCAACAAGACACCCAACTTTGCCATACCCGCCACGAGGCTTCGTATGATGACCAGGTTTGGCTTATAGCAGACTCTTGAATCAACCGTCCTGCTTGTCCATAATCACGTTCCATAGATGCAAAGGACATTCCTCTCCCGAGACCTCCGCATCTGGCGCCAATTCCCGAAACCGCTCCCACTGGAAAGGAGACAATGCATCCGCTATTGAATTCTGAACACCTGGCACATGAACCACAGAAATACAAGCATTCAACTCCAAACACCTGAGAACCAGCTCCCTCACCAACTTAATCACAGGGGGAGACGAAGCCGATAAGCTGTTAATCACCGACACCACGCTTATATTGTCACAATGAAAACAAATCCTCCTGTTAGTGAACATTTCCCCCCAATGGAAACCGCCACAACAATAGGAAGCAATTCTAACAAAGCCACGTTTTTCATAAGGCCCAACTTCCTGCAAGGCTCCGGCCATCATCTCACACACCACCTTCTCTTGCAATAGGCCCCATAACCAGCCGCACCAGCTGCGTCCGTGTATATTTCACAGTCAAAATTGGTTAATATCTCCTGTTGAATCAATGACAGCCCATTGTAATTTTCCAAAAAACGTTGCCACACTATCAAATCGTCCCTATGCTCCTTATTCAAATGAATGAAATGGTGAGGCGCCTTCACCTCTGCCATCGCCACCGACAACCTGCGACAAAATATCCTGCCCATGGGCATGATCCTTCACGCAAAATTCAACCTGCCCAACAAACACTGCAACTCTTTCAAAGTCAACTTCCACATGTTCCTAGCTCTATCCACCTCTTGTTGCAGCAGGGCCAGCTTGTCATCTGGTAACCGACACTCCATTCTCTACAAATCAATTAGAATAACCAAAAAACTCAAAACTGTACTAGGACTTTCCATCTTCTCCTTTGCTAACGGAACCCCAAAATGCTCAGCAACCCAAAACATGGCCGTTAATGCATTCCTGCACACTGGTGAATCAGGCGGACCAATAACCAAAAAATCATTCATATAATGAATAATTGACTGAATTCCAGCAACATCCCTTACCACCCACTCCAAGAATGTACTGAACATCTCAAACAAATAACAAGATATTGCGCAACCCATTGGCAAACATCTATCCAAATAGTAACCACCATTCCAAAAACAACCTAACAACGGAACACTATCTGGGTGTACCGGAAGCAAGCGGAAGGCCGATTCAATATCCGTTTTTGCTAATAAAGCTCCAGGGCCGTGCCTCCTCACCCACTGTACTGCCGCATCAAATGAATTGTATGTTCTCTCCGTGTTTGCGTGGGTTTCCTTGGGGTACTCCGGTTTCCTCCCACATTCCAAAGACATACTGATAGGATATTTAGATTGTGAGCCCCATCGGGGACAGTGATGATAATGTGTGCAAACTGTAAAGCGCTGCGGAATATGTTAGCGCTATATAAAAATAAAGATTATTTATTTATTATTTATAAGTATATTCCACAAAGCATAACTCCTGGGCGATGCCATCATTCACCAACAGGCCTTTTGGGTATGACAAATGCTGAATCAACCGAAATTTATTTGGCTCTTTTTTGGGCACCACCCCAAAAGGGGAAACAACCATCCCTTCAGTCGACGGATGCAAAAACGGACCAGCCATCCTACCCAGCTCCACTTCTTTTTTAAGCTAAACATCAACAACCTCGGCATGCAACATTGCCAACCGCAAATTCTTAATCAAGAAAGGAATTTCGTGACCCGGAGCAGAATCCTAAAACCGTCTGCAAAACCATGAAAAATAACACCGGCTTTCACGTGATCCGGGTACCTATTTAGAAAGGGGGCCATCTCTTGAAGCCTCACCGGGCTCTCTCCCTTGACCGGCACCCATCGATGGCTTTCCCTTACCTTTTTTGAAACATTTTGAGGTCCCGTGGGAGCTTCCGTTACAATGGGAACACACATGCTTAAACTTACAGGTATTCCCGTATTTACACAGGGTGTCATTAAACTGCCAGCATGTTCCGGATTTTTCCTTTGATCCCTGTGCCCCCTGACTACCGCCTGTTGGTTGCCTCCACCTCACCCCCTGTGAAAGGACTGCCCATGCCTGGCTGGGGCCATAACCTTCAACCAGAGCCCTATATCCTTTTGATCCCACCTAATTTCCAGCCTCACTGCCTTCCTCTGCCTAAACTGCTCATCTTACCGCAGCCATGTCTGACCACCATAGGTACGATGCGCTTCCCCAGTTGAGTCCAAATAACAAAACAATCCCAAGCAATTCTCAGGCGACTTTTCCCCACCACACTCGCCAATATCGCAAAAGCCTGCAACAAATTCACAAATGTCTGCGGACTTAATCTCCACCTCCGCTTCTCCTCCTCCTCCTTTTTGCTATCATCTTTCTTCCCTTTATCTAAATTAAACTTTTTAAGGGGAGAAGGGAAAAAATTTCCACATACTCATCCTGCCAAATCTTCTCTTTTACCTCCTTCTTCAAATGAGCTCCCAAAGACCCTTCAAAGCAAACATAAACTTCCCCTTTTCCTCTGTCATCTAATTTAACAGTATCCCCTTTTTCCTTTTCCGTCTGAACCGAAACCGAAACAACTGAGGATGCGACCTCTGCTACCAGACCAGGACTCACCAAAAAACTTCCCGATCGGGGCTCTCCCCCCTGCCCTGCCATCCATGCCCCCACTGGCGACGTAATGGCCCCAGTTGCCGCCTCGCCATCTATCCTCCGCAGAATTTGCGACATACTATGCAAGATGTCCTGCAGGCCTGGCACCTCCGCCACAATAGGCCCACCCAGCTGCCGCTCCCCACTCCTTACCACCTGACCCCCCCCTAGCCTCCTGCAACCTGGCCCCTGCGGGCAACAAACAAGACATGGAATCATACTCACTCAGCTGCGCGAGTGCTGTGTCCCCACCAGCTGAACCTCCGGATCCCCATTGCTCGGTCCCTCTGTGATGATCGCTGCCAGCCGCCAACTCCTCCTTATTTTGCAGTTGCCCCAGGCCCACGCCCCTGGCCTCCTCGTCCCCAGGTGGGAACCGAGCATGTTGATACCGCGGGACTGCCGCACTTCCCTGACTACAGCCAGTGCCCCCGGCTTCCTCATCACCAGAGAGGGTCCGGGTGTATGAAGCTCTCCGCACTGCAGACCTCGCAGTCGACCGGGACTGGTCTTGATGAGCAGACCCGGATGGGCCAGCCCGGTCGTAAACTCTCCCTCGCTGACCGGCAGGCAGCTCGACATTGCTGCCCGCCTCTCCAACATCCCTTTGCCGATTGTCGCATTCACGCAGCGATGGGGGTCCCTGCTGATGCCTGCCTGCAGATTGTCGGTGCCAGGTGCTGTTCCCGGCAGGCCCACTGGGGGGAGCGGCGCTGGAGGTGCTTGCCGCATGTGATGTCTCTTGACTCCTGCTCGCCGCTGCTGCCGGTCCTGGTTATGTCCCTCCTCGTGCAGCTGCCGACCTCCCCCTGCGAGCGTGGACTGGGGGGATTCAGTGGGGGCGCATGATGCTTGCTCTGGCCGCACTTCCAGTCCAGCTCTCACTGGAGGAGCAGCGGTGTCCGGCGCTCACCGACAGGCACTTGCAGGTTGGGTGAGTGGATTCCTGCTGGAGCGGGTGCGGCGGGGGCCGCGCCGCTGCACTTACCGCCTGCAGGGTCCCTGGAGGGGCTCCGGAGCCTGCGTCTGCCACGCGCCGCCACCTCAGGAGACAGTTGTTCCGGGGGCCTGGTCCTCCTGCCCCTTGCACTCACTCCAGAGCATCCTGCCGTGCCAAGAATGGAGGACAGCTTGGCTTCGAGCCAACTCCCTCTCCTGGACCCAGCCACCTCCTGCAGCTGGGCCATCAATGCTTCCGCCAACTCCATAAGGTAGGCATCTGATTCCTCTGGGTATATGGGATGGAATGGCAGTTTTCCCGCACTTTTCCTCCCCAGATCCCCTCTCTTCCTTATAGCTCCTCCCCCCGCTAAGATCCACCTATCAAGATCCATTAGCATTATTTGAAAAACCTCCCGGCCAAATGCAGTCATGGGGGCCTCCATATAGCTGCGCCCTACTCCTGCCCCCATCTTGAGTTTTCAGAAATATCTTTTACTTTGCTGACATTATAAATTCTTTCCTTTTTTATGACAAATTTGCTTGTAAAAAACGAGTCAAAAATGTGACAAAACTGCAATCTGTGCACCGACCCTTAGTGTAAATAATGTCAATAATATAATGTGCATATGAACTATTAAATTGCTAAGCTTTTTTTAAATCCTTTAAATCATATGTGTCAAACTCTGGTGAGTATATTTGGCCTGCGACTCCGGGTGGGCCACCTGGCAGGCATCACCCTTTCCACTGTCTCGGCATCTTGCAGCTGCAGTAGATGCGCTACAGAGCCCGGAGCAGCAGGGGAATGAGAAGAGGTGAGTATTTTTTTTTTTTCATGTGGGGCTCCTTATTCTGTATAGAGCACTATGTGAGACCATTATACTGTATGTAGCACAATGTGTCACCATTATACTGTATGAAAGGCAATGTAGAGCCCATTATACTGCATGGAGGACTATGTGGGATGCATTATACTGCATGAAGGACTATATGGGGCCCTTTGCTCTGTATGAAATGCAAAGCAGGGCCCATTACACTGTGTGAAGAACTATGTGGGGCCACTATACTGTTTGAAGGCACAGCAGGGCCCATTATACTCTGTGGAGGGCTGCATAGGAATAACAGTTGGGAAATCATACTGTGATGTGGCCACCATACATTGCCAGTAAGGTTGTGGGGATACAGTAGGGTCATCATTTAGTGCATGTGGAGTGTACCATGGAGGAATTCACTGTGGTGGTATCTTACTTTGATTGGAGAGCACTTTTGTTGATGTCATACTTTATTATCTGCACTAGTCAAGTTTTTTTTTAATTTGCTTCCATATGTAAAGGTTAATCGTCATATTAGATGATAACAAAAAACTTCTTCCTCACTTGTGGACATTTTTTCTATAAATATAGGTTGGCCGGTGACTTATTTCAAGCTTTTAATTTTGGCCCTCTGTGTATTTGAATTTGACATCCCTGCTTTAAATGGGATTGGTTAGGGGAGTGGGATGTGATAAATTAAACACCTCAACTTGTAGGCCAGCTTGTCCAAAAAATGATCATACCTTTTTTCCCAAAACTTCATTTTGCTTATGTCTACGAAAAATAATTTTGATATGGTATGGAAGTATGATGCTTGTTGCACCATGGACACTCCTTCACTGTCCTAGCACCTTCTTTCAGCCAGTTAGGCTGCACCTCACCTCCTTGATTGACAACACTGGCTTCACTTTGGCTTGTCTTTCTTCTGATCTTTGCCATTTGTGGATGCACCGATATTGTGAGTATGTAAGCTTGTGTGCCAGTGGTCTATGTGCAGCTCCATCAAGTGCAGCTATTAAGTGCACATTTAAAATATACCAGAAATGTAATCCCATGGTAACATAGTAACATAGTAACATAGTTTTTAAGGTTGAAGGAAGACTTTAAGTCCATCTAGTTCAACCCATAGCCTAACCTAACATGCCCTAACATGTTGATCCAGAGGAAGACAAAAACCCCATGTGGCAACGAGTAAGCTCCACATTGGGGAAAAAAATTCCTTCCCGACTCCACATACGGCAATCAGACTAGTTCCCTGGATCAACACCCTAACAAGGAATCTAGTATATATACCCTGTAACATTATACTTTTCAAGAAAGGTATCCAGTCCCCTCTTAAATTTAAGTAATGAATCACTCATTACAGCATCATATGGCAGAGAGTTCCATAGTCTAACTGCTCTTACAGTCTCAGGTCTATGATTAAAAAGATCATCAGAAAGGTCTTTGTACTGTCCCCTCATATATTTATAAATTAACATAAGATCACCCCTTAGCCTTTGTTTTTCCAAACTAAATAGCCCCAAGTGTAATAATCTATCTTGGTATTGCAGACCCCCCAGTCCTCTAATAACTTTGGTCGCTCTTCTCTGCACCCGCTCTAGTTCAGCTATGTCTTTCTTATACACCGGAGACCAGAACTGTACACAGTATTCTAAGTGTGGTCGAACTAGTGACTTGTATAGAGGTAAAATTATGTTCTCCTCATGAGCATCTATGCCTCTTTTAATGCATCCCATTATTTTATTTGCCTTTGTAGCAGTTTCCTGACACTGGCCACTAAATGTGAGTTTGTCATCCACCCATACTCCCAGGTCTTTTTCATTGACGGTTTTGGCCAGAGTTTTAGAATTAAGCACATAGTTATATATCTTATTACTTCTACCCAAGTGCATGACCTTATATTTATCCTCATTAAAGCTCATTTGCCATTTATCAGCCCAAGCTTCTAGTTTACATAAATCATCCTGTAATATAAAATTGTCCTCCTCTGTATTGATTACCCTGCAGAATTTAGTGTCATCTGCAAATATTGAAATTCCACTCTGTATGCCCCCTACAAGGTCATTAATACATATGTTAAAGAGAAGAGGGCCCAATACTTACCCCTGTGGTACCCCACTGCTAACCGTGACCCATTCCGAGTGTGCTCCATTAAAACCCACCCTTTGTTTCCTATCCCTGAGCCAGCTCTTAACCCACTTAGACATATTTTCCCCTATCCACATTATTCTCATTTTATGTATCAACCTTTTGTGTGGCACCGTATCAAAAGCTGGTAGATAGCCTTCAATGTTACCACCCTTGATATGACCATTCACCATTCATCTGTCTCATTCACAGATATATCCTCTGTCTCCTGGATAGAATATCTCTGAAATCCATTGATTCCCATTAAAACCTGTATATTTGTCTATTTTTGGTCTGTGTCTTCATCTCCTGCTTTATAACTAGAAAAATACTCATACTAGCTCCTGTCTGTTAATTCATCCCCTCCTGTGATTCTCTGACATGTCTCAGTGTTGCTCCTCCCTTCTGTTTACACCTTGTTTCTTTATTGCACAGTTAAAGTGTTTAAACTTGGAAGCATAGGTCAATGCTGACTGTGGTCTATACAAAGCTCCATCAAGTTCAGCCATTAAGCACAAATTAGAAATATATCAGAAATGTACCAAATGGTCCTCCACAGTCACTCACATAGACAGACATACATTAGACCACCATCTACTCACTTTCTCATCCCTGTCTTCCTCACCTGCACCCACATTTACAGCAATAGCAACTAGCACATCTCTGCTGAAACCTCGCACACCTGGACATTCACACACTCTGACTCTATTCTACCACTGTTCTCCATATCTTCACTTCTTGAAACACACAGCGCTACCGTTTTCAAAAACACCACACTTGCATAAGCTATTGACTTGGTTGCCCCTCTCGTGCAACAAATACATAGATGACCCTGGCACTAAAACGCTTTAGCAAGTGTCCAGGTTTGGAGAGCAGAGCAAGAAGAAAAAGCACTTACAAGAAGACTTCACCAGTATAGCTCAACAAGAACAACAAGCGTATGCACAGGAAATGGGATCACCACACCATGTTATAGCAATATAATAAATCTTTATTCAGAGAACAACAAGAATAAAACATTTAAAAACATCTAAAAACAAAACGACATAAAGGGTCCATGAATACAATATATATCATAAATACTGCAAATACATCAACATCCCACACAGCTTGATCTACAGATTTTACCATAATAAGGCATAAGAACACATCTATTACTGACACTTTTACCCCACCCCATATGCACACTCCAAAAACAGTCTAGGAGCTTGGTCCCATAAAAGAACTGTTACCCAAGTAAGGGCGACCTTGAGGAAGACGCCTTGAGTGTCGATACGCGTGGGTCTTAGCACCCACACAGCTTTATTATTCTGACACGCTTGCTGGCTTTGGTTATTGGCATAGGTGACCTCACTAGGGCTAGGTAAGACCTCTGTAATCACCCCTTAGAGGTGTATGTAGTGGGATTATCATCGGGTTATTCAGTCTTTTCCCTACCCACCCTTACTTGGGTAACAGTTCTTTTATGGGACCAAGCTCCTAGACTGTTTTTGGAGTGTGCATATGCGGTGGGGTAAAAGTGTCAGTAATAGATGTGTTCTTATGCCTTATTATGGTAAAATCTGTAGATCAAGCTGTGTGGGATGTTGATGTATTTGCAGTATTTATGATATATATTGTATTCATGGACCCTTTATGTCCGTTTTGTTTTTAGATGTTTTTAAATGTTTTGTTCTTGATGTTCTCTGAATAAAGATTTATTATATTGCTATAACATGGTGTGGTGATCCCATTTCCTGTGCATACGCTTGTTGTTCTTGTTGAGCTATACTGTTTGTTGGTATGCATATGGTGATCCCCCCTTCATATTGTAAGATTTGATGGTGCCCGCTCATACATTAATACGTAAAGAAGACTTCACCACATTCAATCAAGCTATGTTCAAATTCAAGTCGGCCCTTACCTCTGCTAAACAGGATTATTTCACAACCCTCATATCTTCTTTATCCCACAACCCCAAACAGTTATTCAACACTTTTAACTACCTCATCCCACCAGTTTCCCCGTCTGACCTCCTTCATCTCTGCAGATGACTCTGCCACACATTTCAAAAGCAAGATCAACCAAATCAGGCAAAGCTTTACTGCTCAACTACGACAACTCTATGCTTAACAGAGCACAGCCCTTCACTCATGACCTTGCACTTGGGCATCTGACTCCATCCCACCTCCTCTCCACCTAACCCATCTCTTCAACTTATCATTACCTTCTAGTACATTCCCTTCTGCCTTGAAACATGCCATAATCACACCTATCCTGGAGAAGCCATCCGTCGACTCAACCTCTACATCCAACTTTCATCCCATATCACTGATCCTGTTTGCCTTCAAACTGCTCAAACAGCATATCTATACTGAACTTTCTTCCCACCTCTCATCTATCTCACTCTTTGACATCCTACAAGCTGGCTTTCATCCCCACCACTCCATCAAAACTGCCCTAATCAAAATTACTGACGACTTTCCATAAAAGCTAACAGGCAATTCTTTATTCTCCTCCCCCTAGACCTCTTCTCTGCCTTCGACACAGTCGACCATTCCATCCTACTACAGTACAGATCCTTTCTTCTCTTGGCATCAAATACCTTGACCTTTCCAAACTAGTCTTCTTATATCTTCCTACATGAAATCTCTGATCCTCCCAAGTCCTCCTTCTCTCCTCCACACTTATACATTCCTCACTCAATTGCCTCCAAAACATTTCCTGTGTATTCTCCATGCTTTGGAATTCTGTGCCCCAACATGTCCAATTTGAAACCGCAATCGGAACATTTAGACAGAACTTGAAAACCCATCTCTTCAAGAAAGCTTACAGCCTGCAATGACGCCTTACCCCTCTCCACCTCCGGAGCTGCTGCAACCGGCCCAACCAACCTACTGTCTCCTTTCCCATTATCCTGTATACTGCAAGCCCGCAAGGGCAGGGCCCTTTCCTTTCTGTACCAGTCTGTCATTGTTAGTTTGTTCATTGTAATATATATTTGTTTTTCCAACATAACCCCCTTTTAAAGTACAGTACCATGTAATCAATAGTGCTCTAAAAATAATTATAATAACTCAGCCAAGAGAATACTGAACTAAGGAAAAATAGTGTTGTTAATCAAGGAGATTAGGAGCAAAGCTTAGTACTGTAACTAAATAAAGAAGGTGCACTGGACCATGGATCACTGCACACAGTGCATCGAATATCATGTTTGCATGACACATAAAAACTAAAAGCATCCTGCACTCTTCAGTAGAAGATGAAGATATGTATTCATGTCATGCAAAGCACAGTGTTAAAACATACATAATGTATTGGTCTTCTTGACCTTGATCAAACATACACTGTCTGATCCAACAACTGTGTGTTTGATGAAGGTCATAAAGACCAAAGTGTTACATTTTTACACTGTGAACTGGATGAAATAAACACATATTATCTTCATCATCTACTAAAGAGTGCCAGATTCTTTACTATTGATATTTACAGAGTAGGACCTTATCCGAGCACCAAATCATTCTAGGACTGCCTTATTTCCAAATGTATGTTGCCTACCACATCAAAGTAATTTTGTTAGACATAAGCAAAGTGGGGAAAAAATACATAATACTCAGAACAAGTTGTTCCAACAACAAACAAGGAATATTGCAATTTTGCTACAAGACTCCAACATGACAGTTGCCCTTGCAGTTATAGAAAAGTATGCATAATTCTTGTGTTGTCATGTTAGACATATACATAGGAAATACCCCATAGTCCTATTCAAGGACAGAGGGTAACTGTCCTAGGCCTACTTCACACTTTCGTTTTTTATGTCTGTATGAGGTCCGTTTTTAGGTTTTTTTATGTCTGTATCTGGAGACACACATGTCCATTGTATTCAATAGTGGTGCACACGTTTCAGAGTTTTCACCCGGACCGTGCATCCTTGTGATAAACCCATAGACATGTTTCTTTTATTCTGGCACCATCGAGTAAATGTGTGCCACAGACATGCCCACTAATGACACACGGATGACATCCATGAGACATCTGTGTGACACGTAGCTTAATGGAATTCTCTGGCAGCTGACTACAACTATCATCATCCTCACCTAGTCTGCCTGCAATCAGAGAGACCAGGTGAGACTGAAGATAGCTGTAGTCAACATCGCCATCTGGGATTAGTGCACGTTAAATAAATAAATAAATAAATAAATAAAACAAATCACAGCTGTCTGATAGCCTTTTAGCCTTTACTGGTTTTTAAAAAGGGAGTACCGAAAAAAATGACGAGGGGTCCCCGCTAATTTTAATAATGAGCAAAGGCTAAACAGACAGTTTCGGGCTAATGTTAATAGGCTGGGAAGGGGCCATGGATATTGGCCCCCTCACAGACTAATAACACCAGCCTTCAGCTGCCCAAAAAAGTGCACATCCATTACATGTGTGAGACATGTAACAAACACAGAAAAGAAGAAATGAAATTTATCTTCTTGCAAACACATTTTTGTTTCTCTTTCAGCTCTGTTGTATTGCAACAATATATTGCAGATCCTGCAATTGTCATAGTTATCCGGAGAGCAGAAAGCGGCACTTACACATCACACTGGTAACAGTGGTAACCATGTCATATCACACTGACAACTCCCCCTTATATTTAAAATAATCTCTGATCGCAAAGTTATCTCTAGGCACCAGGCCTGGAAGAGGTCACTTATATAAAGTGATAAAAGATAATTTTAACCCCTTCATGACCCAGCCTATTTTGACCTTAAAGACCTTGCCGTTTTTTGCAATTCTGACCAGTGTCCCTTTATGAGGTAATAACTCAGGAACGCTTCAACAGATCCTAGCGGTTCTGAGATTGTTTTTTCGTGACATATTGGGCTTCATGTTAGTGGTAAATTTAGGTCAATAAATTCTGCATTTATTTGTGATAAAAACGGAAATTTGGCGAAAATTTTGAAAATTTCGCAATTTTCACATTTTGAATTTTTATTCTGTTAAACCAGAGAGTTATGTGACACAAAATAGTTAATAAATAACATTTCCCACATGTTTACTTTACATCAGCACAATTTTGGAAACAAAATTTTTTTTTGCTAGGAAGTTATAAGGGTTAAAATTTGACCAGCGATTTCTCATTTTTACAACGAAATTTACAAAACCATTTTTTTGAGGGACCACCTCACATTTGAAGTCAGTTTGAGGGGTCTATATGGCTGAAAATACCCAAAAGTGACACCATTCTAAAAACTGCACCCCTTAAGGTACTGAAAACCACATTCAAGAAGTTTATTAACCCTTCAGGTGCTTCACAGCAGCAGAAGCAACATGGAAGGAAAAAATGAACATTTAACTTTTTAGTCACAAAAATTATCTTTTAGCAACAATTTTTTTATTTTCCCAATGGTAAAAGGAGAAACTGAACCACGAAAGTTGTTGTCCAATTTGTCCTGAGTACGCTGATACCTCATATGTGGGGGTAAACCACTGTTTGGGCGCACGGCAGGGCTTGGAAGGGAAGGAGCGCCATTTGACTTTTTGAATCAAAAATTGGCTCCACTCTTTAGCGGACACCATGTCACGTATGGAGAGCCCCCGTGTGCCTAAAAATTGGAGCTCCCCCACAAGTGACCCCATTTTGGAAACTAGACGCCCCAAGGAACTTATCTAGATGCATAGTGAGCACTTTGAACCCCCAGGTGCTTCACAAATTGATCCGTAAAAATGAAAAAGTACTTTTTTTTCACCAAAAAATTCTTTTAGCCTCGATTTTTTTCATTTTCACATGGGCAACAGGATAAAATGGATCCTAAAATTTGTTGGGCAATTTCTCCTGAGTACACTGATACCTCATATGTGGGGGTAAACCACTGTTTGGGCACATGGTAAGGCTCGGAAGGGAAGGAGCCCCATATGACTTTTTGAATGAAAAATTATCTCCATCGTTAGCGGACACCATGTCGCGTTTGGAGAGCTCCTGTGTGCCTAAACATTGGCGCTCCCCCACAAGTGACCCCATTTTGGAAACTAGACCCCCCAAGGAACTTATTTAGATGCCTAGTGAGCACTTTAAACCCTCAGGTGCTTCACAAATTGATCTGTAAAAATGAAAAAGTACTTTTTTTTCACAAAAAAATTCTTTTCGCCTCAATTTTTTCATTTTCACATAGGCAATAGGATAAAATGGATCATAAAATTTGTTGGGCAATTTCTCCCGAGTGCGCTGATACCTCATATGTGGGGGTAAACCACTGTTTGGGCACTCGGCAGGGCTCGGAAGGGAAGGCGCGCCATTTGACTTTTTGAATGGAAAATTAGCTCCAATTGTTAGCGGACACCATGTCGCGTTTGGAGAGCCCCTGTGTGCCTAAACATTGGAGCTCCCCAACAAATGACTCAATTTTGGAAACTAGACCCCCCAAGGAACTTATCTAGATGCATATTGAGCACTTTAAACCCCCAGGTGCTTCACAGAAGTTTATAACGCAGACCCATGAAAATAAAAAATAATTTTTCTTTCCTCAAAAATGATTTTTTAGCCTGGAATTTCCTATTTTGCCAAGGGTAATAGGAGAAATTGGACCCCAAATTTTGTTGTCCAGTTTGTCCTGAGTACGCTGATACCCCATATGTGGGGGTAAACCACTGTTTGGGCGCACGGCAGGGCTCGGAAGGGAAGGCACGCCATTTGGCTTTATAAATGGAAAATTAGCTCCAATCATTAGCGGACACCATGTCACGTTTGGAGAGCCCCTGTGTGCCTAAACATTGGAGATCCCCCAGAAATGACCCCATTTTGGAAACTAGTCCACCAAAGGAACTAATCTAGATGTGTGGTGAGGACTTTGAACCCCCAAGTTCTTCACAGAAGTTTATAACGCAGATCCATTAAAATAAAAAAAAAAAATTATTTTCTCAAAAATGATCTTTTAGCTTGCAATTTTTTATTTTCCCAAGGGTAACAGGAGAAATTTGACCCCAAAAGTTGTTGTCCAGTTTCTCCTCAGTACGCTGATACCCCATATGTGGGGGTAAACCACTGTTTTGGCACATGCCGGGGCTCGGAAGTGAAGTAGTGACGTTTTGAAATGCAGACTTTGATGGAATGCTCTGTGGGCGTCACGTTGCGTTTGCAGAGCCCCTGATGTGGCTTAACAGTAGAAACCCCCCACAAGTGACCCCATTTTGGAAACTAGACCCCGAAAGGAACTTATCTAGATGTGTGGTGAGCACTTTTAAGCCCCAAGTGCTTCATAGAAGTTTATAATGCAGAGCCGTGAAAATAATAAATACGTTTTCTTTCCTCAAAAATAATTATTTAGCCCAGAATTTTTTATTTTCCCAAGGGTTACTGGAGAAATTGGACTGCAGAAGTTGTTGACCAGTTTCTCTTGAGTACGCTGATACCCCATGTGTGGAGGTAAACCACTGTTTGGGCACACGTCGGGGCTCAGAAGGGAAGTAGTGACTTTTGAAATGCAGACTTTGATGGAATGGTCTGCGGGTGTCGCGTTGCGTTTGCAGAGCCCCTGGTGTGCCTAAACAGTAGAAACCCCCCACAAGTGACCCCATTTTAGAAACTAGACCCCCCAAGGAACTAATCTAGATGTGTGGTGAGGACTTTGAACCCCCAAGTTCTTCACAGAAGTTTATAATGCAGATCCATTAAAATAAAAAAAAAAATTATTTTCTCAAAAATGATTTTTAGCTTGCAATTTTTTATTTTCCCAAGGGTAACAGGAGAAATTTGACCCCAAAAGTTGTTGTCCAGTTTCTCCTCAGTACGCTGATACCCCATATGTGGGGGTAAACCACTGTTTGGGCACATGCCGGGGCTCGGAAGTGAAGTAGTGACGTTTTGAAATGCAGACTTTGATGGAATGCTCTGTGGGCGTCACGTTGCGTTTGCAGAGCCCCTGATGTGGCTTAACAGTAGAAACCCCCCTTAAGTGACCCCATTTTGGAAACTAGACCCCGAAAGGAACTTATCTAGATGTGTGGTGAGCACTTTGAACCCCCAGGTCCTTCACAGAAGTTTATAATGCAGAGCCGTGAAAATAATAAATATGTTTTCTTTCCTCAAAAATAATTATTTAGCCCAGAATTTTTTAATTTTCCCAAGGGTAACAGGAGAAATTTGACCCCAATATTTGTTGTCCAGTTTCTCCTGAGTACGGTGATACCCCATATGTGGGGGTAAACTACTGTTTGCGCACATGCCGGGGCTCGGAATTGAAGTAGTGACGTTTTGAAATGCAGACTTTGATGGAATGCTCTGCGGGCGTCACATTGCGTTTGCAGAGCCCCTGATGTGGCTAAACAGTAGAAACCCCCCACAAGTGACCCCATTTTGGAAACTAGACCCCGAAAGGAACTTATCTAGATGTGTGGTGAGCACTTTGAAGCCCCAAGTGCTTCATAGAAGTTTATAATGCAGAGCCGTGAAAATAATAAATACGTTTTCTTTCCTCAAAAATAATTATTTAGCCCAGAATTTTTTATTTTCCCAAGGGTTACTGGAGAAATTGGACTGCAGAAGTTGTTGACCAGTTTCTCCTGAGTACGCTGATACCCCATGTGTGGAGGTAAACCACTGTTTGGGCACACGTCGGGGCTCAGGAGGGAAGTAGTGACTTTTGAAATGCAGACTTTGATGGAATGGTCTTCGGGTGTCGCGTTGCGTTTGCAGAGCCCCTGGTGTGCCTAAACAGTAGAAACCCCCCACAAGTGACCCCATTTTGGAAACTAGACCCCGAAAGGAACTTATCTAGATGTGTGGTGAGCACTTTGAACCCCCAAGTGCTTCACAGAAGTTTATAATGCAGAGCCGTGAAAATAATAAATATGTTTTCTTTCCTCAAAAATAATTATTTAGCCCAGAATTTTTTAATTTTCCCAAGGGTAACAGGAGAAATTTGACCCCAATATTTGTTGTCCAGTTTCTCCTGAGTACGGTGATACCCCATATGTGGGGGTAAACTACTGTTTGCGCACATGCCGGGGCTCGGAATTGAAGTAGTGACGTTTTGAAATGCAGACTTTGATGGAATGCTCTGCGGGCATCACATTGCGTTTGCAGAGCCCCTGATGTGGCTAAACAGTAGAAACCCCCCACAAGTGACCCCATTTTGGAAACTAGACCCCGAAAGGAACTTATCTAGATGTGTGGTGAGCACTTTGAAGCCCCAAGTGCTTCATAGAAGTTTATAATGCAGAGCCGTGAAAATAATAAATACGTTTTCTTTCCTCAAAAATAATTATTTAGCCCAGAATTTTTTATTTTCCCAAGGGTTACTGGAGAAATTGGACTGCAGAAGTTGTTGACCAGTTTCTCCTGAGTACGCTGATACCCCATGTGTGGAGGTAAACCACTGTTTGGGCACACGTCGGGGCTCAGAAGGGAAGTAGTGACTTTTGAAATGCAGACTTTGATGGAATGGTCTGCGGGTGTCGCGTTGCGTTTGCAGAGCCCCTGGTGTGCCTAAACAGTAGAAACCCCCCACAAGTGACCCCATTTTAGAAACTAGACCCCCCAAGGAACTTATCTAGATATGTGGTGAGCACTTTGAACCCCCAAGTGCTTCACAGACGTTTACAACGCAGAGCCGTGAAAATAAAAAATCATTTTTCTTTCCTCAAAAATGATGTTTTAGCAAGCATTTTTTTATTTTCACAAGGGTAACAGGAGAAATTGGACCCCAATAATTGTTGCGCAGTTTATCCTGAGTATGCTGGTACCCCATATGTGGGGGTAAACCACTGTTTGGGCACACGTCAGGGCTCGGAATTGAGGGAGCACCATTTGACTTTTTGAATACGAGATTGGCTGGAATCAATGGTGGCGCCATGTTGCGTTTGGAGACCCCTGATGTGCCTAAACAGTGGAAACCCCTCAATTCTACCTCCTACACTAACCCCAACACACCCCTAACTCTTATCCAAACTGTAGCCATAACCCTAATCACAACCCTAACCACAACCCTAATTCCAACCCTAACCCTAAGGCTATGAGCCCACGTTGCGGATTCGTGTGAGATTTTTCAGCATCATTTTTGAAAAATCCGCGGGTAAAAGGCATTGCGTTTTACTTGCGGATTTTCCGCGGATTTCCAGTGTTTTTTGTGCGGATTTCACCTGCGGATTCCTATTGAGGAACAGGTGTAAAACGCTGCGGAATCCGCACAAAGAATTGACATGCTGCGGAAAATACAACGCAGCGTTTCCGCGCTGTATTTTCCGCACCATGGGCACAGCGGATTTGGCTTCCATATGTTTACATGGTACTGTAAACGTGATGGAACACTGCTGCGGATCCGCAGCCAAATCCGCACCGTGTGCACATAGCCTAATTCTAAAGGTATGTGCACACGCTGCGGAAAACGCTGCGGATCCGCAGCAGTTTCCCATGAGTTTACAGTTCAATGTAAACCTATGGGAAACAAAAATCGCTGTACACATGCTGCGGATAAACTGCACGGAAACGCAGCGGTTTACATTCCGCAGCATGTCACTTCTTTGTGCGGATTCCGCAGCGGTTTTACAACTGCTCAAATAGAAAATCGCAGTTGTAAAACCGCAGTGAAATGCGCAGAAAAAACGCGGTAAATCCGCCATAAATCCGCAGCGGTTTAGCACTGCGGATTTATCAAATCCGCAGCGGAAAAATCCGCAGAGGACTAGAATACGTGTGCACATAACGAAAACCCTAACCATAGCCCTAGCCCTAACCCTAGCCCTAACCCTAGCCCTAACCCTAGCCCTAACCCTACCCCTAGCTCTAACCCTACCCCTAACCCTACCCCTAACCCTAGCCCTAACCCTAGCCCTAGCCCTAACCCTAGCCCTACCCCTAACCCTAACCCTATTCTAACATTAGTGGAAAAAAAAAATTCTTTATTTTTTTATTGTCCCTACCTATGGGGGTGACAAAGGGGGGGGAGGTCATTTATTATTTTTTTTATTTTGATCACTGAGATATAATCTATCTCAGTGATCAAAATGCACTTTGGAACGAATCTGCTGGCCAGCAGATTCGGTGGGCGCACTGCGCATGCGCCCGCCATTTTGGAAGATGGCGGCGCCTGGGGAGAAGACGGATGGACCCCGGCAGGATCGGTAAGTATGATGGGGTGGGGAAGCACAGGGGGGGGGGATCGGAGCATGGGGGGGTGGATCGGAGCGCGGGAGGGGTGGAACGGAGCACGGGGGGTGGAACGGAGCACGGGGGGGTGGAACGGAGCACGGGGGGTGTAACGGAGCACGGAGGGGGGTGGATCGGAGTGCAGGGGGGGTGATTGGAGCACGGGGAGGGTGATTGGAGCACGGGGGAGCGGACAAGAGCATGGGGGGAGCGGAGCACAGGACGGAGGGGAGCCGGAGCAGTGTACCGGACAGATCGGAGTGCTGGGGGGGCGATCGGTGGGGTGGGGGCACATTAGTGTTTCCAGCCATGGCCGATGATATTGCAGCATCGGCCATGGCTGGATTGTAATATTTCACCAGTTATAATAGGTGAAATATTACAAATAGCTCTGATTGGCAGTTTCACTTTCAACAGCCAATCAGAGCGATCGTAGCCACGGCCCCCCTGGGCTAAACTACCACTCCCCCTGTCCCTGCAGATCGGGTGAAATGGGAGTTAACCCTTTCACCCGATCTGCAGGGATGCGATCTTTCCATGACGCCACATAGGCATCATGGGTCGGATTGGCACCGACTTTCATGACGCCTACGTGGCGTCAAAGGTCGGGAAGGGGTTAACAACACAGCAGACATGAGACACACAAATATGACTTTTTTCAACATACATTATATAACCTGTATACCTATTTTAATAGTTTAGTCAATTGTGGTGACAGATTTCCTTTAAAGAGGTCTTAGGTCTTTCAGCAACAGACACTGGGAACTGAATATTGGGGTGTTGATCGTACACCAAGTAAAACAAGGATTTAGCTGAGGATTCACTCATATGGTTGTTGTATGAGAATTTGGCCCAAATCTTTGGGGTGAGCATTGTCAAAGTGCCGCAGATCAGGATCTGGTTAATCCGCTCTACCTGGCCACTGGACTTAGGATGGTAGGCAGAAGAGAAGTCCAAGGTGACATTCAGTATTTTTCAGGTAACCCCCCAGAAGCGAGGTTTGAGGCTATGGGCACATGACAGGATTCCTTGCAAAAATTTCCTAAACAAAACCAGACAATTTTTGCAAGAAATCCGTATGCTTTTTTCTCGCGTTTTTTTTTCCAGATTTTTGGCGTTTTTTTTCCGGAGGTTCCCAATGCAACAATGTAGTGGGAAATCCACAAAGAATCTGCAAAATAATGAACATGCTGCATTTTTTATCACGAAGCACAAGAATTGTGGAATGCATTATAAATGATGGGATGCATAGGTTTGCGTTTTTAAGCATTTTTATAGAGTTTTTATAGTGAAAAACGTGAAAAAAACGTGAAAAATCCTGAACGTGTGCACACAGCCTAAATTGGACATCTATATCAGAGACAATATGGAGAGGTACCTCATGGAGACAAAAATATTTTGAATACATTTCTCAGCAAGCATAGAAATAGACAGGAGACTTGACAGCGGAGTAAAATGGGTCATCTTAGAGAAACGATCCACAACTACCCAGATGATGGTACTTCCAGCTGCTACTGGAAGATCAGTGATAAAGTCCATCATGATATGCCGCCAGGGAGCAGATGGTACAGGCAACTGAAGTAATCAGCCGGCCAGAAGTGGTTTCAGGATCTTATTCTGGGCACAGAAGAGACAAGTCGAGATGAAATACACAATATCCTTGTACAGTGATGGCCACCAATAGTACCATGAAATGAGAAGAGCTGTTTTCTTCTGTCCGGCATGACCAGCTAATTTGGATGAGTGACTACAGTGAAGAACCCTGTGACGGGGTGTACGGCAGAGCAAGAAGGGGCAACAGGCCAAGGGATGATTCCACAGATTTATTATCAAGAACGCTGGAACAACACATGCAGGTAGATCTCCAGAGTCCACAATTAGTCCAACGGAACAGGTTCAGGGGCATCTCCCGATAATCCTTGTGCCAGCTAACAAAGCAATAGTCCACACGAGTACAAGGGATCCAAAAACAATCTCACGAACGACGAGATATGTCCTCAGCTCAAGTCTCGCCCCGTTCGCTTCCGCAGTCCCAGATGGGCGTGGGGTCTTGCCTCAGCTAAGAATCCCCACTCCTTCTCCTTCAAGGATCAACTCACATCTGATCTCAAAATAAGAATGGATTGTCTGAGCTCCTGGGATCTGCCCATGAAGGGGGGTAGGGGTCACACCTTCTATTCAATGGTTGGGTCCACCAGAAGATTCTAGACTGGTGGGCTCCAAGTAGTCTATGTAGTATGTACATTTGACTAGCCACTAGTGTTGAGCGATACCATCCGATACTTGAAAGTATCGGTATCGGATAGTATCGGCCGATACCCGAAAAATATCAGATATCGCCGATACCTATATCCGATACCAATACAAGTCAATGGGACATCAAGTATCAAAATGTATCCTGATGGTTCCCAGGGTCTGAAGGAGAGGTAACCGGCCGGCTTCTTTGTTTAAAATGAGCGCGTTTAGGACCTGCGAATGACGTCGCGGCTTCTGATTGGTCGCGTGTCGCCCATGTGACCGCAACGCGACCAATCAGAAGCCGTGACGTCATTCGCAGGTCCTTAATTCCTAGAATTAGGAGTTTAGTGAATGAGAATGGCGTCGCGGCTTCTGATTGGTCGCGTGGCGGTCACATGGGCGGCACGCGACCAATCAGAAGCCGCGACGTCATTCGCAGGTCCTAAACGCGCTCATTTTAAACAAAGAAGCCGGCCGGTTACCAGCGTGATGTCCAGGGGCCGCTGGAGATGTGAGCATATCAATATTTTTTATTTTAATTCTTTATTTTACACATCCCTATTGATCCGATACCGATACCCGATACCACAAAAGTATCGGATCTCGGTATCGGCCGAAACCCGTTACTTGCGGTATCGGAATGCTCAACACTACTAGCCACCTGCTGTGAGGAAGAATGGCTATTCCTCCACTAGTGATGTTGACAAAGCTTAATTACATTATAGCTTAGGGCTGCAAGTATTGGGGGAAGGAGACATATTGTTACAGGTGAACTCCCAGCACAAGAAAATACATAAATTACAGGTAATAGAAACCAGAGAACAGTTACATACATCAAATGGCATATTATTCAAATACAGGACAGGGCAAAAGTACATTTCATGACAATCCCCCTTTCTGTCTGGATCGGAGATGAAGGTTTTTTCAGGTGGAAGCCAAGACACATCTAGTGGAGCGATAGAAAGCATCTTGGAAGGTTCAATGATGCTCTGAGGCTCCAATTCCTGTTTTGTAGACAAAAAATATCAGTAAAGTTTGTCCGCTTTGATATTCTTGTCTACCGTCCGGAAGTGGAGGACAAAATCAAAGCGGGCAAAAAACAAAGACCACCTTTAGGCGCTGTGCAGACAGCAAGTATGCCAAGTGGTCCATGTAGATAACTACAGGATGAACAGCTTCTTCAAGTAGAAAGCGCCACTCTTCCAGAGCCAGTTTTATCACCAAGGCCTTAGAGAAGAAACCGCAGGTCACCATACTGCTGGAAGGAGACTTCTGAATGAAACAGCTCCGGCACCGAAGGAAGAGGCATCCACTTCAAAAAAGAATTGCTTATTGTCTGGATGGTGCAGTACCAGAGCAGAGGAGAAGGACTGTTTTAAGGAGACAAAGGTGCTTTCAGCCTCCAGAGTACACACCCTGAGGTTTAGGGCAGAGATTGTAGCGGTCTGAGAGGAGAAATGTGGTATAAAAACTTCATAGTTATTAGCAAATCTGTGGATGTGCTGGATTGCCTTCAGACCGTCATGACAGGGCAACTTTAGAACAGCAGATACCTTCTCAGGGTCCATCCTTAGTCTTGTCTCAGAGATGATGTGCCTAAAGAACCTAAGTGAAGTTTGCTCAAAGACACATTTTTCAAACTTGGTGCACAAATGATTCTTCCTTAGTTTCTGAACCTGGCAAACATTCCTCCTGTGTGTGGGGAGATAACACTAATATGTCATCAAGGTAAACCACCAAACACAAGTAGAGAAGGTGCCGGAAGATGTCATTTACTTGTTCTTGGAAGACTGATGGGTGATTGTAGAGCCCAAAGGTCATTGCGCAATATTCACAATTACCCTCTCAGGTGTAAAAGATTGTCTTCTATTCATACCCCTTCTATATTCAGATAAGTTTATATGCCCCCTACAGGTCAAGTTTGGTAAAAACCTTGGAGCCTTTGAGATGATCAAACAGTGCTGCTATGAAAGCAGAGGATTTTTATTTTTGATCGTTATTAGGTTGCGACCCCTTTAGTCTATACATTTAGTCTATACAGTGACGAAGTGAGCCTTCCTTTTTTTTAAAAAGAAGAATCCTGCTCCAGCTAGGGAGGAAGACTTCCGGATAACTCCCCTGGCTAGGATCTCTTTGATATTTTCAGCCATGGCTCCAGACAGAGGGTAGATACGGTCTCATGGAGAAGAGCCAGAAAGGAAGTCTATAGGGCAATTATACTGTCTATGTGGCGGTACTGCCTCTGCTTCCTTTTTATCAAAGACATCCGTGTAAGTTCAATAAGCGGGGGGCAGGCCAGGTAAATTCAATGGAGTAAGTGGAAGTCTGACAGGACGAATGGGGACAAGGCACCTCTCGTGGCAGGCCTGGTACCAACGGAATACTTCTCCAGATCTCCAATCTAAGACAGGCTCATGTCTTCATAGCCATGGTAAGCCCAGGAACAGGGGATGAAACAGACCAGTCAGTATATAAAGAGAGATTCTCTCTGAGTGCAACATTCCAACCTGGAGTTCCACAGGCTCAGAAATGAAGACAGCAACGTCGGAAAGAGGCTTCCCATCCACCAATGATACCACTAACGGATTCTGTAGATGTTGCATTGGGATGTGATACTGCTCCACAATGGCCTGTTGAATGGAATTTTCTGCAAGTCCAGACAGACTGAATCGACAAAACAGATGTTGTCACAGGAAAAGGATACAGACAGTCAGCGAAGGAGAGGAGTGGTCCGCGCTCAGGGAAGTTTCTCAAACAGACCCTAGGCTCCGAAGTTTCCCATTTTTTCAGGGCAGAAGTGGATTAAATATTTGGGACTGCCACAATAGAATAAACTTCCCTTGGCTTAACGGGCCTCCTGGTTAATGCTCGGCCATCTTCATCCAGTTGATTTGCATGGATTCAGGGGAAGGTGTTGAGGTTGAGATTTGTGGCATGATTGACCTTTGGAAAGTGCCAAGCGCATAGATCTTCTTTTGTGGATCACCTCCTTGGAGCACTCCTGAAACCTGGTGTTGATCCGGGTAGCCAGGGACACCAGGTTATCCAACAAGGACAAGGCCACCAGTGCCTCATTGTTCCAGGCTAGTTAGGCAGACAGGGTAAGTAGTCAAACAACTTACTGGCCCACTGTAAGGTCCTTCTCTTGCAATGTGAGGAGTGAAGATGAGCAGCGTTTGATGTGGCCACAGATGTCAGCTTGTCTATGTGGGTGGTCACTGTGCTCAGATAGGAGAATATTTTGTCCTCCTTATCTTTCTGATGGGATACTTACTGGTACAGTCCAGAGATAGCGGAAGCTTGAGAGCCAGCAGATTCCATGGCCTGAGAAAACTGTAACATCCGTGGTAGTGGAACCATTGTGCCGTGACCCAAGGACAGCATGGGCGGGGCAAACACCTAACTCTTCGCTAAAGCCCTGATGGTGGGGTTATACTTACCTCTCGATGGACTCCAGGTGCTACTTCAGGGCAGACCTTGGATACACGACAGTTGACTGCCAAAGTGGCAGCAAGATAGAACGGCCAAGAATGGATGGACTTGACCAATAAAGTCAGGCTTGGCAGGAATATGGTAAAACAAGGCAGGTGTAGGCAGGTGCAGCTGGTGTATTGACTGGCTCATCAGGTGCAGGCAGGTACAGCTGGTATGCAGACATGCATGGCAGGTGCAGATACAGACAGGCACAACAGGTGCAGGCAGACAGCTGGAATGCAGACATGCACGGGTATGGCTGGTATACAGATTGGCAAGGCAAGTGCAAGCAGGCACAGCAAGTATGCAAACAGGCATGGCAGGTGTAGGAATGTGAGCTGGTATACAGACTGGCACGATAAGTGCAGGTAGCTACAGCAAAGCACAAGCAGAAGCATGCATGAGCAAGTAGGTACTGGTGGCTACAGGCAGATACTAGCGGGTACTTGCATGTACTGTACACACAGACAGGGAATCTGATAACTAGCAAGCATGTAGACTAACTGACTAAACACTTTGCTCAGGCACCTGCCAACAGGTTGAGGTGCCCTAAATAATGTGTTCTCACAGCCTTTTGGCTGGGGACAATATAGGACAGCATGCACTGTCCCTTTAAGAGGGTAGAAGTGCACCTTCCCAAGCACAGTGCCCGGGGATCTGCAAGCCATGCGCAAACCCCAGGCAGCTGCAGGAGCAGAGGGTGAAAGTGCGGGACAAGCGACGGGGCAAGAGTAAGTCAGCATCAGGGAGGTAGTGTACAGGGACAACGGCGCTACACATTGATTATATATCACACTAACATATTTCTTTCTATCTATCTTTCTAGCTATCTATCTATGGGTTCCTTGTTATCTATCTCAAACTTTGAACATCTTTAATACATAACTGTTTAATTTCTATGCTGCATTTCATTCCATATGTGTCACACTGACAGCATACGGACGGACACACAGATACGAACAGCACACGGACACATGGATGTCACACGGATGTCACATACACAAAGATGGCACATGGATATGAATCTTGGATTTCACCAGTACTGGTTTTTCCAGTATCTGAAACATCAGGACATGTGAACGGGCCTTAACCAACAAACAAATGAAGTAAAAAAACGATGTCACATCTTCTTTATGAATACAGATACTTTCGAAGCACAAGGCCACACCACTGCAATGCATTTCATCAAAATACAATAGAGAAAAGAAATATCCAGTTTCCAGGGTCAAAGGTTATAGATTTTAACCATATTTTATTGATGATTTTTGCTAAAATACATATACATTGCAGGGTTTCAATTGTGTAACATGTTCACACCAAGATTAAGAATGTACTACACGTTCAAAATGTGTTCATTCTGTGTAAGTCTCTCCCACCATTATAGCAATGTGTATGAATTTTAACAAAGATCACCAATAAACATATAGTTTTTATCTACAATCTTTGACTCTAGAAGCTGGACCTTTCCTTTTGCTTTAAAAAAAACCAAACCCTGGTTGCACAGGGTCAGAAAAAGGATACTCCTCTATTTGCTGACATTATACTCGCTTGTAATTCTGGTGTTTTAGGGGCTATGTTTTCGAGATTTTTCTGTTTTCTCTGAATATACAAATGCTAATGCTTTTGTGATGAATTAATCCATCCAATACACCAATGTTCATAGCTCCCCAATATGCAAATGGTTCACTCATCAAGACAAATCAATAAAACCAATTGTGAATAGACTGTAACATGTTAAAGACATGGCAAATCTACGACTTTTCAACATTTATTAGGTCATCAATCTTGAATCAACAATTCAGTAGGGTACTCCTTCTACTTGATAAGTGAGGATTTATGAAAAATAAGAACCCTACAAGGTTATAAATTGAAATATTCATGCTGATCAAGGCAAAGTCACTCCCACCGCTGAGATGTAAAGCATATTTTGGATAAACCTGCTGTGCAAACTTTAATTCTACACAGCATAATCACTGTTAAAGAGAGCTGTGGAAAGGTTTACTCAGCAACTAAGGTATTATATCAATCAAAAGTTAATGGTTGAAGTGCTAGTTTTAATTCTGGATACACGTAATAAAAACTCCATGTTTCCAAAGAAAGAAATGCATTGCACACAAGAATAAAATAACTCTAAAAACGAGCATTCGCTGCAGAACCTCAGCATTTTTCAAGATGAATCGCTTTAGCCACGTATGTGTAGCGCACACGCTCTATAGGGAAATACCATAGACGTGTCAAGTTAGAGCTGGATGACCTGAAGTGAGCCAGGCAATCATAACCCATACAGTCTTTAATATGGGGGTCAAGTTTAGTTGGCACCACTCTTGGTAGTTATATGCTATTGATGCATTGATATTGGTAGCTACATAATATTAGGAATAGTCTCGTTATCATAAAATATTGTGTCATGGATATTGGCAGTTACACTACTAGACTGTGGCACAGAGCATGTCGTTACAGAAATTAACTGGGACAGACTCTTTACTTTAAAAATGAGAACTTGGGCACCAAAAAATGCACCAAAATTTTTGTGCAAATTTCTCTCATAAGGTAAGCCAAGTGGTGTAATCTTAGATTAGAAAAATGTGCAAAATTTATCAAACAGCATACAACACTATGATAAATCTGACACATATTAAGACTTTTTGTTCTAAGTTTACACTATCAAAGTATTAGATAGTATAGATAAATATGGCCATGAGCAGTCATGAGTGTATAGTATCTATCACCAAACACTTTGCAGCATGTTCTAGTTATCAATTACACCTGGGACAGCCTATAGCTGCTTCTCAAAGGAACAATTGGTAATGCTTAAATGTTTTGCATGGCACAACAGAACTTATAGATGCACACACATCCAGCAGGTCTCCCACTTTAAGCCATATTCTCCCTCACTGGCTTTGCCCACAGCAGAGCTTGACATTACCAGCAACAGTCATTCTTACTGTAGGAGGCCTAAAAACTACTCAACATTGCAGGTCACAGCCCTTCTCATTGTTTCAGGCAATCCCTGTACTTCACATTAAATGCCACAGTCTCTGTCTTGGGCTACATTTTCTCATCATAGGTGGTTGTAGGAAAGGCAGGATTGAACAATCAATCACTACAGGTCATTTTATGAGATAAAACTTCTCTATTTATCTAGGGCTAAGAATTTAGGTTAGGACTTTCCTCTTCTTCCAAAGTCACATCACAGGTAGTGGTCATGGAGAAATCTGTGAGCACATGTAATGTTCAGAGCTACTTCTCACTCTGAATGTCTGTTTCTTCCTCAGCAAATTCTGCTTAGATTTTACCACAAACCCAAGCTGGTGTCAAGACCTTTCAAAGAAATGTTATCTCTTTGGGTGATGCTATGTTACTCATGTCACCTACTCTATCTACAGTCTATGTCTTCATGAGGTACAGTTGCTCCAAAGTTTTGTATTCTAAACCAATATTTAGAACAACAAATGCAGCAGTGGTCAAGCATGGGCACAATTACTTTACTCAAATGGTGCAAGAAAAGTGAGATTTGACCTCACTGATCTAGAAGGTGTTTATTCTTTCTGAATATCTGATAGTTTTTTGCTATAAATTAAATCCATTAAAGGGAACCTGTCATGTAAGAATGTGGCGCAAGACAGATTCTGAACGCTATTAATCTGTAGATTAATCCCATATATGCAGTTTAATAGGATTTTTTTACATGTCAGGTTCCCTTCAACAAACTATTTTAACACATTAGTATAGTTTAAAGATATACCTTATAATATAATAATAATCTTTATTTTTATATAGCGCTAACATATTCCGCAACGGTTTACAGTTTTGAACGCATTGACATCACTGTCCCCTATAGGGCTCACAATCTACATTCCCTATCAGTATGTCTTTGGAGTGTGGGAGGAAACCCAAGCAAACACGGAGAGAACATACAAACTCTTTGCAGATATTGTCCTTGGTGGGATTTGAACCCAGGACTCCAGCGCTGCAATGCTATCCACTGAGCCACCGTGCTGCCCATATATAGACTTTTACAAGAATATACCTTTAATTTCTATACAAGTACAACTGCACAATCAGCGCTTTAAATGAGCCCTTTTTTAACAATGACAACTTTAGTTATGTATTTGTACATTTGTGCAGTCTATGAGTTCTGACTGCTACTACATGTCTGCTTCCCTGAAGTAAATGAGTCTGAGCTACAATACTATACCCAATTTTGTAGACAGTTCCATTGTTGGAGGAAATCAGACATTTTTCCTGATCACTTGCAAACTTGTTAACAATATATTCTAATACATGCTTGTATGTAAAATGGAAAAATAAACTACCGTATTTTCCGGCGTATAAGACGAGTTTTTAACCCCTAAAAATTGTCCCAAAAGTCGAGGGTCATCTTATACGCCGGGTATGGGTGCACGGAGAGATCCTGGATGGTTCCCAGGGTCTGAATGAGAGGAGACTCTCCTTCAGGCCCTGGGATCCATATTCATGTAAAAAATAAAGAATAAAAATAAAAAAATATGGATATACTCACCCCTCCGAAGGACCCTGGCTCTCAGCGCTGCAAGCGTCTGCCTCCGTTCCTAAGAATGCAGTGAGTGAAGGACCTTCGATGACGTCACGGTCAGGTGACCAGTCACCTGACCACTCACGTGACCGCGACATCATCGAAGGTCCTTCACTCACTGCATTCTTAGGAACGGAGGCAGATGCTTGCAACGCTGAGAGCCAGGGTCCTTCGGAGGGGTGAGTATATCCTTATTTTTTATTTTAATTTTTTATATGAATATGGATCTCAGGGCCTGAAGGAGAGTCTCCTCTCCTCCAGACCCTGGGAAACACACGCCGTATAAGATGACTGGGCGTATAAGATGACCCCGGTCTTATACGGCGGGTATATCCCAAATTCCATATTTTATATGGAAAAGTTTGGGGTCGTCTTATACGCCCAGTCATCTTATACACCAGAAAATACGGTATATAATATCACCTGTCACTCTAACAAATAAAATCTACAAAAATAGTACATATTGTCAAGGATATTACAAGTGTTGACTTTGAAAGAACTCATAATGAAATTGCATGAAAAAAATCTTATTTTATTATAAATGAATAATTTTTGAATGTTTATAGATTCCATAGTATACAGGAATCATGATCACATTAACCCATCCTCTGTGTATAATTTACTGTAAGGGAGATTATTGTCTTTTTTTCCATGCGTGTTTTTAGGTATTAAAAATTAAAATTTAATTCACTTAATCTCAATATTCAAAATGTTACATCTATATTTCATGGATAAAATTAAAAATGAGGTTAGAGAATCCTTCAATCTGTGCACACATTTTGTACATAAATATTCATAAAAAATACAAACAAATATGTTTTCCTTTTAATGATTTCTAGTATAGGGAACATGATATAGTAGATGACTTCAACTAAAAGTAGGTCATCTGCCATGTCTTATTTTAAAGTTCATTAAATAATTTCATGTAATCATTTCAGAATTATATATATATATATATATATATATATATATATATATACACACACACACACACTCTACAACATTGACATTGCAACATCAAAAAGAAAAATTTGGAGTAACAATAACTGCGGAAGGAGAAGTGCATAATAGGATGAAACACCTAATAACCTAATATAGTACATAGATTATATGATGTTTTTTTCTCACCTGGGTTGAAAAGTTTCAAATAACCAGCTGCCGCTGCCTCGTGGCCGGGAGAGGGAATCCACGTAATGGAAGCTTTCCAAACTAGGAGGAAAAATCACCTTTGAAGACAGAAAGTTGTTTTTCCACACATGAGAAAGATGCCAGTATGGCATTGAAATGCGTAGTGGTTAATAAAGAACCTTCAAGGAAGATTTTTTTCCAGCAGTGCAGCCAGTTTTAAGCTCCATTTTTATTCTAGTTTGGAAAAAAAAGGGAAAACTTCTGCATTTATGGAAATTGCAGGCTCGATACACATGTTAATGATCTGCAAATTATGGAAGCAAAATTTTCAAAACCTCTCAATAGGTTTAGTGTCAAGTATGAACACAACACAAAGAAACACATTCAATTGCAAGCCATGGCTGCTATCATTGAGATTATTAATGGTTGTCTGAGGGATTGCTCTGCCATGTTGAATGCACTTTGGCACACCAATCATGATCCATTTGTGATTACAAAATTACAAAGGCTGCTCTCTTTGAAATTGCTGACCGGTGATGGCCTAGATGTGATCTTTGGAAGGCAAGTCTGCTTACAATGCAGGCCATAGTAGCACACTTACAATACACAGTCTGCTCACAGTAGTATGAGCAATATGTGGCTTCATGTTGTCAGAAGGCATTTGCATGACATTAGCTTACATATGCCAATGTACAGGTGTCCCATCAACCTTGCGCAATCACATTCCATTTTATCATGGTACAGAGCAAAATGGCAAAGGAGGCTATGATAGAGCCTAATTCTTTCTGGTTTTGTCTTTGATGCACAGATAGCGTGTGATTGGTCTGGAGACCATGTGTGCAACACCATCAACGAACATCACACAAACTCTGCTCCCAGGATTAAAGATTATATTGGCATAATGTACAGTAGCCAAATCCCTCTAGTCTTCATTCCAGGTACTCTGACAGCTCAGAGTAACATTGATTTGATTGTGAAACCACTGAAACAGCCATTTCCCCAAAGTGCCCAAGAGCCATTTTTCAACATTTCAATGCCAGGAAACATGTTGCACCTGCAACTTTGTGCAGCCTGTTTGGCCTAAATGGGCTAACACAGCCTGCAGCATCTCCACACTTGTCTCCCATCACACATCTGGTATAGCATGGGTTAGCAATTACAAATAGGGCTGCCAGCAGCGGATTTTGATTATTTTACGTGTCCAAGTGCTTTGAGTATGGCAGAACATTATTCAGACAACCATTAATAACCTCATTGATAGCATGCTTAGGGCATGTAAATCTGTGCGGTAAGCTTAAACTTCATGGTGAATAAATTGAGATGTTTTAAAAATTATTTTTGATTTTTTTCCCTAATTTGCATATCATTAACATGTCTTCTGATTATGTGATTTCCACACTTAAACATGTTTTTTTTCTTGGTGTTGCAATTTTAATGACGAGTGTATATAATCAAAACATATTAACATCAACAGCCAAGTATAAGAACATGGCAGCTGTCAATAAAAGCTTCTTTATACCACCTAAACATTTTTTAATATGATTAGAATTAAACTAAGATAATTTTATTTTTTACTTTTTCATATAAAGATCTTTTATTACTTTTGAATCAAAAATATATATATTTCAACTGTTTTGCTGATGAATCCAGAATAAGGCTATGAGCAGACTTTTTAATAATGAGTGTCCAAATTTAAAGAGCTACTGTTGGGGTCTAAGAAAACGCTTAGATTGCATACAGCTGAATGCACTCTTATATAATGCATCTGTAATGTTTTTAATAAATAAATCCAAATAGAAACTAAAACTTTAACATACGACTTATTAAAATAAAAGCATGAACCGTGCCTTAAGGTTCAGTTACAAATAGCCTTTTTAGATACTATTTTCAAGTTTATAATGCATTATTAAATTTACCATTTTTTTTATGCAGCATGTTTTGGAATAGTATCTTTTTTTGAGATTTTAATAGCATACTTCTCTACAGTACTTGAAAACTGCAGGGGAAAAATGCTAATTTTTAATGTTACGAAAAAATCCACAGAAAAAATGCTTACAAAAATTTCAGATCAAAGCAGGTTGCATTTCTAAAACTATATCCAATGTCTTGCAAATAAGGTTTGCTGTTTTTTACAATAACTCTGAGGTTAAATTTTTTTTTATTTTTTGCCATTTGATTTTTACATAATATGTAGAATTATAGCACTGTGCCCGAGCACTATAATTAGCTTAATTTGTAATAAAATTAGGAAAATCTTAACCATTGTCTTTTTATGAGTTAATATAGACATTAATTATAGAGGTTTTGAAGAATAACTTAAGATATTGTTATCGGTAGTCATATCATTATAGAGCACTAAGTACCATTGTAATTAATAATATGATGGAAACTTTCTTCAATAAATAGTAATTAATGTACTATTATAGTATACGAATAGAACTAGTATGCAAAAGTGAGTATGTGCAAAAAAAATGCAATACTAAAAAATATAAATAAATTGGAACGATGTATTAAGGTATATCAGTGCACATCTTTCTAAACCAAAACAGTTTTACTTAAGTAAGATAAGTTGTTAAATAAATGCAATATGTCATTAATTATTGAATACTGTTTTGAAGAACATTCACCACTTCATCTTCACATTATTTTCTAGTCTATTGATCATAATTGTAATAGGTAAGACAGAACATGCGGAAAATATTGATCGGAAAATGGTATTTTGGAGTGAAAATCAATTTAAGAAACAGACAATTTTTCAACGTAGCCTAATATAATAATAATAATGTTAAAAATAATATATATATATATATATATATGCACACATCTAGTGTTCATTTCATGGTTTCCTTTTATGTAAAATGACCGCTAAAACTACAAAGAAGTTGACCCAGGAACCCTACAGCTTTCACTAATCGACAAAAATATCCATCTCTTTACAATGCTTAAATAACATTTGGCAGCCAAGAAGTTACAATGATGTCCAAGGAGGTTTCAACCATTGTCTGTAGACTATAGAAAGTTTCTGTAAACTTTATGCAATCTACCAAGACAAATTCCTCCATGAAAATAGTTTGGGTCTCATCATCACCTTATGGTTTGTGTTTGTGACATAAAGGCACTAAGAAACATGATGCTTGGAGTTTCTGCATAAGGTAAGACATACATAAAAATGTCATTGCTAATTGAAATGTCAGGGAGTAGCAACAAATATAACATCAGAAATGGTAAAGAAGGAACACTGATTGATAAGTTAGAGTGCATATATTTAATATATAATGATATATACTCTCCCTTATGCTCATGCTTGAGTACCTAGAATAACACTGTGACTATGGCAGAAGAGTAGTAAGTGATTGATGTAGAGCAAAGCTGTATAATAAAACGGCAAGTTCTCCTTAAAGATAGGTGTCGTGAATAAATCATAGACATCTAGAGAATCGCTCCACTTCTGCTGTGATACATAACCCCATAGTGATCTAATTTGGGAATTCACAGGGTGTTATCGCAAACCACAATGATGTATTTGAAGAACCAGTTCTTAGATTTACAAATGAACACAGATTTTTGCATGACAGACAAAAGTAATAAATGTATTGGGAGCTCCCTGCTGAAAGTGCATTTCCTGTGGTTGGCTCACATGATTGTATTAGTTTGTGTTGTGCTGCGAAGGTAAATATTCATAGTACATTCATACGCAGGGTGACACAAGACTAAACTCAGTTCTTCCATCTGTTAACTTTATCAAAGCCCTGTCAAGCACCATATGCAATTAACTCATTTTTATCTATACAGAGCTGATAGTTTATGTAGCTCTGAACAGCATGTTTAAAGAAAACAAGATCAAAAGTTTCATGAAAGAAGATGGGAACAATCTTAAGGTAAACACAGCTGGGAACATGGCTTCTCAAGCAGAGCTATTAAGTCATGCTATCAGTAGACAAATTACAGCCACAATGCGGAACCTTATCACATATAAATACAGTTTAATGCACGTTGTGTGCGCTGCGCTGCTGGTGGACATGAAACAGATATGCAAATATTAATGTTTTCCAATTAATAAAACTACAAAAGTTTTACAAAGGAGAACAACTAGAAATAGGAGTCATAACAAAAGTTTTAAAAGACTAATGATGACCTAAACTTTTGCGGTAGCAAAATGAGATATTTTCTTCTAGCATTTTTACACATGTATTTCTTCGTCATGTCTAATATATAGAATACAATGTAAGGTCATCTTGTTTTCTTATTTTAGTGTCTGCTCACAGTAGCATCATGGCTTCCATCACTTATAGGGTCGTGACAGGAGCACCGGATCAAATTCTGATGGACCTCAACGCTCTACAGTGGGTCTGTTTGCTTTTGGTCAAGACTCTGGTTACTTTTTATGGAAATAATATTGGTGCAGACTGCAGTAGTCTTCTTGTCAAAATTAATGGAATCCCTAACCGAAACCAAAAAATTATAGAGTGTATAGACCCCTAATGTGTTGCTATAAGCAATTGATGATTTCACAACTTAGCACAAAACAATGTTTATTTTTTATTTTATACTTTTCATCTGGATTATCATTTCTTTTTTAAAGACAGCAGTCTTATCTTTCTGACAGGTTAATCAGTAGTTTTTCAACTAACAGTTAATTTTTCAGTGAAAAATCATATCATCCGGTCATGCAGCACGACTCAACTTGAAAGGATATATTGAAGCATATTGCAGAAGTAAATAAATAAAATCTAAAAGTAAAGCGCTAATCCAAAAATATATCTCATTATAACAATTAGGTTCTCCATTCATGTCTCATTTCTGAATAGTTGGCCATCACGATGAATATAAATATACTTTAACTGCATATCTTAGATGTTCTCCTAATTGAAAATTACCAGTAAGAGCTCTTTGATTGCTAATTACCTCATGTGTTGGAAGAACGCAGTAATGTTGTACCTTCAATCACTGCTATGGAAGGTGATCGAGGAAAACTGGGGCAATATAAAGTGTTGAAGACATAATAAGAACAAAATACTAAGGAATTATCTACTTGAAAGGGCTCATCAATTTGGGCATTATCTCGTGGTTTACATTTTTATATTATTGAGGTAATTTTCATACTAAAGTATTTTTTTAAACTACGAACATATTTATATGATTTGTTTTAATGCTTCCTATTCTGCATGATGACACATACGCTCCCACGAAACAGACTTTACACATACTACATATACAGATGTAGGTGATTAGATGGTAAGTTGCATAAGAAGAACATAAAAATGAGATTTGTAGGTATTGGGTTTAAATAAATATTCTTCTAAAAATAATGTAGCATAAATTAGTCTTCACATGAACTAATGACAAAAACGAAAAATAAGAAAAATTGCTCGGTGTCAAGTTGGTCATAGACATTTAATGGCTGTTGGTAACAACTTACTGTTTATAATTCTCAAAGGATCATCAATGGGAAATATAACAATCGGTCAGGTTGAATGAGCCAATTGCACATGTACTGTAAGTTGAAGTCAAGAGATGGATGACCCCATCTGTATTGCAGTCTGGTACTTTACCATGATGTAGACTTTACCCTACTAGATACACTTAATGTTAATGACTAATTCTAATCACCTGCATTGCTTTCTGTTTTTTTTTTTGAGAATTAACAAGGGACAGCATTAATTAGTTTTCACTGTCTTTGAATAAAGATGTTAAACTTACTCAGGCGACTCCGCTGAACACAGCTTTCCAAATTATGATATGGCTTAGATTGCAGTTTTCTTCACATCAAAGTGTTCACCTGGATTTCGGCACTTTGAAGTTTTTTTTTTCAATATGTTTGACATGGTAGCCATTTTTCCTCTGTTTAGCTTGAGTTTTTTACTATAAAATGATGCCTCTTACTGAATGGCTCATAAATTCAATTCTAAATAGGTCATCCAACTGGTTTTATTGATTTGAAATTGAGTAATCAGCAGTTCTTTTGTACGGTATGTAGATTCACATAGCAACTAGCTCATCTTCAAGGCAAACAGACGGATAACTTTCAGATTATGGATGATAACTCAATGGCAAAGACAATAATACTGCTCAGTGAGAATGTGGTGTATTGGCTCAGGAATCTGGAAAATCGCATATACCATGTGCTTTATAATATATAAAAATAATGTACTGTAAAGACTATGCAGCACACTGTAAAATGGGTAACCAATGAATATAAAAACTACATAGTCATGGATCATATTCTGACAATAGGCAAAATGTTCTTAAAGTAATTGATAGTCATTTAGGCAATGAAAACTATTAGTTTATTACCAAAAGTGGGGAAATAGAAAATTATTGGCGTATTACCGAAAGTTGGGAAATACTTTACTAGGTAAGAGTCTAAATATCAAGACATTTCTATAGTAAAAAACAGTAATTTCTTATTGCCAAAAAATGATATAGAGAATGCTATGAAGAAAAGATGAATTTTATATATATATATATATATATATGAACACATGAATATTAAGTTTATACATATATATGAACACTAAGTTTATACATATATATATATATATATATATATATACTGTATATATATATATATATATATATATATTTATATATATATATATATATATATATAGCAGGCCCTTACATGTATTGCATATATATCATGTTTACAATAATATATATATATATTACACATATATATCTTCATTTGTATCCGCGCTATGAAAAAGCTGTGAATTTTTAATGTGCAGCATACATTGTATAACCTAATAAATGAAAGATAATTATTCAACTACCAATAAGTCTATATAACAAAAAATTCAAATCATAATCACTTACCGGTTTATTTATTTTAACGATGCACCACAGGAAGCATAGAATATTTTGATGATCACACTGAAGCCACTGTAATACAACAAAGAAAAAATAAATATGTTACAGAATATAATATAAATGTATTGGCCACCACAAAGAAAACAAACTTTTTTGTCCTGGTAACCAAACTTCACAAACATTGCAAAAAAATATGAATTTGGCTCAAAATAGAATATCCAGTAATACACTGTATAGTAGAGTCTAAAATCTCTAGATAGTTATGTAAACAAAGTCTATGTTCTGATATCTATCTATTAGTCTAGATTTTCAGCTCTCTGACTTTTTAGCTTTCTATTGGGCCGCTTGTACTGTGTTTACATTTACAAAGACAGACTTATTTATTTCCTATAACTTTATGCAGCATGTACTTACTGGTATTGATTGAAGTAGGCTGACTCTTTGAACCAAGGTTTTATGAGCTGCTAATAATGTGGTAGTTTAAATTCAACCTGATGTGAATATCCCTGATCGGACTATACCCATGGTGTGGTTATGTGTATAGTTCACTGGCTCCTACTGATCAATTAACTGCTTAGTGTCAGAGGTGATGTGCAGTGTCAAGGTCCAGGGAAAGAAAATTAACTATCCTATTCTGGAACAGTGATGGAAAGAAAGTGCAGACAATGTCATAAACTATGTCAACAAGGTGCCATCAAAATAAATATAGCAAAAAATATTGTGCAAGATTATTCTATTTGTCCTGGTGTGTTTGCGTAATAATGTTCTCACTGTGTGATACAGTTATTTCCGCTGTTATTTACTCGATGAAGTGTTATAATGATAGAAATAGGACAAATGTAATGTGTATATAAATGAAAGCCTTAAATATTTTAAATATGGGACATATATTTCAATAGATTTTTTTTCAATTTCAATCAAAGCCAAAAAATAAAAACAATACGATATTTTTGATATTGAAAGAAATTACTTTCTGTTTACAGCTTTGTGAGAAGAAATTAAATCGACACAAATTGTATGATAAAAACGTCATTAAAATTCATCAGTATCACAAACTAATTATTCAGCCCACATAAATTAATATTTCATATATTTAAAGCATAGACCAAAACGCGTATCCAGTTAGCGAATGAGAGTAAAATGAATCAAGATGTTAATGAAAAGAAATAAATACTGTATAATTGTTGGGTAATTTTTTTTTAATGATCTGGATCAATTTAACAAAAACAAAAAAAGTAAACAATGTTGTCTAATTAACTTTTTTTCATTTGTAAATCAATTTGGACAAAACTGAGGGTAGGAAATTCCAATTAGTCATAAGGAATTGGAAAAACTTGCTAGAAATTCTGACTAAATTATAACCATCTATAAACTTTCACACTTATTGAAGAGCATGTCTACTGCTCATCTATCTTACAATATATGTAATATAATCATATTAAGGCACAACATGCCCCTACTTGGGTAACTGTTAGAATAAAATACATGATACAGATTAATATACATGTCATAGTAATATGTTAATGATAAATATTATGTTTCATAAATGCATATCTTACATTAGCATTCTGCAATAACTTAGATATTGGTGTACTCATAAGATAAGGTTGTACTAAAAGAAATGGGCTGCTAAATGTATCCAGTCAAGTTGCTGTCTTGGGAATTATGCAGAGTCTTCCATGATTCCCCCATTTAAACAATTTACGAGTCACAAGCTACCTCAACTGAGGTCAAGCAGAATGGCTGCCCTTCTAATTCTACTGTTAAATATCAGAAGACTGCAGCTGTGCACATGAAAAAGATGTGCGGCAGGTGGAACTGCTCATGATTTATAGGTACCGTAAATAAAATTTAAAAATTTAGTTGTAAAATTGTTTTAAAATTCAACATCGGAATAAAGCTGCGCTATAAAAAATACTCTAGTATAAGAAGCTGCACTGACCATTAAAAGAAGGTTGTTAAAGAATTTTTTTTCTCATTAAAACGAATGACTAATTAATGACTAAATTAAAAATGTGATGATGGAGAGGCTAATATGGGATCTTCTATCTTTCAAGCTATATCTGGCCCTCCATAGTCCACAACCTGTTTCTGTAGCTACACTACTTGTTTGATTTCCAGGCAATTTTCAGCAGTTGAAAACCTACTACCTGTCTAACCAAGTCCATTAATCAGGTAATGGAAAATTTCTTATCTGCTACAAAAAGTAATCCTGTCCTGGTCTTCACTATGAAATAAGCATGGGGTCAAAAAGTTACTATGGGTAGTTTAAGCCCTTAATCTTAGGCACAGCATGGCAATTTCATGTAATTTACATTTGGAAGGCACACATATACACATATAATTATCATATATATATATATATATATATATATATATATATACAGTATATACACTGTATATATCCACATGTAAATATATATATATATACATACTGTACATATATCAAATCTTGTGTACATATATGAACTATTCTTTATTTTTAAGTTGGTATATATATTATATATATATATATATATATATACATATATATATAGATATATATATATATACATACATACATACACACACATATATTATTGGCAACTGGACAAATTGGTGAAACCAAAACACCCTATAGATATAAAAAAAATCATATAGTCCATAGATTAGATCACACCAATATGAAAATAATTAAATTTTATTAATGATCAAGGATGGTACAAAGTGGATGTGCCAAAAGAGAAAGAGCACATGCAAAATTATAGTTGCAAAATAATTTAAAATATCATTTTTGTGGATGTAGATATGTAATTGTTTTTCAAGCATAGATACAGTAGACAGTTATATTCTATATATATATATATATATATATATATATATATATATATATATATATATATATATATATATATATATATATATATATATATATATATATATATTACATATATTATAGACCCAGCAGTCAAACAAATATAATAATAGTGAGTAGGTAGTGGTATATAGGATGGCACATGCAGGTACTAGGTGTATGTCAATGCACCATAACAGAGTATCTGTCTACCAAATAGTAGAGTAGCATTCACCTCTCATATATGTACTTTGAGGTAGCCATTTAGCCATGTAGATGAAATATGCATATAGTTCACACAGTTTTTTCAATGCAAAGTATGAACCTATTTTTGTAAGTATACTGGATGAGAAAAACAGTGACAAAGGTTTCCAAGGTTCCCCTAGCATTAGGCAGTGAAAAATGGACAGAACATGGATGGTCTAATAGAATCCATATCTTGTCTTGTCTTGTAGACAGCTGCAACACATGTGGGGATTGCCAAACAAACACGCAATCCCTGTATGTGTTGCAGCTGTCTACCGCCACAAAACATGCAGCTGCAGGGACTTGAAAATATAATCCGAGCATGCCGAAGATACCCAGATAACAACTGAGTATGTTTGGATAACACGTTATCCGAACACTTTCGTTCATCACTACTCATCAGTCAAGAGCATCTGCTGCCATCTTCATGTTCGCTGCCATCTTCATGTTCCTCAGTTACTGTGTTTTAATGCATAGTCGAGTCATTTGTCCTTGTTTCCATGAATCAGAGCTATAACGTTAAGATTAATTAGATTTATAGTACAAGGAATTTACATGCAAGGGCCTGTACACATGGGTAGATTATAACTTTGTGCAACTCCTTTGTAATATGACAACCATACCATTCTATGGGGTCACATTGTACCTTCATTTGTCTTTGATTTTGTGTAAGGCTTTTCTGCTAATTTCAATAAGAATCGTTATGATCAATTGGATGCCTTATTATGTCATTTCTAATGCACATGTAGTTGGTTTAATGGAGCCAAAAGCTGAGCCATCCAGGCTTAACTCTCATAGTTCTACTCTGTGTACAAAACCTAACAATGATATATCATGTTTTTAGTCTTTACCTGGTTAATGACTATTATAATTATAGGCATCTGACAAATATGAGACAATCAAGTATTATCAGACCAGAATATCATATGATCGGGCAGCACGGTGGCGCAGTGGTTAGCACAGAAGCCTTTCTGGAGTCCTGGGTTCAAACCCCACCAAGGACAACATCTGCACAGAGTTTGTATGTTCTCTCCGTGTTTGCGTGGGTTTCCTCCGGGTTCTCTGGTTTCCTCCCACATTCCAAAGACATACTGATAGGGAACCTAGATTGTGAGCCCCAACGGGGGGACAGTAATGATAAAGTGTGCAACCTGTAAAGCGCTACGGAATATGTTAGCGCTATATAAAGATTATTATTATTTATTATGAGGAGTCAAAATAAATGATATGTTTTCAAAGTGTGTTCAGTAAATTACCAAACTAATCATACATCTGTAAATTGGGGACTATTGTGTGAATTATTTGGTTTTATCTTCTTAGCGCTCTTCCATACTTGAATATGTGTTACTCAAAACTGGAATTTTTTTCTGAGCAGTTTTCAAATTGACTAAAAACTATGGGAGTATGTTTGAAAAGCAATATTTTACCAGCTAGCCTACAAGTGTTCACCAAGAAGGATGTGTCTATAAAAAGCTTTGTACTCACCTTACAGTATTTAAGCAATGTCTTGAAATCTTGCTCAGATCTCAGCTTTACTTTCGCAACTTATAAATATATTTCTCCTTTTGACAGCTATTTTTATTTTCAGAAAAACAAAGTTGTTGCCACTCCGTTAACATGGATGACTGAAGAGCGGGAAGATCTTGTTTAAGAGTTTTGAGCTCAAAAACGTTGTAATTGCATAGCGAAAAATAAAATTCTCATACATATCCTCCTCCTTCTAGATGAGGAAGCAGATCTTCACGACCAATGGTTTGTTGAATGCATTAAACATCTTGATGAGCCTTACATATCTCTTCAAAATGAATACATACACTACAATAGTGACTCATATCAAGTACATGAATTATTACAATTAACTTTAGATTCACAAATAAAAAATATATTAATGAAAAAAAATACCAATCCTATTTTAAAAAATATATATATTGGGTGAATTTATTATTTCTTTTGTGCCATGTTTTTTAACGTAAAAAAAAATCACAAAATTTGTTCCAAGCGCTATTGGAGAAAGAAGAATAAAAATAAAAAATAAGTAAACATTATCAAAAGGGTCGTAACCTAATGGCAGATGGTACACTTACTACACTGTACACCAAAGAACTATAGCGGAAACCTATGTTATCTTATAGAGTAAGTTTCAAGCTCTCGCACATACACGACAATTTAAGAAGATTTCTGCTTTTTTTTGTAGACCAATATATCTTTTTAAATACTGTTACTTGTCAACTGACCCCCCACAAGCTATTGTTTTCACAACAATATCTACAAAAAAACTCTAGTGTGTATGTGCCCTTATATTGGCACAAGCAAAAAGTTCCAGTATATATTCTTAGAGGCAAAGTTGTATAAGTTATGAACTTTAAAGTATTACAATTTACAACGTGGGGTGTGGAAGATCACTTTCCCTTGGCAAGCATTACTCACTCTGATAAATGGCATGCCTGAAAAATAGAGCAGAAAATGAACCAGGTAAGTCCTGCAAGCCATTGACACATAACGGCACAGAGCTTTGATTTGCCTTCCAACAGCGACGGGAATACTTTAAAGCCTTTGCTTTCCTGATCCCTTTAAAATAGATTCACAGGGAAAATTTCAAATTGATGAAAAAAATATGTGTTACTGTCTGTTCAGGGGAAGTGTTTCTAATTGATCTGACATAGAACGGCACTGGTGATTTGTGTATATTGCAACTTTACAGAACAAAATTGGAAAACGGGAAATTTCTATCCCCTGACCAGGATTGCTTTACAATGACATTCACTTGGCATTCTAACCATTTTCATCTCTTAGTATATATAAAACTTCTTGCTTGTAGATGACAATTGCTAAATATTCTTTAACTATTCATTATGATCAAATATGTCAACATAGCTGAAGCTTAGAAATGTGAATTAAAGACATGTAGATGATTATTAGCAATCAGGGTATCTTGACATACTCTACAAATAAAATAGCATTTGCTGCTAAAACTTTTAATGAATTCAAACTTTTGTGACTGAATGCCATCACATAACTTTAGAGATATGAAAACTTGCAGGCGTAAAAGATAAATAAAGATTCTATAAAGATTTGTTCTACAGTATAAATAATTCAAATAATTGATAAAGTTAAAAATAAATTAAATAAAAATATATTTATATATAAATGTACACTATCCAATATGATATATATATATATATATATATATATATATATACATCTTTGAAACAGACCTGACTCTTTTCGTGGTTTTTTTGTTTTTTTCAGGCTTTCATTGAACTTTACAGCGTTGCAGTCATAACAGGTTATCTCTGGCAACCTGTAGGATATATGTAATGGCAGAGGAAATAAAAAAACACGCTTGCTGATTTTATTTTTTGTAGCACTGAACGAAAGGTCAGAGTTTGTAGTAGTTAATAACAAGTTAGCTATATTGTTGGTCTGGTAATTCTGCCCTAACTTGTCTTAAAAAAAAAAAAAGCAAAAAAGAAGAAAAGATACAGATTCTTTAATTAAAAAAGCTGCACTGAACTAATCCCTCTAGCCGAAAAAAAAGAAAAGTTTCCAGCAATCTCTTTCTGCTCTGGGAGAGAAAAAGCAGACAATACCATAACAGATCAGAAACATAAGCTATAGTATGCAGCCAGGAGCACAGCAGGGAACTGAATACTGCTCCGACTGTGTCATTTTTTAATCCCCCATCCCAGTTTTCCCCGTCTGACCTCATGCTGAGATGAAGTTATCACAGAAGACAGCTTTACTCTCACCAATGAATCCAACCCTGGATCTGTATTATCCTTAGCAGATCAAAACACCGCTTCCATCAAACAGCATTATCTGCATAAAAGGCATGCAATTGCCCGATAATTTTACCCAAACTATGCTATTCATTTAAAGGACAAGAAAAAGAAATGTAATTCATTCTGTTTTGCCTGTAACAGCTAACTCCAACTTTGCTCATGGGAACTTTGCTTTAGTAATATTGGATCTCCCTACTATGATTGGTTTTAATATTTATCCTCCAATCTTAGCAAAATGATTCTTGACGTTGGATGGTAAATGTGAGAGCTTATGTGCAAATATTATAGAAACCTTTCCAATGCTTCCTGGGACTGGATTGCAAATACTGTTAACTGTGGTTCAATGAGCGTGACACACTGAAGTCGTCTGTGCAGATCATAATGCATCCTGGTAGTGGTACAGCAGCAAATACTCATATACACGTACACCCCCGCATGCACGCACTTATGCTCACATTGTAGTAGACCTTAGACTCTGGCCACACTTATGTAGGAAGATCTGACATATTTGAATAAGGCATTCCCGAGAGGTCGGCGTGCACGTCAAAACAACGCATCCGCATACATCCGCATGTCCTGCATACTCAATGTTAAAGATAGGTATGCAGGACGCGTGCAGAAGTAGGCGGAAGTAGGCGGGGCATAACAGAGGACGTACGCAGCCCTCCGCAAAGCCCCTGAATGCTAATATGAACTTAGACTAATTTAGTGTTATTCCTTTTTTTGTTTTAAACATAAAATTGTTAAACTACACTTGTATCATTGGTTTAAATATATCATTGAAATGAACCAATCACTCCGCATATATATCAGACTCTGCTTATCGGGTGGGACCTGCTTACTCTGCTGGCCAGAAAAAAAAACAGAGAAAAAAAAAGTGCTGTAGGAAAATACAGGCACGACCACGTATAAAATAAAAAAAAACTAGTAAACTAAACCAATGACTAAAAAACTGGTATAGAAAAAAGCAGGTACGGCCACTTATAAAATAAAAAAACTAGCAAGCTAAATCAATAATTAAAAAAGTGATGTAGGAAAAAGCAGGTATGAACCCTTATACAATTTAAAAATATTTCTTTATTCAGTATCCATTAAGAAATTTCTGATACATCTCTGAGGCATTTCCAGTGTTAGAAAACGCCTTTAGTCACAGAGATATCAGAGCACAAACTATATAAAACCTGTGCAAACCAATCAGAACGCTGATAACACAATACATATTATATACATAAAAATAAATGATATACAAATATATTCCATCAATTTTATATTATCAATGTATTGATCAGAAACTTGTTAATGTTTACCGAATAATCAAATATTTTGAAATACACTTATAAGTGGTCGTACCTGCTTTTTCATACACCACTTTTTATCATTGGATTAGATTGCTAGTTACGATATTTGTTTTACTATAGGAGAATAAATGCATCTGACGATTTCTAGATCAGTGACAATTGTTCATTGAATGTTTGAATGTTGCTGTAAGCTGTAAATTTCAAGGTAGGGAAAGGTCTGACTAATTTAGGAAAGCTATAATAAATGTCCTAAATGGTTAATATCATTAAAATGTGCACATTTTTTCCTGATATTTACATTTTTATGGTTCTTTGTTTAGAAGTCTAGTGACACTAAAACAGTTGAAATTGCTATATCCTGAGTCTCCTGACTTTTTTTAACATCATAATGGCTAGGGCAATCTACAACCTAGACGTATTGGAAATATTTAATTTACTGGTTGGTTCGGTTTGATTTTCTCATTTTACAATAATATTACAATACAATATATTAGAATATTGTAATTCAGTAAAAGTTAGCTCTAATTTTAAAAAGGGAGGTACTTGGGCTGTCAGGTACCAGAACATACTTAACTAGTCACCTGTGGTTATACTACACAGACTCTTGTTTCAATTCTAAAAAGGACTATGCTCATCTTAGATTTCAGCCAATGTACATCAGGGGAAAATGGGGCTCAAGGTATAAAAGTTAAGATTAGACAAATAACAGTTGAGTCAAAATGAGACTGCAAAATGTAGTAAGAAGTCTGCTCCCATCCATCTGGGTCTCTGCTGTATAGCAGGTGGGGCCTTCCCCAGATATAGAGATTGAGTATAATACATGCCTATGTAATATAAGGGGAGTCGGTAGTATTTAGCAATGTGAGCTTCATCTGCTCGCCACTACAGGAAAATGGGGGTCCTAGCTGGGTGTGAGTGCTGCTGTTATCTTGGCGACCCGCCTCTGCAGACCACATGCTGTCCCTTGACTTGACAGGCCAAGACTAGATGAGGTAGAGATGAATGAGGGAGACCAAAGTTCAAAAGTAACCTTTCCTTACTTAACAACTTGATGAGAAGTATATACATCAGATAGCAGGCACAGCACTTTATGAACATATCTTCTGCATTATGCAGAGGCAGGAACTTTTCAGTTACATGTGGAAGCACATGTTAGGGGTTGAGTTCCTACCGCAGCACAGTGGGAATCTTGAGACATGTCTCTAATTCTGCATCAGCCACAGTGGAGCCTGCTCAGTGGAGACATCTGTCCCAGCGTCTCGCTCAGCCTGATACTGTGCAAAGGGTAACTGCTGCCTTTCCAGGCTCTGCTTTTGTAGCCAGCATTGGTCAGCGGCGAGCAGGCTTTTCTGGGACTAAGTCCTGCTTTGTACACACTGAGCATGCCCATGAGAGGACCTTTCATTGGAGGTCAGGGGTCACACACTCAGGTCCTGTTGCAGCTCCATTTGGACCACTAGGAAGGTCTCTGCGATTTTGTGAAGTTAACAGAGTTCGCTTATACCGCCATATAGTGCTGCCAATTACTTTGCAGCAGAAATCTCTGCACAGTGGACCCCGGGCTGCAAATGCACCTTGTTGTTTCCTTCCCATACTCAGTGCGTTCCGCTAGCCCTAACAGTACATTACTTATGTCACATGTTATAGAAGTCCAGCAAACCATTATGGGAACATTCATATTCTCCTGTGAGGAATACATAGGTTGAGATGTGTTGCTATGGCACCTCACAGATAGTCTGAACTCCCAGTTGATTTGTAAGGACTCCACTTGTTGAGGTACATTGATACGTCTCATCACTACTATACTCAAAGTCCATTGATGAGGGCCACACACTCCTTGCTGTGCCACTGCATCTTCAGCTCTCCATAGAAGAACTTGTGCCCCACTATGGCGATACTCTAGCTTCTTCTATAGAATAGATAATTGCAGGGGAGTAGGGAGGGACTATTCAGACTGTGGTCGTCGCTGATTGGTCGCGACAGCCATGACAGGCAGCTGGCGAGACCAATCAGCGACTTGGATTCCATGACAGACAGAGGCCGCGACCAATGAATATCCATGACAGAAAGAAGGACAGACAGAAGGATAAACAGAAAGATGGAAGTGACCCTTAGACAATTATATAGTAGATTGTTTTCCCATGTCTTCTTTTGAGTGCCACATCTTTTTAATTTTCCAGTCAACATAACGTTACAAGATGCATTGTAGTGTTAAACACTACCATTCATTTTACCTAAATAATATACTAGAAAACAAGAAAAACATTCGAAGTGTGGTGTACTTGTAAAACAAAATGTAATTATGCCATTTATTGTCAGGGTGGGAGGAGAGGTGAAAATGTTTATTGTGTGGTAAAATTGTCCTGGCAACAAAACTTCAGCAATTTGTAAAAAAAAAAAAAAAATAAAATAAAAAAAAAAAAAAAAAAAAATATATATATATATATATATATATACAAGTTGTAGAAAAGCACGATGTAAAATCCCGGATGGCAAGGTGCCTGGCATCGGTGATGAATGTCCCAGGAAAGAATGCTCGGGTAACAATAAGTTGCTGAGAGGACTTTTAGTGGACCAGATTTTGGGTCCAGGATTTAGGAGCAACCAAAAAACCTTGGATGGGAATAGGTCACTTCCATACATTCCAGTCCAGGGCTTGCAGGTCCTATATAAGGCAGCTAAATTGGCTCACTGGAGAGTCTGTGGTGCTGGAGAGGAAAAAAACGTTAATGCTGCACAGTGTCTGCTAGAACCTGAGAGTACTGGATTTAAAACTGAATGAGTGAGCTCAAGTTGAAATATGTTGCCTGCCAGTGAATAGACTGTTTTTCATTTGTTATTCATTTGAGCTCGAAAAAGTCTTTTCTGCTTTGAACTTGAGCCCTCTGGTGGTTTATGAAAGAGAATAAACTTTATCCTGTTTAACACTAAAAATTGTGCCTGTGTGGACCGAGGCAGGTACTTGGGAGCTTGAACCTCTACAATATATGTCCACATATTGTAGGGGTTCAAACTCTCAAGTAGCAGCTAAGGTCCACACAGACATGATTTTTAATGTTAAACATGGTAAAGTTATATAAAGTGGGGAAAATAAGTATTTTATACACTGCCAATTTTGCAAGTTTTCCCACCCACAAAGAATGGTGAGGTCTGAAATTTTATCGTAGATACACTCCACCTGTGAGAAAGAATCTAAAAATAAAAACCAGAAATTCACATTGTATGATTTTTAAATAATTAAATTGCATTTTATTGCATGAAATAAGTATTTGATTATCTACCAACATGCAAGAATTCTGGCTCTCACAGACCTGTTAGTTTTTCTTTAAGCAGTCCTCCTACTCTGCACTCATTACCTGTGTTAATTGCACCTGTTTGAACTTGTTACCTCTATAAAAGACACCTGCCCACATACTCAATCACACTCCAGCTTCTCCACCATGGCCAAAACCAAAGAGCTGTCTAAGGAAACCATGGACAAGATTGTAGACCTGCACAAGGATGGGATGGGGTACAGGACAATAGGCAAGCATCTTAGTGAGAAGGCAACAACTGTTGGCACAATTAGAAAATAGAAGAAACACAAGATGACTGTCAGTCTTACTTGGTCTGCGGCTCCATGCAAAATCTCACCTTCTGGGGTAAGGATGATTCTGGTCAAAGATCTGAAGAGAGCTGGGACCACAGCCTCAAACATTACCATTAGTAAAACACTGTCATGGATTAAAATCCTGCAGTACCAATGCTCAAGCCAACACATGTCCAGGCCCATTTAAAATTCACCAATGACCTTCTGGGTGATCCAGAGGAGGCATGCAAGAAGGTCATGTGGTCAGATGAGACCAAAATAGAACTTTGTGGTTAAACTGCACTCTTTGGAGGAGGAAGAAGGATGAGTGCAACCCAAAAACACCATCCCCACCGTGATGCTTGGTGGGGGAAACATCATACTTTGGGGGTGCTTTTATGCAAAGGGGAAAGGAAGACTGCATGATATTGCAGGGAATATGGATGGGGACATGTATCGTGAGATTTTTACCAACAACCTCCTTCCTTCAGTAAGAGCATTGAAGATGCATCATGGCTGTGTCTTCTATCAGGACAATGACTCAAAACACACCATCAGGGCAACAGGGGAGTGGCTCTTTAGAAGCATTTTAAGGTCCCAAAGTGTCCTAGCCAGTCTCCAGACCTGAATCCAATGGAAAATTCCCATAGGGAGCTGAAACTCAATGTTGCTCAGCAACAGCCTCGTAACCTGAAAGATCTGCAGAAGAGTGGGCCAAAATCTATGCTGCAGTGTGTGCAAACTTGGTCAAGAACTACATTAAACGACATCTGTAATTGCAAACAAAGATTTCTGTACCAAATATTAAGTTCCATTTTTCTATTGTATGAAATACCTTTTTCATGCAATAAAATTCAAATTAATTATGTAAAAATCATACAATGTTATTTTCTGGATTTTTTTTTAAGATTCTGTCTTTCACAATTGAAGTGTACCTACGATAAAAATTGCAGACCTCTCCTGTTTTTATAGGTCGGAAAACTTTCATAATCAGAAGGTATCAAATTCTTATTTTCGTCACTGTATATGCATAAATTGTATTTGTGCGGATATTTTTTGAGATCCATAAATGTTTTATTTTTTTGTCAATGGAGTTGTGTGAGGACTTGTTTTTTGCACCCTGATGTTATGATTTTTTGATACAGTTATGGGGGATACATATTACATTTTGATTTCTTATTGCTTTATTTTCGACAAAAAAATGACAATTCTGAAATTTCGATTTTTTTTTTTCTTTTTGCCATTTATTGTACAGTATAAGTAATTTTATATTTTAATAGACCAGATGTCACAGGGATGACAAGACAGAGTGGGGCCATAAGATTGTGGCATCTGGTTATACATATGTCTGTGCTGGTTAGAACTGCTTTTCCTTTCTATTGACAGTTCAGGTTCTCCTTGTTCTATTCTTGCAAGGGTTAAACAATCCTGTTTGTCTCCTGAAGCTCTCCATCCTAAGTTTTCTCAACTGTTCTGAGTTCATCACTTCCTTATGGTTTGAATACTCTCCTCTAAGCATCTGTTGTTGCCAGTGATAGCTTGCAACTACCTGGTTTGGAGCTGGAGGAGTGTGCTGAGAAAGGAGCAGGCTTTTTGAAGTTTTTTCAGGAGATATCTGCTTGTAGTTGGTTGGTATGTGTGTCTCCTAATTGCTATTCCCATTTTGTTTCCCTCACATTTCTTTCCCTTTTTCCCACTCGATTGTTTAAGAGTGTTTTTGTATGATTGCGGTTTTCTTTTACCCTGTCTTTTTCCCCTGTGTCTTTAGAGTCGAGCAGGACTAGTGTTTCTACTGTCCTACTCACTAAGCAGGGGGAAACTGAGGGTAATAGTGAGATAGGAATGGGATCGCTACACAGTGTGAAAGAACCTAAGGACACTAGGGAGCTCAGGGTGGTGCAGGGCAAGTATAAGGGGTGCCCTGTTGTATACTTCCCTAGTGGCAGAGCTTTCTCTCCCTCCTGTTTCACCATCTGCCATCTTGGGTAGAAGCATGACAATAGGCTTATTGGATTCGACAATGCCAAATATATTTATCTTAGTTTCAATTTATTTATATTTAAAGGGACACTGTCACCTGAATTTGGAGGGAACAATCTTCAGCCATGGAGGCGGGGTTTTTGTGTTTTTGATTCACCCTTTCCTTACCCGCTGGCTGCATGCTGGCTGCAATATTGGATTGAAGTTCATTCTCTGTCCTCCATAGGACACGCCTGTGCCTATGTTTTTTTTTAATTTTTGCACATAAGTTGTGCTTTTAATGGCAAAACAACATTCACTGCTTATTTTGAGCATTTTTCAGCTTTTATTTTAATATTTTTACACATTTTTGTGAATTTAGTTTTTTACTTTTTACTGAGTCCCAATATTAAACTTTAATAATTTTCTCATACATTTCGATACTTAGGTACTGAAGTTAATGAGCCTTTTCAATTTTAGAGTGACGCAGCCTGTTGGACCATACTTATGGACCTACATACTGACAGTCCACCATGTCCAGAAGTCTTTATATGACTTTGGGTTGCAATATTAACTATTGGTGCCCATGATCGCGGGTTGCAATATGATCTATTGACACATGTGATTGTAAGGGGTCAATAAGGTCAAAAAAGGGATCCCTCTTCCTCTTTTAACCATGTAATTGCCGATGTTCTGATTGATAGCATCATGTAAGGGGTTAAATGGTCCCAACAGTTTCTAAAACTGATTGGGACTGATGCATCAGTGTGTAATATACAGCTGACAACTACCATTTTAACCATAAAAAATGCTGAGGAATAATACCCTTTGATAATAGCGGTTATAAGGTGTATTGCTTGTCGTTAAAGGTTTAACATTGCTCTTAACCTATTACCCTATTACCTTGGTTAATATTAGAAATTGTTAATGTATATAAACAAGTATTAACCTCTTCACCCTGGGCCATTTTCCATTTTTGCATTTCTGTTTTTCCCTTCCCTTTGTACTTTTGAATTACACACCATTGGTTTTTCCATAAAGTGTACTTGAAAATGGAAAAAGAATTCCAAGTGCGGTGAAATTGCCAAAATTGCAGTTTCACAATTTTTTTTTACCATGTTCATCAAATTCTAAAACTGACCAGCCATTATGATTCTCTAGGTCATTATGAGTTTGTAGATACCAAACATGAATAGGTTCTTTTTTATTTAAGTGGTGAAAAAAATACAAAATTTGTTAAAAAAGAAATTGCGTCAATTTCTAAGCCACGTAGCGTCTCGACTTTTTGTGATCTCGGCCCTGGTGAGAACGTATTTTTTGCGTGCCAAGTTAACCTTTTATTGATACCATTTTGCTGTAGATACAATGTTTTGATCACCTGTTATTGCATTTTAGAGCAATGTTGCGGCGACCAAAAAAACATAATTCTGGCATTATGCCTTTTTTCTCCTTTTTACGCCATTTACCAAGTGGATTACTTATTTTTATATTTTGATAGATCAGGCAATTATGAATGTGGTGTTTGCAAATATGTGTATTTTTTTAATTGTTTTATTTTGAATGGGGAAAATGAGGGATGATTTAAACTTTTATATTTTTTAATTTTTTATTTATTTTTAAAAACTATTTTTAGTTTACACTTGCTTCAATATTTTCCATTGGAGACTAGAAGCTGCGATCATCCGATCACTTGTGCTACACATAGCTGGTCTTCAGTCCTGCTCTGTGTTGCAGAAATGCTCACTTGCTATGAGCGCCAACCGCTGGGCAGTGCTCAAAGCTCTCTGGCTATAACAACATCAGAAGTCTGCTGCAGACCCTGGGTTGTCATGCAAACCCACGGGCGCTGATGGGTGGGATTAGTGAAGCGCTTCTGGCTTGATCGTTTTAGATGCCGCTGTCAGAGATTGATAGTGGCATTTAACAGGTTATCAGCCACAAGTGGATCGTGATTCCACCCACGTTCTCCTCTTGCCAACCTACCCATCGCTCAAAAAGAAAACCTGACACCTTCCAATTTGGATAATTTGACTGAGGGCAGTCTTTATTATAACAAATACATAACAAATTCAGAAACAGCTTAGTAAACTTAATCACCCTTGACCAAGTAGCGCCCCTCACCCTCAAAACCTCCAAACACAGAGTGAAACAGCCCTGGCTCACATCGCAAAAACCCGATTTCTCCAGCGATGCTCTAGGTGTGCTTAACGCTTATGGAGGAGAACACGCACACCAAAAGACTTCATACACTTCAAATTTATGTTAAGGACCTATAACTCTGCCCTTCACCTCGCCAAACAGACCTACTTCACCACCCTGATCTCACTAGCCAACAACCCCAAGAAACTTTTTGACACCTTTCACTCCATCCTCAGGCCAAAAGCACAAGCCCCTATCACAAACATCTGTGCTGATGACCTGGCCTCCCACTTTAGAGAAAATAGAAAACATCCATCAGGAAATCTGCTCCCAATCACCAAGTTCAGTGACTCCCATCCCTCCCTGCATTTCCCCTGGCTCACTCTCCACATTCGATCCCATCACAGAAGAAGTCTCCAGGCTCCTCTCTTCTTCTCGTTCGACTACATGCACCACCGACTCCATTCCCTCACACCTCCTCCAGTCTCTCTCTCCAGCCGTCACAACTCACCTAACTACAATCTTTAATCTCTCCCTCTCCTCTGGCATTTTCCCCTCCTCCTTCAAACACTCTATCATTACTCCATTACTAAAGAAACCCGCTCTCGACCCATCCTGCCTAAATAACTACAGACCAGTCTCCAATCTCCCCTTCATCTCTAAACTCTTGGAGCGCCTAGTCTACTCCCAACTTACCCGTTACCTCTCCACTCACTCCCTCCTAGACCTTTCACAGACCGGTTTGCGCCCCCTACATTCGACTGAAACTGCACTCAAAGTGACCAATGACCTTCTGACAGCAAAACGTAATGGTGACCACTCTCTGCTCATTCTTCTTGACCTTTCTGCAGCTTTCGACACTGTTGACCGCTCTCTCCTATTTTCTAGGCTCCAGTCACTAGGGATTAGGGACACTGCTTTCTCCTGGTTTTCTTCCTACCTTTCTGACCACTTCTTCAGTGTTCTGTTCTCTGGCTCCACTTCCTCTCACTGTCGGGGTACCTCAGGGCTCAGTCCTTGGTCCCCTTCTCTTCTCCCTCTACATGGCCCCAATTGGACAGACCATCAGCAGATTTGGCTTTCAGTATCATCTTTATGCTGATGACATACAACTATACACGTCATCTCCTGACCTTACCCCAGCTGCACTACAGAACGCCACTGACTGTCTGTCTGCAGTCTCCAACATCATGTCCGCACTCTATCTAAAACTCAACCTCTCCAAAACTGAACTTCTTCTGCTCCCGCCATCTACTAACCTCCCTAAATCTGACATTTCCCTCTCCATGGGTGGCACCATAATAATACCCCTGCAGCAGGCGTGTTATGTTTCACTCCGATCTCTCCTTCACATCCCATATACAATCTCTTGCCCGCTTGTGCCGCTTACACCTAAAGAACATTTCTAGAATCCGCCCTTTTCTCACCATGGAAACAACAAAAACCCTCACTGTCACCCTCATCCACTTCCGTCTGAACTACTGTAATGCTCTATTAATTGGCCTCCCCCTCACGCGACTTTCCCCTCTCCAGTCCATCCTTAATGCAGCAGCCAGGGTTGTCCATCTGGCTAATCGTTACTTGGACGCGTCCGCTCTTCACCAGTCATTACACTGGCTGCCCATTCATTGCAGGATACAATTCAAAGTACTTGTTCTCACCCACAAAGCTCTCCACAGTGCGGCACCCCCTTACATCTCCTCCCTCATTTCTGTCTATCGGTCTAACCGACCGCTGCGCTCTGCAAATGTCTTTCGACTAACCTCTGCGCTAATCCGTACCTCCCACTCCCGACTCCAAGACTTCTCCAGTGCTGCACCAATCCTCTGGAATGTTCTACCCCAAGATATTAGGACCATCCACAATTTGCATAGATTTAGGCACTCGCTCAAAACACATTTGTTCAGAGCGGCCTACCACGGTCACTAATCAGACTCATTTTATGTTTGTGTGTGTGTAGCCCATTAGCCCATTCACTATCCCATCTATCTCCCACCCTCTGAAGATGGCTGGACCATCATTGTAAATACATCATTGTAAATACACACCTGTGCTTTGTATCTCCCCCACCTCATTGCAGATTGTAAGCTCTCACGAGCAGGGTAGTTTTATTTCGCTTTAATTATTGTATTGTTAACGTTGTTACTTACAGTACAGACCAAAAGTTTGGACACACCTTCCCATTTAAAGATTTTTCTGTATTTTCATGACTATGAAAATTGTACATTCACACTGAAGGCATCAAAACTATGAATTAACACATGTGGAATTATATACTTAACAAACAAGTGTGAAACAACTGAAAATATGTCTTATATTCTAGGTTCTTCAAAGTAGCCACCTTTTGCTTTGATGACTGCTTTGCACACTCTTGGGTCTGTTGTGTTTGATACTGTTAAACTGTAAAGTGCTGCGGAATATGTTGGCGCTATATAAATAAAGATTATTATTATTATTATTATTATTAAAGTTCTTGAAGCTACACATCTGGTGATCCCAAAACAATCCAAAAAAACATTATTACACCCAGCCTTAACCCAAGTCTCGGGAGCATCATACCTCAAAGGATCCCTTTACAAATAACAGAAACCCAGGGACCTGACATTCCTATACTGTAAGTACCACAAAATCATCAGAGCAACTAAACAAACTTTCAATTGAGGGATTTATATCTTGAAGAATCCCCGGACTTATCTAAAACCAACTTCAATTACCTCACCAAAGCCATTGGCCACCATGACCCAATTACCATGTTCAAAAATGCTTAATGAGCTCCTAAAATTAAGGGAGGGTGGGCGGTACTTTTTTTGTGTCACTAGAAGTGGATGAATGACAACTCAGCCCCCTCTCTGTCCTTATAAAGCTTATTGTTAACCTTTACTCCTGTCCCTACCATTTCTCCAAATCATTGTCATGCCAGTCTACAGCCATTTTATGGGACTAGGGCTCCTGCCTTTACTATGCACAGTGCAACAGCGCTCTGCAAAAATGAATTTCAGTGTTATGTCATATGTAAAAATGTGAGGTTCTCTGCATACTTTTGGTTAAATTACGTGAGTCCATCTACCATGGATAAAGTGACCTCTTTTAGATGAGGCAGTAATGCTAAAACTTCACCTCTTCCTACTCCTATGACTCGTATAAACTTGTCATGCGGGAGCAAGTAAACTGTGGCTACAGTATTTTTTGCAGTGCACATTGGGGGTTGTGGCTGTACCTTGAAGGGCTGTCCGCCATAACCATCTGCTTTTCCAAGACTGTTTATAATATATACATATTTAGCAATAGTGCAATTCAAGTACACTTTAGCATGTTTTTTTAAATTTTATTTCAGAGCTGTAGTGGTGATACTAAACTAAGAGGTAACCATTACAAGTTCTCATTGACTTATGGCACATTGAGATGTGACTTCTGGATTGCACACCAAACACTGGAGTGATCCAGCAGGTCACAAACTGCTGGGGACTGACAGGAGCAGTGCCAGGAACAGCTGAAGACGCCAGCTGGTAAGTATAAGACTGGGGACAGTAAAACCACTCCAGCGCTGCAATAAGAAAAAGACCTGCTGGAGTGTTGCTTTAATGTTCATGTATATACTTCTTATCGATTCACACTATTTGCTGTATGAATATGTGATAGCAATCAGTCACTGAAAAGTATCATCCACTGGAGTACTCATCCCCAAATTATCTGGAATTTACCGTATATACTCGAGTATAAGCTGAGATTTTCAGCCCACTTTTTTGGGCTGAAAGTGACCCTCTCGGCTTATACTCGAGTCATTGTCAGCAGGGAAGTTGGTGGGGGAGGGGGAGCGGTGCAATGACATACTCAACTGCTCCTGGCGCTGTCCCTGCATGTCCCATGTTCAGCGGTCACGTGGTACCGCTCATTAAAGTAATTAATATGGACGCATATTCATTACTGTAATGAGCAGTACGTGACCGCTGAACACAGGAAGATGCCGCCGGCTCCTGGAGACCATCTGACAGTGAGACTCTGCCAGGGACCACGCCGGGAGCAGGTGAGTATATCGGGGGAGGTGAGCATTGCGTGATAGTCATCTTCCTCGTTCCACCGCTGCCCGATGCTCTGTCTTCCATCCTCAGCACTGACTGTTCAGGTCAGAGGGCGCAATGACGTAGTTAGTGTGTGTGCCGCCCTCTGCCTGAACAGTCAATGCAGAGGATGGAAGACAGAGTGGCGCGTGGAACGAGGAAGGTGACTATCGCAAGTGTCGGGGGCCTGAGTGAAGTGAGGTGAGTATATGATTTTTTTATTTTAATCGCAGCAACAGCATATGGGGCAAATGTGTGGAGCATCTTATGGGGCCACAATGTATGGAGCATCGTATGGGGCCACAATTTATGGAGCATCGTATGGGGCCACAATGTATGGAGCATCTTATGGGGCCACAATGTATGGAGCATCTTATGGGGCCACAATGTATGGAGCATGTTATGGGGCCACAATGTATGGAACATCGTATGGGGCATAATGTGTGGAGCATCTTATGCGGCATAATGTGTGGAGCATCTTATTGGGCCATAATGTATGGAGCATCTTATGGGGCCATAAACCTTTATGCAGCATTGTATGGGGCAAATGTTTCTATGGAGCACTTATGGGGCCATTATTAACCTTTGTGCAGCATTATACGGGGCATATTTTAATATGGAGCATTATATGGGGCGTATTTTGTATGGGCATCTTATGGGGCCCATCATGAACTGTATGGAGCATTATATGGGGCTCCTGATTCAATATGGATATTCAAAAACACTTAACCTACTGATGTCTCAATTAATTTAACTTTTATTGGTATCTATTTTTATTTTTGACATTTACCGGTAGCTGCTGCATTTTCTACCCTAGGCTTATATAAGTTTTCCCAGTTTTTTGTGGCAAAATTAGGGGTCGGCTTATATTCGGGTTGGCTTATACTCGAGTATATACGGTAGATAAAATACAAATTATGTTGAAGCTCTCCTTTTCCACCACTCATTGACCATATTTAGTGCCTTGCTTTACAAGGGAAAATAATGGACACATAACAGATCTTGCACTTCACCTATGGATACAAATAAACTAAAGGAAAACCAGTGGTTATAAGTTACACTTTCTACAAACTTCAGAACACTGGCACCTTCATGCAAGCTTATATTTCTTCACATTTTATCGCATTATGGTCAGGTTCAGTTAGTCATTGAATTAGTCAGCAAGTTGAGGACATGTCTGAGCCTCTGCAGTTCTGTGCGCTCGCCTGTATTGCTATTACATGCATGCTTCATGTCCATAACATGGATCATCAGAATAGGGCATGATACCTTTTTTTCTCACATAGACCTGTTCTCCATGTGGATTATTACTCATGTGCACTAGGTACATACTGTAGGTTCCCATTGTACCGTGTGCAGTATGTTAGGATATATTCACATGTGCTGCTTTTTTTCCATGTTTTGTCACAGCCCACCTCTACCCCTTCTTCAACTCTTAACCCAGCTGCTCCTATCCTCTCTCCTGCCAGGGACTTTTCAGTGATGTAGAATTGTAGTTCTAACGTTGACTCATGCAGGGAAAAGAGACTTCCTGTTTCTACATAGAGCTTAGAAGGATTCCGCTAGTCAGTTTTTAATCACGTGATGACATAGATCTAACAGAAAAGAGAATAATTAGCTGAGTAAAAAGGCAAAATGAGCAATTGTAAGTATACAGTGCTGTATAATATGATGATGGCACTATGTTAAGAGGTTAACATCTTTCATGGGAGAGCTTCTTTCAGTATTTTTGCAGCGTTCCTCACCCATTCTAATGAATGGGAAAAACACATAAAAACGCTAATTTTTTAATGCAGCATTTTTATGCCTAGAGACACGATTGATGCAAAAATGGCTGCAACAAATACTTCTATACTTACATATATGCCATGCGATCTATTATACACATGGACATCATGTGAACCATAAGGAAAGGCCATCTGAAAAAAGTTTTAGTTATGGTACAGCTCTTTTTAATGTATTTTCACCTGATCCTTTCTCAAAATGTATGACACTAAGTTCTTACACCTGTTTCACCACAATGTGTGGGTCACTTCCTGCTCGGGAGACTTAACTGCGGTCCGGTAGGATAAAAAAGAAGGAATGTCCAGCTTCACCTAATCCGTAAAAAAGAGTTTTCTTTATTCACAAACTTTAAACATGGAGGATACAGACTTCAGCACGAACCATATAGGTAGGAATCTCAACGCGTTTCTGGAGTCTAAGCTCTCTTAATCATGACATCAGATTAAGGGAGCTTAGTCTCCAGAAACGCGTTGAGATTCCTACCTATATGGTTCGTGCTGAAGTCTGTATCCTCCGTGTTTAAAGTTTGTGAATAAAGAAAACTATTTTTTATGGATTCGGTGAAGCTGGACATTCTTTCTTTTTTTTGACTTTACACACCTGGACACAGCGGGTCCGTGCTCCCGAAGATTGGCTTATGCATCACCGGTGAGCTGGCTTATTTTTCCTCGGACCGGTAGGATGCCTATTTCATAAGGCTCGCAACAACAGACACCTTTTCTAAACATCTAGCTCCATCTCCAACCATTCTGGTGTAGTAAATCATAACTAAGATAAATAGAAATCCAGAAGGTAGAAAAACCCGATAATTAGCAAGGAAGCCACCATGCATCTCCGTCAAATTCAGTAGAAAGAAATGTAAAGTTTTTAGATAGGAAAGATTGTCATGTAAATAAAGAAGGAAACGTGAACACAGCACATCACCGGGAGGACTTAAGACATGTCTCCAACTTGAGCTTATATAGACACTTGAAAGCACATAATGACAAATCTGATCATAAAAGGATGTCAATGCATACTCTACATGCTATCCTGTGTAGTGCTATGTAATCAGTCACTTCTCAACAACAACTCAGGCTCCAAATCAATTGCCTTGCATGAGATGTCAGTCTTCACAGACTTTCAGCAGTCTCTTCTCTATCTCTGCAATTCTAATGGTGTTTATTGCTATGCCATTGCTGTCACTCAATTTCATCAGTCAATGGCTTCAAGTGGCTGAGATAGGGAAGGCTGCTTACTTTTCCTGAAATGCAAAACTCACTATTCTGCAATATTTATTTTATACCAAAAAAGCGTATATTTCATATATTTCCTTACATTGTACTTTTAGGTTAAACTTTTTTTTTTTGCTGAAGTCATTTAGTTATTTTTTACCATGTAAAATAGCATGTTGTTTTATGTATTAGGAGCTGATGCCTCGCGTGGCTAGGACGTACTGTATGTACATATATATGTGACTTTATGGCAGGTGACGATGCACAGTGGACTGCTATAAAAAAAATCCGACTGACGCTGCGTCAGTATGATCCTCTTAAAGTGACAGGGAGCTCTTCAAAAACCACGCTAAGCACAGCACTTAAAGTGAACTCTGTTTATCAAGTAGCACTTAAATGATGTCTGTCAGAGCAAAATGACTGTACAAACCAAGCCCAGGCACTTGGTGCATCCTTAGTGTGTCTGAACAGATCAGTTCTCCTTCCAATTTATCTACCCAATCCCTTTTTCCTTCTTTCATAGCTATGGCTTGGTTTGAATAGTTACTTTGTGCAGAAAGACTCCCCTTAAATGAGATTGTTTTCTTTTTGCATTCAGTCAATACCATGGAAACATGAGACATCATAAAGACGTTATAGACATCTAATTGGAGGAGATACGCCTTATAAGACATACTTTTGGAGATGCAGATCACTAACCATAATAACCCAATGTTCTGCAAACATTACAGGGAATCTGTCAGCAGGTTTTTGCTATTTGATCAAAAGCACAGTGGATGTAGAGCCTGAGACCCTTATTACAGGGATGTGTCACTTATTAGGCTGTGTGTAGTTGTTTCAATGCACTGTTTTATCAGCAGGAGACTAACACTACTGGACTGGCTGCTCACTTGCATCCTGGTTCATCTTTGCCTCCATCCCTGATTAGCAGCTTACTGTCAACATACAATGTACCCAGAAAGCTGCTAATCAGGGATGTGGGCTGGGACAGCTTTCTGAGCATTAGTACATCTAAAAACTATGAGTGTATCCCACCTGCTGCACTCAGTAAAGTAAGTGATACATCACTGGAATCAGAGTCTCTTTTCCTACATTATGCTGCTCTCAAATGAGGTAGCAAAAACCTGCTGACAGATTCCCTTTACATTACTTTTATTTCTGATTTGCAGGAGAGAACTGCTGGGATATCAGATTGTAAGCTCTTATGGCGCTCAGTCCTAATGTATTATGTTTCTTTCTACTTGTTTTACTGCATTCTGAATTGTTCAAAACTCTGTGATCTGCCAAAAACTATGAAACACGCTTTCTTTCCTATACTTGTTGCCCTTTTTCATGGTAAATTATATTTTCAGTGATAAATATTTCATGTACAATCAAATGTACCTTACCATACATGTGACATTAAAGCAGCAATGGGAATATGACAGCCGGTACCTACTGCTGTGTCTGTAATGTACAGTAAGCTTCTAGAGATGGCAGCGTGTGTTAATTTTTTAATATTTGCAGTGGGAGTGTTCGACATTTTATCACAAGTACCCATCAGGTGTGTCTCATAAAAATAAAAATTATACTATGTTTATGTTAATGGGGAAATAAAGTTAAAATTTTCTGGTGACACAATATTCTAAGCAAAATCAATAAAAACTTACCTAGAATGTTGTGCCATCATTTCCAGGGGCCAAAAATATGTGACCTGTGCACAAGGGTTTTAGTGTTCTAGTGGTTATCTCAATAGGACCCCAGTCATATTTGGAAATCAAAGATAGCTGGACCACTCTTGGGACCGCCATTCAATTCATACGATATGTATCATTTGAGCTTCCCGAGCGGATGTGCACTGTCTTATTGTGGTAGTCGTTTTTCCTGCTGTCTGAATTTCAGATGCATATTCAGTCTATTAATTAAACTCATTACAATGCCAGAAAGCCCTGTAATATTTCTAATAAAATCTGATGAATCTATCCAGTTTATATTCACTAGATAATATAAAAAAACTTACATGCACAGAAATTATTGCACAATGATGAAGTAAAAAATAGAAATATATAACAATGACTTTCAAACACCAAACAGTCAAAAGATATCGTACAGGTGAAGGAGTAAGGCTAGTTTTACATTTGCTGATGAGGGCTTCGCGGAGGGCTGCGTAGTTCCTCCATTAAACCCCGCCCACTACCGCACCTCTTCCTTCCGCTCCGCCTACTTCGGCACGCGTCCCGCGTACCCTATCTATAACATTGAGTACACAGGCCATGCGGATGTATGCGGATGCCTCCGTATGCATTGTTTTATCACTGCGCCGACCTGCATGAAACGCAACATGTTGCATTTTGTTGCGGTCGGTGCAGCATCAAAACAATGCATGCAAAGGCATCCGCGTACATCCGCATGGCCTGCGTACCCAATATTAAAGATAGGCTACGCAGGACGCATGCTGACGCTGACGTAGGCGGAGCTGAAAGAAGAATAGCGGCAGTGGGCGGGGCTTAACGGAGGAGCTATGCAGCGCTCAGCAAAGCCCTCATCCGCCAATGTGAAACTAGCCTAAGTCAAGGTGAATCGGCAGATGACACCCAAAGCGCATTGCTGCATTACAGATTCCTCAGGGGTTCCATTAACTGCAACATTCTTTTTTGCACTTTATACTTTGCCCTTTTTTGTCAGTGGCCATATTATTTCTATGGTGCATTCTTGGCTCTGTTATGGTCTCACTCTGATAGTTGGGTTATTATAGCTCTTATTGTGGTACTTATTTTTCTTTTGTTTAACTCCATAGTGACCAAGTCAATTTTGACCTTAATGATCACACCGATTTTTTTTTTTTTTTTAAATCTGACAATTAACACTTCATGTGTTAATAACTACGGAATGCTTTAATGTATCCCAGTGATTTTGAGAATGTTTCATGACACATTATACTTTAAATTAGTGGTAATTTTAGGTCAATATGTTTTGTGTTTATTTGTGAGAATATCAACATTTTTTGAAACATTTGCAGTTTTCAAACTTTCACTTTTCAATAAAAAACATTTCCCATATGTCTAATTTAATTATTTTGTTAGAATGTTGAAAGGGTTAAAAGTTGAGCTGCAATTTCACATTTTTTTCAAGACATTTACAAAACCTGTTTCTTTAAGGACCTATTCAGACTTTGAAAGACCTATACATTGGAAACTTTCCAAAACTGATGCCATCTTAAAAACCACACCCCCTCAAATACTTCAAAACTGCTTTCAGAAATTTTATTTCACCCTTTAGATGCTACACAGGAACTAAAGCAAAGTGGAATGAAAAAATAAATTGTAACTTTACCTCTAAAATGTTGCTTTAGCTCTAATATTTCATTTTTACAAGGAATAGCCTGGGAAAATGGACCCCATAAATTGAGTTTGTTATTGTTTCTTCTGAGTGCTGATATCCAACATGTGGTCAGAAAACTGGGTATGAAGAGAAAGATCATCATTTGATTTTTGGAACACAAATTTGGCTGAAATAGATTGCGGGCACCATGTAACATTTCCAGGGCCCCTAAGGTATTTTAGCAAAAACTCCAAACAATAACCCCATTGGTAGGGTTGGCGGAATGCACCAAATGCAATACAACAATAAGGTGCGTTCGCAACCCGGGATCCACTGTGTAGAGATGGAGTACTGCTGCGCGTCATGGCATGCACTATATGGCGGTATAACACGTGAGAACAAGCGGGTTAACAGACACCCGGTGTGAACTGCACGAAGTCTGTTGCTTCACAGAACCGCTGTAAAAGAGATATGAGATCCATACCCTATTAACTGTCACAGGGCACAGTACTAAGTGAGAAGATTTAGCACACAGAGTGTGCGCTGCATCGCACTGGTGAACGCTAGGGTTGAGCGACTTTTACTTTTTTGGGGTCGAGTCGGGTTTTGCGAAACCCGACTATTTCAAAAGTCGAGTCAAGTGAAATCGGCCGATTATCGCAAAAAGTCGGGGATCGACCGAAACACGAAACGCAATGCAAGTCAATGGGGAAGCATAGTCGGCAGTGAGTGGGGGCCAGGAAAACACCTACAGTGCCCATTTTAAAGGCAAAAGCATCCATTCTTGTTACTGAAGCTTGTCAATCTTAATTTACCTTATAATAATAGTTAGGCATTGGAAATTGGGGGTAATTTGGCTAAAGTTGTGGGGAGTAGGGCTGGTTCAAGGATTTAGTGGGCCCAGGAAATGTGGACCACGTCACAGCAGTGGAGCAGGGAGAGGTAAGTATTTAAACTTTGCAAGTGCTGTGATCCTGAGCAAGCAGGGGGACCCACTCATTGGCATTGGCACTGGCACAGGGCCCCTCAAAGTACGGCGGTGTGTTTGCACGGCGGGGGCGCCTCCCACCGGCAGCGACACTTTTGCATACTATGAGGGGCCCTGTGCCAGTGACGTCGCCAACGAGTATTTCCCCCCCCACCTGATAAAGGAAACTGCACTTTCATCTGCACCTTCCTCTTTGTCCCCGTGTAAGGTGGTATGGTATGCGGAAAGGGGAACCTGACTTTCAGCAGGGTCACATTCTGGCTGTGTAGCGTGCACAGGGAATGTAGCGTTCTGGGTCAATGTACCAGCAGACTCATCTATCACTGGCTGGGAAGTGTGCAGGATGAGGAGGAAACACAGATATAGGCCCAAATAATAAAGTGGGCTAAATGCAGGTCAAAATTGTTAACAGGACTAACCAGGCGGCATTGCTTTTTCAGTGGAGGACAACTGTAATGAGAGGCTGACACAGTGACTAGGCCCAAATCAGTAAGTAGGCTAAATGCAGTTCAAAATTGGTAACAGAAGTAAACAAATAGCACTGGTTTGTTCAGTGGAGGAGGAGCGGCAGACATCGTTAGTAGGGCCCACAAAACAAGTAGGCCAAATGCAGTGTTATATTAAAAACAATTTAACGAGAGCCTGAAGATTGAAGCTCAGGAAATGCAACCAGGAGAACACTTTGGAGCGGTAGACACCGTTTCTGGAACTCAACCCAACTTGTAGGCCTAATGCAGTGTTATAATTAACAACTACTTAACGAGAGCCTGAAGATTGAAGCTAAGGAAAGGCAACCTGGAGAACACCTTGGAGCGGCAGACAACAGTTTTACAAACCAACCAAACTAGCAGCCCACTGCAGTTGGTCAATTAAAAAACTCTTTAACAAGAGCCTCAAGATAGAATCTCATGAAATGCAAACAGGAGAACACCTTGGAGCGGCAGACACCGTTTCTAGAACCCAACCCAACTTGTAGGCCGAATGCAGTGTTATAATTAACAACTACTTAACGAGAGCCTAAAAATTGAAGCTAAAGAAAGGCAACATGGAGAACACCTTGGAGCTGCAGACACAGTTTGTAGACCCTTGTTATGAACAGGTAATTCAGAACCACAATGGACATTGAAGTTCAGAGCACACAAAGTGACCTGACACTTACCAAAAACATAGGACGAGCTCTGAGACGTGGAAACTCTGCTGACCGCAATCCCTAATCCTATCACACCACACTAGAGGTAGCCGTGGATTGCGCCTAACGCTCCCTATGCAACTCGGCACAGCCTGAGAGACTAACTAGCCCTGAAGATAGAAAAATAAGCCTACCTTGCCTCAGAGAAATTCCCCCAAAGGAACAGGCAGCCCCCCACATATAATGACTGTGAGTAAAGATGAAAATACAAACACAGAGATGAAACAGATTAAGCAAAGTGAGGCCCGACTTACTGAATAGACCGAGGATAGGAAAGATAGCTTTGCGGTCAACACAAAAACCTACAAACAACCACGCAGAGGGGCAAAAAAACCCTCCGCACCGACTAACGGTACGGAGGTGCTCCCTCTGCGTCTCAGAGCTTCCAGCAAGCAAGAAAAACCAATATAGCAAGCTGGACAGAAAAAATAGCAAACAAAAATAACACAAGCAAAACTTAGCTTATGCAGGATAGACAGGCCACAGGAACAATCCAGGAGGAAGCAAGAACAATACTAGAACATTGACTGGAGGCCAGGATCAAAGCACCAGGTGGAGTTAAATAGAGCAGCACCTAACGACTTAACCTCATCACCTGAGGAAGGAAACTCAGAAGCCGCAGTACCACTCTCATCCACCAAAGGAAGCTCATAGACAGAACCAGCCGAAGCACCACTCTCGACCACAGGAGGGAGCTTGGCCACAGAATTCACAACAGTACCCCCCCTTGAGGAGGGGTCACCGAACCCTCACCAGAGCCCCCAGGCCGACTAGGATGAGCCACATGAAAGGCACGAACCAGATCGGCAGCATGGACATCAGAGGCAAAGACCCAGGAATTATCTTCCTGACCATAACCTTTCCACTTAACCAGATACTGGAGTTTCCGTCTCGAAACACGAGAATCCAAAATCTTCTCCACTATATACTCCAATTCCCCTTCAACCAAAACCGGAGCAGGAGGATCAATAGATGGAACCACAGGTGCCACGTATCTCCGCAACAATGACCTATGGAACACGTTATGGATGGAAAAAGAAGCTGTAAGAGTCAAACGAAAAGACACAGGATTAAGAACCTCAGAAATCCTATATGGACCAATGAAACGAGGCTTAAATTTAGGAGAGGAAACCTTCATAGGAATATAACGAGATGACAACCAAACCAAATCCCCAACACGAAGTCGGGGACCCACACAGCGCCTGCGGTTAGCGAAACGTTGAGCCTTCTCCTGGGACAAAGTCAGATTGTCCACTAGATGATTCCAAATCTGCTGCAACCTATCCACCACAGTATCCACACCAGGACAGTCCAAAGACTCAACCTGCCCTGAAGAGAAACGAGGGTGGAACCCAGAATTGCAGAAAAACGGTGAAACCAAAGAGCTGGCCCGATTATTAAGGGCGAACTCAGCCAAAGGCAAAAAGGACATCCAATCATCCTGATCAGCAGAAACAAAACATCTCAGATATGTTTCCAAGGTCTGATTGGTTCGTTCAGTCTGGCCATTTGTCTGAGGATGGAAAGCCGAGGAAAAAGACAAATCAATGCCCATCCTAGCACAAAAGGCTCGCCAAAACCTCGAAACAAACTGGGAACCTCTGTCAGAAACGATGTTCTCTGGAATGCCATGCAAACGAACCACATGCTGGAAAAACAACGGCACCAAATCAGAGGAGGAAGGCAATTTAGACAAGGGCACCAAGTGGACCATCTTAGAGAAGCGATCACAAACCACCCAAATGACCGACATTCTTTGAGAGACGGGGAGATCCGAAATAAAATCCATAGAGATATGTGTCCAAGGCCTCTTCGGGACCGGCAAGGGCAAAAGCAACCCACTGGCACGAGAACAGCAGGGCTTAGCCCGAGCACAAATCCCACAGGACTGCACAAAAGAACGCACATCCCGCGACAGAGACGGCCACCAAAAGGATCTAGCCACCAAATCTCTGGTACCAAAGATTCCAGGATGACCAGCCAACACCGAACAATGAACCTCAGAGATAACTTTATTCGTCCACCTATCAGGGACAAACAGTTTCTCCACTGGGCAACGGTCAGGTTTATTAGCCTGAAATTTCTGCAGCACCCGCCGCAAATCAGGGGAGATGGCAGACAAAATTACCCCCTCTTTGAGAATACCCACCGGCTCAGGCAAACCCGGAGAATCGGGCACAAAACTCCTAGACAGGGCATCCGCCTTCACATTTTTAGAGCCCGGAAGGTACGAAACCACAAAGTCAAAACGGGAGAAAAACAGCGACCAACGAGCCTGTCTAGGATTCAACCGTTTGGCAGACTCGAGATAAGTCAAGTTTTTGTGATCAGTCAAGACCACCACGCGATGCTTAGCTCCTTCAAGCCAATGACGCCACTCCACGAATGCCCACTTCATGGCTAGCAACTCTCGATTGCCAACATCATAATTTCGCTCAGCAGGCGAAAATTTCCTGGAAAAGAAGGCGCATGGTTTCAACACCGAGCAATCAGAACTTCTCTGCGACAAAACAGCCCCTGCTCCAATTTCGGAAGCATCAACCTTGACCTGGAACGGAAGCGAAACATCTGGTTGGCACAACACAGGGGCAGAAGAAAAACGACGCTTCAACTCCTGAAAAGCTTCCACAGCAGCAGAAGACCAATTGACCACATCAGCACCCTTCTTGGTTAAATCAGTCAATGATTTAGCAATACTAGAAAAATTAGTGATGAAGCGACGATAAAAATTAGCAAAGCCCAGGAACTTCTGCAGACTCTTCAGAGATGTTGGCTGAGTCCAATCATAAATGGCCTGAACTTTAACAGGGTCCATCTCGATAGTAGAAGGAGAAAAAATGAACCCCAAAAATGAAATCTTCTGAACACCAAAGAGACACTTTGACCCCTTCACAAACAAAGAATTAGCACGCAGGACCTGGAACACCATTCTGACTTGCTTCACATGAGACTCCCAATCATCCGAGAAGACCAAAATATCATCCAAGTATACAATCAGGAATTTATCCAGGTACTCTCGGAAGATGTCATGCATAAAGGACTGAAACACTGATGGAGCATTAGAAAGTCCGAATGGCATAACCAGGTACTCAAAATGGCCTTCGGGCGTATTAAATGCTGTTTTCCATTCATCGCCCCGTTTAATACGCACAAGATTATACGCACCACGAAGATCTATCTTGGTGAACCAACTAGCCCCCTTAATCCGAGCAAATAAATCCGACAGCAGCGGCAAGGGGTACTGAAATTTGACCGTAATTTCATTTAGAAGGCGGTAATCAATACAAGGTCTCAGCGAACCATCCTTCTTGGCCACAAAAAAGAACCCCGCTCCCAATGGCGACGATGACGGGCGAATATGACCCTTCTCCAAAGACTCCTTCACGTAACTCCGCATAGCGGCGTGCTCAGGTACAGATAAATTAAACAGTTGACCCTAAGGAAACTTACTACCAGGAATCAAATCGATAGCACAATCACAATCCCTATGCGGAGGTAGGGCATTGGACTTGGGCTCATCAAATACATCCCGGTAATCAGACAAGAACTCTGGGACTTCAGAAGGGGTGGATGATGAGATAGACAGAAATGGAACATCACCATGTACCCCCTGACAACCCCAGCTGGACACAGACATTGATTTCCAATCTAATACTGGGTTATGGACTTGTAGCCATGGCAACCCCAACACGACCACATCATGCAGATTATGCAACACCAGAAAGTGAATATCCTCCTGGTGCGCAGGAGCCATGCACATGGTCAGCTGGGTCCAATACTGAGGCTTATTCTTGGCCAAAGGCGTAGCATCAATTCCTCTCAATGGAATAGGACACTGCAAGGGCTCCAAGACAAACCCACAGCGCCTAGCAAACTCCAAGTCCATGAAATTCAGGGCAGCGCCTGAATCCACAAATGCCATGACAGAATAGGAAGACAAAGAGCAGATCAAAGTAACGGACAAAAGAAATTTAGACTGTACCATACCAATGGTGGCAGACCTAGCGAACCGCTTAGTGCGCTTAGGACAATCGGAGATAGCATGAGTGGAATCACCACAGTAGAAACACAGCCCATTCTGACGTCTGTGTTCTTGCCTTTCAGCTCTGGTCAAAGTCCTATCGCACTGCATAGGCTCAGGTTTATGCTCAGATAATACCGCCAAATGTTGCACAGATTTACGCTCGCGCAAGCGTCGACCGATCTGAATGGCCAAAGACATAGACTCATTCAGACCAGCAGGCATAGGAAATCCCACCATGACATCCTTAAGGGCTTCAGAGAGACCCTTTCTAAAAATAGCTGCCAGTGCAAATTCATTCCATTGAGTGAGCACGGACCACTTTCTAAACTTCTGACAATAAATCTCTATCTCATCCTGACCCTGACACAGAGCCAGCAAATTTTTCTCTGCCTGATCCACTGAATTAGGTTCGTCATACAGCAATCCGAGCGCCAGAAAAAACGCATCAATATTACATAATGCAGGATCTCCTGGCGCAAGGGAAAATGCCCAGTCTTGAGCGTCGCCACGTAATAAAGAAATTATGATCTTTACTTGTTGAACTGGGTCACCAGAGGAGCGGGGTTTCAAAGCCAGAAATAGTTTACAATTATTTTTAAAATTCAAAAACTTATCTCTATCTCCAGAAAATAACTCAGGAATAGGAATTTTAGGTTCTAACATAGGATTCTGAACCACTAAATATTGAATATTCTGTACATTTATAGCGAGATTATGCATCAAAGAGAACAGACCTTGAATGTCCATGTCCACACCTGTGTTCTGAACCACCCTGATGTAAAGGGGAAAAGAAAGACAGAACACAGTGCAAAGAAAAAAAATGGTCTCAGAACTTCTCTTTTCCCTCTATTGAGAAGCATTAGTACTTTGGGCCTCCAGTACTGTTATGAACAGGTAATTCAGAACCACAATGAACATTGAAGTTCAGAGCACACAAAGTGACCTGACATTTACCAAAAACATAGGACGAGCTCTGAGACGTGGAAACTCTGCTGACCGCAATCCCTAATCCTATCACACCACACTAGAGGTAGCCGTGGATTGTGCCTAACGCTCCCTATGCAACTCGGCACAGCCTGAGAAACTAACTAGCCCTGAAGATAGAAAAATAAGCCTACCTTGCCTCAGAGAAATTCCCCAAAGGAACAGGCAGCCCCCCACATATAATGACTGTGAGTAAAGATGAAAATACAAACACAGAGATGAAACAGATTAAGCAAAGTGAGGCCCGACTTACTGAATAGACCGAGGATGGGAAAGATAGCTTTGCGGTCAACACAAAAACCTACAAACAACCACGCAGAGGGGCAAAAAGACCCTCCGCACCGACTAACGGTACGGAGGTGCTCCCTCTGCGTCTCAGAGCTTCCAGCAAGCAAGAAAAACCAATATAGCAAGCTGGACAGAAAAAATAGCAAACAAAAATAGCACAAGCAAAACTTAGCTTATGCAGGATAGACAGGCCACAGGAACGATCCAGGAGGAAGCAAGAACAATACTACAACATTGACTGGAGGCTAGGATCAAAGCACCAGGTGGAGTTAAATAGAGCAGCACCTAACTACTTAACCTCATCACCTGAGGAAGGAAACTCAGAAGCCGCAGTACCACTCTCATCCACCAAAGGAAGCTCATAGACAGAACCAGCCGAAGCACCACTCTCGACCACAGGAGGGAGCTTGGCCACAGAATTCACAACAGACCCCATCCAAACTTGTGGCCCCAATGCAGTTTGAAAAGTCCGCCAGCCTGAAAACCTGATACTTGCAGCTCAGTTTTTTTAAGAGGACAGCTGTATTGCGTGGCGCAGACAGACACTGCTAGTAGGCCTTACACCACAAAGCTGGCTCGCTGCAGGTTTAAAAAAGGTTACATGGGTACACGGGCAGCATTGGTGTGGTCAGCGGAGGACAATTGGAAGGAGGGACCATAGACAGACTTAGTAGGCCTAAAATAACAAAATGGGCTCAATGCAGCAAAGATTATGTGGCAGGGGTGCACAGGCAGCATTGGTGTGGTCAGCGGAGGACAATTTGAAGGAGGGACCGCAGACAGACTTAGTAGGCCTAAAATAACAAAATAGGCTCAATGCAGCTTTTATTCTGTGGCAGGGGTACACAGGCAGCATTGGTGTGGTCAGCGGAGGACAATTTGAAGGAGGGACCGCAGACAGACTTAGTAGGCCTAAAATAGCAAAATAGACTCTATGCAGCTTCTATTATGTGGCAGGGGTACACAGGCAGCATTGGTGTGGTGAGCAGAGGGCAATTTGAAGGAGGGACCGCAGACAGACTTAGTAGGCCTAAAATAACAAAATAGGCTCTATGCAGCTTCGATTATGTGGCAGGGGTGCACAGGCAGCATTGGTGTGGTCAGCGTAGGACAATTTGAAGGAGGGACCGCAGACAGACTTAGTAGGCCTAAAATAGCAAAATAGACTCTATGCAGCTTCTATTATGTGGCAGGGGTACACAGGCAGCATTGGTGTGGTGAGCAGAGGGCAATTTGAAGGAGGGACCGCAGACAGACTTAGTAGGCCTAAAATAACAAAATAGGCTCTATGCAGCTTCGATTATGTGGCAGGGGTACACAGGCAGCATTGGTGTGGTCAGCGGAGGACAATTTGAAGGAGGAACCTAGACAGACTTAGTAGGCCTAAAATAACAAAATAGGCTCAATGCAGCTTCTATTATGTGGCAGGGGTACACAGGCAGCATTGGTGTGGTTAACGTAGGACAATTTGAAGGAGGGACCACAGACAGACTTAGTAGGCCTAAAATAACAAAATAGGCTCAATGCAGCTTCTATTATGTGGCAGGGGTACACAGGCAGCATTAGTGTGGTCAGCATAGGACAATTTGAAGGAGGGACCGCAGACAGACTTAGTAGGCCTAAAATAACAAAATAGGCTCAATGCAGCTTCTATTATGTGGCAGGGGTACATAGGCAGCATTGGTGTGGTCAGCGGAGGACAATTTGAAGGAGGGACCATAGACAGACTTAGTAGGCCTAAAATAACAAAATGGGCTCAATGCAGCAAAGATTATGTGGCAGGGGTGCACAGGCAGCATTGGTGTGGTCAGCGGAGGACAATTTGAAGGAGGGACCGCAGACATACTTAGTAGGCCTAAAATAACAAAATAGGCTCAATGCAGCTTTTATTCTGTGGCAGGGGTACACAGGCAGCATTGGTGTGGTCAGCGGAGGACAATTTGAAGGAGGGACCGCAGACAGACTTAGTAGGCCTAAAATAGCAAAATAGACTCTATGCAGCTTCTATTATGTGGCAGGGGTACACAGGCAGCATTGGTGTGGTGAGCAGAGGGCAATTTGAAGGAGGGACCGCAGACAGACTTAGTAGGCCTAAAATAACAAAATAGGATCTATGCAGCTTCGATTATGTGGCAGGGGTACACAGGCAGCATTGGTGTGGTCAGCGTAGGACATTTTGAAGGAGGAACCGCAGACAGACTTAGTAGGCCTAAAATAACAAAATAGGCTCAATGCAGCTTCTATTATGTGGCAGGGGTACACAGGCAGCATTGGTGTGGTCAGCGTATGACAATTTGAAGGATGGACCGCAGACAGACTTAGTAGGCCTAAAATAACAAAATAGGCTCTATGCAGCTTCTCTTATGTGGCAGGTGTACACAGGCAGCATTGGTGTGGTCAGCGAAGGACAATGTGAAGGAGGGACCGCAGACAGACTTAGTAGGCCTAAAATAGCAAAATAGGCTCTATGCAGCTTCGATTATGTGGCAGGGTTACACAGGCAGCATTGGTGTGGTCAGCAGAGGACAATTTGAAGGAGGGACCGCAGACAGACTTAGTAGGCCTAAAATAACAAAATAGACTCTATGCAGCTTCGTTTATGTGGCAGGGGTACACAGGCAGCATTGGTGTGGTCAGCAGAGGGCAATTTGAAGGAGGGACCGCAGACAGACTTAGTAGGCCTAAAATAACAAAATAGGCTCAATGCAGCTTCTATTATGTGGCAGAGGTACACAGGCAGCATTGGTGTGGTCAGCGTAGGACAATGTGAAGGAGGGACCGCAGACAGACTTAGTAGGCCTAAAATGACAAAATAGGCTCAATGCAGCTTCTATTATGTGGCAGGGGTACACAGGCAGCATTGGTGTGGTCAGCGTAGGACAATTTGAAGGAGGGACTGCAGACAGACTTAGTAGGCCTAAAACAACAAAATAGGCTTAATGCAGTTTCTATTATGTGGCAGGGGTACATAGGCAGCATTGGTGTGGTCAGCGCTGGACAATTTGAAGGAGGGACCACAGACAGACTTAGTAGGCCTAAAACAACAAAATAGGCTCTATGCAGCTTCGATTATGTGGCAGGGGTACACAGGCAGCATTGGTGTGGTCAGCGGAGGACAATTTGAAAGATGGACCGTAGACAGACTTAGTAGGCCTAAAATAGCAAAATAGGCTCAATGCAGCGAAGATTATGTGGCAGAGGTACCAAGGCAGCATTGGTGTGGTCAGCGGAGGACAATTGGAAGGAGTGTCTGACACATTTAGTACTCCCAAAAACTAAATAGATGTTAATGTCTCGCAAAAAAACAAAACAAAAAAAAGGGTGGCATACTTAGGTATAGGGGTGGGCTCCTATGCTGACTTTCAGACATTGTAATTTGGCGCAAAGTATTTACTGGTGTAAATGTAGGACAGGGCCACAGAATATTTTAAAAAGCATCATACATGTCAACAAATTGGTATTGTCAGTGCCAGGCATTGAAGAATTTCAGCGCATAGACTAAACAGTGGTGGAGCAGTGACAGATAATTTTGCAAGGGGTAGAGCACTGTTTGAGCTGGGGGGGCACTCTCTCGTGGCCGGCAGTACAGGCCCAGGGCCCCTCATGTTACAACGGTGTGTCTGACGTTGCGTGCGTGCCACCACCGCCAGAGACACTTCATTGTACTATGAGGGACCCAGTGGCAGTGCCATTGACCAAAAGTGGGCACACCCACCTCTTCAGACAAACGGCACTCTGACGGGTGCTTGCGCCATGTGGCAAGACCACGGCCCCGTGGGGGGAGTTAGCCCCTTTAGGGAGGTGTAAACATGTCATATGCTGGACAAGCAGCAGCTGCAAATTAAGAGATTGGAACAGTCAGTAAGATCAGTCCAAAAGCAAGATCTTTTTACAGGAAAGCTAGGTGTCAGCCGGGAAAGGTGGGGCAAAATAATTAGAAATCCATGAGTGGTTCATTTTAATGCAGGTTAGATCATCAAAATTTTGGGTAGCCAGACAAGTCCTTTTTTTGGTCAGTATTGAACCAGCAGCACTGAATACTCTTTCTGATAGCACACTAGCTGCTGGGCAAGCAAGCTCCTGCAATGCATATTTTGCCAATTCAGGCCAGGTGTCTATTTTGGATGCCCAGTAATCAAATGGGAATGACGGTTGAGGGAGAACATCGATAAGGGATGAAAAATAGTTAGTAAACATACTAGACAAATGATGTCTCCTGTCACTTTGAATTGATGCTGTAGTACCTGTCCAGTCTGCGGTCATTGCGAAATCACTCCACAACCTGTGTGAGAACCATCACCGGCGCTGTGTGCTGGGAATGCCTGAATCAAACGGTCTACAAGAGTTGCTTGTTTGGTTACCAATATTTGTTCAAGATTCTCATGTGGCATGATATTTTGCAATTTGCCTTTATAGCGAGGATCAAGGAGGCAGGCCAACCAGTAATCGTCATCGGTCATCATTTTTATAATGCGTGGGTCCCTTTTGAGGATACGCAAGGCATAATCCGCCATGTGGGCCAATGTTCCAGTTGTCAAATCTGTGCTTGTGCTGGGTTGACAAGCACTTTCGTGCAAATCAACGTCACTTGTCTCCCTCAAAAACCCTGAACCCGGACTTGCAACGTCAGCAGTTTCAATTGCCCCTAAGAAGCTTCCTCACCCAAAAAATACTCATCCCCATCATCCTCCTTATCCTCCTCCTCTTCGCCTGCCACCTCGTCCTGTAGACTTTCCTGACCAGACAATGGCTGACATCAAGGCTTCCCTCGTCCTCGGCTGCAGACGCCTGCTCGTTTTTGTGCGTCAAACTTTCATCAGCAGACGCATTAGGGAGATGCTAATACTTATTATGGCATTGTCTGCACTAACCAGCCGTGTGCATTCTTCAAAACACTGAAGGACTTGACACAGGTCTTGTAGCTTCGACCACTGCACACCTGTCAACTCCATGTCTGCCATCCAACTGCCTACCCGTGTATGTGTATCCTCCCACAAATACATAACAGCACGCCTCTGTTCGCACAGTCTCTGAAGCATGTGCAGTGTGGAGTTCCACCTTGTTGCAACGTCAATGATTAGGCGATGGGGAAGGTTCAAAGACAGCTGATGGTTCTGCATACGGCTGGAGTGTACGGGCGAATGGCGAATATGCGAGCAAAGTCTGCGCACTTTCAGGAGCAGGTCGGGAAAGCCTGGATAACTTTTCAGGAAGCACTGCACCACCAGGTTTAACGTGTGAGCCAGGTAAGGAATGTGTTTCAGTTGTGAAAGGGATATGGCAATTCCTTCCGTTATCACTCACTACCTTACCTGCCTCAAGATGTACAGTGCCCAGCCATGACTGAGTTTCTTGCTGCAAGAACTCGGACAGAACTTCCACGGTGCGTCTGTTGTCGCCCAAACACTTCATTGCCAATACAGCCTTCTGACACTTGCCACTAGCTGTCCCATAATGGGACACCTCGTGTGCAACAGTGGCAGCTGCGGATGGAGTGGCCGTGCTACTGCGGTCTGTGGACGAGCTCTCGCTTCTGCTGGAGGACGAGGAAGAGGAGGAGGGGGGGCGAATACCTACAGCCAACTGTTTCCTAGACCGTGGGCTAGGTAGAACTGTCCCAATATTGCTGTCCCCTGTGGACCCTGCATCTACCACATTAACCCAGTGTGCCGTGATGGAGACGTAATGCCCCTGGCCATGCCTACTGGTCCATGCATCTGTTGTCAGGTGCACCTTTCTACTCACAGATTGCCTGAGTGCATGGACAATGCGGTCTTTTATATGCTGGTGGAGGGCTGGGATGGCTTTTCTCGAAAAGAAGTGTCGACTGGGTAGCTTGTAGCATGGTACAGGGTAGTCCATCAGGGCTTTGAAAGCTTCGCTTTCAACTAACCAGTGGGGCATCATCTCTAACAAGATTAGTCTAGCAATGTGGGCGTTCAAACCCTGTGTACGCGGATGCGAGGATGAGTACTTCCTTTTCCTAACGAGAGTCTCATGTAGGGTGAGCTGGACTGGAGAGCTGCATATGGTGGAACTAGCGGGGGTGCCGGTGGACATGGAAGACAGAGAGAGGGTTGGTGATGGTATTCTTGCTGGTGCCCTGCATGCAGTGTTTCCTACTACGAAACTGGTGATTCCCTGACTGCTTTGGCCTGGCGACGAAACCTGCACATTTACTGCAGGTGGTGCGGGAAATGGTGGCTTTACTGTGAGGGAAGGGATGTAGCGTTGCTGACTAGCTTCATTGGCCGAGGGTGCTACAACCTTAAGGGACGTTTGGTAGTTAGTCCAGGCTTGCAAATGCATGGTGGTTAAATGTCTATGCATGCAACTTGTATTTAGACTTTTAAGATTCTGACCTCTGCTTAAGGTAGTTGAACATTTTTGACAGATGACTTTATGCTGATCATTTGGATGTTGTTTAAAAAAATGCCAGACTGCACTCTTTCTACTATCGGATACCTTTTCAGGCATTGCAGACTGAGCTTCTTTAACCGGATGGCCACGCTGTCCTACAACTAGTTTTGGTTTTGCCATGCGTTTTTGGCCAGATACGGGCCTGGCAGATGGAGCCTGTTGCGATGTTGATGCCTGCTGTGGCTCCTCCTCCTCCGCTTCAGAGCTACTGCCGCCTGCACCCTGTTCCCCCAATGGCTGCCAATCGGGGTCAACAACTGGGTCATCTATGACCTCCTCTTCTATCTCGTGTGCAACTTCGTCTGTGTCACCATGTAAGCCGGTGGTATAGCGTTCGTGACGGGGCACCATAGTCTCATCAGGGTCTGATTTTGGATCAGTACACTGCGAGGGCAATGTTCTGGTCTGATTCAAAGGAACAGCATAGTAATCTGGCTGTGGCTGTGCATCTGTGCACTTCATGTCCGATTCAACTTGTAATGGGCATGGCCTGTTAACTGTTTCACTTTCTAACCTAGGAACGGTATGTGTAAAGAGCTCCATGGAGTAACCCATTGTGTTGACTGACGCATCCTTCTCTGTTGTTCTTGGTGAAGAAGACAAGGAAGCGACTTGTCCCTGACCGTGAACATCCACTAACGACGCGCTGCTTTTACATTTAGCAGTTTCAGAAGAGGAGGCGAAAGAGCTAGAGGCTGAGTCAGCAAGGAAAGCCAAAACTTGTTCTTGCTGCTCCGGCTTTAAAAGTGGTTTTCCTACTCCCAGAAAAGGGAGCATTCGAGGTCTTGTGTAGCCAGACGACGAACCTGGCTCAACAACTCGAGACTTAGGTGCTATATTGCTTTTCCCTTGACCACCTGATGCTCCACCATTACTACCATCATTACCAGCTGGCAATGACCGCCCACGGCCACGACCTCTTCCACCAGACTTCCTCATTGTTTGAAAAACGTAACCAAACTAACGGTATTTGTTACTGTAAAACCAGGTGAACTCAAACTTCTGTTGGATTTATATATCCCTTTATAGGTGGGTGAGAATGCAGGGAAAATCAGGCCCAATGTATAACAGTACACAGCTTCAGTGGCAGACAGATATGCCCCTAACAGGACTGACGCTGATGCAGACACTACCAATAATAATCTCCCCCTTTTTATTTTTTCTTGGAGAATATTGAAGAAATGTGGCCCACTCTTATACAGTATATGTTCTGTGGCACAAAATTAGAGACAGATGCCACACACAGCACTGGCAATGAGGCAGAATTGCCAATCTTAATCTCCCACTATTTTTTTTTTCAGGGAGAATTTAAAAGAAATCTGGCCCAGTGTTACACCCTAGGTTTAATGTGGCACAAAATTTGAGACAGGTGGCACACACAGGACTGGCACTGAAGCAGAAATGCCAATCTTAATCTCCCACTATTTTTTTTTCGGGGAGAATTTAAAAGAAATCTGGCCCAGTATTACACACTAGGTTTAATGTGGCACAAAATTTGAGGCAGGTGGCACACACAGAAGTGGCACTGAAGCAGAAATGCCAATCTCAATCTCCCACTATTTTTCTTTTTTCAGGGAGAATTTAAAAGAAATCTGGCCCAGTATTACACAGTAGGTTTAATGTGGCACAAAATTTGAGACAGGTGGCACACACAGGAGTGGCACTGAAGCAGAAATGCCAATCTCAATCTCCCACTATTTTTCTTTTTTCAGGGAGAATTTAAAAGAAATCTGGCCCAGTGTTACACCCTAGGTTTAATGTGGCACAAAATTTGAGACAGGTGGCACACACAGGACTGGCACTGAAGCAGAAATGCCAATCTTAATCTCCCACTATTTTTTTTTTTCGGTTGGAATTTAAAAGAAATCTGGCCCAGTATTACACACTAGGTTTAATGTGACACAAAATTTGAGACAGGTGGCACACACAGGACTGGCACTGAAGCAGAAATGCCAATCTTAATCTCCCACTATTTTTATTTTTTCAGGGAGAATTGAAAAGAAATCTGGCCCAGTATTACACACTAGGTTTAATGTGGCACAAAATTTGAGACAGGTGGCACACACAGGAGTGGCACTGAAGATGAAATGCCAATCTTAATCTCCCACTATTTTTTTTCAGGGAGAATTTAAAAGAAATCTGGCCTAGTAGTACACACTAGGTTTAATGTGGCACAAAATTTGAGACAGGTGGCACACACAGGAGTGGCACTGAAGCAGAAATGCCAATCTTAATCTCCCACTATTTTTTTTCAGGGAGAATTGAAAAGAAATCTGGCCCAGTATTACACACTAGGTTTACTGTGGCACAAAATTTGAGACAGGTGGCACACACAGGACTGGCACTGAAGCAGAAATGCCAGTCTTAATCTTCCACTATTTTTTTTTTATTTATGGGAGAATTGGCAAGAAATCAGGACCACTGTTAGACTGTATGTTTTCTGTGCCAGAAAATGAGACACAGATGCCACACACAGGACTGCCATTGATACAGATTTGCCAATTTTAATCTGCACCCTTTTTTTTTTTCTTCAGGGAGACTAGTGAATAAATCTGGGCCACTGTATTAGAGTATATTTTCTGTAGCAGAAAGTGGCTTGAAGAGATATAACGAAATAAAAAAAGGGACTGTCTTACAATTACTATCTCCCTGCAGTAATCTCAGCAAAGTATGGCAGGCAGCAATAACAAGGAGTGGACTGCTGCACAAAAAAGTCAAAAGTGTGGACACACAAACAAGAAAGCTGTGCAGAAAGGAAGGAGCAACAGGATTTGTGCTTTGAAAAAAGCAGTTGGTTTGCACAGCGGTGTACAAACAGCAATGCAGCTATCAGGGAGCCTTCTAGGGCAGCCCAATGAGCTACAGCGCTGAGGAAAAAAATGTAGCCTCCACTGTACCTGCAAACAAAAGGTGGTGTTCGACAGTGGAAATCGCTACAGCACAAGCGGTTTGGGGGTTAATGTACCCTGCCTAACGCTATCCCTGCTTCTGACGAAGCGGCAGCAACCTCTCCCTATGCTCAGATCAGCAGCACTAAGATGGAGGTCGGCGGGAACGCCCCTTTATAGCCCCTGTGACGCCGCAGAAAGCAAGCCAATCACTGCAATGCCCTTCTCTAAGATGGTGGGGACTGAGACCTATGTCATCACGCTGCCCACACTCTGCGTCCACCTTCATTGGCTGAGAAATGGCACTTTTCGTGACATTGAAACGCGACTTTGGCGCGAAAGTCGCGTACCGCATGGCCGACCCCACACAGGGATCGGGTCGGGTTTCATGAAACCCGACTTTGCCAAAAGTTGGCGACTTATGAAAATGACTGACCCTTTTCTCTCAACCCTAATTCTGACCTCTGCTGAAGGGCCTTGAGCATTTTTTACAGATGACTTTGCACTGATCATTTGGATCTTGGTTAAAAAAATGCCAGACTGCAATATTCCTACTATTGGATACCTTTTCAGGCATTGCTCACTGAGCTACTTTAACCAGATGGCCACGCTGTCGTACAACTGGTTTTGGTTTTGCCACACGTTTTTGGCCAGATACGGGCCTGCCAGATGGAACCTGTTGCGATGTTGATGCCTGCTACGGCTCCTCCTCCTCCGCTTCAGAGCTACTGCCGCCTGCACCCTGTTCCCCCAATGGCTGCCAATCGGGGTCAACAACTGGGTCATCTATGACCTCCTCTTCTATGTCCTGTGCACCTTCCTCTGTGTCACCGTGTAGGCCGGTGCTATAGCATTCGTGACGGGGCTCCATAGTCTCATCAGGGTCAGATTCTGGATCAGTACACTGCAAGGGCAATGTTCTGATCTGAGTCAAAGGAACAGCATAATAATCTGGCTGTGGCTGTGCATCTGTGCACTCCATGTCCGATTCATCTTGTAATGGGCATGGCCTGTTAACAATTTCCCTTTCTAACCCAGGAACGGTATGTGTAAAGAGCTCCATGGAGTAACTGGTTGTGTCGCCTGATGCATCCTTCTCTGTTGTTCTGGGTGAAGAACACAAGGAAGCGACTTGTCCCTGACCGGGAACATCCACTGACGACGCGCTGCTTTTACATTTTGCACTTTCCGAAGAGGAGGCGAAAGAGCTAGAGGCAGAGTCAGCAAGGAAAGCCAAAACTTGTTCCTGCTGCTCTGACTTTAAAAGCGGTTTCCCCACTATAAGGAGTCGAGTTTCCTCTGCTGCACAGGGGGAATCTCAATCCATGTCTGCTGCGGTCTCCCATTCTGCATCGGCTGCAGTGGAGCCTGCTCAGCGGAGACGTCACTCCCAGCATCTCGCTGAGACTGATACTGTGCAAAGGGTTACTACTGCCTCTCCAGGCTCTGCTATTGTACCCTGCACTGATCTGCAGCGAGCAGGCTTTCCTGGGACTAAGTCCTGCTTTGCACACACTGAGCATGCCCAGGGCAAGATCTCTCAGTGGAGATCTAGGGTCACATGCTCAGGTACTGCAGCAACTTCCATTGGTCCTTCTTGGAAGGTCCTATAGGTGCTAGGACTAAGTCCTGCTTTGCACACACTGAGCATGCCCAGGGCAAGATCTCTCAGTGGAGATCTAAGGTCACATGCTCAGGTACTGCTGCAACTCCATTGGTACTTCTTTGAAAGGTCCTGAACGTGCTGCAGCTATATAAGCTTCGCATGACCGCACGGCCATGCGCTAGTATACATTTGTTAACGTGTGTGTGTTGTGAGTGAAAGTCGTTCTTTAAAATCCCCTCCCTATTGTATGACTGCTCGCCGAAGGTGGATGATTGCTATCTAGCGCCCGACTAAAGGTACTGTTACACTCAAAGATTTACCAACGATCATGACCAGCGATACGACCTGGCCATGATCATTGGTAAGTCGTTGTGTGGTCGCTGGAGAGCTGTCACACAGACAGCTCTCCAGCGACCAACGATGCCGAAGTCCCCGGGTAACCAGGGTAAACATCGGGTTACTAAACGCGGCCCTGCGCTTAGTAACTCGATGTTTACCCTGGTTACCAGTAAACACATCGCTGGATCGGCGTCACACACGCCGATTAAGCGATGACAGCGGGTGATCAGCGACCAAAAAAGGTCCTGACCATTCCCAGCGACCAACGATCTCCCAGCAGGGCCCTGATCGTTGGTCGCTGTCACGCTTAACGATTTCATTAACGATATCGTTGCTACGTCACAAAAAGCAACGATATCGTTAACGAAATCGTTGTGTGTGAAGGTACCTTTAGCCATCAGCACGTAACACACAATACAGCGTCTAATTGCTGTTACCGCCAGTGCGGTGCCGTGTGCTTTCACAGCGCTTTCCTGACCCAAGCATGGGTCGTTAGTGGCGTCCGCCAGTGCGGCACCGCACGCACTCTCGTGCATCTTTATTATTACTATTTTTGTCACTCTGACACCCCAGTTGCGGTGTCGAGCGCATGAGGTCTATATGAACTCAAATCCTGTGTCTTGGGATTGAGTTCTGAGACTCCTTGCTTGCGCTCTTGGTGCGGTACTGCGGCCCTGTGATGCAACAGGGTTCGCTTCCTTCAAACAGGGTGAAGTTAACCCGTTTGTGTATTCACATTGTACAACCATATAGTGCCGCCATTTACTTAGCAGCAGGTTATTTGCTGCACGGTGGATCCTGGGTGGCGAATGCACCAATCTTACTTAATAAATATATTCGGTGCGTTCCGCCAACCCTAACACCTACTTCCAGAAAAGGGAGCGTTCGAGGCCTTGTGTAGCCAGACGATGACGCTGGCTCAACAACTCGAGACTTAGGTGCTGTATTGCTTTTCCCACGACCACCTGATGCTCCACCACCACTACCATCATTACCAGCTGGCAATGACCACCCACGGCCACGACCTCTTCCATCAGACTTCCTCATTCTTTGAAAAATGTAACCAAACAAACAAATGGTATTTGGTACTGTAAAACCAGTTACAAGGTGTACGCAAACTTGTGGTGAATTTAAATCTCCCTTTATAGGTCGGTGAGACTGCAGGGAAAATCAGGCCCACTGTATAACAGTACACAGCTTAAGTGGCAAACAGGTATGCCACAAACAGGACTGACGCAGATGCACACACTGCCAATAAAAATCTCCCCCTTTTTACTTTTTCTGCGAGAATAGTGAATAAATCAGGCCCACTGTAATACAGTATATTTTATGTGGCAGAAAATGACAGACAGATGCCACAGACAGGACCGGCACATATGCAGATTTGCCAATCTTAATCTCCCCCTTTTTTATTTTTTCTGGGAGACTAGTGAATAAATCAGGGCCACTGTATTAGAGTATATTTTCTGTGGCAGAAAGTGGCTTGAAGATATATAACATAAAAAAAATGGACCGTACTGCAATTACTATCTCCCTACAATAAGCTCAGAAAAGTATGGCAGGCAGCAATAAAAAGGACTGCTGCACACAAAAGTGTGGACAATCAAACAAGATAGCTGTGCAGAAAGGAAGGAGCAACAGGATTTGTGCTTTGAAAAAAGCAGTTGGTTTGCACAGCGGCGTACAAACAGCAATGCAGCTATCAGGGAGCCTTCTAGGGCAGCCCAATAAGCTACAGAGCTGATGAAGAAAAATCTAGCCTCCACTGTCCCTGCAAACAAAAGGTGGTGTTGGACAGTGGAAATCGCTACAGCACAAGCGGTTTGGGGGTTTATGTACCCTGCTTAACGCTATCCCTGCTTCTGACGAAGCGGCAGCAACCTCTCCCTATGCTCAGATCAGCAGCAGTAAGATGGCGGTCAGCGTGCACGCCCCTTTATAGCACCTGTGACGCCGCAGAAAGCAAGCCAATCACTGCCATGCCCTTCTCTAAGATGGTGGGGACCAGGACCTATGTCATGATGCTGCCCACACTCTGCGTCCACCTTCATTGGCTGAGAAATGGCGCTGAACACGTCATATGAAACGTGTCTTTGGCGCGAAGATCGCGTACCGCATGGCCGATCCCACTCTGGGATTGGGTCGGGTTTCATGGAACCCGACTTTACCAAAAGTCGGCGACTTATGAAAATGACCGATCCGTTTCGCTCAACCCTAATTACAGTGCCCAGCCTTTTGCTCTCATCGCCTGAAGACCGAGGGCGCAAAGAAAACAGTACTTTGCATCCCTCCTTAAACACTTGAAATTTACTCTTGTCCCCAGAAAAGGTGTCCAGAAGTTTGACAGAGGGTTCAGAGGAAGAAATATTAGACACCCCATCCTTACAGCCAGAAACTAAAGAAGCACTCCGAATGGATTTAACAGTTTCAGCCAGTTCTCTCCGCCCCTGTTGGCGAGATGCCACTAAGGACCTTTGCTCCACAGACAGATTTTGCGTCATCTGAGTCCGATTAGTTACCCGCTCAGACAAAGCATCCAAATAAATTTTGAAAGTGGGTCGGTGATAATGTAATGACACATGGTGTGTGTCACCAAGGGAGCCAAGGGGGCGCTAGCAGGGAGCCCGTAACCGAGCACAGAGAGTGTGAGAGCTAAAGCATGCAGTGTGCACAGGACCTGACACTAAACAGTCACGTGATCATGGGGGCGGAGCTGCACGTGTGAGGACAGGGAAGCAGCAGAGAACAAAGAATACTGGGCACAAAACGTAAACATAGTCAAATGGAGAGTCAAGGGTCAAAGCCAAACAAGAACAAGGTACCTAGGAATGTGACAGCAGGAGAACTGAGACAAGCCAAGGGGTCAGAGAACCAGGAAGGACAGGACAGTACAAAGCAGAACACAGGAGCAGAAGTCATACACAGAAAAGCTAAGACTTTCATAGGTACAACGATTACAGATGAGTAACCTGGGTCAGCAATCCCTAGCCGAGTAAACGGAAGTATCACCGAGACTGGACCCAGGAACTACAAGCATTAAAAAGCTGCCCCATATCCAAAGAGAGGTGAACTATCTTAACCCTTACCTCACCAGGATGGAACCAGAACCACCCCATTTTGAGTCATGACAGCAGTGATACCAATTATGTGTACTTTTTTTTGTTTAGTTTTGCTTTCATCACAAAGACTGCATTTTTAGTGTAAATCAGCTTTCCGTGATTTCTGTGTGCTTTTTTTCTGTTTTCTTTACATTTTTGCACATTTTATTTACTTTTTTAACTTTTTCACTTAGTCCCTCTGTGGCACATATTATTTTTTACTTTGATCTCTGGTTTCATGCATTGCAGTACTCGTTTAGTGCAGCGCTGGAGACCTGCCAGTGACTTACTGACAGAGCTTTTAAGATCCTGCTTATAGTAGGGTATTACAGGCTGTCATAACCTGAGGTCATCAGATGACCGTAGGGTACCATGGCTGTGATCAACAATCACAATTTCAATTGCTGGTAGGTCGATCCTGTCAAAGGGTTTTTTTTAACCACCTTTTATCAACTTAAAGACTGCTGTTGTGATAACAGTGGTATTTAAGGGGTAAATCATCGCAGATTGGGTCAAAAACCATAGGGTGTCAGCTGTTATGTACAGCTGCCACGTGGGGGAATTATGGCTGCAGGGTTGCACCATTTACTTATTCCTGATCTCTGTTTTAAAACAGTAATGAGGGAATAAGGCCCCTTAATGACCGCTGTTTTAATGAGTCATCGACATTCGTTAAGGGGTTAAGTACTGTATATTTAATATTTTGCACTGTCCATGTGCTTTTTGTATTCTTTATGATAACGGGTTCAGATGGCTAATTTACTGTTTTCGGTCATTTTAAGTTTCTGTTTGGGACTAGTATTACTTATATACTCAAGTGTAAGATAATTCAAAGGACCATTGTCCTAGGGTCGATTTGATACTGTGTGGCAGCTGTACCAGAGCACCGTAAATTTCTTCCTACCTGCTGTTATCTTGGCCACCTCTTAGTTACATTGCAGGGCTTGCTAATTAGAAGAGGTGCCAGCAGGTAGTAGGAAATTTGCAGTGCTCTGGTCAGGCTCGCATGGAGTATTGACATGGCCAGTGGAGGGCAGTCTGGTGAATCTTGTTGCTATTCTCTACTTTCCCATCTGGAAGTAACTCGGTCTGCAATACTTTATACTGTACATCTGAAGTCAATGTACACTTCTATGTAATACATTTATAAAAGCATATATCTATTTAGCTGTTTTAAGCACCATTTTGTTTTTTACAAACTAGATATGCAAGATTTAACATTTTTAAGGTTAACTCAAAGTCCAAACCTTTCTTTAATAATACAATATGCGTGCCTCATAGAATTCTGCTTTGAAAAACACAATGGTCTTGTCTGCGATAAGAAAACAAATCACAGCATGATCCAAAAAAGCCTATACTTTATGCATATTATGCTTATTTATATAATTTGTACTCCAGAATTACAGGCTTCATGGACAATGCTTCATCATCATCATCATCATCATTATATAATATAGTGCAGTAAGTTACAGAACCCTTTAACAAATTTTGAAAAAAAAAATGAAAAGCTGTAATCTGGTTTGTGAAGTGAGATAGTTGAGCAAAGTACTAATCACTTTAGTGCCATCTGACTTGTCTCTGCAGGAGGCTGCTATTACTGTGGGTTTTTACATTTATATCTTGGTGCGTAAGTTACCTTAAATTGGTCAGTCTAGAATTTGATTCTAACAGTAATGAGATCAATGTATTTATGGAGGGTTCATTGTCTTTCCTTAATGAACCACAGTTCTAGAAGTGGTTTTGAAAATAAATGAATCTGTAAAACACATATTGATGTGGATATATACCAAATGTGTTACTGTTACTGCTAAGTAAACTAATTATATCTACAGTAATTCACACATAACATTTATTTTGTGTGTTTTAAAAAATGCTGTGGACAACTAGTGTACATGTATATTGCATATATGAGATATATTATATTATATTATATTACCTTTGGAACAATTAGCTCTAAAGCAGCAGGCAAAGCTGATATACATGTATGCTGTAAACCCATAAACAGTTAAATATGTAGAAATTCCATAAAAAAATTCATGTGAGCATTGAAAGCCAGCTGAATAATATATGGACAAGTATTGATAGCTCCCCAATGAATTACCTAAAGTCTTCCTATGCTGTGCATTGTAGTCCAGTGATGAAATAATTAAAACAGGTAGAAGTCAGTGAAGGGTGGTGCCAGACTAGTCTCAATTCACACACCCTCGCAGAAATCTTAAAGGGACTCTGTCACCTGAATTTGGAGGGAACAATCTTCAGCCAAAGGGGCGGGGTTTTCGGGTGTTTGATTCACCCTTTCCTTACCCGCTGGCTGCATGCTGGCTGCAATATTGGATTGAAGTTCATTCTCTGTCCTCCGTAGTACATGCCTGCACAAGGCATGTGCAGGCATGTTCTACGGAGGACAGAGAATGAACTTCAATCCAATATTGCAGCCAGCATGCAGCCAGCGGGTAAGGAAGGGGTGAATCAAACACCCGAAAACCCCGCCCCTATGGCTGAAAATTGTTCCCTTCAAATTCAGGTGACAGAGTCCCTTTAAACACCTTGATCTACACTCATTCTCTGAATCCCTCCTCCCTCTCACAGACATAAGTTCCCTACACAATGCGGATGACGCTGCCGCTCTATATAACACCACAATAGCTGTAGCTTTGCAATCTCTTGCCCCTCTCACACATACCAAAGCTGGCAAAATCAACAGACAGCCCTGGCACACCAGCCTGACCAAAGAACTGAAGCGAGCTTACAGGGCTGCTGAGCGGAGATGGAAAATATTCCACTCCAACGAGCAGTTCATCGCATTCAAACAGTCCCTCACTACTTTCAAGACCAAACCCGCCACAGCTAAACAAACCTACTTCTCATCGCTCATATCCTCCCTGTTTCACAACCCTAAACAGTTATTCAACAGCTTCAATTCTCTCCTCCGTCCCCCAGCACCTCTTCCCTCCCCACTCATCTCAGCTGAAGACTATGCCTCATTTTTCAAGCAGAAGATAGAGAACATCAGAGACAGTTTTAGTCGACAATCCCCAGAGCCCTTCCTTGCAACTACCCAACCCTCCACCTCCAAAACAATCTTCTCCACCATTATAGACGATCGACATTCCACTCTACTCTCAATATCGCATCTCACCACCTGTGCACTTGACCAGATCCCTTCCCACTTCATCCCAAACTTCGCCACAATCTTCATCCCAACCCTAACCCATTGCTTCAACCTATCACTAACAACTGGTGTTTTCCCCTCAAGCTTTAAACATGCCTCAATCACACCTATCCTCAAAAAGCCCTCTCTTGACCCATCCTCTGTATCTATTTATCTCAAAACTACTGGAACAACACGTCCATCTTGAACTGTCCTCCCATCTATCTTCCTGCTCCCTCTTCGACCACTTACAATCAGGCTTCCGGTCACACCACTCCACTGAAACTGCCCTAACTAAGGTCACCAATGACCTATTAACTGCCAAGAGCAAGCGGCACTACTCTATCCTCCTCTTTCTGGACCTGTCCTCTGCCTTTGACACAGTGGACCATTCCCTGTTGCAGCGGACCCTCTCATCCCTTGGCATCACTTACTTGGCCCTATTCTGGATCTCGTCATACCTAACTGACCAGACATTCAGCGTCTCCCACTCATACACCACCTCCTCACCTCACCCCCTATCTTTCGGAGTCTCGCAAGGTTCAGTTCTAGGGCCCCTGCTCTTCTCCATTTATGCTTTTGGTCTGGGACAGCTCATGGAATCTCACGGTTTTCAGTATCAACTCTATGCTGATGACATACAGATCTACATCTCTGGACCAGATATCACCACCCTACTAACCAGAATCCCTCAATGTCTATCCGCTATTTCATACATCTCCGCTAGATTTCTAAAACTTAACATCGATAAAGCAGAATTCATCGCCTTTCCCCATCTCATGCGGCCCCCCAACGAACCTATCCATTACAGTAAACGGCTGCCCACCCTCCCCAGTCCCACAAGCTCGCTGTCTCAGGGTAATCCTTGACACTGATCTCTCCTTCAAACCACATATCCAAGCCCTTTCCACTTCCTGCAGCCTTCAACTCAAAAATATTTCACGGATCCATACATTCCTAAACCAAGAATCTGCAAAAACCCTAGTCCATGCCCTCATCATCTCCCGCCTCGACTACTGTAACCTCCGGCTCAGTGGCCTCCCCTCGAACACTCTCGCACCCCTCCAATCTATTCTAAACTCAGCTGCCTGACTAATCCACCTGTCCCCCCACTATTCCCCTGCCTTTCTCCTCTGTCAACTCCTTCAGTGGCTCCCCATTACCCAGAGACTCCAGTACAAAAGCCTAACCATTAAGTAAATAAGGCAGCACACTGCAGCGCTAGAACATCCAGACTTGAAATACGAAATTTGAACTGCATTACTGCACTAGAAATATGAAAAATGAGAGCGTTTAGCGAATAAAAATGGCCAATTTTATGTGTACCTGGTAGCCCCTTTACGGCATCTCTCTTATACCAGGTCCTAAACTTGCCTTACCTCGCTGGGAATAAACGTCTCCATCTGAATGGGTACATGTGAAACCTATTCCTAGACTAAAATTCTCTCTCTCTGTGGAGGGGTATTGGACCTGCTGTAATTAAAACACCTGGTGGCTAGGAGGCGGAGTGCACGATCAGAAGGCTAAAGAATACATTTCAAAAACCTGACCGGCACATCCAAACATAGACTAAGTGTGAACAGGTGCTGAACCTAGAGTCGCCAACTCGTATATAGTTAAGTAAATAAGGCAGCACACTGCAGCGCTAGAACATGCAAACTTGAAATACAAAATTTGAACTGCATTACTGCACTAGAAATATGAAAAATGAGAGCGTTTAGTGCATGAAAATGGCCAATTTTATGTGTACCAGGTAGCCCCTTTACGGCATCTCTCTTATACCAGGTCCTAAACTTGCCTTACCTCGCTGGGAATAAACGTCTCCATCTGAATGGGTACATGTGAAACCTATTCCTAGACTAAAATTCTCTAACCATGACATACAAAGCCATCCACAACCTGTCTCCTCCATACATCTGTGACCTCGTCTCCCGGTACTTTGCTGCACGCAACCTCCGATCCTCACAAGATCTCCTTCTCTACTCCCCTCTTATCTCCTCTTCCCTCAATCGCATACAAGATTTCTCTTGCGCATCACCCCTACTCTCAAACTTTCTACCACAACATATCAGACTCTCACCTACCATCGAAACCTTCAAAAAGAACCTGAAGACCCACCTCTTCCGACAAGCCTACAACCTGCAGTAACCACCCACTGATCGACCAAGCCACTGTACGACCAGCTCTATCCTCACCTACTGTATCTTCACCCATCCCTTGTAGATTGTGAGCCCTTGCAGGCAGGGCCCTCTCTCCTCCTGTACCAGTTGTGAATTGTATTGTTCAAGATTATTGTACTTGTTTTTATTATGTATACCCCTCCTCACATGTAAAGCGCCATGGAATAAATGGTTATATTATTAAAAATAATAATTCTCTCTATGGTCCCCACCTGGAGCTTTAAATGATATGTTCTCAGAAATGACGCTATGGTTCAGAGAAAAACTTACATGTCTGTACAGCAAGGCTCTGACATAGGGTTCATACTCACTTGCGAGAAAAATGGACAAATGCAATCCGATAAAAAAATCGGATTGCACTTGGACCAATGTTATTCAATGGGTGACATCTCATCTGCAATTTTTTTCTCAGCTGAAATCTGACTGACCAAAAAATTGCAGCGTGCTGCTATTTGTTGCATATCTTGGACAAGACTCACCAATGCAAGTCAATGAATGCGAGAAAAAAACCACACAGCATTCACACTATGCGAGTGTCTGGTAATTCATATGCGGCTACTGTAAAAATCACACTGACGGGTTATAATAGAAAAGATAGAATATATATACACATAGAATATATATATATATATATATATATATATACATATATATATATATATACATACATGTCAGTGACACATATATACACTACTCAAAATAATAAAGCGAACACTAAAATCCCGCATCCTAGATATCACTGAATGAAATATTCCAGTTGTAAATCTTTATCCATTACATAGTGGAATGTGTTGAGAAAAAAAAACCCTAAAAATTATCAATGTAAATCACAACTAATATCCCACAGAGGTCTGGAGTTGGAATGATGCTCAAAATCAAAGTGGAAAATTAAGTTACATGCTGATCCAACTTCAGTGCCTGTATGACCTCCCTTGCTTGGGCATTCTGCTGATGAGGCGGCGGATGGTCTCCTGAGGGATCTCCACCCAGACCTGGACTAAAGTATCAGCCAACTCCTGGACAGTCTCTAGTGCAGCGCGACGTTGGTGGATTGTGTGAGACATGATGTCTCAGATGTGTTCAATCGGATTCAGGTCTGGGGAACGGGCGGGCCAGTCCATAGCTTCAATGCCTTCATTTTGAAGGAACTGCTGACACACTCCAGCCACATGAGGACTGGCATTGTCCTGCAATAGGAGGAACCCAGGGCCAACCGCACCAGCATATGGTCTCACAAGGGGTCTGACGATCTCATCTCGGTACCTAATGGAAGTCAGGCTACCTCTGGCAAGCACATGGTGGACAGTGCAGCCCTCCAAAGAAATGCCACCCCACACCATTACTGACCCACTGCCAAACTGGTCGTGCTGAAGGATGTTACAGGCAGCAGATCGCTCTCCACAGCATCTCCAGACTCTGTCACATCTGTCACATGTGCTCAGTGTGAACCTGCTTTCATCTGTGAAGAGCATTGTGCACCAGTGGAGAATTTGCTAATCCTTGTGTTCTGTGGCCAAGCATCCTGCATGGTGTTGGGCAGTGAGCATAGCCCCCATCTGTGGACGTCGGGCACTCAGACCATCCTCATGGAGTCAGTTTCTAACCGCTTGGCAAGTTACATGCACATTTGTGGCCTGCTGGATGACATTTTGCAGGGCTCTGGCAGTGCTCCTCTTGTTCCTCCTTGCACAAAGGCTGAGGTAGCGGTCCTGCTGCTGGGTTGTTGACCTCCTACCGCCCCCTCCACGTCTCCTGGTGTACTGGCCTGTCTCCTGATAGAGCTCCAAGCCTCTGGACACTACGCTGACAGACACAGCAAACCTTCTTGCCACAGCTCGCATTGATGTGTCATCCTGGATGAGCTGCACTACCTGAGCCACTTGTGTGGGTTGTAGAGTCCGTCTCATGCTACCATGAGTGAGAAAGCACAACCAACATTCAAAAGTGACCAAAACATTAGCCAGAAAGCATTGGCACTGAGATGTGGTCTGTGGTCCCCACCTGCAGAACCACTCCTTTATTGAGTGTGTCTTGATAATTGTCAATAATTTCCATCTGTCATCTATTCCATTTGCTCAACAGCATGTGAAATTGATTGTCAAACAGTGTTGCTTCCTAAGTTGACAGTTTTATTTCACAGAAGTTTGATTTAGTTGGAGTTATATTTTGTTGTGTAAGTGCTCCCTTTATTTTTTTGAACAATGTATGTAAAGTATATATATATATATATATATATATATATATTAGATGGTGGCCCGATTCTAACGCATCGGGTATTCTAGAATATGCATATCAACGTAGTATATTTCACAGCCCGTGTAGTATATTGCCCAGCCACGCAGTATGTTGCCCAGCCACGTAGTATATTGCCCAGCCACGTAGTATATTGCACAGTTGCGTAGTACATTGCCCAACCACGTAGTATATTGCCCAGCCACGTAGTATATTGCCCAGTGACGTAGTATATTGCCCAGCAACGTAGTATATTGCCCAACCACATAGTATATTGCGCAGCCACGTAGTATATTGCCCAGTTACGTAGTATATTGCACAGCGACGTAGTACACAGCACAGAGCCACATAGTACATTGGCCAGTCACATAGTATATTGCCCAGTTACATAGTATATTGCCCAGTGACGTAGTATACTGCACAGAGCCACGTAGTATATTGCACAGCGAAGAAGTATACAGCACAGAGCCACATATTATATTGGCCAGTCACGTAGTATATTGCTCAGCTATGTAGCAAATTGCCCAGCCAGGTTTGTCACAGGTTAAAAAATAAACATATACTCATCTTTCCGAGAGCCCCTTGTAGTCCACGGCAGTTTCGCGTTCCAGGGTTGGTATGAGCGTAGGACCTGTGATGACGTCGCGGTCACATGACCGTGACTGTTGTGAGTTCTGTTTTTGGGCTCCCTCTGGTGGTTACTGATGGTACTGGGTGATTTGTGTTCTGCTGTCTCTGGTGTCCACCTGTTCTATTAGGATTTGGGAGTTTCCTATTTAACCGGGCTTTCTTGTCATTTCCCCGCCGGCTATCAAGGTTATCAGAGTGTTTTGTTACCTCAGCTTCTGGCTTCAGTAATCTTCAGGACAAGCTAAGTTTTTGATTTTCTTGTTCCACGTTTTGATTTATTTTTGTCTTGTCCAGCTTGCATATAATTGTTTCTTTGCTGCTGGTTGCTCTAGCGGGCTTTAATTGCTCCTCATGTTCCATGAGTTGGAACATGAGTTCAAGTAATTACAGGATGGTTTTTTGAAGGGTTTTTTGCTGACCGCGCAGTTTACTTTTGTATACTCTGCTATCTAGTTTTAGCGGGCCTCATTTTGCTGAATCTGATTTCATACTGTGTATGTGCCTTCCTCTCATTTCACCGTCATTATATGTGGGGGGCTGCTATTTCTGTGGGGTATTTCTCTGGAGGCAAGAGAGGTCTGTGTTTCTTCTAATAGGGGAAGTTAGATCTTCGGCTGGTGCGAGACGTCTAGGATCAACGTAGGCACGTTCCCCAGCTATTGTTATTTGTGTGTTCAGGTTTAGGGTCGCGGTCAGCTCAGGTTCCATCACCCTAGAGCTCGTTGGTGCTTGTCCTTTTGTGATTCCCTGCCATTGGAATCATGACACGTGACGTCATGGCAGGTCATTCTAGTGCAGGCGCGCAGGGCCTGTGATGACGTCGCGGTCACATGACCGTAACATCATGGAAGGTCCTTCTCGTGCAGGCGCGCAGGGCCTGTGATAACGTCGCAGTCACATGACCGTGACGTCATGGCAGGTCCTTCTCCCATACCATCTTTGTCACCGGAATCTGCAACGGAAGATGGTGGCCGGCGCGAGTGACTACGGAGGGTGAGTATAGCAGGTTTTTTTTTAATTATTATTTTTAACATTACATTTTTTACTATTGATGCCGCATAGGCAGCGTCAATAGTAAAAAGTTGGGGACACACAGGGTTAATAGCGGCGGTAACGGAGTGCGTTACCCACGGCATAACGCGGTCCGTTACCGCCGGCATTAACCCTGTGTTAGCGGTGACTGGAGGGGAGTATGCGGGCGACAGGCACTGACTGTGGGGAGTAAGGAGCGCCCATTTTCTTCCGGACTGTGCCCATCGTTGATTGGTCGCGGCAGCCATGACAAGCAGCTGGTGAGACCAATCAGCGAATGAATGTGAACCGTGACAGAAGGACAGACAGAAAAACGGAAGTGACCCTTAGACAATTATATAGTAGATATATATATATATATATACTGTATATATATATATATATATATATATATATATATATATTTATATTGCAATGATAGAGAGATTGATAGAAGAAAAGTCGGTAATTCATTTGCCAGCTTTTGTAAAATCACTGCAGGAGCCGACGGGATAGGAGACTTGGTTTACGTACAGTAAATTCATGCAGAATAGTTATATATAGATGTGTGTGACCAATACAATTATTATAGTGTGTGTGTAAATTATGTGACTTTTATGTATTCAATAAAATAATCTTTTCGTGGAAAAAAACTGGCGTGGGCTCCTAAGCAATTTTCTGCACCAGAGAGGGAAAGCCAGTGACTGAGGACAGATATTAATAGTCTAGAGAGGGACCATGGTTATTGGCCCCACTAGCTAAAAACATCTGCCACAGCCACTCCAGAAAAGGCGCATCCGCAAGATGTGCCAATTCTGACACTTAGGCTCTTTCTTCCTACTGCCCTCTAGTGGTGGCATATGAGGTAATAAGAGGTTAATGTCACCTTTGCATTGTAAGGTGACATTAAGCCTGGATTAGTAATGGAGAGGTGTCAATAATTTAAAATGTCATTTATTACAGGAGATCGAGGGCATCTCATAGACTACCAGTAACAATAAAATGGTCAAACAGTGTTTAGTGTTTTAATTCATTAAAATACTTTTTTTCTGGCTGTGTGTGTTGATTTAACCCTTTGCAAACTTTAGGGTTAGTAATGGATAGGTGTCTCATTGCAACATTCGTTACATAGGTATTACTACAAGAACAATTAAGAAGCGAATTTCAGAACATATAAGAAAAAGGAGTGGCCATCATTACTTTAAGAAATGAAGGTCAGTCAGTCTGAAAAATTGGCCAAACTTTAAAAGTGTCCCCAAGTGCAGTGGCAAAAACCATCAAGCTCTACAAAGAAACTGGCTCACATGAGGACTGCCCCAGGAATGGAAGACCAAGAGTCACCTCTGCTTCTGAGGATAAGTTAACAGCAGCTCAGATTAGAGACCAGGTCAATGCCACACTGAGTTCTAGCAGCAGACACATCTCTAGACTTTGTGCAGCAGGACTTCATGGTAAAATAGCTGCTAGGAAACCACTGCTAAGGACAGACAAAAAGCAGAAGAGACTTGATTGGACTAAAGAACACAAGGAATGGACATTAGACCAATGGAAATCAGTGCTTTGGTCTGATGAGTCCAAATTTAAGATCTTTGGTTCCAACCACCGTGTCTTTGTGCGACGCAGGAAAAGATGAACGGATGGACTCTACATGCCTGGTTCCTGTTGTGAAGCATGGAGGAGGTGTGATGGTGTGGGGGTGCTTTATTGTTGACACTGTTGGGGATTTATTCAAAATTGAAGGCATACTGAACCAGCATGGCTACCATAGCATCTTTCAGCGGCATGCTATTCCATCCGGTTTGCGTTTAGTTGGACCATTATTTATTTTTCAACAGGACAATTACCCCAAACACACCTCCAGACTGTGTAAGGACTATTTGACCAATAAGGAGAGTGATGGGGAGCTACGCCAGATGACCTGGCCTCCACAGTCACCAGACCTGAACCCAATCGAGATGGTTTGGCATGAGCTGGACCGCAGAGTGAAGGCAAAAGGGCCAACAAGTGCTAAGCATCTTTGAGGACTCCTTCAAGATTGTTGGAAGACCATTTCCGGTGACTACCTCTTGAAGCTCATCAAGAGAATGCCAAGAGTGTGCGAAGCAGTCATCAAAGCAAAAGGTGGCTACTTTGAAGAACCTAGAATATAAGACATAATTTCAGTTGTTTCACACTTTTTGTTAAATATATAATTCCACATGTGTTAATTCATAGTTTTGATGCCTTCAGTGTGAATTTACAATTTTCATAGTCTTTATTTTTTTATTTTTTTTATATAGCGCTAACATATTCCGCAGCGCTTTACAGTTTTTGCACACATTATCATCACTGTCCCCGATGGGGCTCACAATCTAGAATCCCTATCAGTATGTCTTTGGAATGTGGGAGGAAACCGGAGTGCCCGGAGGAAACCCACGCAAACACGGAGAGAACATACAAACTCTTTGCAGATGTTGTCCTAGGTGGGATTAGAACCCAGGACCCCAGCGCTGCAAGGCTGCTGTGCTAACCACTGCGCCACCGTGCTGCCCATAGTCATGAAAATACGGAAAAATCTTTAAATGAGAAGGTGTGTCCAAACTTTTGGTCTGTACTGTATATATATATATATATATAAATTTATGAATAGTTTAAACAAATTGTTACTTATAAATGGGATAGGAGATAACTTGAAGTTTGGTGGATACTGTTGGGACCTGCCACAACCAGCAAATTGGAGAATGTTTAACTTTAATTCCTGTTACTAAATGGTATGGCAGATGAGAAATCTGACTGTTGCTTCATTCATTACTTTTGGGATTGGCAGAAAAAACAGAGAGGCAGCCCGGCGGGAAATAAATGGAGCACAGGTCGCACATGTGCACTGCTGCTCCAATCTTATGGGGATACAAGTTCGCTGTCCTGCTGATCAGTGACAACTACTAATCAATAAGTTATCACCTTTCCTATGGATAGATAATAACTTGGTTTAACTGGTCAATCCTTTTAAGATGAGTGAGTTTTGCATGCACAGAACGTTTCTTTTCACAGGAGTTAGTAAAATTGGCAGTATAGTTGCAGCTTACTCCAATGGAATTTGAATAAAAATAAGTTGACTAGTGATGATGAGCGATTGTGCTCGCCACTACTTGGTACTCGCCCAAGTATCACTATGCTCGGTGTACTCGGCGAGCACCAAGCATTTCCGGGATTATTCGGTGGGAGCTCTTGTCTCCGCCCTGCAATTCTGGCACTCTTTAGAGTGCCAATGACAATGCAGGGATTGTCAGCCATGCACTGATTGGCTGGCCACACAGCATCATCAGGTCTATAAGAGACCTGGCGGCGCCCTGCTCGTCGCATTCTGCTCCGGACTTAGCGAGTGTAGGGAGAGCTGCTGCTGTGATAGGGTCAGAATACTGCTTTTAATAGTTAGTGTAGGTCTGCAACTGTTCAGTACACAACTCCTGAGAAACCAACAGTCCTTTTTAGGACTAAGTCGGGGGTCCCAAGATGGCAGTGCTAGGTAGGCAGGGGAGTCTATGGGCGCATATCCACATCGGCGCAAGGCCTGCAGGCACTGTATGTTAGTACATAGCTCTCACTGCATACCTCCAAAAGCTCCATTGCTGTCTGTGGTTGCTTATTTAATATATATCTAGCTGCAGTTTTCTGTGGCTTTTGTTTTCACCTGATACCTGCTTCTTTCATTCTAAAGCAATCCAAAGCCCCTTATTTTAACATTTATTTGCTTTTTCACGCTACTACAGATAGGTTATTGAAATCTAAGAACGTGCAAATCTGCCTTCTTTTTCTTTTTTTTTGTCCCAGACACCAGATGTGATTGTGCCAAAATATCGTTTTTTTTTCTGTCATAGCCAACTTGTTGACACAATTTAGTTGTGTCCAAAAACATCAAGGCCACATTTAGATCAGTCTGTTATCTGAGGCTGATGGCTGGTGTATCGGTGGTTGAAAAATCGTAGTTTGTCAGGCACAGTTCTGTGTACTAGCCTTGTTCTCCTTTTTTTTTTTCAAAAATTCACCCCCCAAAAATATTTTATACAGTCTGTTATGTCAGACTGAGACCTGGTGTATCTGTGTTTGAAAAATCGTAGCTTTGCAGGCATAAGTTCCATAGTTCTGTCTGCTAGCCATGTTCCAGTTTTTATTTTAAATTCTCCAAAAAGCCCAAAAATGTTTTATTCAGTCGGTTATGTCAGGTTGAGGCCTGTTGTATCTGTGGTGGAAAAATCATAGCTTCGTAGACATAAGTTTCAAAATTCTGTCTGCTAGCCTTGTTCCACTTTTTTTATTTTAAAAATTCTCCAACCCACCTCCCCCCAAAAAAAATGTATACAGTCTGTTATGTCAGGCTGAGGCCTTGTGTATCTGTGGTGGAAAAATCGTAGCTTTGCAGGCAAAGTTTCATAGTTCTGTCTGCTAGCCTTGTTCCACTCTTTTTTTTATTTTAAAAGTTCTCCAAAACCCCCTCAAAAAATTATACTGTCTGTTAGGTCAGGCTGAGGCCTAGTGTATCTATGGTGGAAAAATCGTAGCATCGCAGGCATAACTTTCATAGTTCTGTCTGCCAGCATTGTTGCACTCATTTTAAATATTTTGCCAAATTTCACATACAAGAGAAAAAAAATTAGACAGTCTGTTATCTGTGGCTGCTGCCTTGATTCCGCAGGCATACGTATCATAGTGCTAGCTTTGTTCTCTTTTTTTTTTTCAAAAAAATTCACCCCCCAAAAAAATTATATCTTATGCAGTCAGTTATGCCAGGCTGAGGCCTGATGTATGTGTCTGTGCTTGAAAAATCGTAGCTTCACAGGCATAAGTTTCATAGTTCTGTCTGCTGGTCTTGTTCCACTTTTTTTTTTTTAATTCTCCAAAAACCAAAAAAATAATTTATACAGTCTGTTATGTCAGGCTGAAGCCTTGTATATCTGTGGTGGAAAAATCGTAGGTTTGCAGGCATAAGTTTCATAGTTCTGTCTGCTAGCCTTGTTGCATTTTTTTTAATTTTTTTTAAATACCCTAAAAAACAAAAAAAAATTATACAGTCTGTTATGTCAGGTTGAGGCCTGTTTTATCTGTGGTGGAAAAATCGTAGCTTTGAAGGCATACTGATCAAATATAATTTTGCTCCAAATAAATACATTTGTGTTGAGCTTTTGAAATAGTTCAGTAGTCCATTTAAAATGGGCAAGGCAAGGGGCAAGGGATGGGGAAGTGGACATGATGCTGATGGTGCATGCAGAGGATGAGGCTGTAGCCAAGCTGAAAGTGGGCCACAACAAACACCCACATCTTCTCGCTCGACCTTCCTGTCCCATTTTCCTGGGGATCACAGCACATCACTATTGAAGCCAGAGCAGTGTGAAACAGTTGTTGGTTGGATAGCGGATAATGCTTCCAGTAACTTAGCCACCACCACCATGTCTTCCACACGGTCAAGTCTGAGTAGACGTGAGTGTGGACCAGATATTCCTCACCCTGATCCTCCTTCCCACCATACCGAGTGCCCTGAGACAACTGACCCCACACTTGGACACTCCAAAGAGCTGTTCAGTTTTCCCTTTCAAGATTCCTTACTCTCAGCCGGTCAACTTGAAGTGGGGCCAGATGAGATAGCATGTAGCGATGCCCAAAGCTTTGACCAGCCACGGTCACATGAAGGCGATGATGGGAAAGTGTCTCAAGAGGTGGATGATGATGAGACACAATTTCCAGACAGTCAGGAGGATGAGCAGGGTGCGGATGTGGAAGACGAGGTGGTGGATGACATAGTGACTGACCCAACCTGGCAGGAGGACATGCAGAGCGAGGACAGCAGCACACATGGGGAAGGAGGCATATCACCCCAACAGACAGGAAGAAGCAGTGTGGTGGCCACAGACAGAAGGCGTTCATCCATTCCCTGTAACACCAACATGAGGTAAGTTGCTATTCCAACTGTTAGATCTTCCCATGTCTGGTTATTTTTTAAAGACTCTGCTGATAACCTCAAACAGGCCATTTGCAGCACCTGCTATGCCCGCATCAGCAGGGGTAGCAAAACTATCAGCCTGACCACTACTAGAATGATCAAGCACATGGCAGCAAAGCACCCGACTTTGTGGGCCTAACCCCAGGCTCCATGAACTGTCTGCAGGTGACACCACTGCTTCTTCCACTGTTTTGCACAGAAGCCAATCCCCAGTCCACCATGCTTGTGAAATGCCTGTAGCCCTAAACCTGTTGTTGCCCACAGTCAAGCAGCACCATCATCAGGCCTGTCCACGTCCTTGTCCCAGCACGGCCTTCAGTTGTCTATACCCCAGTCATTGAAAAGCAAGCAGAAATACCCAGTCAACGCCCCATAGGCTACAGTACTAAATTCTAACATTTCTCTTCTGCTTGCGATCGAAATGTTTCCTTTTAGGCTCACTGAGACAGAAGTTTTCCGCAACCTGATGGTGGTGGCCGTCTCAAGGTACTCGGTCCCCAGTCGCCACTATTTCTCCCGGTGTGCCATACCGGCATTACACCAGCATGTGTCCCACAACATTACCCGTGCCCCCAACAATGCTGTTACTGTGAAAGTCCACCTAACCACGGACTCGTGGACAAGTGCTTGTGGGCAGCGATGGAACATCTCACTGACGGCACACTGGGTTAACAGTGGAAATCGGGACAGAGTCAGACGTTGGGAAGGAACACATCCTCCCTATGCTGAGGATTGCGGGCCCTATGTCAGTCAGAGTTGCCCCCACAGTCCACAGCTCCTGTACCTCCTCCTCCTCCTCCTCTTCAGCCTCCATCTCTAAAATCAACACATCAGTCAGAAGCTAGAAGCACTGCAGAACTGCCTCAGCCAAATGGCAACTGGCTGTGCTGAAGCTAATCTGCATAGGTGGCAAAATGCACAATGCAGAAGAGTTGTGGACAGCGCTGAAAGAGCAGTCAGATATTTGGATGACACCGCTGAACCTACAGCCAGGCATAGTCGTGTGTGACAATGGCCGGAACCTAGTGGCGGCTCTGAGGCAAGGTGAGCTCACACACGTACCTTGCCTGACCCATGTGTTTAACCTCGTGGTTCAACGTTTTCTGAAAAGCTACCCGGAGCTGCCGAATTTGCTAGTGAAAGTACACCGTCTGTCTGCCCATTTTAGAAAGTCAGCTACAGCTTCAGCCACCCTTGCCGTGCTTCAGCAGGATTTGCAGCTTCCGGCTCACTGACTGGTGTATGATGTCCCCACGTGTTGGAACTCTACGCTGCATATGTTGAAAAGGATTTGTGTGCAGAAGAGGGCAGTTGTTGACTACCAACATCAACAAGGCCATCGATATTCAGTTCAGACTCTACACATAAGACTTCAGGAGTGGACATGGATGTCAGACATATGTACCATCCTACAAAACTTTGAGGACTGCACCAAGATGGTGAGCGCGATGACGCCATAATCACCATCCCACTTCTCAGCATTCTGAAAACCTCTCTGCTCACAATTAAAGAGGATACATTGCAGGCAGAGCACAAGGACATGGAGCAAGGAACCATACAGGGGGATTACACTCAGCCCTGCCTCATGTCTTCCTAACATGGATTGGTAGGCAATAAAGAGGAGGAGGAAGAACAGGAGCTACTTTCATGTGCTATAAACAGTACTATAAGCACAGCTGTCATACCGTCTGTTCAGCGGGCATGACCTGAAGAAAGGGAGGAGGAGGAGGAGGACAGCATGGTCAGTCGTCCTGTTGGTGAGGACACAAAAGTCTTGCCTGTTAGCAGTCTGGCACGCATGGCTGACTTTATGTTGTGCTGCATTTCACATGACCCTCGCATTAAAAAAATTTTTGTTGTCACTCATTACTGGTTTGTGACACTTCTAGATCCATGCTACAAGGAGAACTTTCAATCTCTTCTGCCAGAGGCAGAGAGGTGTACTAAAATGTTGCAGTACTAGAGGGTACTTGTAGCGGAATTACTTAGAAAATTCCCATGTGAGAACGCTGGCAGCAGACATCAGAGTTTGTTGTACAACCAAGGAGTCCAAGTGAGAGAGACAGAAGTACAATCCAGCTCAGGCCGGGTAACAATGACAAAGTTCTGGGACAGTTTTCTCAGACCCTCCCATCGTGCTGGCACAGAGGCAAGGGGTGCTGTCACAAGAAGTGCAATGATTGGGAAGATGCTGAGGGAGTACCTTGCAGATCGTACAAATGTCCTCCATGATTCCTCCGTGCCTATTAATTATTGCATATCAAAGCTGGACACGTGGCATGAACTGGCTCTCTACGCCTTGGAGGTCCTAGCCTGCCCTGCTGCTAGCATTCTTTCAGAGTGGGTTTTTAGTGCCGCTGGTGGAATTCAAACAGATAAGCGCATCCGCCTGTTAACTGAAAATGCTGACAGGCTGACTCTTATAAAAATGAACAAGGGCTGGAGTGGGCATGATTTCTGTACACCACCAAGTGAAAACAGCGAAACATAACCTGTAATACATTGTTTTTTGTGGAGGTATCTTGTCACTCACCTCTCCCCAACAACACATGGCTATCCGCTTCCTGATTTCATCTGTTTGGTGTTATCCTCCTCCTTATTCTCATCCTCATCATCCACAACCAGGGTGAACGTATTCCGTGATGCAAAACTCACTCAATTTTTGTGCAAGGGTGTTTTTTAGATGCCGGTTACTAATTAAAAACCAAAATAAACTCCCTCAGGGGGAACTGTCATCAAAATGAGATGTATGTATATTTTTCCCATTTATTCTTATATATTCCAGTTTTAATATCTTTGCACTGTGCTTTTATGACCCAGTGTATACCTCTACAATATGAAAATAGTGAAATACTATTATATATTTTTTTTAATATCCCTGTCTCTGAGCTGTTGCTAGGGACAAGCATATCTCGCTGGACACAATCTGGCATCATATATATGAACCTGTGTTTGCCCCTCCCTTTTGTTATTTACTTTCATCAGTGGATTCACATACGCTTATTTTTTAATTTCAGTATGATTTATCTTTTTGTCTCGTCATTCTCCACCACTAGATCACCAGGCTTAACGTCTTCTGTGCCACTACAGGCAGTTCAATTTTTGGCAAGGGTATCTATGATGCCCAGAGTATATTTTTAAAAAATGTATCCCCCTTGGGGAAAGGTTTGTCAGCCCATGCACTGTGTGTATGGGCATTACAAGACTAAGAGACACACTCCTTTACATTGGGCCTATTTTTTCATGAGGCCTTCACCAATGTCTCCTCATTCTCCAGCACTAGATCACCAGGATTAACGTATTCTGTGCCGCTACAGGCAGTCCAATTTTTGGCAAGGGTGTCTTTGATGCCCACAGAATATTTTTTTAAAATGTATCCCACTTGGGGAAATGTTTGTCAGCCCATGCACTGCGTGCATGGGCATTACAAGTCTAGGAGACACTCCTTTACATTGGGCCTAGTTTTTAATGAGGCCTTCAGCAATGTCTCCTCATTCTTCACCACTAGATCACCATTCACCATGCTTAACGTGTTCTGTGCTGCTATAGGCAGTCCAGTATTTGGCAAGGGTGCCTATGATGCCCATAGTATATTTTTTTAAAATGTATCCCCCTTGGGGAAATATTTGTCAGCCCATGCACTTAGTGAATGGGCATTACAAGTCTAGGAGACCCTCTCCTTTAAATTGTGCCTAGTTTTTAATGAGGCCTTCCTCCATCTCTCATCATTTTCCACCACTAGATCACCAGGGTTGATGTGTTCTGTGCTGCTACAGGCAGTCAATTTTTAGGCAAGGGTTTCTGTGATCCAAATTAAATATTTTTTTAAAAATGTATTGTTTGTCAGCCCATATACTTAGTGTATAGGCATTACGAGTCTAGGAGACCCTCTCCTTTGTAATGGGCCAGTTTTTTTATGAGGCCCTCCTCCATGTTTCTTCTAATGGGGATTGAGGTGCATGCAAATTTGGGTCAAGGTGGCCCTTGCATTCAATGCATAAAAAAACATTATGGCAGGACTAACTGAAGAATGTAAAGTGGGTTTTCCTGTGGCCATCCAGTACCTGGGTTCAAAGGCTTATTCGGGTGCATATGACTTGATAGCAGGGCAGGCCTTGCAGATAATACATAAGGAAACAGTATGGCAGGATCAACTGAAGAATGTGAAGTGGCCATCCAGTACCTGGGTTCAAAGGCTTATTAGGGTGCATATAACTTGATAGCAGTACAGGCCTTGCATTCAATGCAACACTTTTTAAGGAAGCCCTCCTGTACCTCTTGTGAAAGGGGTATTGGGGTGCGTTGTAATTGTTTTCAGCCCAGCCACTCACTTCATAGGCAATAACAGCATAGGAGACCCAATGTTTAATAATGGCCCTTTAAGAATATTAATGCCGACTGATGCTCCTCTGTTGTGAATTCTGTGGCTGAATTCACTCCTGTGGTCACAAGTGGTACTGCAGCTTCTGAGCTTCCTCCCTCAGGTGTTCTGGTGAGCTCATTGGCTGCTTTGTTATTTAACTCCACCTGATTCTGTCTTCCTTGCTCCTTGTCAATGTTCCAGTGTTGGATCTGAGCTTCTGGATCTTTCCTGTGGCCTGCTGCTCTGCTTAGATAAGTGCTTCTTTGCTTTTGTTGCTACTTTTTCTGTCCAGCTTGTTAATTCGTTTTGCTGGAAGCTCTGAGACGCAAAGGGTGTACCGCCGTGCCGTTAGTTCGGCACGGTGGGTCTTTTTGCCCCCTTTGTGTGGTTTTTTGCTTTAGGGTTTTTTGTAGACTGCAAAGTTCTCTTTGCTATCCTCGCTCTATCTAGAATATCGGGCCTCACTTTGCTGAATCTATTTCATCCCTACGTTTGTCTTTTCATCTTGCTAACAGTCATTATATGTGGGGGGCTGCCTTTTCCTTTGGGGTATTTCTCTGAGGCAAGTCAGGCTTGTTTTTCTATCTTCAGGCTAGTCAGCTCCTCAGGCTGTGCCGAGTTGCATAGGTAGTGTCAGGCGCAATCCACAGCTGCCTTTAGTTGTGTTTAGGATAGGTTCAGGTATTGCGGTCTACAGAGATTCCACGTCTCAGAGCTCGTTCTATTGTTTTTTGGGTTATTGTCAGATCACTGTATGTGCTCTGATTGCTGGCACACTGTGTCACTGGATTGCCTACATAACAGTACAAGGAGCCCACCTAATGATTCTCAATAGAGGGAAAAAAGAAGTTCCGACATCATTTTTTTTTCTCAGCTCTGTGTTCAGTCTTTTTTTTCCCCTAGACATTTGGGTGTTTCAGGACACAGGTGTGGACATGGATATTCAGGGTCTGTGCTCTTCAATGGATAATCTCGTTACAAATGTACAAAGGATTCAAGATACTATTGATCAGAAATCTATGTTAGAACCAAGAATTCCTATTCCTGATTTGTTTTTTGGTGATAGAACTAAGTTTCTTAATTTCAAAAATAATTGTAAGCTATTTCTGGCCTTGAAACCTCATTCTTCTGGTAATCCTATTCAACAGGTTTTGATTATTATTTCTTTTTTGCGCGGCGACCCTCAGGACTGGGCATTTTCTCTTGCGCCAGGAGACCCTGCATTGAGTAATGTCAATGCGTTTTTCCTGGCGCTCGGATTACTTTACGATGAGCCTAATTCGGTGGATCAGGCTGAGAAAAATTTGCTGGCTTTGTGCCAGGGCCAGGATGATATAGAAGTATATTGTCAGAAATTTAGGAAGTGGTCAGTACTCACTCTGTGGAATGAATCTGCGCTGGCAGCTTTGTTCAGAAAGGGTCTCTCTGAGGCTCTTAAGGATGTCATGGTGGGTTTTCCTATGCCTACTGGTTTGAATGAGTCTATGTCTTTGGCCATTCAGATCGGTCGACGCTTGCGCGAGCGTAAATCTGTGCACCATTTGGCGGTATTGTCTAAGATTAAACCTGAGCCTATGCAGTGCGATAGGACTATGACCAGAGTTGAACGGCAAGAACACAGACGTCTGAATGGTCTGTGTTTCTACTGTGGTGATTCCACTCATGCTATTTCTGATTGTCCTAAGCGCACTAAGCGGTTCGATAGGTCTGCCGTCATTGGTACTGTACAATCCAAATTCCTTCTGTCCATTACCTTGATATGCTCTTTGTCATCGTATTCTGTCATGGCGTTTGTGGATTCAGGCGCTGCCCTGAATCTGATGGATTTGGATTATGCTAAACGTTGTGGGTTTTTCTTGGAGCCTTTGCGGTGTCCTATTCCGTTGAGAGGAATTGATGCTACACCTTTGGCCAAGAATAAACCTCAGTACTGGACCCAGCTGACCATGTGCATGGCTCCTGCACATCAGGAAGTTATTCGCTTTCTGGTGCTACATAATCTGCATGATGTGGTCGTGTTGGGGTTGCCATGGCTGCAAACCCATAATCCAGTATTGGATTGGAACTCTATGTCGGTATCCAGCTGGGGTTGTCAGGGGGTACATGGTGATGTTCCATTTTTGTCTATTTCGTCATCCACTCCTTCTGAGGTCCCAGAGTTCTTGTCTGATTATCAGGATGTATTTGAAGAGCCCAAGTCCGATGCTCTACCTCCGCATAGGGATTGTGATTGTGCTATCAATTTGATTCCTGGTAGTAAATTCCCTAAAGGTCGATTATTTAATTTATCCGTGCCTGAACACGCCGCTATGCGCAGTTATGTGAAGGAATCCCTGGAGAAGGGACATATTCGCCCATCGTCATCACCACTGGGAGCAGGGTTCTTTTTTGTAGCCAAGAAGGATGGTTCGCTGAGACCGTGTATTGATTACCGCCTTCTTAATAAAATCACTGTTAAATTTCAGTATCCCTTGCCATTGTTATCTGACTTGTTTGCTCGGATTAAGGGGGCTAGTTGGTTCACTAAGATAGATCTTCGTGGTGCGTATAATCTGGTGAGAATCAGGCAAGGAGATGAATGGAAAACTGCATTTAATACGCCCGAGGGTCATTTTGAGTATCTAGTGATGCCGTTTGGACTTGCCAATGCTCCATCTGTGTTTCAGTCTTTTATGCATGACATCTTCCGTGAGTATCTGGATAAATTCCTGATTGTTTACTTGGATGACATTTTGATCTTCTCAGATGATTGGGACTCTCATGTGAAGCAGGTCAGAATGGTTTTTCAGGTCCTGCGTGCTAATTCTTTGTTTGTGAAGGGATCAAAGTGTCTCTTCGGTGTGCAGAAAGTTTCATTTTTGGGGTTCATCTTTTCCCCTTCTACTATCGAGATGGATCCGGTTAAGGTCCAAGCCATCCAGGATTGGACTCAGCCGACATCTCTGAAAAGTCTGCAAAAGTTCCTGGGTTTTGCTAATTTTTATCGTCGCTTCATCTGTAATTTTTCTAGCATTGCCAAACCATTGACCGATTTGACCAAGAAGGGTGCTGATTTGGTTAATTGGTCTTCTGCTGCTGTGGAAGCTTTTCAGGAGTTGAAGCGTCGTTTTTGTTCTGCCCCTGTGTTGTGTCAACCAGATGTTTCTCTTCTGTTCCAAGTCGAGGTTGATGCTTCTGAGATTGGAGCAGGGGCGGTTTTGTCACAGAGGGGTTCTGGTTGCTCAGTGTTGAAACCATGTGCTTTCTTTTCCAGGAAGTTTTCGGCTGCTGAGCGTAATTATGATGTGGGCAACCGAGAGTTGCTGGCCATGAAGTGGGCATTCGAGGAATGGCGTCATTGGCTTGAAGGAGCTAAGCATCGCGTGGTGGTATTGACTGATCATAAGAACCTTACTTATCTCGAGTCTGCCAAGCGCTTGAATCCTAGACAGGCTCGTTGGTCGTTATTTTTTGCCCGCTTCGATTTTGTGATTTCGTACCTTCCGGGCTCTAAAAATGTGAAGGCGGATGCTCTGTCTAGGAGTTTTGTGCCCGACTCTCCGGGTTCATCTGAGCCGGCAAGTATCCTCAAGGAAGGAGTCATTGTGTCTGCCTTCTCCCCTGATTTGCGGCGAGTGTTGCAAAAATTTCAGGCGAATAAACCTGATCATTGTCCGGCGGAGAAACTGTTCGTCCCTGATAGGTGGACTAGTAAAGTTATCTCTGAACTTCATTGTTCGGTGTTGGCTGGTCATCCTGGAATCTTTGTTACCAGAGAGTTAGTGGCTAGATCCTTCTGGTGGCCATCTCTGTCACGGGATGTACGTACTTTTGTGCAGTCCTGTGGGATTTGTGCTAGGGCTAAGCCCTGCTGTTCACGTGCCAGTGGGTTGCTTTTGCCCTTGCCGGTCTCAAAGAGGCCTTGGACACATATTTCGATGGATTTCATTTCTGACCTTCCTGTTTCTCAAAAGATGTCAGTCATTTGGGTGGTCTGTGATCGCTTTTCTAAAATGGTCCATCTGGTGCCCTTGGTTAAATTGCCTTCCTCCTCTGATTTGGTGCCTTTGTTCTTCCAGCATGTGGTTCGTTTGCATGGCATTCCTGAGAATATTGTTTCTGACAGAGGTTCCCAGTTTGTTTCAAGGTTTTGGCGAGCCTTTTGTGGTAGGATGGGCATTGACCTATCTTTTTCCTCGGCTTTCCATCCTCAGACTAATGGCCAGACCGAACGAACCAATCAGACCTTGGAAACATATCTGAGATGTTTTGTTTCTGCAGACCAGGATGATTGGGTGTCCTTTTTGCCGTTGGCTGAGTTCGCCCTTAATAATCGGGCCAGGTATGTCTGTGTAAGAACTTTTCTCCCAATAAAAATGATACCTTTATTATAGAAATTCTATTTACCAGTCATGAAAAATCTAGTGTAGATGCCATATGGGTTGACAGTTCACTGAGGGTATGTTTTCTTTCTTCCAGTTTGAATTGCATGTGATTATAAGCTATATTTCGCATTACTGGAAAATCAAATCTCCCCCCAAAAAAGTATTATTTTTATTGGAAAAGAATCATGCACACTGCTATACCATTACTTTTGTTAGGGCTAGCGGAACGCACCAAATAATAAGACAGATAGAGTATGGTGCGTTCGCAGCCCGGGGTCCACCGTGCAGAGATGGAACCTGCTGCCAAGTAATGACGGACTATATGGCGGTACTCATAAGTATACACACGTGGGTTAAACTTCACCTAGCGTGAAGGAAGTGATCCTGTTGCGTCACAGGACCGCGTTACCGCACATAGAGCGCGAGCAAGTAGTCAGCGAACTCAAGCCCAACTAGGATTGAAGTCCGATTAGACCCTTGCTGGCACAACACCGCAACTGGGTGTGTAAAGAAACTAAATAACAATTTTAAGGCACAAGAGTGCATGCGGTGCCGCACTGACGAACGCCACTAACCACCCAGGCTTGGGTAAGGAAAGCACAGAGGAAGTGCACGGCGCCGTACTGGCGGTCACAGCAACTGGACGCTGTAATGTGTGATTAGTGCTGTAGGCTAAGTCGGGCGCTAGATAGCAACCATACTCCTTCTGCGAACAGGCATCCAATAGGGTAGGGGTATCCAAGGACGACTTGCACTCACAACATACACACATTAACAATTGTACACTAGCGCATGGCCGTGCGGTCATGCGCAGTTTATATAGTTGCAGCACAGGAAGTGGCCACAGAAACTTTGCCCTTCCAAGACCTGCCAAGAGGACCAATGGAATGTGCTGCAGAGCCTGAGCACATGACCCTCGATCTCCAACGGGAGATCTTGCCCTGGGCATGCTCAGTGTGTGCAGACAAGGACTTAGTCCCAGAGAAGTCCGCTCGCTGCTGACCAGCACTGGCTTTAATGGCAGAAGCTGAAGAAGCAGCAGTAACTCTCTGTACAGAGTGAGACTGAGCAAGACGCTGGGACCGACGTCCTTGCTGAGCAGACTCCACTGCGGCTGGATGAAAATGGGAGACCGCAGCGGAGATGGCTCGAGATTCCCCCTGTGCAGAAGCGGGAACTCGAGACCTAACATTACCCACCCCTCCTAGGGCCCCCCCTCCTTGGGCCTCGCTACGCTCGAAGGCAGCAATGAGCTGTGTGGCCCGAATGTTTTCAGCAGGCTCCCATGACCTGTCCTCCGGGCCATAACCCTTCCAATCCACCAGATAGAACTTTTTGCCGCGTACCACCTTGCACCCCAAAATAGCGTTCACCTCGTAATCGTCCGTAATCGAACCCGATGTCCCGGCAGATGACTCGGAAAACCGGGTCATGTATACGGGTTTCAAGAGGGACACATGAAAGGTGTCGGTGATACCCAAGCGTGGAGGAAGAGCCAAACGGTAGACCACAGGATTAACCCGTTCGAGAACCTTGAAGGGACCCAAGTAGCGAGGAGCAAACTTAGTGGACTCAACTCGCAGCCTGATGTTACGGGCGGAGAGCCACACCAAGTCGCCAGGAGCAAAGGTCGGAGCGGGGCGCCGATGAACATCGGCGGAGGACCTCATTCTCTCCTTGGAGGCCCGAATGGCATCCTGCGTGCGGTCCCAAATGTCCCGTGTCTCCACAGCCCAGTCTGCCACACTGAAGTCAGCAGAAGACACAGGCATGGGCACAGGAACACACGGATGCTGACCGTAATTTAGGAGGAATGGAGTCTGACCGGTGGAGTCGGCTACGGCATTGTTAAGTGCAAACTCTGCCCACGGTAGCAAGGATGCCCAGTCATCCTTCCTGGCAGAAATAAAATGTTGTAAATATGTGACCAAGGTCTGGTTGGCCCTCTCTACCAACCCATTCGTCTCGGGATGATATGCCAAAGAGAGATTTAACTCAATACTGAGTAGATGACAAAGCTCTCTCCAGAATCGAGACGCAAACTGGGGACCCCGGTCACTAACAATTTTGTCTGGCATACCGTGTAGGCGAAAGATATGCTTGACGAACAAAACAGCCAACGCCCGTGCAGAAGGTAGCCGTGGAAGAGGCACCAAGTGCACCATTTTGGAAAAATGGTCGGTGATCACCCAGATAATGGTGCAGTTACGAGACTTGGGTAAGCCCACCACAAAGTCCATCCCGACCATCTCCCAGGGCCTGTCCGCCACCGGCAGAGGATAAAGCAAACCAGCTGGCCGTTGCCGAGGAGTCTTGTTCTTGGCGCAAGAGACACACGCCCGAACATACTCTGCGACATCACGAGCCATATGCGGCCACCGGTATGTCCTCGCCAGTAACTCAGATGTCCTTTTGGTACCAAAATGTCCACCCACCCTGGACGAGTGTGCCCAAGAGAGAACCTCCGGTCGCAAACTGGATGGAACAAAAGTCTTGCCCGGGGGCACAGACTCTAGCGAAACCGGGGCTACAGTTCTCAAGCTCTCGGTGGGGACAATAAGCCGAGGCTCCTCCTCCTCCTCCGCAGATGACACAACGGAGCGAGAGAGAGCGTCGGCCCGAATGTTCTTCTTCCCAGAAAGAAAATGGAGGGTGAAATGAAACCGGGAGAAGAATAAGGACCATCTGGCCTGGCGAGAATTCAACCGCTGGGCTGTCTGCAGGTACACCAAATTTTTATGGTCTGTGAAGACTTGGAAGGGAAAACGTGCTCCCTCCAAGAGATGTCTCCACTCCGAGAAAGCCAACTTCATGGCTAGCAATTCCCTGTCCCCGATGGAATAATTCCTCTCTGCTGGTGAGAAGGTCTTAGAGAAAAAGAAGCAAGGATGCTTCCGACCTTGAGCATCCTTTTGGAAGAGGACTGCTCCAGCACCAACAGAAGAGGCATCCACCTCCATGATAAATGGCTTATCAACATCGGGGCGATGTAGGATGGGAGCGCTAGCGAAGTGTGACTTTATAGAGTTAAAGGCCTTGGAGACCTCCTCAGACCAAAATTTGGGATTCGCCCCCTTCTTGGTGAGGGCAACCACGGGAGCTACCAAAGTTGAGAAGTGCGGAATGAACTTGCGATAATAATTAATGAACCCCATAAAGCGCTGCACCGCTTTAAGAGAATGGAGTTCCTGCCAGTCCATCACAGCCTGTAATTTAGCAGGATCCATAGCCAATCCCTGGGCAGAGATGATGTAGCCTAGGAAAGGTAAGGACTCCTGCTCAAACATACACTTCTCCAACTTGGCATAGAGGGAGTTTGCCCGTAGGAGGTCGAAGACTTTGCAAACATCTCTCCGGTGGGAGTCAATATCTGGAGAGTAGATGAGAATATCATCCAGATAGACTACGACCGAGGTGGAAAGCATATCCCGGAAGATATCGTTCACAAAGTCTTGGAAAACAGCCGGGGCATTACAGAGCCCGAAGGGTATCACCAGATATTCATAGTGCCCATCCCTGGTGTTAAAAGCCGTCTTCCATTCGTCCCCCTCACGGATGCGAATCAGGTTGTAAGCACCCCGCAGATCTAGTTTAGTAAATACCCTTGCTCCCCGAAGCCTATCGAAGAGCTCAGATATCAAGGGCAAAGGATACTTATTTTTAACGGTGATGGCGTTAAGACCCCTGTAGTCTATGCATGGACGTAGTTCCCCATTCTTCTTCTGCACGAAGAAGCACCCTGCCCCAGCAGGTGACACTGACTTCCTAATGAATCCTCTTGCCAGATTTTCCTGGATGTACTGTGACATTGCCTCCGTCTCCGGGAGAGACAGCGTATAGACTCGACCCCGGGGAGGCTCAGCACCAGGCAAGAGATCAATAGGACAGTCATAGGGGCGATGGGGCGGAAGGATCTCCACCGCCTTTTTGGAGAACACGTCTGCATAAGACCAATACTGCTTGGGGACAGAGGAAAGATCTGCGGGTACCTCAGTAGTAGCAACCTGAACGCACTCCCTCTGACACCTACCCCCACAAGATTCGCCCCATCCCAGGATTCTGCCTGAGGACCACTCGATATGAGGAGAGTGGTACCGTAGCCAAGGTATTCCCAACAGGATCTCATCAATTCCCTCAGGAATGACGAGCAGAGATATAACCTCCTGATGAGATGGCGACATGGACAGAGTAAAAGGGATGGTTTGGTGTGTTATCTGTGAGGGCAGTGTCGACCCATTCACCACTCGTACCGTTACTGGTTGAGCTAGCATAAGCAGGGGTATTGCGTGACGTTGGGCGAAGGCAGAAGACATAAAATTGCCCTCCGCCCCAGAATCCACGCAGAGCTCTACCGAGTGGGAGAATGAGCCTATAGTAATTGTCCCCTTAAAGGACAATTTAGAGGCAAACGTCGCCGTGTCTAGTGCACCTCTACCTACTACCACTAGATGCTGACGTTTACTCGACCGCTGAGAACATCTGGTGGCTAGATGTCCCGACTGCTGCCATACATGACAGACCTTGAGTGCACCTGCGGTCCGGGACTTAGATCCCGCTTGTGACACTCCCCTGGCCTCATGTGACTCAGGAACCAGAACCGGAGATTCCAGAGGTTTGGCGAAGGTAGGAGCCAGCCGAAACCTCTGCCTACACTGGGCTCGCTCTAACCTCCGCTCGTTAAAACGGAGGTCAATTCGAGTGGAGACAGTTATTAACTCCTCCAGTGTGGCAGGAATCTCCCTAGTGGCCAGAGCGTCCTTAACGTGGTCAGCCAGGCCCCTCCAAAATATGGGGATAAGAGCTTTATCCGACCAATCCAGCTCAGAAGCTAAAGTGCGGAATTGGACGGCAAAATGACTGACCAAGGACTCACCCTGAGTTAATGCCAGCAGTTGGAGCGCAGTATCATGGGTGACTTGAGGTCCTAAAAAGACCTGTTTCAGAGTGCTCAGAAACAGCGGAGCACTCTGCACCACATGATCGCCACGCTCCCACAGCGGCGTAGCCCATTCCAACGCCCTGTCCGACAAGAGAGATACTATAAATCCCACCTTAGCCCGCTCTGTAGGAAAACGTGCAGCCAGGAGCTCAAGGTGAATAGAGCACTGACTCACAAATCCCCTACAAAATTTGCTATCACCAGAAAATTTTTCTGGCAGCGGGAGGCGAGAAAATGTCGGAAAAGGGGTGGCAATGGGCAGGGTTGCTGCAGCCACGCTAGCAGCCTGTACAGCAACTGCGGTAACATCCACAGCTGAGGTTGCGCTCTCAAGAGCCACCAACCTACCCTCCAGCTGCTGGATATACCGCAAGGATTGCTGTTTGTCCGTCATTACTAGCCAGACCCTGGCGCTAGTGTAATGTTAGGGCTAGCGGAACGCACCAAATAATAAGACATATAGAGTATGGTGCGTTCGCAGCCCGGGGTCCACCGTGCAGAGATGGAACCTGCTGCCAAGTAATGACGGACTATATGGCGGTACTCATAAGTATACACACGTGGGTTAAACTTCACCCAGCGTGAAGGAAGCGATCTTGTTGCGTCACAGGACCGCGGTACCGCACATAGAGCGCGAGCAAGTAGTCAGCGAACTCAAGCCCAACTAGGATTGAAGTCCGATTAGACCCTTGCTGGCACAACACCGCAACTGGGTGTGTAAAGAAACTAAATAACAATTTTAAGGCACAAGAGTGCATGCGGTGCCGCACTGACGAACGCCACTAACCACCCAGGCTTGGGTAAGGAAAGCACAGAGGAAGTGCACGGCGCCGTACTGGCGGTCACAGCAACTGGACGCTGTAATGTGTGATTAGTGCTGTAGGCTAAGTCGGGCGCTAGATAGCAACCATACTCCTTCCGCGAACAGGCATTCAATAGGGTAGGGGTATCCAAGGACGACTTGCACTCACAACATACACACATTAACAATTGTACACTAGCACATGGCCGTGCGGTCATGCGCAGTTTATATAGTTGCAGCACAGGAAGTGGCCACAGAAACTTTGCCCTTCCAAGACCTGCCAAGAGGACCAATGGAATGTGCTGCAGAGCCTGAGCACATGACCCTCGATCTCCAACGGGAGATGTTGCCCTGGGCATGCTCAGTGTGTGCAGACAAGGACTTAGTCGAAGAGAAGTCCGCTCGCTGCTGACCAGCACTGGCTTTAATGGCAGAAGCTGAAGAAGCAGCAGTAACTCTCTGTACAGAGTGGGACTGAGCAAGACGCTGGGACTGATGTCCTTGCTGAGCAGACTCCACTGCGGCTGGATGAGAATGGGAGACTGCAGCGGAGGTGGCTCGAGATTCCCCCTGTGCAGAAGCGGGAACTCGAGACCTAACAACTTTTAATGGGAAAAAAAGTGCTGACAGGTTTTATTTAACCCCTTTGCCACTGATCCAAGGGGGCTGAAAACACAAACATTGATATACTCATGCACGCTGAAGCATTTCTCAAAAGTCACAGCCCTACCCATCTGAATGATCTTTTAACATGCAGCGCCAATACACTTTAATGTAATTAAGTGTCACTTCGGCATCACATATCAACACAGTTCTTATGTGCTATGGTTGTTCCAGGTCCATCACCTCACTCACACGGGAATACTGTCCGGAGGTATTCAGCTTGACACAATTCTTGCAGAATCCTTTCACACTTTTCACTCACTGTTCGCTTCTCCAAAACACTACTCACACACGCAAAAATATATAATAATTTCAAAACTAAAAGGCAATTTTCTCAACAACAGTATTACCATCTTTGCAAAACACAACAGAGCAAAACAACAAATTAGTGGAGGTGGAACCACCCAACAGACAAGGTATATTTTGTCTCTTCTACGAGGGTCTGGAGACAGTTTGTTTCATCTCTCTTACAATAAGGTCCTCAATCTTTCGAGAACCTGAATATATGCAGTTCAGTAATGGAAAAGACAAAACTAGGCAGCACTTCTAAATATTATTGTGAGAAAAAGTGGGGTACTTTTTTTGAGCCATAGCAAATGATGTTTACAATCTGAGCTTTTCTCATGTAAGGTTACAAGGTAACATTGCAAAAATCAAAGGCCAATATTCCAGTGCTGAGTTATCTGCATTCTTTTAACACTGGCTACATTTATGTGATGCAATCAGTGGGTTTAAATGCTGGACAGCATCAAGTAATTAAGACTGATCCAATACAGCCAAAGCCAGTGTGCACCTTTCTGACCAGGCCACATTTTTAAATTCTGATGAGTTACTTTATGTAGTGTAAAGATTCTCGTGCTCAGTTAGTCACTTGGAACACATAGCCAAATGGTTTTTATTTAAAAAATTGAATAATGTTTATTTCCATTGGTTGCTCCGTACTGAAAACAAAACCATAAACATAAAATCACTAGCCTTGTCCAGGTGCTGACAAAACAATGCAGACCCTGGCTTCTTAGACACGCATGTGATAGTCTCAATTTGGTCACACAAGCAGCTACTGTTCATAGGAACCACTGATACTTTGCAGTTTGGTGCACTCGCTCTGTGCAGTCTCTTCTCAGAGAGATTCTGGTTTGTCTCTTGACCAGTGAGCACTTGGCCTGGTCCTAGTAATAGCTATCTAGGTGCTATTAATTAGCCTAGCATACTTTGTTTTACTAAAGTGATAATAAAACTGTAAAGCTTCTACAAACCTCAGTGATTCTAAGAAAGTTTTGCAATAATATATTGTACTTTAATGATAGTATATTAACATGAATATGATTTGTGCTTATTTACGCAAATATCAAAAATTTTGAAAAATTCACAATTCTTGAAATTCAACCCCTTCGCGACCTTGGGTTTTTCCCTTTTTGAGATTCCATTTTTTGTGTGGTGAAATTGAAATAAAGTGCAATTCCACAATTGTTTTATGCTTTGCTTTTTTACCATGTTCACTAAATACTAGAACTGATCTGCCATTATAATTCTCCAGGTCATTCCGAGTTTGTAGATACCAAATATGTATAGCTTATTTTTTATTCAAGTTGTGAAAAAAAAATCCAAATTTTCTAAAAAAAAAGAAAAAAAAAGTTTTCTGAGACCCATAGCATCTCCATTTATAGTGATCTGGGTCTGGGTGAGGGCTTATTTTTTGCATGCCAAGCTGACGTTTTTATTGATATCATTTTGGTGCAGTTATTGCATCTTAATGCAATGTTGAGTCCACCAAAAAAATGTAATTCTGGCTTTTTGACTTTTTTTCTCATTTTACCATGTACTAGTCAGACTAAATCTTTTTGTTTATTCATAGATTGGGTGATTCTGTATGTGGAGATACCAAATATGTTTATTTCTTTTCTTTATTGTGTTATTTTAAATGGGGTGAATGGGGGTGATTTGATCTTCTATCTATCTATCTATCTAATATCTATATATATATATATATATATATATATATGTATGTATATTTTTTGTGTGATGCAGTGACCCATATTACAGCCAGGGTGCTGTATGTGCTCCTCAGGATATGCTTGGAGGCATATCTGTAGTGATGATAAAGAAACAGTGTCCGGCATGATTGTAAATGGCTGGTATGTGTCGCAGAGGGAGTCTGCGCTGTAAGCCAGTATTGTTCTGGGACCTGTAGTCCCACAAGTATTTACATAGTTTAAAAGAGAGGCATGCAGGGTCAGTCGGAGAGCTGGGCAGGACTGACTAACCACACACACCTCCCACCTATTGGGGTGGTTACAGGTACATAATGTGACCAGGGTTTGGGTCACATGTTCAGAGTGTATGGACCTGAATGGTCAGAGTGTGAAGTCCTGGATTGCCTGTGTGTTGGAATGTCGTGGAGTGGACTGGATTCCTGGAAGCACATGGTGAGGCTATGGACTGAAGGCCTGTAAAATGACCTTCTCTGCAAGCACGGGGCCAGACAGAAGACCGGATAGTGGGGTGAAATGGGCCATCTTGGAGAAGCAATGCACAATCACTTAGATGACGGTACACCCGGCCGACCCTGGAAGATCAGTGATAAAATCCATTGCAATATGATGCCAGGGAGCAGATGGTATGGGCAAAGAAAGTAGCCGACTGGTCTGAAGTTGTTTCGGAGTCTTGTTCTGGGCACAATACAGACAGGCAGAGATAAAATCAACAATATCTTTACATAGGGTTGGCAACCAATAATCTTGGGAAATTAGAAGAGCCATTTTCCTATTTCCGGTTCGGCCAGCCAACTTGGATGAGTGAGCCCACAGAAGAACTCGCTTCCTGTCTGATTCAGCAATGTAAGTCTTTCATGGAAAGAAACCAAGACAATTCCAACAGAGCGACTGTAATAATTTTGGGGGCTCGACAATGTGCTGAAGCTCCTCCTCCTGGTCAGAAGCCTGGAAGGATCTGGAGTTAGCGTACGCCTTGACATTTTTATCAGCCAGACAAAAAAGGAGAGTAACGTTGAAGTGGGCAAAGAACAAAGATCACCTGGCTTATTGAGGGTTAAGTCACTGTGCGGATTGCAGATAGGCAAGGTTCTTGTAGTCAGTGTATATAACCACAGGGTGCATCGCTCCTTCAAGCAGGTACCACCACTGCTCCAAAGCCAATTTAATTGCTAGCAGTTCTCTATTGCATATAGAGTAATTGCATTCAGCATCCGAGAAGATCTTGGAAAGGAAGCCGTAGGTTACCATGCGACTGGATGAAGACCTGGGAGTAAGAACACCAACCCCTAAAAAAGCTTGTTATTGTTTAGGTGATGCGTGCTGCATCACCTAAACAATAACAAGCTTTTTTAGGGGCCGGAAAATGCCTTTATGTCTCTGAAATAGGCCTTCTCATTGGCTCATGTGCTATGAGCCAATGAGAAGGCCTATTTCAGAGACATAAAGGCATTTTCTGCTTCTGGAGACCACACCTTAGGATTGGATACCTTTTGGCTCAGGGCAGAAATAGAAACGGTCTGACAGGAGAAATGCAGAAATGAATTGGCAGTAGGAATTCCTGAACCCGAGAAACTGCTGGATAGCCTTTAGACTGTTTGGGTGGGACAACTTCAAGGTGACAGATAAATTCTCAGAATCCATTTTCAGGCCGGTCTCGGAGACAATGTATGCCAGAAATGGAAGAGAGGTCTGCTCGGAGATGCATTTTTCATATTTGGTGTACAGACGGTTCCTCCTTAACTTATGCAGAACTTGGTGAACACCCTTTCTGTGGGTTCACAGATCGGGAGAGAACAACAAGATGTCATCTAGGTAAACTACTACACACATGTAGAAGAGGTCCCGGAAGATGTTCTTGGAAGACTGCTTGGGCATTACAAAGCCCAAACTTGCTAACTACTCGTAATGGCTGTCGCGGGTGTTAAAGGCCGCTTTCCATTCGTCTCCCTGGCGAATTTGAATCCGGTTACTCTCCTCTCATAGTTCGAGTTTTGTGAAGACTCTAGAACCTTTAAGATGATGAAACAGCTTCGAGAGGAGAGGCAAAGGATATTTATTCCTGATTGTGCTTTGGTTATTACCCCTCATTTAGTGACAGAAAAACCCACAATGGTCACAGAAATAGCTTGAATCTGACAAAAGTAATAATAAATAAAAAATCTATGAAAATGAACAAATGAAAGTCAGACATTACTTTTCAACCATGCTTTAACAGAATAAAAAAAAAAAACTCATGAAATAGGCCTGGATAAAAATGATCGTACCCCTGAAAATAATGTGACAAAATGGACATGATAAATGAAGGTGTGCTGCTAATTGGCATCACAGTTCTCTACAATCTTGTAATCAGGGAGTTGGCCTGTATATAAGGCTACTGATACTCATTGTTCTGTTTGGTGGCATGGTGTGTATCACACTCAACATGGACCATAGGAAGTGAAGGAAAGAGTTGTCTCAGGACAAAAAATCATAGACAAACATGTTAAAGGTTAAAGTTATAAGACCATCTCCAAGCAGCTTGATGTTCCTGTGACTACATTTGCACATATTATTGAGAAATTTAAGATCCATAGGACTGTAGCCAACCTCCCTGGACGTGTCCACAGGAGGACAGTTGATGACAAATCAAAGAAATGGATAATACGAATGGTAAGAAATGCCCCAGAAAAACTTCTAAACACATTAAAGGTGAACTTCATGCTCAAGGAGCATCAGTGTCAGAACGCTCCATCCATCGTTGTATGAATCAAAGTGGACTTCAACGGAGACAAACAAGGAGGACACCATTGTTGTAAAAAAGTCATAAAAAAGTCAGACTGGAACTTGCCAAACTACATGTTGACAAGTCACAAAGCTTCTGGGAGAATGTGCTATCAACAAATGAGGGAAAAATGTAACTTTTTGGCAAGGCACTTCAGCTCCATGTTCACAAAAGGAAAAATTAAGCATATCAAGAGAAGAACACTGTCCCTACTGGGAAACATGAAGGCTCTGTTATGTTCTGGAGCTGCTTTGCTGCTTCTAGCACAGGGTGTCTAGAATCTTTGCAGGGTGCAATAAAATCTCAACACTATCAATTGATTCTAGAGAGAAATGTGCTGCCCAGTGTAAGAAAGAGACGGATAATACAAATAGTAACTAAAGAGCCCAGGAAAACTTCTAAACAGATTAATAGTGAACTTCAAGCTCAAAGAACTTCAATGTCAGATCGCACCATCCATTGTTGTATGAGCCAAAGTGGACTTCATGGGAAACGACCAAGGAGGACACCATTGTTAAAAAAAAATCATAAAAATGCCAGACTGGATTTTGCCAAACTATATGTTTACAAGCCACAAAGCTTCTGGGAGAATGTCCTATGGAGAAATTAGACAAAAATTGAACTTTTTGGCAAGATAGATCTGCTCTATGTTCACAGATGGAAAAATGAAGCATATGAAGAAAAGAACACTGTCCCTACTGTGAAGCATGGAGGAGGCTCTGTTATGTTCTGGGGCTGCTTTGCTGCATCTGGCTCAGGGTGTCTAGAATTTGTGCAACGTACAATGAAATCTCAAGACTATCAAGGGATTCTAGAGAGAAATGTGCTGACCATTGTCAGAAAGCTTGGTCTCAGCCAAAAGTCATTGGTATTGCAACAGGATAATGACCCAAAACACACAGCTAGAAACACCCAAGAATGACTAAGAGGAAAACGTTGGACTATTCTGTAGTGGCCTTCTGTGAGCCCTGACCTAAATCCGATAGAGCATCTTTGGAAAGAGCTCAAACATGCTGTCTGGAAAAGGCAAACTTCAAAACACGAGACAACTGGAGCAGTTTGTTCTTGAGTAGTGGGCCAAAATACCTGTCAAGAGGTGCAGAAGTCTCATTGGCAGTTACAGGAATTGTTTGATTGCAGGGGTTGCCTCAAAAGGTTGTGCAACAAAATAGTAAGTCAAGGGTACCATCATTTCTGTCCAGGCCGAGTTTTTTTTTATTCTATGGAAGCATGGTTGAAAAGCAATGTCTGACTTTCATTTGTTCATTTTCATAGATTTCTTTATTTAATTTTACTTCTGTCAGATTCAAGTTATTTCTATGACCATTGTGGGTTTGTCTGTAATTAAACAAGGAGCACCAACAATTTTGACCAAGTGTATAATCGATGCTGGGTAGTAGAGAACTGTCCTTTTTCTTTACAAAGAAGAAACCCGCTCCAGCCAGGATACATTTCTGAATAAATCCCCTGGCAAGGTTCTCCTCAATATGTACATGGCACAGGTCTCAGTCTACGACAGGAGATAGTCAGCCTCATGGAGGGGATGCACCTGGCAGAAGGTCAATTGGACAGCCATACGGCCTATGTAATGGTAAAGTCTCAGTCTACTTTTTATCAAAGACGTCCACATAAAGTACACCCAATATATTGCAGGTAAACCAAGCAAATTAGAGGTAGGAATCGGAGGTCTGGCAAGACGAATGGGAGCAAAGCAACTCTCGTGCCAGTCTTGACACCAGAGGAGTACTTCTCCAGACTTCCAGTTCAAGACAAACTTGTGTTTTTGCAGCCATGGCAGACCAAGAAGCAGAGGGTGAGACAGACTGGACAATAAATATAAAATAATCTTTTCAAAGTGCTGCTTTTCTACCTTAAGTTCCTCAGGTTCAGTAACAAAAAGGATGGGTTCAGAGAAAGGTCTTCTATCCACTGAAGAAACCACCAATTTTCCTGTAGACTTTGGATTGGGATCTTAAATCTCTCCACTAGGACCTGTTGAATGAAATTACTTGCAGAACCAGAGTCCTGGTAGGTTGACTGAACAGATACGATAGTCGGTTATGGAAAGGGGTAATTCTCGCATCTCCAACAGATCCTAGGCTCTGGAGTTTCCAGTCTCTCTGGACAAGAGTGGATTACATGTTCAGAACTGCCATAATAGAAATACCTTCCTTTGGCATGACTGGCCTCCTAACGATGCTTGACCATCATCACCTGGTCAACTTGCAGACTCTGGGAGGATTCCGAGGCAGAGGCTTGCTGCAAGACCAGGTTTTGAAAGGAAAGTGCCAGTTGTAAAGGTCTTCTCTCTTGGATCACCTCCTTAGAACACTCTGGGAACCTGATGTCAATCGGTGTAGCCAAACACCAGGTCATCCAGTGAGGTGGGTATGTCATTAATGGCCAGCTCATCTTTGATTCCCACAGAAATGCCCTACCAGAATGTGGCCACCGAAACCCTATTATTCCAGGTGAGTTCATACAACAGAGTGCAGAAATGTACAGCGTACTGGCCCACTGTTGGGTTTCCCTGATGCATTCAGAGGTGAGAAGAGGCCACTGAGGACGGGCTCATTGAAAACCTTCCGGAAGGCCTCTAGAAATGACTAAAGATGGGACACAAGAGGGTCTACTCTCTCTCCCATTGAGGATTGAGTCACGACAAAGCTTCACCAGTGAGTTGGTATGTAATGAAGGCCACTTTAACCCTATCAAAACAGAAGTGATGTGCCAAAAGTTCAAAATGTAGTGGGCACTGATTAGTGAACCACCGACTGTGTTCAAATCAGGCGTACTATTGAGACACATTTGAGGTTGTTGCCGCTTGAACAGATGCGGTTGCAGCTGGAGAAGGCAGCGTTTTCAGGTGGGTGTTCACTAGACAGGATAGAATCTTGTCCTGTTGGTCTTTCTGATGAGAGATCTCTTGGTACAGGCTTGAGATGGATGTCACCTGAGAGCCAGAGGATTCCATGGCCTGTGCAAACTGTAATGGACTGGGTGGAGGAACAAGTGTGCCGTGATCCGCAGAAGGCCTGGAGGGTTGTGACTAGATGTTTGATGATACTGTGAGCTGAGGAGAAACAAGGGAGGCCGGACCAGGTGCTACCCAAGGCCTGACCTCAGGTAGATGTCAGCTGACCCCCAAGGGACAGGATGGGCACGGCTGATAGACAAGCAAGTATACAGGAATATGATCAAGTGCGCTGATCCTTTAAGAGGACAGGACCATGTGTACTCTCTAAGCACAGTGCCCATGCATCAGCATCTGGAGCAGGAAGTGTGGGAAAGGGCAGCACTGAGTGAGTCATTGTCTGTCGGGGGAGAGAGACAGAAGGCAGAGAAAGTGGCACTAGCAGTGAGTTGCATGTTTAGACCATCCAGATAGGTTCTCTTTTAATGCAGTGTAACTATCTTGGATATTTTCCTCAATTTATTCCTTTATTTATTTCTAGTGCTCTAAATCTAAAAAGAATACTTTTTGCTTTTAATTATGTTTCTATGTTATGTTTTTCAGTCTTCTTATCTGATGTTACTTGCAGAGAAAATTAATATATATTTGTTTGGTTAATTTTTAGTTTTGTATGAAAAGTAAGCTGATATTTGACATTTCACAATGGCATTTTAAACCACCATTAGTCTGCATTTTAATGCAGAACCAATTTCTTAAATTGTTGATATTTTGTTTGTAGTGTTTACTTAGAGACACAGACAAAACAATGTCTGGTGTATTATTTAAAGGGAACCTATCACCTGAATTTGGCGGGACAGGTTTGTGGTCATAAGGGCGGGGTTTTCAGGTGTTTGATTCACCCTTTCCTTACCCGCTGGCTGCATGCTGACCGCAGTATTGGGTTGAAGTTCATGCTGTGTCCTCCGTAGTACACACCTGCGCAAGGCAATCTTATAGTCAATCAATAGTAAAATGTTGGGGACACACAGGGTTAATAGCAGCGGTAACAGAGTGCGTTACCCGTGGCATAACGCGGTCCGTTACCGCTGGCATTAACCCTGTGTGAGCGGTGACTGGAGGGGAGTATGCGGGCACCAGACACTGACTGCAGGGGAGTGCTTTATACTTAATGAATGTTTACTTTTCCTTCTGATAAGACAGGAGTTAACAGATTGTAGTAATCATCTACTTTGTAGTAAGCAAGATTCCAGATCCCTACAAAGATGTTGGTTTCATAGATCAGCTTTTAGATCAGATTTTAGTTTGCTTTCACTTACATTTAGTGAAGGGAGGTTGTATAGATTTAAATACTAACAGTAGGGTGAGTTATCAAGGTTACACTTCTCTTAAGGTACCTTCACACTGAACAATTTAACAACGATATCGCTAGCGATCCATGACGTTGCAGCGTCCTGGATAGTGATATCGTTGTGTTTGACACGCAGCAGCGATCTGGATCCTGCTGTGACATCGTTGGTCGGAGCAGAAAGGCCAGAACTTTATTTCGTCGCTGGATCTCCCGCAGACATCGCTGAATCGGCATGTGTGACGCCGATTTAGCTATGTCTTCACTGGTAACCAGGGTAAACATTGGGTTACTAAACAAACACTACATACTTACATTCCGGTGTCTGTCGCGTCCCTCGGCGTTCTGCTTCTCTGCACTGTCAGCGCTGGCCAGCCGTAAAGCAGATTACAGCGGTGATCACCGCTATGCTTTACAGCCAGCCGGCGCTCACAGTCAGTGCAGGAAGCAGAGCGCCGGGGGACAGACACCGGAATGTAAGTATGTCCTGTTGTTTTTTTTTACATTTACACTGGTAACCAGGGTAAACATCAGGTTACTAAGCGTGGCCCTGCGCTTAGTAACCCGATGTTTACCAGGGGACTTCGCATAGTTGGTCGCTGGAGAGCTGTCTGTGTGACAGCTCTCCAGCGACCACACAGCGACGCTGCAGCGATCGGCATTGTTGTCTAGATTGCTGCAGCGTCGCTAAATGTGACGGTACCTTTAGTTGTAAATTTAATAAAAGGTTTTGACTAGAACAAAGTAATGTACTGCACCAGGCAAGAATAGTTTTGTTTGCTAGCAAAACTAAAATGTTTACTTTTTTAATATAACATAACAGAACTGCTGACTTTAGGTCCAAATCTTACATACTTGCATCAGCTATATAATATACTAGATGGTGGCTCAATTCTAACGCATCGGGTATTCTAGAATATGTAGCACAGGACACGCAGTATATAGGAGCCACGTAGTATATAGCAGACAAATACTACGTGGCCTGTGCTATATAATATGTGACTGCTATATACATACATGCATACATACAAATTGTAGAATACCCGATGCGTTAATACAGGCCACGCAATATATAACAGTGGACATGCAGTATATAACACAGCCCAAACAGTATATAACACAGCCCACGTACTATATAACACAGCCCACGCAGTATATAGCAGCCTATATAACAGGCAATGCAGTATATAACACAGGTCACGCAGTATATAACACTGGCCATGTAATATATAACACAGCCCACGCAGTATATAACACTGGCCACGTAATATATAGCACAGCTCACGCAGTAAATAACACTGGCCATGTAATACTGTATATAGCACAGCCCAAGCAGTACATAACACAGCCCACATAGTATCTAACACTGGCCAGGTAGTAAATAGCAGCCACATGGTATATAACACAGCCCACGCAGTATATAACCCTGGCCATGTAATATATAACACAGCCCATGCAGTATATAACACAGGCCACGTAATATATAGCACAGCCCACGCAGTACATAACACAGCCCATATAGTATCTAACACTGGCCAAGTAGTATATAGCAGGCACGCGATATATAACACAGCCCACGTAGTATATAGCAGTGTGGGCACCATATCCCTGTTAAAAAAATAATTAAATTAAAAAATAGTTATATACTCACCCGTCGGGATCCAATCCAGCAAAGCTCTGGCGATGCGCGCGTGGCTGCCGCCATCTTCCGTTCCCAGGATGCATTGTGAAATTACCCAGATGACTTAGTGGTCTCGTGAGACCGCTAAGTCTTCTGGGTAATTTTGCAATGCATCTCTGGGAACGGAAGCTGACGGAGGCCGCGCGTGTCTCTCGGCGGACTACGGAAGGTGAGAATAGCAGGTTTTTTGTTTTTTTATTATTTTTAACATTACGTCTTTTTACTATTGATGCTGCATAGGTAGCATCAATAGTAAAAAGTTGGGGACACACAGGGTTAATAGCAGCGGTAACAGAGTGCGTTACCCGCGGCATAACGTGGTCTGTTACCGCTGGCATTAACCCTGTGTGAGCGGTGACTGGAGGGGAGTATGCGGGAGCCAGGCACTGATTGCAGGGGAGTAGGGAGGGACTAATTGGACTGTGCCAGTCGCTGATTGGTCGCGGCAGCCTTGACAGGCAGCTGGCGACACCAATCAGCAACGCGGGATTTCCATTACGGAAGTTGCAGACAGAAAGACAGAAGTACCCCTTAGGCTAGGTTCACATTGCTTTAGTGCAGTCCATTTAGCGCATACGCTAATGGACTGCGTTAATGCAATTGCCAAAAAGGATCTCGTTATGCGATCGCGCTAACGCAGATGCTCTATCTGCGCTAGCGGGAATGGACCCAAAAATGCTGCAGACAGCGTTCGAGGGTCCGTCACAAAATAACGGCACATCACTAATGCATGCCAATAATGGCATGCGTTAGCGATGTGCTACATAATTGCGGCCAATGGGTGTGCTAACGGATCCGTTACATAGCGTTAGTGCCGCGAAGTAACGGATTCCGTCAGTGGACACCCACTAACGCAATGTGAACCTAGCCTTATAGACAATTATATATATATATATATATATATATATATATATATATATACTGTATATATAGATGCTTATCCATGGATTTGAATAGGAATCATGCTGAAAAACATTTCCCCTTTAGGGGGCACTGCTACAGAAAAATGTAACTGTCCAAAATATCTCCAGTAATAACAGGAGCTTAAAACAGTTGTACTTGAATATTGATGACCTATCTTTGTCAAAGGTTACCAATATCAGCTCAGCGGTGGTCCATCACCCAACATCCCATTCGATAAGGAGTCAGGCTCCCAGCACCCCAACCCCTCTAATTCATGGTATGGTTGCAATGTCATTTTAAGTGTGTGATGCATAGGAAGAATGTTAATTTCAATTTAGTGCAGTGGCCTCTAACCATCCATATCTTGAGATCCACATGTAGGTCTGAGAGATGGTCAGGAGCCACACCCAGAGTCCTTTGCTCCTCTGAAAAGTGACTTCCAACTCCTGCTTCCCCCACAGTAGTGATGCCAATATCCCTCATTATCAGTATAAAGACAGCCAAAGCTCCATCACACAAATAACACCTTACCACCACGGGGTATTCTCACATTAAGGCTATGTGCACACTTCCGGAATTGCCGCTGAAATTTCTGCGGCAATTCCGCAACTGTGCCGCGGGTAAAACGCATGCGGAATTGGCATGCGTTTTTCCGCTAAACACTAGCGTTTTATAAGCGTAATTAGCTTGCAGAATGCTAGCATTTTTCAACCGATCTGTAGTATCGCTTAGAAAACTGATTGACACGTTGGTCACACTTGTCAAACATAATGTTTGACAAGTGTGACCAACTTTTTACTATTGATGCTGCCTATGCAGCATCAATAGTCAAAAGATCAAATGTTAAAAAAAATTTAAAAAAATAAACTACGTCATCTGGGATCATTGTCGAGAGGCATTATTGGGAACGGGAGCATCTCTAGGAGCGGGAAGGCTGCGAACGACGCTGGAAGGTGAGAATATCATGATTTTTTTATTTTATTATTTATTTTTATTTATTATTTTATTTATTATTTATTTTTTACAGGTATATGGTTCCCAGGGCCTGGAGGAGAGTATCCTCTCCTCCACTCTGGGTACCAACCGCACATGATCCGCTTACTTCCCGCATGGTGGGCATGGCCCCATGCGGGAAGTAAGCGGACCAATGCATTCCTATATGTGCAGAATCCCCGCGATTCCGCACAAAGAATGAACATGAAAATAAAGATTCCAACATCATATATAAATACTACCAACTAGAAGTATTGCTATGCCTGCCTCTCAATTGATTATATTGAAAAATCAAAAATAGTGGACAAATCGACTATACCACCTAAAGATGAGCACAAAGTACTCATAGACCAAGGTATTAAATCAATAAAGTTTATTGAAAATTTATCTTAAAAAACACATCATGACATATGAGGATCTCAAAAGACTAAGCCAAAATCCATGTAAAGCAGTAGTGATTAGTGTTGAGCATTCCGATACCGCAAGTATCGGGTATCGGCCGATATTTGCGGTATCGGAATTCCGATACTGAATTCCGATACTTCCCGCGTATCGGATACCGGAATCGGAAGTTCCCAGAATTCAAATTGAACGCAGCAGCCAATGAGGAATGAATGAAAGTGTGGGCACATCCTGTTTAGCATGGTGGGCATGTAAGTACTGGCAAGGCTGGGATTGGCTGCTGAAATGATGTCACTCTGCACTATAAAAAAGCGCTGCCGCCATTTTGCGCTCACTCTGCTGTGATTTCAGTTAGGGACAGGACGCTGTGTTCTAACTGAGGGCCAGTTGAGCTTGCTAATTGCTTTATTTTCCTTTCCAAAGGCTAATTTAGCAAAACGCTGTGTGTTCTTCACTGTTCACCTTGCTCTTGCCTTGCAGCGCTGTTTTAACAGCGTTCTGCAAGGTCTCTGTGTGTGTGTGTGTGCAGCTCACTCTGTAGTCTGTGTGCAGCCATATACCCGGTTGTATTCAGCTCAGGGGGGGTTCACACTGCCTCACACAGTTGTTCTTTTTTGCTCTTAGTGCAGCCTGCTGCACATTTTTTCTCAAATTTCCTATTAGTGTTTTTCCACTCGTATCCAGCTAAATTGTGGAAAAACACTATATAGGATAACCTAGAGGGGGGTTTTTGGGCCTTGCAGCGCCGTTTACGGCTGTCTGCACGGTCTCCGTGTGAGCCCAGCTCGCCCTGTAGTCTGTGTGCAGCCATAGCCGGTTGGATTCAGCTCAGGGTTCGTTACTGGCTCATACCTTGAGAAAAATTTTCCTTTTTTTCAAATAGTGCAGCCTGTTTAAAATTTGAAAAAAAAAATTCCTATTAGTGTCTTTCCACTCGTATCCAGCTAAATAGTGGAAAAACACTATATAGGATAACCTAGAGGAGGGTTTTTTGGCCTTGCAGCGCCGTTTACGGCTGTCTGCACGGTCTCCGTGTGAGCCCAGCTCGCCCTGTAGTCTGTGTGCAGCCATAGCCGGTTGGATTCAGCTCAGGGTTCGTTACTGGCTCATACCTTGCGAAAAATTTTCCTTTTTTTGAAATAGTGCAGCCTGTTTAAAATTTGAAAAAAAAAAATTCCTATTAGTGTCTTTCCACCAGTCTCCAGCTCAATTGTGGAAAAACACTACATAGGATAACCTAGAGGGTTTTTTTGGGGCCTTGCAGCGCCGTTTACGGCTGTCTGCACGGTCTCTGTGTGAGCGCAGCTCGCCCTGTAGTCTGTGTGCAGCCATAGCTGGTTGGATTCAGCTCAGGGTGCGTTACTGCCTCATACCTTGAAAAACAATTTCCTTTTTTTCAAATAGTGCAGCCAGTTTAAAATTTGAAAAAAAAAATTCCTATTAGTGTCTTTCCACTTGTATCCAGCTAAATAGTGGAAAAACACTATATAGGATAACCTAGAGGAGGGTTTTTTGGCCTTGCAGCGCCGTTTACGGCTGTCTGCACGGTCTCCGTGTGATTTAAACTAGCTCTGTAGCCCGATCTGCACCAAAAAAAAAGTTAAGTTCACCAAACACAACTTAACACTTGTGTAGGCCACATTTGAAAAATAATAAAGTTTAGTCCACAATTTACAACATTAGTGTTTCTTACACCTGTTAGGAGGAGCATTACAGGAATAAGCACACTAAGGCCTTAGTACTTTTCTGCTTATCTTTATCTGTCAACCAAGATGAAGAGGGCAGGGAGTAAGGCACGTGGGCGTGGGCGCGGAGCAGGGAGAGGAGCAGGGAGAGGACGTGGTGATTCTGTGCCTGCTGCGGGCGCCGGTGACTCGTCGTCACTCAGTTTCAGCAGGGAACAGTCCTTCATGCGCAGCTTTGTCGGAGAGCGCCGTGCACCGCTGCTGCGTGAAGACCAAATTGAAGCCGTTGTCGGGTGGATGGCAGCTAACGCCTCGGCATCGACTTCAGTTAGTGCCACATCCTCTCAGGCACAGAGCACTGGAGAGCAGCCATCTGTCTCTTCACCACCTGCCAAATTGGCCAGGCAGTCAGAGAGCCCAGGACAGGAGCCGTCTCTACTTCTGTTCTCTGAATCTCTTGGCTTGGAAACAGGGGGCCAGCCAAGCAGCATTGGAGAAATGGAAGAAGAGGCAGTGTGCAGTGATGCCCAACACCTTTTTCTCTCTGACTCTGAAGAGGCAGGTGGGCCAGTGCCTCCGGTGACCACAGCGCAGTACGCATCTGATGATGAAACTCAGGTGCCGCTTTCTCGTGCGTACTGTGCTGCTGAGACTACCCAGGAGGAGCAGTTGGTGGCAGAGGGTAGTGGAGATGATGAGGTCCTTGACCCATCGTGGCGTGAGGAACAGGAAGGTGGTGGGAGCAGCTCAGAGGAAGAGCTTCCTCTTACGGGCCAAAGAGGGAGAGGGAGGGGGAAGACTGCGGAGCCTGTAGCCTCCACTTTGGCACCCGTTAGGAGCCTGTCTCTTTCCAAAGCCAAAAAGGGCGCTCCCAAGACTTGCAGTGCCTGGTCCTTTTTTGACACAGTTGCAGATGACATTTGTTTTGTCAAATGCAAGCTGTGTCATCATAAAGTAAAAAGAGGGAAAAATGTCAGCAACCTCAATACCACAAATATGTGGAAACATGTGCGGACCAGGCACGCGGTGGAGTTACAGAAACACACTGAAGATGTAGGCCAACCAACAGCGGCAGCTACCACCTCTTCAGCTCATGTTGCCTCTTCCTCCAGCTCACGCACAGCTGGTTTGGCTTCCTCCCAGAGACCTTGTGTAATTCCACCCACAGCACCACCTTCCCAGTCATCCTCACACTCCCAGTCTACTCTACAGCCATCGGTAGTACAGGCATGGGAGAAAAGGCGGGCATTCTCGGCCAACCACCCCCGAGCACAGGCTCTGAATGCAGGCATTGCCAAACTGTTGTCCCTGGAAATGCTCTCGTTCAGGCTGGTGGAGACTGACAGCTTCCGTGACTTGATGGCATTGGCAGTCCCACAGTACAAGGTGCCCAGCCGCTTTTACTTCAGCAGGCAGGCTGTCCCTGCCCTGCACAGGCATGTTGAGGCAAACATAAAACATGCGCTACTGAACGCCGTCAGTAGCAAGGTCCACCTCACCACCGATGCGTGGACCAGTCAGCATGGACAGGGGCGATATGTTTCCCTCACTGCCCATTGGGTTAATGTTGTTGAGCCAGGTACAGATCGTGCGAGTGGCGCAGGACGTGTCCTGCCCACTCCAAGGATTGCAGGAATCCAGTCTGTACGCATCGACTCCTCCTCTTACACCAGTTCCTCTGATTCCTCTCTGCAGGATCCGTCACAGTCCACCCCCACATGGACCCGTGAACGTTTACCTATGACCGACATGAGCACAGCCGTGGCCAAACGTCAGCAGGCCGTCTTGAAACTAGTTTCATTGGGGCATCGAAGCCACACAGCGCAGGAGCTCTGGAATGCCATAAAGCAGGAGAGCGATGTGTGGTTACTGCCAGCGAATCTCCAGCCAGGCATGGTAGTGTGTGACAATGGCCGAAATCTGGTGGCAGCTTTGGCCCTTGGCAACCTCACTCACATCCCATGTCTGGCACATGTGCTCAATTTGGTTGTGCAGAGTTTTCTGAGGGACTATCCGGATCTTGATGCCCTGCTGCACAAGGTCCGCCTAGAGTGTGCTCACTTGCGGCGTTCCAGCTTGGCCAGATCCCGCATTGCTGCTCTGCAGCGCCGATTCCGCCTTCCAGAACACCGCATCATATGTGACCTACCTACCCGGTGGAATTCCACGTTACATATGTTGGAGCGGTTGTGTGAGCAGCAGCAAGCAGTTATGGAGTACCAGCTGCATCAGGCGCATAGAAGTCGCAGTCAGCGCCGATCAGACTTCACAACCACAGAGTGGGCCACTATGAAGGACGTCTGCCAGGTTTTGTGTCCTTTTGATTATTCCACGCGGATGGCAAGTGCAGATGATGCACTAGTCAGCATGACTGTCCCCCTTATCTGCCTGCTTCAGCAAACTTTGCAAGGGTTAAGGGATGATGTGGTGGAAGAGGTGGAGGATGAGGAGTCACCTTTTCCATCAGCTTCTGGAGAGTCAGCGCCACGTGGTTCCTCACAAAGGGGTACGCAGGGGCCAATTTGTGAGGAGGATGAGGAGGAGTCAATGGAGGAGGAAGAGCTCCGTCCAGAGGAGGGAGCGACACAATTGTCCAGTGGTCAGTGTGTACAGCGAGGGTGGGGTGATGACGAGCGGGCAGAGATCATGTCTCAAGCAGGGGACAGCGTTTCTGGGCCAGTTGGCACTCTGCAGCACATGGTGGATTTCATGCTGCAGTGCCTGAGAAACGACCGCCGCATCGATCACATTCTCAACATGCCTGATTATTGGGTGTTCACCCTCCTCGATCCTCGCTACCGGGACAACGTCCAAAACCTCATCCCTGCGTTGACCCGGGAGCGTAAATTGCGGGAGTACCACGACACACTGGTGAATTCCATCATCTTCTCCTGTCCAACTGAGAGGAGTGCTGCTAGTGCTTTACAAAGCAGCTCAGTGCGTCGAGGCAGTGGGGGAGGCTCTGCCCAAAGAGGGAGCAGAAGCAGTGCCTCTGCCCAAGGCAAGCCCAGTATGGCACAACTCTGGCACACTTTTGTGTGCCCGCCCCAAATGTCTACACCATCACCGGCGGCTCCAGTCAGCAGGAGGCAACGGTTCCGTCAGATGGTGACAGACTACATGGCTTGCCCTCTTACTGTACTCCCAGACGGCTCTTCCCCGTTCAAGTTTTGGGTCTCTAAGCTGGATACATGGCCAGAGCTAAGCCAGTATGCATTGGAGGTGCTGGCTTGCCCTGCGGCTAGTGTCTTATCGGAACGTGTCTTTAGTGCCGCAGGTGGTGTACTAACAGACCGTCGCATGCGACTATCCTCCGATAACGTTGACCGGCTTACTTTCCTGAAAATGAACCAGGCCTGGATCTCGCAGGAATTTGCCACTCCTCTGCCTGATTAAGTAATTGGGTGTCATCCAGGTCTCCTGCTGTGTTCATCTTTCTACCACCTGAACTGCTATTCCTGGGCTCCAACACCGCCAGTTGCGGCTCAGAAGTGCAGGCTGCACAGTAAAAACATACGACCCAGTGTTATTGGGTTTCAGTAACGTCAGCTGATCCCCAGCTGTGTAGCCGGCAATGTGTCCTGCGACCGCCACGCTGGCACAACAACCTAAATGTAAGGGAACCTGTCCCCCCCCCCCGTCGTTTGTTACTGAAAGAGCCATCTTGTGCAGCAGTAATGCTGCACAAGGAAAAGGTAGCTTTTTTTTTTTAGCTCTTTGCACACGCAGAACTTAACACTTATAAAATGTGTTCACTGATACCGTTATACCGTCCCGGAGCTGGGACTTTCCTTCGTAATGTGACGCAGCACAGCCGTCATTCCTACCCCCTTGGTGCCATGCGCTGCCTCCTCAGCGTTGTTTTAAGCTGTCACGGAGCCTGCGCTGTTCTGTTATCCCTTGGGCATGCCCTATTTGCGCTGCCTGTCTTCTGACATAATTTGGTGTCAGGCTGGCTGCGCCTGTGCGGCCGCGGTGCCCGAGATCCCGCCTCGCAGTGTCTTCTGATTGAGTCACACTGCGGGCCTGGGATCCATGGGCATGCGCAGTGCATATCTTCCCCTCGGGCTCTCGCTCATTTCCCTCCGCCTTCTTTAGACTGTGCGCTGTCAGCTGATCCCTAGCATGCCACGGCCGTGACACCGCACAGTCTGAAGAAGAGGGAAGGAGGGGAGTGAGAGTCGAGGTTATGCACTGTGCATGCCCATGGTTCCAAGGCCCGCAGTGGGATTACGTTAGATGAGACTGCGAGATGGGATCTGGAGCAGCGTGGACGCACAGGCACTGACAGCCTGACACCAAATTATGTCAGAAGACAGGCAGCGCTAATTGGGCATGGCCAAGGGCTAACAGAACAGCGCAGGCTCCGTGACAGCTTAAAACAACGCTGAGGAGGCAGCGCACGGCATCAAGGGGATAGGAATGACAGCTGTGCTGTGTCCCATTACGAAGGAAATTCGCACCTCCGGAACGGTTTAACGGTATAAAGGGACACATTTTTAGTGTTTACTTCGGTGTTTGCAAGGAGCATAATTAAAAGAGCAACCTTTTCCTTTTGCATCCTTAGTGCTGCACAACATGGCTCTTTCAGCTACAAACGTCTTGGGGGGGGGGGGTTAAAGGTTTCCTTTCAACTTGCTCCAATCAGGCTTCGGCCTACACTCTGTTCCTCTGCTCCTCCTGCTGTCCCTGGGCTCTAACACCGCCAGTTGGTGCCTGGAAGTGCTGTGTGCACAGTCAACAGTCGCTCCTCTGTTATTGGGGTTCAATAACGTCAGCTGATCCCCAGCTGTGTGTGCGGCAATACCTCCAATCTGCTCCTCCTGCTGTCCCTGGGCTCTAACACCGCCAGTTGGTGCCTGGAAGTGCTGTGTGCACAGTCAACAGTCGCTCCTCTGTTATTGGGGTTCAGTAACGTCAGCTGATCCCCAGCTGTGTGTGCGGCAATACCTCCAATCTGCTCCTCCTGCTGTCCCTGGGCTCTAACACCGCCAGTTGGTGCCTGGAAGTGCTGTGTGCACAGTCAACAGTCGCTCCTCTGTTATTGGGGTTCAGTAACGTCAGCTGATCCCCAGCTGTGTATCCGGCAACGTGTCATGCGACCGCCACGCTGGCACAACTAAAATGTAAGGGGACCTGTCCCCCCCCCCATAGGCGTTTGTTACTGAAAGAGCCACCATGTGCAGCACTAATACTGCACAAGGGAAAGGTCGCTCTTGAAATTATGCTCCTTGCAAACGCTGAACTACACACTCATGTAATGTGTCCCCTCACACCGTCCAACCGTCCCGGAGGTGGGACTTTCCTTTGTAATGTGACGCAGCACAGCCATCATTGCTACCCCCTTGGCACCGTGCGCTGCCTCCTTAGCGTTGTTTGATTCCGTCATGGACCCTGCGCTGTTATGTTATCCCTTGGCCATGCACAGTTTGCGCTGCCCGTCCTCTGACATCATTTGTTGTCGTCCTGGCTGCGCCTGTGCGTCCACGCTGCCCGAAATCACACCTCGCAGTGTCGTCTAATGTGATCCCACAGTGGGCCTGGTATCCATGGCCATGCGCAGTGCATATACTAGCCTCTCACTCCCCTTCTTCACGCTTCTTCAGACTAGGCGGCGTCAGCTGATCCCTAATAGCATGCCACGGCCGTGACGCCGCACAGTCTGAAGAAGCAGGAAGGAGGTGAGTGAGAGGCGATGATATGCACTGCGCATGCCCATGGATCCCTGGCCCGCAGTGGGACTACATTAGATGACACTGCAAGGTTGGATCTCGGGCAGCTTGGACGCACAGGCACTGCCAGCCTGACACCTACATGATGTCAGAAGACGGGCACCGCTAACTGTGCATGGCCAAGGGATAACATTACAGCGCGGGCTCCGTGACAGAACCAAACAACGTTGAGGAGGTGGCGCCCGGCACCAAGGGGGTTGGAATGACGGCTGTGCTGTGTCACATTACAAAGGAAAGTCCCACTTCCGGGATGGTTTGACGGTGTGAGGGGACACATTATATGAGTGTGTACTTCAGCGTTTGCAAGGAGCATAATTTTCGGAGCCACCATTTTCCATATGCAGTATTACTGCTGTACAAGATGGCTCTTTCAGCAACAAATGCCTGGGGGGGGGGGGTTAAAGGTTCCCTTTCAACTTGCTCCACTGCAGGCTTCGGCCTACACTCTGCTCCTCTTTGATTCCCTGGGTTTCAACACTGTCAGTTGCCACCTGGAAGTGTTGTCTACACAGAAAAAACACTAGGTGATGTGTCAGTGGGGTTCAGCACCGCCAGCTGTTCCCCTGCTGTGTAGTCGGCAACGTGTCCAGCACAAGCCACGCTGGCACAACAGAACAAAAGCTGCCACCAGTGCAGGCTTCGGCCTACACTCTGCTCCTCTCCTCCTCCTGCTGACCCTGGGCTCAAACACCGCTAGTTTTTGCCCGGAAGTGCTAGCTGCACAGAGAAAAACACCAGCCAATGTGTTAGTGGGGTTCAGCAACGCCAGCTGTTCCCCTGCTGTGTAGCCGGCAACGTGACCTGCAAACGCCATGCAGGCACAGGAACTGAAATTAAAAGGGAACCTGGCCCCACCCCCCCAGGTGTTTCTATGTATAACAGCCACCTAGTACAGCAGTACTGCTGCATTTGTACAAGGTGGCTGACTTTTTCTCCTTGCCCACGTGGAACTCAACACGTACAAAATGTGTCTCATTGAGACCATTCCACTGTCCCTGAGGTGTGACTTTCCTTTGTAATGATACGCAGCACCCCCCTTGGTAGCGTTTCCCGTCTTTTGTCATCATGGTTAGCTGGCTGCGCCTGTGCATCCGCCCTGCTAGAAACAACGCCCCTCGATGTCATATTTATTTTGTCAGCGAGGGTGTGGTTTATGGGCACGAGCAGTGCATATGTTCGCCTGTCTTAACTCATCTCCTTCCGCCTTCTTCAGACTGTGCGGCCTCCTGGCCGTGGTAGGCGATAAGGGATCAGCTGAGGCCGCCCAGTCTGGAGCAGGTGTAAGGACATGTGTAAGCGGCAAACCTATTTACTGCACAAGGCCACGAATCCCAGCCACGCAGTGTGATTTTTTGAAAACACACTGTGGGTCTGGGATTCATGTCCATCGCTAACCGCAACGGCCGACATGAAATGAGGTCAGAAGACAGGAAGCGCTCACAGCGCATGGCCAAGGGATCACAATAGCGCAGACTCCTGTACAGCAAATAACAACGCTCAGGAATCTGCGCCCAGTACCTAGGTGCAAATTTTGACACCTGTGCTGCGTCTCGTTAAAAAGACAAGTCACGCCTCCACAACTGTTTGACAGTATAATGGGCTAAATAGTGTACGTGTTTTAGTCAGCGTTTGCAAGGAGCAAAACAAATAGAGCAACCTTTTACTTGTGCAGCATTAATGCTGCACAAGGTGTGGCTCTTGTACCTTGCAACACCTGAGGGGGGTTAAAGGTAACCTTTGAAATTGGTTCAACTAGGCTTCGGCCTACACTCTGCTCCTCTACTCCTCCTGCTGACCCTGGGCTCAAACACCGCTAGTTTTTGCCCGGAACTGCTAGCTGCACAGAGAAAAACACCAGCCAATGTGTTAGTGGGGTTCAGCACCGCCAGCTGTTCCCCTGCTGTGTAGTCGGCAACGTGTCCAGCACAAGCCACGCTGGCACAACAGAACAAAAGCTGCCACCAGTGCAGGCTTCGGCCTACACTTTGCTCCTCTCCTCGTCCTGCTGACCCTGGGCTCAAACAACGCCAGTTTCTGCCCGGACATGCTAGCTGCACAGAGAAAAACACCAGCCAATGTGTTAGTGGGGTTCAGCACCGCCAGCTGTTCCCCTGCTGTGTAGCTGGCAACGTTTCCTGCAAACGCCACGCAGGAACATGAACTGAAATTGAAGGGAGCCTGCCCCCCACCCCCCCAGGTGTTTCTATGTATAACAGCCACCTTGTACAGCAGTACTGCTGCATTTGTACAAGGTGGCTGACTTTTTCTCCTTGCACACGTGGAACTCAACAAGTACAAAATGTGTCTCATTACAGACCATTACAATGTCCCTGAGGTGTGACTTTCCTTTTTAATGACACGCAGCACCCCCATTGTTAGCGCTGCCCATCTCCTGACATCATTGGTTGGCTGGCTGTGCCTGTGCGTCCCCCCTGCCCGACACAACGCCCCCCGTTGTCTCATATATTTTGACTGCGAGGGTGTGATTGATGGGCACGAGCAGTGCATATGTTCCCCTGTTTTCACTCCCCTCCTTCCGCCTTCTTCTGACTGTGCGGCCTCATGGCCGCGGCATGCGATAAGGGATCAGCTGAGGCCGCCCAGTCTGAAGCAGGTGTAAGGACATGTGTGAGCGGCGAACATATTTACTGCACAAGGCCACGAATCCCAGCACCGCAGTGTGACTTTAGGAAAAGCCACTGTGGGTCTGGGATTTATGGCCATCGTTAACCGCACCGGCCAACATGAAATGAGGTCATGAGACGGCCTGCACTAACAGGGTATTGCCAAGGGATAACACAAGAGCGCAGTTTCCTGTACTGCAAATAACAACGGTAAGGAATCTGCGCACAGCACCTAGGTGTAAATTTGTACACCTGTGCTGCGTCTCCTTAAAAAGACTAGTAGTCACGCCTCCACTACTGTTTGACAGTATAATGGGCTAAATAGTGTACGTGTTTAATTCAGCGTGTGCAAGGAGCAAAATTAAATAGAGCAACCTTTGACTTGTGCATCATTAATGCTGTTCAAGGTGTGGCTCTTGTACCTTGCAACACCTGAGGGGGGGGTTAAAGGTAACCTTTGAAATTGGTTCAACTAGGCTTCGGCCTACACTCTGCTCCTCTACTCCTCCTGCTGACCCTGGGCTCAAACACCGCTAGTTTTTGCCCGGAAATGCTAGCTGCACAGAGAAAAACACCAGCCAATGTGTTAGTGGGGTTCAGCAACGCCAGCTGTTCCCCTGCTGTGTAGTCGGCAACGTGTCCAGCACAAGCCACGCTGGCACAACAGAACAAAAGCTGCCACCAGTGCAGGCTTCGGCCTACACTTTGCTCCTCTCCTCCTCCTGCTGACCCTGGGCTCAAACAACGCCAGTTTCTGCCCGGACATGCTAGCTGCACAGAGAAAAACACCAGCCAATGTGTTAGTGGGGTTCAGCAACGCCAGCTGTTCCCCTGCTGTGTAGTCGGCAACGTGTCCAGCACAAGCCACGCTGGCACAACAGAACAAAAGCTGCCACCAGTGCAGGCTTCGGCCTACACTTTGCTCCTCTCCTCCTCCTGCTGACCCTGGGCTCAAACACGCCAGTTTCTGCCCGGACATGCTAGCTGCACAGAGAAAAACACCAGCCAATGTGTTAGTGGGGTTCAGCACCGCCAGCTGTTCCTCTGCTGTGTAGTCGGCATCGTGTCCAGCACAAGCCACGCTGGCACAACTGACCAAAAGCTGCCACCAGTGCAGGCTTCGGCCTACACTTTGCTCCTCTCCTCCTCCTGCTGACCCTGGGCTCAAACAACGCCAGTTTCTGCCCGGACATGCTAGCTGCACAGAGATAAAAAAAACAGCCAATGTGTTAGTGGGGTTCAGCACCGCCAGCTGTTCCCCTGCTGTGTAGCTGGCAACGTGTCCTGCAAACGCCACGTAGGCACATGAACTGAAATTGAAGGGAGCCTGCCCCCCACCCCCCCAGGTGTTTCTATGTATAACAGCCACCTTGTACAGCAGTACTGCTGCATTTGTACAAGGTGGCTGACTTTTTCTCCTTGCACACGTGGAACTCAACAAGTACAAAATGTGTCTCATTACAGACCATTACAATGTCCCTGAGGTGTGACTTTCCTTTTTAATGACACGCAGCACCCCCATTGTTAGCGCTGCCCGTCTCCTGACATCATTGGTTGGCTGGCTGTGCCTGTGCGTCCCCCCTGCCCGACACAACGCCCCCCGTTGTCTCATATATTTTGATTGCGAGGGTGTGATTGATGGGCACGAGCAGTGCATATGTTCCCCTGTTTTCACTCCCCTCCTTCCGCCTTCTTCTGACTGTGCGGCCTCATGGCCGCGGCATGCGATAAGGGATCAGCTGAGGCCGCCCAGTCTGAAGCAGGTGTAAGGACATGTGTGAGCGGCGAACATATTTACTGCACAAGGCCACGAATCCCAGCACCGCAGTGTGACTTTAGGAAAAGCCACTGTGGGTCTGGGATTTATGGCCATCGTTAACCGCACCGGCCAACATGAAATGAGGTCATGAGACGGCCTGCACTAACAGGGTATTGCCAAGGGATAACACAAGAGCGCAGTTTCCTGTACTGCAAATAACAACGGTAAGGAATCTGCGCACAGCACCTAGGTGTAAATTTGTACACCTGTGCTGCGTCACCTTAAAAAGACTAGTAGTCACGCCTCCACTACTGTTTGACAGTATAATGGGCTAAATAGTGTACGTGTTTAATTCAGCGTGTGCAAGGAGCAAAATTAAATAGAGCAACCTTTGACTTGTGCATCATTAATGCTGTTCAAGGTGTGGCTCTTGTACCTTGCAACACCTGAGGGGGGGGTTAAAGGTAACCTTTGAAATTGGTTCAACTAGGCTTCGGCCTACACTCTGCTCCTCTACTCCTCCTGCTGACCCTGGGCTCAAACACCGCTAGTTTTTGCCCGGAAATGCTAGCTGCACAGAGAAAAACACCAGCCAATGTGTTAGTGGGGTTCAGCACCGCCAGCTGTTCCCCCGCTGTGTAGCCGGCATCGTGTCCAGCACAAGCCACGCTGGCACAACCGACCAAAAGCTGCCACCAGTGCAGGCTTCGGCCTACACTTTGCTCCTCTCCTCCTCTTCCTGCTGACCCTGGGCTCAAACACCGCTAGTTTTTGCCCGGAACTGCTAGCTGCACAGAGAAAAACACCAGCCAATGTGTTAGTGGGGTTCAGCACCGCCAGCTGTTCCCCCGCTGTGTAGCCGGCATCGTGTCCAGCACAAGCCACGCTGGCACAACCGACCAAAAGCTGCCACCAGTGCAGGCTTCGGCCTACACTTTGCTCCTCTCCTCCTCTTCCTGCTGACCCTGGGCTCTAACACCGCTAGTTGTTGCCCGGACATGCAATCTGCACAGAGAAAAACACCAGTCAATGTGTCAGTGGGGTTCAGCAACGCCAGCTGTTCCCCTGCTGTGTAGCTTGCAACGTGACCTGCAAACGCCACGCAGGCACATGAACTGAAATTGAAGGGAGCCTGCCCCCCACCCACAGGTGTTTCTATGTATAACAGCCACCTTGTACAGCAGTACTGCTGCATTTGTACAAGGTGGCTGACTTTTTCTCCTTGCCCACGTGGAACTCAACACGTACAAAATGTGTCTCATTAGAGACCATTACAATGTCCCTGAGGTGTGACTTTCCTTTGTAATGACACGCAGCACCACCCTTGTTAGCGCTGCCCGTCTTTTGACATCATTGGTAAGCTGGCTGCGCCTGTGCATCTCCCCTGCTCGAAACAACGCCCCTCGGTGTCTTATTTTTTTGGACAGCGAGGGTGTGATTGATGGGCATGTGCAGTGCATATGTTTGCCTGTGTTCACTCATCTCCTTCCGCCTTCTTCAGACTGGGTGTCCTCATGGCCGCGGCAGGCGATAAGGGATCAGATGAGGCCGCCCAGTCTGAAGCAGGTGTAAGGACATGTGTGAGCGGCAAACATATTTAGTGCACCAGGGCACGAATCCCAGCACCGCAGTGTGATTTTTTAAAAACACACTGTGGGTCTGGGATTCATGTCCATCGCTAACCGCAACGGCCAACATGAAATGAGGTCATAAGACAGGAAGCGCTCACAGCGCATGGCCAAAGGATCACAAGAGCGCAGACTCCTGTACAGCAACTAACAACGCTCAGGAAGCTGCGCCCATGCAAAAAGGTGTTGTTTTCGACACCTGTGCTGCTTTTCTTTAAAAAGACAAGTCACGCCTCCACTACTGATTAACAGTATAATGGGCTAAATAGTCTACGTGTTGCATTCAGCTTGTGCAAGTAGAAAAATTAATAGAGCAACCTTTTACTTGTGCAGCATTAATGCTGCAGAAGGAGTGGCTCTTGTACTTTGTAACACCTGAGGGGGGGTTAAAGGTAACCTTTGAAATTGGTTCAACTAGGCTTCGGCCTACACTTTGCGCCTCTCCTCCTCCTGCTGACCCTGGGCTCTAACAACGCTAGTTTTTGCCCGGAAATGCTAGCTGCACAGAGAAAAACACCAGCCAATGTGTTAGTGGGGTTCAGCACCGCCAGCTGTTCCCCTGCTGTGCAGCTTGCAACGTGACCTGCAAACGCCACGCAGGCACATGAACTGAAATTGAAGGGAGCCTGGCCCCCACCCCCAGGTGTTTCTATGTATAACAGCCACCTTGTACAGCAGTACTGCTGCATTTGTACAAGGCGGCTGATGTTTTCTCCTTGCCCACGTGGAACTCAACATGTACAAAATGTGTCTCTTTGAGACCATTCCACTGTCCCTGAGGTGTGACTTTCCTTTCTAATGATACGCAGCACCCCCCTTGGTAGCGCTTCCCGTCTTCTGACATCATTGGTTGGCTACTTGCGCCTGTTCGTCCGCCCTGCCTGAATAAAATGCTCCTCGTTGTCTTAATTATTTTGACTGCGAGGGTGTGATTGATGGGCACGAGCAGTGCATATCTTCGCCTGTCTTAACTCATCTCCTTCCGCCTTCTTCAGACTGTGCAGCCTCATGGCCGCGGCATGCGAGAAGGGATCAGCAGAGGCCGCCCAGTCTGAAGCAGGTGTAAGGACGTGTGTGAGCGGCCAAAATATTTACTGCTCAAGGCCACGAATCCCAGCACCGCAGTGTGGCTTTATGAAAAGACACTGTGGGTCTGGGATTTATGGCCATTGTTAACCGCACCGGCCAACATGAAATGATGTCATAAGATGGGCAGCGCTAACAGGACATTGCCAAGGGATAACACAAGAGCGCAGACTCCTGTACAGCAAATAACAACGCTCAGGAAGCTGCGCCAAGCACCAAGGCGTTATTTTGGACACCTGTGCTGCGTCTCATCAAAAAACCAAGTCACGCATCCACTACAGTTTGACTGTAGAATGGGGTAAATTGTGTATGTCTTTCATTCAGCGTGTGCAAGTAGACAAATTAATAGAGCAACCTTTCACTTGTGCAGCATTAATACTGCACAAGGTGTGTCTCTTGTACTTTGTAACACCTGAGGGGGGGGTTAAAGGTTTCCTTTGAAATTGGTTCAACTAGGCTTCGGCCTACACTCTGCTCCTCTCCTCCTCCTCCTGCTTCAACACGGGCTCTAACATCGCTAGTTTTTGCCTGCAAGTGCTAGCTGCACAGAGAAAAACACACGCCATTGTGTTAGTGGGGTTCAGCAACGCCCGCTGTTCCCCCAGTGTGTAGCCGGCAAAGTGTCCTGCAAACGCAACGCAGACACAAAGCTGCCTCCAGTGCAGGCTTCGGCCTACACTCATCTCCCCCTGCTTATCCTTTGCTCCAACACCGCTAGTTGGGGCTCTAGGAAGACAATCTTTAATAGGCAAGGCAACGCATCTGGGTTCCAGCACCGCCAGCTGGTTCTCGGCAGTGTTCTTGTCACAGGTACTCCCTCGTGCCAAGCCTGGTTTCAGCACCGTCAGCTGTTTCCGGGTTGTGTCAAGCTCACTGAGACACCTATGCTTGCCTCGTCGTGGTGCGGTCGGGTTAGCCAACTCCAGGGTGCCTCCAGTTTAGGAGCTTCCTATGTGGGCTGCGTGAACTGGTAGTCAAGGCTGGTTCTGTAGTGCCAGTAGGCCCAGCTCCCCCTGTAGGACTGTTGGGGTTCGGTAACTGCGGCTGCCTCGCGGCCTAGCTGTTCTCTCCTCTCCTGTGGGCCTTGGGGTTCACCACCTGGTTCCAGCACCGTCAGCTGGTTCCGGGCCGAGCCTTTGGCTTAGGTGCCTCCTCCTGGGTATCCGAGTTCCGCCAACGCCAGGCGGTCCTTGGTAGTGCTTTTAAGCGCGGGCACCTACAGCTTAGTAACCGGGTTCCAGCACCGTCAGCTGGTCCTCGGTCGTGCCATTGGCTCTTGCACACTGGGGCAACGCATCCGGGTTCCAGCACCGCCAGCTGGTTCTCGGCAGTGTTCTTGTCACAGGTACTCCCTCGTGCCAAGCCTGGTTTCAGCACCGTCAGCTGTTTCCGGGTTGTGTCAAGCTCACTGAGACACCTATGCTTGCCTCGTCGTGGTGCGGTCGGGTTAGCCAACTCCAGGGTGCCTCCAGTTTAGGAGCTTCCTATGTGGGCTGCGTGAACTGGTAGTCAAGACTGGTTCTGTAGTGCCAGTAGGCCCAGCTCCCCCTGTAGGACTGTTGGGGTTCGGTAACTGCGGCTGCCTCGCGGCCTAGCTGTTCTCTCCTCTCCTGTGGGCCTTGGGGTTCACCACCTGGTTCCAGCACCGTCAGCTGGTTCCGGGCCGAGCCTTTGGCTTAGGTGCCTCCTCCTGGGTATCCGAGTTCCGCCAACGCCAGGCGGTCCTTGGTAGTGCTTTTAAGCGCGGGCACCTACAGCTTAGTAACCGGGTTCCAGCACCGTCAGCTGGTCCTCGGTCGTGCCATTGGCTCTTGCACACTGGGGCAACGCATCCGGGTTCCAGCACCGCCAGCTGGTTCTCGGCAGTGTTCTTGTCACAGGTACTCCCTCGTGCCAAGCCTGGTTTCAGCACCGTCAGCTGTTTCCGGGTTGTGTCAAGCTCACTGAGACAACTATGCTTGCCTCGTCGTGGTGCGGTCGGGTTAGCCAACTCCAGGGTGCCTCCAGTTTAGGAGCTTCCTATGTGGGCTGCGTGAACTGGTAGTCAAGGCTGGTTCTGTAGTGCCAGTAGGCCCAGCTCCCCCTGTAGGACTGTTGGGGTTCGGTAACTGCGGCTGCCTCGCGGCCTAGCTGTTCTCTCCTGTGGGCCTTGGGGTTCACCACCTGGTTCCAGCACCGTCAGCTGGTTCCGGGCCGAGCCTTTGGCTTAGGTGCCTCCTCCTGGGTATCCGAGTTTCGCCAACGCCAGGCGGTCCTTGGTAGTGCTTTTAAGCGCGGGCACCTACAGCTTAGTAACCGGGTTCCAGCACCGTCAGCTAGTCCTCGGTCGTGCCATTGGCTCTTGCACACTGGGGCAACGCATCCGGGTTCCAGCACCGCCAGCTGGTTCTCGGCAGTGTTTTTGTCACAGGTACTCCCTCGTGCCAAACCTGGTTTCAGCACCGTCAGCTGTTTCCGGGTTGTGTCAAGCTCACTGAGACACCTATGCTTGCCTCGTCGTGGTGCGGTCGGGTTAGCCAACTCCAGGGTGCCTCCAGTTTAGGAGCTTCCTATGTGGGCTGCGTGAACTGGTAGTCAAGGCTGGTTCTGTAGTGCCAGTAGGCCCAGCTCCCCCTGTAGGACTGTTGGGGTTCGGTAACTGCGGCTGCCTCGCGGCCTAGCTGTTCTCTCCTCTCCTGTGGGCCTTGGGGTCCACCACCTGGTTCCAGCACCGTCAGCTGGTTCCGGGCCGAGCCTTTGGCTTAGGTGCCTCCTCCTGGGTATCCGAGTTCCGCCAACGCCAGGCGGTCCTTGGTAGTGCTTTTAAGCGCGGGCACCTACAGCTTAGTAACCGGGTTCCAGCACCGTCAGCTAGTCCTCGGTCGTGCCATTGGCTCTTGCACACTGGGGCAACGCATCTGGTTTCCAGCACCGCCAGCTGGTTCTCGGCAGTGTTTTTGTCACAGGTACTCCCTCGTGCCAAACCTGGTTTCAGCACCGTCAGCTGTTTCCGGGTTGTGTCAAGCTCACTGAGACACCTATGCTTGCCTCGTCGTGGTGCGGTCGGGTTAGCCAACTCCAGGGTGCCTCCAGTTTAGGAGCTTCCTATGTGGGCTGCGTGAACTGGTAGTCAAGGCTGGTTCTGTAGTGCCAGTAGGCCCAGCTCCCCCTGTAGGACTGTTGGGGTTCGGTAACTGCGGCTGCCTCGCGGCCTAGCTGTTCTCTCCTCTCCTGTGGGCCTTGGGGTCCACCACCTGGTTCCAGCACCGTCAGCTGGTTCCGGGCCGAGCCTTTGGCTTAGGTGCCTCCTCCTGGGTATCCGAGTTCCGCCAACGCCAGGCGGTCCTTGGTAGTGCTTTTAAGCGCGGGCACCTACAGCTTAGTAACCGGGTTCCAGCACCGTCAGCTGGTCCTCGGTCGTGCCATTGGCTCTTGCACACTGGGGCAACGCATCCGGGTTCCAGCACCGCCAGCTGGTTCTCGGCAGTGTTCTTGTCACAGGTACTCCCTCGTGCCAAGCCTGGTTTCAGCACCGTCAGCTGTTTCCGGGTTGTGTCAACTTCACTGAGACGCCTATGCTTGCCCCGTCCTGGTGCGGTCGAGTTAGCCAACTCCAGGGTGCCTCCAGTTTAGGAGCTTCCTATGTGGGCTGCGTGAACTGGTAGTCAAGGCTGGTTCTGTAGTGCCAGTAGGCCCAGCTCCCCCTGTAGGACTGTTGGGGTTCGGTAACTGCGGCTGCCTCGCGGCCTAGCTGTTCTCTCCTCTCCTGTGGGCCTTCGGGTCCACCACCTGGTTCCAGCACCGTCAGCTGGTTCTCGGCAGTGTCTTTTGCTCTTGTACCTTCTGCTCCCCATCCTGGTTCCAGTACCGTCAGCTGGTTCCGGGCAGAGCCTTTGGCTTAGGTGCCTCCTTCTGGGTATCCAAGTTCCACCAACGTCAGGTGGTCCTTGGCAGTGCTTTCAGGCACGGGTACCTCCTGCTTAGTAACCGGGTTCCAGTAACGTCAGCTGGTCCTTGGTAGTTCCATTGGCTCTTGGACCTTCGGCTACCCATCCGGGTTCCAGTACCGTCAGCTGGTTCTCGGCAGTGTCTTTTGCTCTTGTACCTTCTGCTCCCCATCCTGGTTCCAGTAACGTCAGCTGGTTCCGGGCAGAGCCTTTGGCTTAGGTGCCTCCTTCTGGGTATCCGAGTTCCGCCAACGTCAGGCGGTCCTTGGTAGTGCTTTTTAGCACGGGTACCTCCTGCTTAGTAACCGGGTTCCAGTAACGTCAGCTGGTCCTCGGTAGTTCCATAGGCTCTTGAACCTTCGGGTAGCCATCCGAGTTCCAGTTCCATCAGCTGGTTCTTGGCATTTTCTCAGCCTTCTTGTACCTTCTGCTACATTTCCAAGTTGAAGACCCTAACGTCGACGACCCGGAAGACCACCCCGATGACGACGACCCGGAAGACCACCCCGATGACGACGACGACGACGGCGGAGACGACGACGGCGGAGACGACGACGGCTGAGACGACGACGGCGGAGATGACGACACTGGAGACGACGACCCTGGAGACGACAACATGGAAGACCGAGAAGCAGAAGAACAAGAGGCTGCAGAACAAAGAGCAGAAGAACATTAAGCATAAGACTTAATATCAGAGCAAAAGATATTATCTAAATTATATGCAGAAGAAGACTAAGCAGTGTATGGGGGTGAGTCCGTTCCTCCTCGTGGTGCCCCTGGATAAAGCCTGATGCTGCAGGCCAAACTGAACGCGGACAAATGTAACTTTTGTGACTGGCAGAACGGAAGGTGTAATCTTCAAACTTTTATAGATAACAACTACGGGAATGCCTGTCACAAATGAGAATATGATGAAGAAGTAGAATAGGAAGAATAATAACAGTGGAATAAAAAGAATATGTAGAATAGGAAGAATAATAATAGTTGAAGAAAATGAATATGAAGAATGTAATAAAAAAAAAAATATAGGTAGAAGATGAAGAAGAAGATGAATAAGGTGAAGAAGTTGATGTCAAAGATGCTGATGATGATGAAGATGAAAGTGTGGGAAAAGGAAAAAAAGAAAAGGTCGTGGAATAGTGAAACATCAATATCTGACAAAATAAAAAAAATTTACATAGTCAATATCTTTTTCAATCCGAACGTCTTTAAAAAAAAAAAAAATCATGCTATTCTATTTGATTGGACTAATCCTCATTGCCTTTAATGTCTCCGCCACCTCCCCCATACATCCTACATTATTCTTAGTTGTTTTCCTTCATGTAGAATGAACCTACAGGGAAAGAAAGGGTTTATTTTAATTCCGATATTTTGGTCCCATTGACTTGCATTGGGGTCGGGTATCGGTATCGGCGATATCCGATATTTTTTGAATATCGGCCGATCCAAACCGATACCGATACTTTCCGATATCGGAAGGTATCGCTCAACACTAGTAGTGATACATCAACATATATCACATAGCATTGTATAGTATATGCACATATTACAATCCCATATGAAATTCACAACACAGCCTATAAGGTCACAGTCCTGTGTAGATACATATACTCGGATGATGGGAACCTAACATTAGGGATGTCCATGTAAAGATTAACAATCCATGCTTACCTATTCTGAGTCATAAACATCACTGCACAAAACGCCCCGATGCGCGTTTCGCTCCTTGAGAAAGGACGTGGGTGAAACATGTGTCTGGGCGTTTCGTGCAGTGGTGTATGTGACTCAGAATGGGTAAGCATTGATTATTAATCTTTACAAAATTTTCAAAACATCTCGATTTATTTAGTTTTGAGTTTGGGTGCTACGTGCAGATATACACGCACTAACACACCTATCAAATAGATTAATAATGGTTCTGGAGAATGTTTGCAGATGCTGAAGGCTATGGTAGCATGTTTAGGCCTTTCAGTATGCTTATAGTAGCACGAAACCTACAAGAAACAAAATGAGCAAAAAACCATGCTGTAACTAAATAAGTAAAAAGCAAGTGCATTTAAATAACTCATGGTTCTTAGTAATACTGTTTTTGATCACAAATAGCATAAAAGCCATCCCACCATCATCAAGGTCAACGCCGAACTGTTCATACTCATGAATTGTAATCTAGAGGGATCCATCTACCTTACAATATGTTACCCAACACCTACTGGGAGTAGTACCAATGCAATGTTTAATCATGAAGGCCTCTTTATGGTGCTGTCCAGGTGTCTTCCAGACCAATTTTAAGCTTTAATTCTATCCAGGATAAAAGCGAGACTTATCATTAATAAGGATAGACCTTTATTCCAGCTTTCATTACTGTCTTGCTCTGTACCATTGATAGCCTTTGAGAGCAGTGGCATAGGGCCAAAATACTATCACCTGAATAGTTGCGGGAAAGTGGTGCTTGACTGGGGCAGTGTGAGTGCCTGCTCTATTTGTTATTTTAGGTGTTGTACACCATTTGGGGTCCATTTTTCAAAATAATGTTTAGTTATATGTAGAGACGGTTAATGCACTGTTAGCCACCTCTAAGATAATCATAAAGATGGTGCTGAAAAGTATGCACTTTTATATATTCAGTATATTGTACACTGTTATTCCAAGAATACACCAAAAATTAAATGGTACATGTAAAACCACCCCAAATGATGGATTAGAAATATTTAAATGTATAGTGGAAGGATATGGAACATTCTCGTCAACCACTCCAATGATGGATCAGAAATATAATAACAAATAGTGGAAAGAAATGGAACGTCCTCAATTGATGAATTGCTGATGATCTTGAATCGGGGGTATATCTCAGGTGTTTTTTTATGTTCCTGTCCAGGAAATAGCATTTGGTTCTGCCCCTGTATTAACTTGTGAGGACTGCACTAACCTGGTCCCCCCTTGATCCCACCCTAACAAGGGCAGTCCACAGCTAAATACTACAATAATTGGTCCTGCACTCTCTCTGTATGTATCTTATGCCTTCCGATGCGTTTCTTCCATAGGAGTCATCAGGGAACCTGCATACATAGTTTTATAGTGCTAAACATAAGAGCCATTATTGTGTCCAATATTCATCAGCAGAGCTGTTGGAGTAATAGGGGAGGCAGAAAATATATCTTATAATGAATCAATTGGAATCAAGAACAGGTGATAGATCTCACCAAAGTGTAATAAACCCCCATAGTGTTCAAGTACATACCCCTTGTTGATACATATGTGAACCTATTAAATATACTCACAAATGAGTGGCAAATTATGAAGCATGTGCTCAATGTGCTTCCATGGCGTGCATCTCACTTGGAATGTAAACAAGCCTTGGTGAACCACAAGTTCGTCAATTCTGGTAACATCATTTCCAGTCAGACGGAACACGCATTCCTAGGAGCTAATGATTCAATAGAGCACATTGCTTCGGTGGAATGCAAGGCCATTTTGGGAGTGATTTATCTTAAAGGTGTTGCGGCCCCATATAAAAATGATATCGTATAGACTCAAAATTCCGATACTGAGTTACGATATTTTTGCGATATCGGATACCGGAATCAGAAGTTCCTATAGTGCAATGATACACTATAATGGAGAGTGGGTGATGCGTGGGTGTAGACTGCATGTGTGTTTGTGCGGGCGGGGTCTGTGCGTGACCGTGTGGGCTCTGTGCGGCTTGTGAGGCCGTTGTGCGTCTTGCGGAGGCTCTGTGTGGGCTTTCAGGGGCTCTGTGTGGCTTGCGGGGGCTCTGTGCAGGCTTGCCGGGGCTCTGTGTGGCTTGTGGGGGCTCTGTGTGGGCTTTCAGGGGCTCTGTGTGGCTTGCGGGGGCTCTGTGCAGGCTTGCCGAGGCTCTGTGTGGCCTTGCCGGGGCTCTGTGCAGCTTGTGGTGGCTCTGTGTGGGCTTGCCGGGGCTCTGTGTGGCCTTGCCGGGGCTCTGTGTGGCTTGTGGGGGCTCTGTGTGGGCTTGCCGGGGCTCTGTGCTGCTTGAGGGGGCTCTGTATGGGCTTGCTGGGGCTCTGTGCGGGCTTGCCGGGGCTCTGTGTGTCTTGCAGGGGCTCTGTGCGGGCTTGCTGGGGCTCTGTGTGGGCTTGCCGAGGCTCTGTGCGGGCTTGCCGGGGCTCTGTGCCTCTTGCGGGGGCTCTGTGCGGCTTGCCGGGGCTCTGTGCGGGCTTGCCGGGGCTCTGTGCGAGCTTGCCGGGGCTCTGTGTGGCTTGCGGGGGCTCTCTGCGGGCTTACCGGGGCTCTGTGTGGATTGCGGGGGCTCTGTGCGGGCTTGCTGGGGCTCTGTGCGGGCTTGCCAGGGCTCTGTGCGGGCTTGCCGGGGCTCTGTGCGGGCTTGCGGGGGCTTTGTGCGGGCTTGCCGGGGCTCTGTGCTGCTTGCGGGGGCTCTGTACGGGCTTGCCGGAGCTCTGTGCGGGCTTGCCGGGGCTCTGTGTGGATTGCGGGAGCTCTGTGCGGGCTTGCTGGGGCTCTGTGTGGGCTTGCCAGGGCTCTGTGCGGGCTTGCGGGGGCTCTGTGTAGGCTAGCCGGGGCTCTGTACGGGCTTGCCGGAGCTCTGTGCGGGCTTGCCGGGGCTCTGTGTGGATTGCGGGAGCTCTGTGCGGGCTTGCTGGGGGTCTGTGTGGGCTTGCCAGGGCTCTGTGCGGGCTTGCGGGGGCTCTGTGTGGGCTAGCCGGGGCTCTGTGCGGGCTTGCCGAGGCTCTGTGCGGCTTGCCGGGGTTCTGTGTGGGCTTGCCGGGGCTCTGTGTGGGCTTGCCGGGGCTCCGTGCGGGCTTGTCGGGGCTCTGTGTGGCTTGCGGGGGGCTCTGTGCGGGCTAGCCGGAGCTCTGTGCGGGCTTGCCGAGGCTCTGTGCGGCTTGCCGGGGTTCTGTGTGGGCTTGCCGGGGCTCAGTGCGGGCTTGCCAGGGATCTGTGCGGCTTGCAGGGGCTCTGTGCGGGCTTGCCGTGGCTGTGTGCGGGCTTGCCGGGGCTCTGTGCGGGCTTGCCAGGGCTCTTTGCGGGCTTGCGGGGGCTCTGTGCGGGCTAGCCGGAGCTCTGTGCGGGCTTGCCGAGGCTCTGTGCGGCTTGCCGGGGTTCTGTGTGGGCTTGCCGGGGCTCTGTGTGGGCTTGCCGAGGCTCCGTGCGGGCTTGCCAGGGCTCAGGGTGGGCTTGCCGGGGCTCTGTGCGGGCTTGCCGGGGCTCTGTGTGGATTGCGGGAGCTCTGTGCGGGCTTGCTGGGGGTCTGTGTGGGCTTGCCAGGGCTCTGTGCGGGCTTGCGGGGGCTCTGTGTGGGCTAGCCGGGGCTCGGTACGGGCTTGCCGGAGCTCTGTGCGGGCTTGCCGGGGCTCTGTGTGGATTGCGGGAGCTCTGAGCGGGCTTGCCGGGGGTCTGTGTGGGCTTGCCAGGGCTCTGTGCGGGCTTGCGGGGGCTCTGTGTGGGCTAGCCGGGGCTCTGTGCGGGCTTGCCAAGGCTCTGTGCGGCTTGCCGGGGTTCTGTGTGGGCTTGCCGGAGCTCTGTGCGGGCTTGCCGGGGCTCTGTGTGGATTGCGGGAGCTCTGTGCGGGCTTGCTGGGGGTCTGTGTGGGCTTGCCAGGGCTCTGTGCGGGCTTGCGGGGGCTCTGTGTGGGCTAGCCGGGGCTCTGTGCGGGCTTGCCAAGGCTCTGTGCGGCTTGCCGGGGTTCTGTGTGGGCTTGCCGGGGCTCTGTGTGGGCTTGCCGGGGCTCCGTGCGGGCTTGTCGGGGCTCTGTGTGGCTTGCGGGGGGCTCTGTGCGGGCTAGCCGGAGCTCTGTGCGGGCTTGCCGAGGCTCTGTGCGGCTTGCCGGGGTTCTGTGTGGGCTTGCCGGGGCTCAGTGCGGGCTTGCCGGGGATCTGTGTGGCTTGCAGGGGCTCTGTGCGGGCTTGCCGTGGCTGTGTGCGGGCTTGCCGGGGCTCTGTGCGGGCTTGCAAGGGCTCTGTGCGGGCTTGCGGGGGCTCTGTGCGGGCTAGCCGGAGCTCTGTGCGGGCTTGCCGAGGCTCTGTGCGGCTTGCCGGGGTTCTGTGTGGGCTTGCCGGGGCTCTGTGTGGGCTTGCCGGGGCTCCGTGCAGGCTTGCCAGGGCTCAGGGTGGGCTTGCCGGGGCTCTGTGCGTCTTGCGGGGGCTCTGTACAGGCTTGCGGGGGCTCTGTGCGGGCTTGACGGGGATCTGTGCGGCTTGCAGGGGCTCAGTGCGGGCTTGCCGTGGCTGTGTGCGGGCTTGCCGGGGCTCTGTGCGGGCTTGCTGGGGCTCTGTGTGGCTTGCCGGGGCTCTGTGCAGGCTTGCGGGGGCTCTGTGCAGTTTGCGGGGGCTCTGTGCAGGCTTGCCGGGGCTCTGTGCGAGCTTGTGCTTGTGGGGGCTCTGTGCAGCTTGCGGGGGCTTTGTTCGGACTTGCCGGGGCTCTCTTCGGGCTGCCGGGGGTCTGTGCAGGCATCGTCCTATGGGACTACAAGTCCCATGAGACGATGCCTGCAACAGTGACAGTGATTGACACATTAGCCAATGATGGGAGAGTAGTAGTCCCATCATATGGCTAAAGTGTTGAATGAAAAAAAAAAAATACTACATACATACTACATACATACTACATGCAATAAATTCATACATTACATGTAGACAAACAGTACATTAAACATAGAATTCATACTCCCCATTACTTGTCACTTTGTTCCCTGAAGCCAGTGTCATCTGTAAAAAAGATTAAAATAACAAACAACCAATATACTCCCTGTCCACAGAAATCCACAAGTGTGCCACGATGATCTCCCGTGGAGAACGGCAGCATCAGCTGTTGAGACCGCTCTCTAGGGGCTTCAGGAACACAATTCCTCCGCCGCTGTAAAATAAAATAGTCCCTAGTCTCACTTTTTGCAATGCTGTATGAGAAATTTTCCCACGCAGCAATTGCATAAAGTGAGACTTTGTCCTAAGGTAACCTCTCAATGATGCACTATAGGAGCCATTGACTCCTGTCAGTGTGTCACTGAGGGTCCTATAGAGCAGTGACATCACCGGATGTCACTGTTCTATAGGGGAGATCGTCGTGGGACACTCGTCATTAATTGGACTACGGCGGACAGGTAGTATACGGTTTATTATTTTACGTTTTTTGCAGGCACTGAAGTATGGTAAGTATGGTTAAATGAAGAATATTAAAATACTTTTTTCCTAATGTGTGTGTGCTTTATTAACCCTTTATTACTATTGGATTAATAATGGATAGGCGTCTTATTGACGCCTCTCCGTTATTAACCTGGCTTTATTTCACCTTACAATAGCAAGGTGACATTAACCCCTTATTACCCCATATCCCACCGCTGCACGGGAGTGGGAAGAGAGGGGCTAAGTGCCGGAATAGGCACATTCTACAGATGCACCATTTCTGGGGCGGATGCGGGCTCGTATTTGTTGCCGGGGTGCCAATATCCATGGCCCCTCTCTAGGCTATGAATATCAGCCCGCAGATGTCTGCATAGCCTTTCTGGCTATAAAATATAGGGGGATACCACGTCATTTTTTTGGGGGGTCCCCCATTTTTTTCCTTTTTTTTCCTTTAAATTCAACGCTCATTAAGGCCTCTTTCACACTTGCGTCGGTACGGGTCCGTCGCTATGTGTCGGGCTGACGTACCGACGCACGTTGTGAAATTTGTGCACAACGTGGGCAGGGGATGCAGTTTTTCAACGCATCCGCTGCCCATTCTGAAGTCCGGGGAGAAGGGGGCGGAGGTTCAGCAGCGCATGTGCGGTAGAAAATGGCGGACGCCACGGACAAAAAAAACACTCACTTGAACGTTTTATCATGCCGACGGTCCGCCAAAACATGATGGATCCGTTTCATGATAATACAAGTCTATGGGTAAAAAACGCATCCTGCGAGCACATTTGCAGGATCCGGTTTTTTCTGCCGGATCTGGTTTTTTTCTCATAGAGTTGTATTAGCACTGGATTGCGCCTGATGGCCACACGTTTCATCCGGATCGTTGCCAGATCCGTCAAAAAAGCTGTTTCCGCCAGACGGAAAACACATACAGAGGAACTGTTTTTCTGTCCGGCGAAAATGCGCACAGCGACAGATCCGGCAAAAAACAGATGAAACTGAGATGTGAAATTATGAATCCGGCCTCCAAATCCATTTTTTATGCATGTTTCCATTCAAATGATGCACATTTTCCATTTATTTATTTATTTCCAAAATCTGCATCAAAAACCACATCAAAAACCACATCAAAACTGCACCAAAAAACGCATCAAAAACCGCACCAAAAACCTGCATCAAAAACTGCACCAAAAACTGCACCAAAAACCTGCATCAAAATTGCACCAAAAACTGCATCAAAAACAGCATCAAAAACCGCAGCAAAAAATTGCACCAAAAACTGCATCAAAACCTGCATCAAAAAATGGTGAAGTTTTGATGCAGTTTTTGATGCAGGTTTTTGGTGTGATTTTTGATGCTTTTTTGATGCAGTTTTTGGTGCAGGTTTTGGTGCAGGTTTTTAGTGTGGTTTTTGATGCTTTTTTGATGCTGTTTTTGAAAAAAATGGATCCAACGGAAAAAAACGGATTCGGGGAAAAAACGGTTCCTGCGGAAAAAAACGCATGCAGTGTTAAAAAACGGATCCGGTGTAAAAAAATGGATCCGGCGGAAAAAAATAGATCCTGCGGAAAAAAACAGATCCGGTGGAAAAAACGGATCCGGCGGAAAAAAACGGATCCGGCGGAAAAAACGGATCCGGTGGAAAAAAAAGATCTGTTTTTTTTAAAACTCGCCGGATTGTGCCTGACGGCAAAAACCTGATGTGTGAAAGCAGCCAGATTATATGGATAGATACATCTATGAATCTATAGATATATCTATCTATAAATACATCTATAGATAGATATATCCATAGATATATAACAGAAAGGCCGATGTTTCAAAGGCTACTTTCACACTTGCGTTTTTAGTAATCCATCGTTTTGGGAAAAAACAGATCCTGCAAATGTGCTCGGAGGATGCGTTTTTACCCATAGACTTGTATTAGCGACGGATCGCGACGGATGGCCACACGTCACGTCCGTCATGCAACGGATCCGTCGTGTTTTGGTGGAGCATCGGCACGAAAAAACGTTCACTCTTCCCTGGACTTCAGAGTGGTCAGCGGATTCATTGAAAAACTGCATCCGCTGCCCATATCATGCACAAATTTCACATCGTGCGTAGGTCCATCGGCCCGACGCATTGCGACGGACTCATACCAACGCAAGTGGGAATGTAACCTTAATGAGCATTGAATTAAAAAAAAAAAAAACTGAAAAAAACGGCATGGGCTCCCATGCAATTTTCTGCGCCAGAAGGGGAAAGCCGATGGCCGGGGACCAATATTTGTAGCCTGCTATGAATATCAGCCCGCAGCTGTCTGCGTAGCCTTTACTGGCTATTAAAATAGGGGGACCCCCCAAAAAAATGACGTGAGGACGTGAGGTCCCCCTATATTTTATAGTGAGAAAGGCTACGCAGACAGCTGCGGGCTGATATTCATAGCCTAGAGAGGGGCCATGGATATTGCCCCCCCCCCCCCCCCGGCTACAAATACCATTCCGCAGCCTCCCCAGAAATGGCGCATCTGTAAGATGCGCCATTTTTGGCACTTAGCCCCTCTCTTCCCACTCCTGTGTAGCAGTGGGATATGGGGTAATAAGGGGTTAATATCACCTTGCTATTTTAAGGTGACATTAAGCCAGGTTAATAACGGAGAGGCGTCAATAAGACGCCTATCTATTATTAATCCAATAGTAATAAAGGGTTAGTAAAACACACACACATTAGGAAAAAAGTATTTTAATATTCTTCATTTAACCATACTTACCATACTTCAGCACCTTCAAAAAACGTAAAATAATAAACCGTATACTACCTGTCCGCCGTAGTCCAATTAAAGGGCACACCCGAAAACTCCACCCATATGACCCAAAACCGGTCTCACCAAATTCAGGTGACAGGTTCCCTTTAATAACGAGTGTCCCACGATGATCTCCCCTATAGAACAGTGACATCGGGTGATGTCACTGCTCTATAGGACCCTCAATGGCTCCTGCAGTGCACTGAAAGGTTACCTTAGGACAAAGTCTCACTTTATGGCAATTGCTGTGTGGGAAAATTTCTCATACAGCAGTGCCAAAACTGAGACTAGGGACTATTTTTTACAGCAGTGGAGGAATACAGTGCGTAAGGATACCTTCCTCCCGTCATTGTGTTCCTGGAGCCCCTAGAGAGCGGTTGCAACAGCTGATGCTGTCGTTCTCCACGGGAGATCGTTGTGGGACACTCATGGATTTCTGCGGACACGGAGTATATTGGTTGTTTGTTATTTTAATCTTCTTTACAGATGACTCTGGCTTCAGGGATCAAAGTGACAAGTAATGGTGAGTATGAACTCTATGTTTAATGTACTGTATGTCTGTATGTATGTATTGTATATAATGTATGAATGTATTGTATGTAGTATGTATGTAGTATGTATGTATTATGTATGTAGTATTTATGTAGTAAGTATGTAGTATTTTTTTTTTTACATTCAACACATTAGCCGGATGATGGGACTACTACTCTCCCATCATTGGCTAATGTGTCAATCACTGTCACTGTTGCAGGCATCGTCGGATGGGACTTGTAGTGCCATCCGACGATGCCTGCACAGACCCCCGGCAGCCCGCAGAGAGCCCTGGCAAGCCTGCACAGAGCCCCCGCAAACCGCACAGAGCCCCGGCAAACCACACAGAGCCCCGGCAAGCCTGCACGCACAGAGCCCCGGCAAGCCCACACAGAGTCCCGGCAAGCCTGCACAGAGTCCCGGCAACTTCACATAGCCCAGGCAAGCCCACACAGAGCCCCAGCAAGCCCGCACAGAGCCCCCGCAAGCCCGCACAGAGCCCCGGCAAGCTTGCACAGAGCCAGGCAAGCCCGCACAGAGCCCCAGCAAGCCCGCACAGAGCCCAGGCATGCCCACACAGAGCCCCAGCAAGCCCACATAGAGCCCAGGCAGGCCGCACAGAGCCCCGAGATGCCCATACAGATCCCCGGCAGGCCCGCACAGACCCCACCTGCACACACAGACACGCACAGTGTCCGCCCACGCACCGCCCACACTCTTTCTTCCTCCAGAACAGGATGTAGAAGGACAGAAAGGGCTTATTTACATTCCGATATTTGTGTCAAATTGACTTGAATTGGTATCGGGTATCGGTATCGTCGATATCCGATATTTTTTGGATATCGGCCGATCCAAACTGATACCGATACTTCTTGATATCGGAAGGTATCGCTCAAAACTATTTATAACATTATATTGAAGCGCTGCGGAATATGTTGGCACTATAAAAATAAAATTACTATTATTATTATTATATTAGCTGATGCAAGTCTAATAATTAGTGCGTGAGGACCTTCCATTTCCTTACACTATTTGTTAACATATTTGTGATTCACTCTTGGGGTGGTTGATGAGGATGTTTAACATCCATATTGAGATGGGCAGCTGACTGGATGAGTACATCCTCTATTATTAAATTCTTGACCACTGTCATTTATGGATTGAATTTATAATATCTGCATCAGACTGATAGGTGTATTTTCATGAATTAAGTGTAGCAATGTTATTTTGAGAAGGAAAGTATTGCTATTAATTTTACCTAATTATTATATGCGCCATTAGTGGGGAGTATACCCCTGTTAATATAGTATTAACCCTAGTTGTTGAAATTTGAGCTAGATACAACTTACTTCTCTTGCTCACTTATGCACCTTATTATAATAGATAACAATATATAAGACTAATAATGGTATACAGAAACTAATTCTGATTGAGACTGGTATACCTATACTATATGAGAATATATTGATGCAGTTCTTCGCTGATCATTTTAAAGCACTTTAGCACTTTAAGTATTATTGGTGTTGGTGATGGTATTTCCTTGTTAGTTCCTCCCTTTAGGGTCTTAGGGGAGAGCCGAAGTTGACTGGGAGCGCTATGTCAAACTTAGGGAGCCAACCTCCACTGTAAGGTAGGGTGAGTAAGGGAAAGATCAACCCCTCACGAAATTTACCTCTATCCTTTGTAGTATTGTTAATATTAAGATTGTGTTGTTCTCCTGACCCTAATATATGGGTAATTTTACCTTATAAATATTAAAAGTTACATTCTTTTCTGGTTTAAATATCCATATCCTTCCACTACATGTTTAAATATTTCTGATCTACCATTGGGGTGGGTTTGCATGTACTGTTTGATTTTTGGTCTACTCTTGGAATAACAGTGAACAATATATATTTACAAGTGCATACTTTTCAGCACCATCTTTATGATTATCTTAGAGCTGCTCCACCTCTATATATATATATATATATATTGTCCATTTGCATTTAGTTGTCTTTTTGAGACAGGTAATTGACTGACCAGTGCATAATCCTTTACCTGCCTTAAAATGGCTAACAGTGCATTAACCGTCTCTTCATATAACTAAACATTATTTTGAGATATTTTTGCGCTATTACACATGTATATGTCTTTCAGGTATCGAGTGTTGTCCTCAAGTTTTTAGAGTATTTAGACTAAAAGTTATATTTTTTATGTTGATCTTGGCTACATCTGTACCTCTTCTGTATCACTTAAACTGCATATATTTAGTTTGAAATTGTTGCACACATTTACAAAATTGTTTTCTCTTTTTGTAGTGCTATTAGCTTTTTTAAGCACATGTTAATTTTGATTTGACTTCCATTAAATGACCATGAATGAAGATGAGCCAATCTATCCAAATTCAAATTCGTCAGTTAGCTGAAATTTGGTAGACGAGTACATTTTATAAAAACGTCAGATAGTCTGAATGCAATTTTTTTTGTGATTCTTTTTGTGCAAATTCAGCAAAATGGCAGTCAGAATTGAAGAGGGGCCAAAAAAAAAGTTGATACTTATCTCGCCACTCGTACTGAGACCACAGTCCATTGTCCATCCTTCACTCCGTCCAACCTATTCTTTCCTTGAGCACACAAATATCTTTTGAAGGTATCTTCACTTTGGAAATTCCGGTGATAAGTTAGCTGTAAATGCCACATGTCATGATACTGCAATGTGCTTTGTGAAGTCCCAGACCTACTTGGTCCAAGAAGCCCCGATGCAGTGTGAAAGTGAAGAATTTGTTGAAAATAGATTTAGGAAAATCTGGAATTTTTGTGTCTGCGAATTGAGATACTAATTTGGCTTTTATCCTAAGTCATATTGCACAACTCGTTAAAGAGTTGATTGTGACTTGTAGGATCGCTACTTCCAACAGGTGGCGCTATAGAGTTTAAGTCCTCTTTTTCTCAGAAGAGGCAATTTGCATATGGAATTTTGTAAAAAATGTTTGCAAATTAAATTTGCCTTAAACAGATTTTCTTATCTTAGTAATTTTAGTAAAAATCTTAGTAATTCTTATTAGTAATTTTAGTAAAAATCTTAGTTATTAGTATCTTAGTTATTTTAGTAAAAATTTGTACAAATTAAATTTGCCTCAAACAAATTTTCTTATCTCAAGTTGCAAAATATATTTGAAGGGGTAAATTTGAAGGGATATTCCCTTCTGAGACATTTCTGGCAAATTAATAGAGCGGCTAGAAGTTTCACCTATGACACTTCCAATTATTGTGAGAATGGGTGTGTCATGCCACACTTTTCACCTTGTATAATTCAGAAGGGAGGATGTGTTTGCACTTCATATTCTCTTCTATGAAGTACCATGCAGGGGATCAGGGAAACACATACTCCATCTTTCAAGCATGAATGGCATAGTATATGGAACATAAAAAGAGTGTCAAATTCATATAAGGTTTACTATACAGCTCAGAAAAAATTAAGAGACCACCACATCAAAACCCTGTCATGGGCAGCCCAATCTCCAGACCTAAACTCCACTGAAAACCTCTGGATTGTAATCAAGATTATGATGGATAGTCACAAGCCATGAAACAAATAAGAACTGCTTAAATGTTTGCGCCAGAAGCCATATGAAAGACTTGTGTAAAGCATGCCAAGACGCATGAAAGCTGTGATTAAAAGTCATGGTTATTCCACAGAATATTGATTTCTGAACTCTTCCTGAGTTAAAACAGTAGCATTGTTGTTTCTAAGTGATTATGAACTTGTTTTCTTTGTATTATTTGAGGTCAGAAAGCACTGTTCATTTTGTTTTTTAATGTTGACCATTTCTACTTTTCAGAAAAAAAAATACCAAATTTATTGCTTGGGAATTCGGAGACATGTTGTCAGAAGTTTATAGACTAAAAGAACAATTTACATTTTACTCAAAAATATACCTATAAAGAGAAAAATCAGAGAACTGAAAATTTTGCAGTGGTCTCTTAATTTTTGCCAGAGCTGTGTATTAGAAGGTGACGTTTATGTTAACTAAACAGCATCATTTATATAAAAAAAAGTTTAGAACCCATTTTGCATAAATTCTTACTCCGCTAGTAAAGTGCATCATTTTTAAGTGTATATGTAGAAGACTATTCATTCTCTGTTTGTGTACGAGGCACAGTGTGAGGCACTATATTTTTTTCACAGTTTTGTCAGTTTTCTGTGCTAAGTGCTGCTTCCCTACAGTTCTGCTTTTTGATGTATGTTTTGCATAATCTCATGTACTGTTTTGGTTTCTGACAGAAATGTTAGTGTTAGCAAAACTAAAGATTGCAGCAATGTACCCAATATCACATTTGGTCTTTATTTAATAAGTTTGAAGTTTTTCTTTTTGTCCTAAATGACTGCTTGGAGCAACAATTGAAACAATTGTGTGGCTACCAATATGCTACTGTCATATGGGTTATCACTAAGCTTTTTAGGACTTCAAAAAGTAAACATTAGTCAGAAAAAAAGTATCTTCCCCCTTCTATCTTCATTACATATTTATTAGGGTAAGCAAAATGCAAAATATATTGGACATCTGAGTTAAATATAACACAGTTATAAAGAATAACAAAAAAGCACATTGTAGAGGTTATTTTTATTATATTGTTTGTCCACTTGGAAGCTAATTTCTGGTAGTTGGACTAACCTTTGGCACTAAGTTGAAAATGGTATTTTGCTGCTTTGACCTCCATTAGTCAGTTGGAATCTGAGGAGGACCTGGTGACCTTGTCCTGTTTTTTAGCAACTCCCCCACAAGATGTATAAAGCATTAAATAGTTCTCTTTGAAATGGAAAACATGCAAATATCCCAGGTTCCCCAAAGGATGAGGCATTGTTATGGTTAATAGAAGAAGATTCTGCTTATTAGAATTCTTATAAAATTTTCACCAAAAACTGTTGTACATGCCTAGAATTACATATATTACCTATTTTAAAAAATATTGATAGTGATTGGGCAAGCAGAACCGAGAGCCTGTTTGTTGTGAGTTCCGTTCTGGAGCTCCCTCCTGTGGTTGCTAATGGTATTTTTGCGAGTTCTGCCCTTGGGTTCCCTCTGGTGGTATCAAGTGGAACTGCTGCTTCGTTAGGTAGCTGTCGCAGCTGCCTTCACTAATCGCCTTGCCTGGGTTTGTTATTTAAACCTGCTCTGGGCTTTAGTCCATGCCTGCTGTCAATGTTCTTGGTTGGATTTGATTCTTCCCTTGGATTTCTCATATGGCCAGTCCTTGTCTGCAAAAGATAAGTTTTGCTAGTTTTGTTTGTCCATTTGTTTGGACTCTATTGCTTTGCATTTTGTCTCTTTTGTCCAGCTTGTCACTATGTCTTATTCAGGCTAGCTGGAAGCTCTGGGAAAGCAGATTTGCCCCTCCACACCGTGAGTCGGTGTGGAGTTCATTTTTGTAAACTCTGCGTGGATTTTGTAGTTTTTAATACTGACCACACAGTATCCTTTGCTCTCTGTCTATCTAGTTTAGTTTTGGCCTCCCTTTGCTGAAATCTAATTTCATTTCTGTGTTTGTCATTTCCCTCTCCTTTCACAGTCAATATTTGTGGGGGGCTGTCTTTCCTTTTGGGGGTTTCTCTGAGGCAAGATAGCTTTCTATTTCCTTCTTTAGGGGTAGCTATATCTGAGGCTGTGACGAGGTGTCTAGGGAGTGTGAGGAACATTCCACGGCTATTTCTAGTTGTGTTGTTAGGATTAGGGACTGCGGTCAGTAGAGATACCACCTTCTCAGAGCTCATTCCATGTTGCGTTTTAGCCACCAGGTCATTTCAGTGTGGCCTCTTAACCCTCCGTCACATACAATATTCGGACTAACGAGTTCACATACAATGTGCCTGTCAGGCGCCTGCTGGAAAAATACCTATAATATCTAATGTTTGCAATTTCAGTGCTCTAAAAGTGATCAGTGACCTTCATAGGGATGAAATAAAAGAGACTACACATAATCAGTTGCAAAAAAAAAACATTTACTTAACATAAAACTAATAACTATGAAATACAAACTTTTCAAAACTCCCGCCAAATAGTCCCCAGTTCGACTCTCTCAAAAAAATGTACAAAGAAAATTTTTGAACACAAACTTAATTTTAAGGTACCTTAAGTACTATTAAAAACATATTCAATCAGAAGTAGATGCTGAGGTTTCCCCAGAAAAGTCACACTTGCAGAGCAAATAGCAAGAATTACACACCATTTTTGCATGTGTCAGGCAAATTGCTTTATGACATTTGAGACATTCATAATTTGAAAGCCTTCTGGTTCCGCTTTCCGTTTGGCAGGTAGTGCATCTCCTTCTTTTGTGAGGTGGTGCAGATGGTGACTTTTCACCATCATCTTCTGGGCGGAACCTTTTGAGCTGAACTTGAAGGCGAGAGGGGATACCGATTGTTTTCACGCTTCTCCTGCGTAGCTCTCCAAGTACTAGTTCATGGGCCAATTTGTTCAGATACAATCGTCTACGGAGTGGTTCAAGCTTGTTTTCAAGATAAATTACTTGTGAATTTATACCACCCAAATTCAACATAGCAAAAAATATGACCATTGGCCAGCGTTTGATGTTTCTGCTGACGTTGAAAGTGGAGCACATCTGATCTGCTGTATCCACACCCCCTTTGATGGCATTGTAAAATGTAATTATCTCCGGTTTTTTTTCTGCCCCAGTCCCAGGATCGATGGCAGCATCATCATGAAGTGTTGATAGAAGAAGTACGATTTTTTTGGCATGTGGTACATCGGAAACTAAAGCCTTTCCATTATGGAATGCAAACATACTGCTGTACTGTTGTCTCTCTTTCACACTTACAAACTGTGGCGGCAATTCCCTTTTGTTTTTTCTTACAGTTCCCACATATGACAGCTTCTGAATTTTCAGATAATCAATCAGATCACAACTTGTAAACCAATTGTCAGCTGTAATATTGCGACCCGATCCAAATAAGGGTTCAGCCAGTCTTTTTACAACATCAATGGGTTTGTTGCTCACACAGTAAGGACCTTCTGGTTGTTTTCCTGCATAAACTTCCAGGTTGTAAGTGTAGGTCTTACTGGCATCAACAAGGGCATACATTTTTATTCCATATTTTTTTGGCTTTGATGGAATATATTGACGAAAGGCACATCTACCACGAAAACCAGGGAGCATTTCGTCAATAGTGAGATTCTCTCCAGGGTAATAACTTTGTTTACAGTTTACAACAAATCTTTGAAATATATCACGAATTGGAGCAAGTCGGTCATGTGTTTTGCGTTCGGTTCGGGTAGTTCTGTCGTCAAACCGAAGGCAACGAATTAGAATCTTGAATCTGTTTATGGACATAACAAGGCTAAATTTTTCAACTCCATCCCCATCTTTACCCCAAAGTTCCTCCAAACTTTGTCTATTTGCCCTATAAGCTCCTGCAAGGTACAGTAATCCAAAAAAAGCACGCAGTTCTATTTCATCTGTGGGCTTGATGGTTCTGTTGCAGATGTACTTGTCCTTTATAATGTCTATATATTGGTTGGTATATGTGACAATAGAGTCCAGAATGTCATCTGTAAATATACTGTTCCAGCATTCAACTGCAGTTTTTGCATTACGTACAGTTCCTATTACTGCAGGAAGGTGAGTAATAATGTTTAAAGGTTCCCTACGTTTTTTCTGGAATGGCTTCTTGTTCCATTTAGTATTTTTATCTTTTCCAATATAATATGATCCAACTTCTTCATCCTCACCACTGTCACCATCTTGCTCTGTTTCAGAATCCAGGACACATTCTTCCACCTCATCATGAGAATCAATCTCACTTTCCTCTCCTAAATCCTCATTCAGTGTGAGGTCTCTATCATCTAACAGCATGTTTGTTACTTCCTCAACATCAAGTTGTTTGGATAAATTGTACATTTTCCTCTCCATTTCAGCAGATAATCTGAAGCAAGAGAAGGAATATGTTAGGGAACTACTGTATATGCCTGAGCAGCACACTTTCTTTTATAAAATCTCCCTTATTTCTATGAAATATCCTCACATTTTGTGCTATACATTCATAAAACAAGCTAAATAAACTATTGTGATGAATAAAAACATAAAATACCAACCTTACTGAATGTGACGTATTCACATACAATGAGCCTGAGAGATCTGTGCAGCTATATCCTCTCCCCTGAAGCTCTGAAATCCAACTGTGATATCAGGTTTCACAGACCTTCAAGAGACAGGAGACTACCTGGAGGGGGTTTCCTCACAATCTGGTGAGGAAGGAGAAATGAAAGTAAAATAGAAGCGCCTGTCAGATCAGTTGTATGTGACGGAGGGTTAACCACCAGGTCATAACACCTGTTATGTCCACACCCACAAAAGGTAGGTGTGCTTATGAGTAAGTAAGAAAAATAATCCAGCTCCGGAGTAAAAGTCATCAATTTTATTTCCACATATTTAAAATTCGGAAAAAGCTGCTTGCAAGTAACTGCACAACTATTACAGAAAAGAAGCCATAAGTGTTAAGGACCGGCGGAACGCACCAAGTATAGATAATTTGAAACTAGGTGCGTTCGCAGTCCGAGGTCCACCGTGCAGATAAAAGACCCTGCTGCTAGTAAGACGGACTATATGGCGGTACTAAGTATACACACATGGGTTAACTTCACCCTGCGTGAAGGAAGCGATCCTGTTGAGTCACAGGACCGCAGTACCGCACATAGAGCGCGAGCAAGAAGTCAGCGAACTCAACCCCTACACAGGATTGAAGTCCGATTAGACAATTGCTGGCACAACACCGCAACTGGGTGTGTAAGGGAACTTATAAAATAGAATCTATAGGCACGAGAGTGCGTGCGGTGCCGCACTGACGGACGCCACTAACCACCCAGGCTTGGGTAAGGAAAGCGCAGAGAAAGCGCACGGCGCCGTACTGGCGGGCACAGCAACAGGACGCTGTGATGTGTGTTAAATGCACATGGCTAGTCGGGGGCTAGATAGCTACCATCATCCGCAAGCAGTCAACAACTCTAGGGAGGGATACTTAGGAGCTTTCATCCATCGACATACATCCATCTACACACACACATAATATCAAGACAATACTAGCGCATGGCCGTGCAGTCATGCGCAGTTTATATAGCTGCAGCACAGGAAACAGCTACAGAAGTTTTGCCCTTTCAGGACCTGCCAAAAGGACCAATGGGATGTGCTGCAGTACCTGAGCATGTGACCCTCGATCTCCAACGGGAGATCTTGCCCTGGGCATGCTCAGTTTGTGCAAATAAGGACTTAGTCCCAGAGAAGCCCGCTCGCCTCAGATCAGTGCAGGGTACAACAGGAGAGCCAGAAAAGGCAGCAGTAACCCTTTGCACAGAATCAGTCCCAGCAAGACGCTGGGAGCGATGCCTCCGCTGAGCAGAGCCCACTGCGGCCGAAGCAGAATGGGAGACCGCAGCAGACACGGATCGAGATTCCCCCTGTGTAGCAGAGGAAACTCGACTCCTAACATTACCCCCCCTCCTAGGGCCCCCCCTCCTTGGGCCTCGATACGTTCGAAGGCAGCAATAAGCTGCGGAGCCCGAATGTGCTCAGCAGGCTCCCAGGACCTATCCTCAGGACCGTAACCCTTCCAGTCCACCCAAAAAAAAATTTTGCCACGTACCACCTTGCACCCCAAGATAGCGTTCACCTCGAAATCGTCCGTAGACGAACCCGATGTCTCGGCAGATGACTCAGAAAGCCGGGACATGTATACGGGCTTAAGGAGGGACACATGAAAGGTGTCGGTGATACCAAGGAGCGGAAGAAGGGCCTGACGGTAGACCACAGGATTAACCTGTTCGAGGACCTTGAAGGGGCCCAAGTAGCGAGGAGCAAACTTAGTGGACTCAACTCGCAGCCTGATGTTACGGGCGGAGAGCCACACCAAGTCGCCAGGAGCAAAGGTCGGAGCGGGGCGCCGATGAGCATCGGCGGAGGACCTCATTCTCTCCTTAGAGGCCCGAATGGCATCCTGAGTGCGGTCCCAAATATCCCTTGCCTCCACAGCCCAGTCTGCCACCCTTGAGTCTGCGGAAGACACGGGCATAGGCACAGGTACCCGTGGATGCTGACCATAGTTGAGAAGGAATGGGGTTTGTCCAGTGGAGTCAGCTACATCGTTGTTCAGCGCAAACTCTGCCCATGATAGCAAGGATGCCAAGTCATCCTGCCTGGCTGAAACAAAATGTCGCAGGTATGTGACCAAGGTCTGGTTGGCCCTCTCTACCAACCCATTCGTCTCGGGATGATAAGCGGAAGAGAGATTCAACTCGATACTGAGAAGACGACAAAGCTCTCTTCAGAACCGAGATGCAAACTGGGGTCCCCGGTCAGTGACAATTTTGTCAGGCATACCATGTAGGCGGAAGATGTGTTTAATGAACAACGCTGCCAAGGCCCGTGCAGCAGATAACCGTGGTAGCAGCACCAAATGCACCATTTTTGAGAAATGATCGGTGATGACCCATATGATGGTACAGCCGCGAGACTTGGGTAAACCCACGACAAAGTCCATCCCGACCATCTCCCAGGGTCTATCTGCCACCGGCAAGGGATAGAGCAACCCAGCTGGCCTTTGACGCGGAGATTTATTTTTGGCGCAGGAGACACACGCCAGAATATAATCCCTGACATCCTGGACCATATGCGGCCACCAGTACGTCCTCGCCAGTAGCTCAGATGTCCTTTTTGTCCCAAAGTGTCCACCCACCCTGGACGAATGAGCCCAAGAGAGAACCTCCGGTCGCAAATTAATGGGCACAAAAGTCTTGCCCGGAGGCACAGACTCTAGCGAAACCGGCGCGACAGTTCTCAGGCTCTCAGAAGGGACAATAAGCCGAGGCTCCTCTTCCTCCTCCTCAGTTGACATAAGGGAGCGAGAGAGAGCGTCGGCACGAATATTCTTCTCCCCGGCGAGATAATGCAGAGTAAAATGGAACCGGGAGAAAAATAAGGACCATCTGGCCTGACGAGAATTCAGCCGTTGGGCTGTGTGCAAATACACCAAATTTTTGTGGTCCGTGAAAACCTGGAAGGGAAACCGTGCACCTTCCAGAAGATGTCTCCACTCTGAAAAGGCCAACTTCATTGCTAGCAACTCCCTATCCCCGATGGAGTAATTTCTCTCCGCTGATGTGAAGGTCTTAGAGAAGAAGAAGCATGGATGCTTCCGACCTTGAGTGTCCTTTTGATAGAGGACTGCTCCAGCACCAACGGATGAGGCATCCACCTCCATTAGGAATGGCTTATCCACATCAGGGCGATGTAAGATGGGAGCGCTAGCAAAATGAGACTTAACAGAAGTGAAGGCCTTGGAGACCTCTTCCGACCACAATTTGGGATTCGCTCCCTTCTTGGTGAGGGCCACCAAGGGAGCTACCAGAGTTGAGAAGTGGGGAATGAACTGGCGGTAATAATTAATGAACCCCATAAAGCACTGCACCGCCTTAAGAGAATGGGGCTCTTGCCAGTCCATCACAGCCTGTAGTTTGGCAGGATCCATAGCCAATCCCCGGGCGGAGATGATATAGCCCAGGAACGGTAAAGACTCCTGCTCAAACATACACTTCTCCAACTTTGCATAGAGAGAGTTTGCCCGTAAGAGGTCGAAGACTCTGCCAACATCTCGCTGGTGGGAGTCAATATCTGGAGAAAAGATGAGAATATCATCCAGACAGACTACAACTGAGGTGGAAAGCATATCCCGGAAGATGTGGTTGACAAAGTCTTGGAAAACGGCTGGGGCATTACAGAGCCCGAAGGGCATCACCAGATACTCATAATGCCCATCTCTGGTGTTAAACGCCGTTATCCATTCGTCGCCCTCACGGATGCGAATCAGGTTGTAAGCACCCCGCAGATCTAATTTAGTAAACACTCTAGCTCCCCGAAGCCTATCAAAGAGCTCGGATATCAAGGGCAAAGGATACTTGTTCTTAACGGTGATAGCTTTAAGACCCCTGTAGTCTATGCATGGACGTAGTTCCCCATTCTTCTTCTGCACGAAGAAGAACCCTGCCCCAGCAGGTGACACTGACTTCCTGATGAACCCTCTTGCCAGATTCTCTTGAATGTACTGAGACATGGCCTCCGTCTCCGGGAGAGATAATGGATAAACTCGACCCCGGGGAGGCTCTGCACCAGGCAAGAGATCGATAGGACAGTCATAAGGGCGATGGGGCGGAAGGGTCTCCGCCGCCTCTTTGGAGAACACGTCTACATAAGACCAGTATTGCTTGGGGAGAGAGGAAAGATCTGTGGGTACCTCAGTAGTAGCAACCTGAACACACTCTCGGTAACACCTACCCCCACATGATTCACCCCATCCCAGAATTCTGCCTTAGGACCACTCGATGTGAGGAGAGTGGAACCGTAACCAAGGTATCCCCAACAGGACCTCATCAATATACTCAGGAATGATGAGCAGAGATATAATCTCCTGATGGGATGGTGACATGGACAGAGTAAAAGGGATGGTCTGATGTGTTATCTGTGCGGGGAGTGTCGACCCATTCACCACTCGTACCGTTACTGGTTGAGATAGAATAACCAGGGGTATTGCGTGACGCTGGGCGAAGACAGAAGACATGAAATTGCCTTCCGCCCCAGAATCCACGCAGAGCTCTACCGAGTGGGAGGATGAGCCAAAAGTTATTGTCCCCTTAAAGGACAATTTGGAGGCAAACGTCGCCGTGTCTAGTGCACCTCCACCTACTACCACTAGACGCTGACGTTTCCTCGACCGCTGGTGACATCTGGTGGCAAGATGTCCTGACTGTTGGCAAACATGGCAAACCTGGAGTGCATGAGCGGTCCGGGACTTAGATCCCGCTCGAGACACTACCTTAGGTTCATGGGACTCAGGAGCCTGGACTGGAGATTCCAAAGGTTTGGCGAAGGTGGGAGCCAGCCGAAACCTCTGCCTACACTGGGCTCCCTCTAACCTCCGCTCGTGAAAACAGAGGTCAATACGAGTAGACACTGTTATTAATTCTTCCAGTGTGGCGGGAATCTCCCTAGTGGCCAGGGCGTCCTTAACGTGGTCAGCCAGCCCCCTCCAAAATATAGGAATAAGAGGTTTATCCGACCACTCCAGCTCAGATGCTAGAGTGCAGAAGCGGACGGCAAAATGGCTGACCAAGGACGGGCCCTGAGTCAATGCCAACAGTTGGAGCGCCGTATCATGGGTGACACGAGGTCCTAAAAAGACCTGTTTCAGAGTGCTCAGGAATAACGGAGCACTCTGCACCACATGATCGCCACGCTCCCACAGCGGCGTAGCCCACTGCAACGCCCTGTCCGACAGTAAAGATACAATAAAGCCCACCTTAGCCCGCTCTGTAGGGAAACGAGAGGCCAGAAGCTCGAGATGTATTGAGCACTGACTCACGAAACCCCTACAGGACTTTCTGTCACCGGAAAATTTCTCTGGTAGCGGTAGGCGAGATAGCGTCGGTACAGGGGCGGCAGTGGACAAGGTAGCTGCAGCCACACTTGCAGCCTGAACAGCAACAGCAGTAACATCCACAGCTGAGGTTGAATGCTCAAGAGCCGCTAACCTTCCCTCCAGCTGCTGGATGTACCGCTGTAAACGCTGATCGTCCGTCATTACTAGCCAGACCTTGGCGCTAGTATTATGTTAAGGACCGGCGGAACGCACCAAGTATAGATAATATGAAACTAGGTGCTTTCGCAGTCCGAGGTCCACCGTGCAGGTAAAAGACCCTGCTGCTAGTAAGACGGACTATATGGCGGTACTAAGTATACACACATGGGTTAACTTCACCCTGCGTGAAGGAAGCGATCCTGTTGAGTCACAGGACTGCAGTACCGCACATAGAGCGCGAGCAAGAAGTCAGCGAACTCAACCCCTACACAGGATTGAAGTCCGATTAGACACTTGCTGGCACAACACCGCAACTGGGTGTGTAAGGGAACTTATAAAATAGAATCTATAGGCACGAGAGTGCGTGCGGTGCCGCACTGACGGACGCCACTTACCACCCAGGCTTGGGTAAGGAAAGCGCAGAGGAAGCGCACGGCGCCGTACTGGCAGGCACAGCAACAGGACGCTGTGATGTGTGTTACATGCAGATGGCTAGTCGGGCGCTAGATAGCTACCATCATCCGCGAGCAGTCAACAACTCTAGGGAGGGATACTTAGGAGCTTTCCTCCATCGACATACATCCATCTACACACACACATAATATCAAGACAATACTAGCGCATGGCCATGCGGTCATGCGCAGTTTATATAGCTGCAGCACAGGAAACAGCTACAGAAGTTTTGCCCTTTCAGGAGCTGCCAAAAGGACCAATGGGATGTGCTGCAGTACCTGAGCATGTGACCCTCGATCTCCAACGGGAGATCTTGCCCTGGGCATGCTCAGTTTGTGCAAATAAGGACTTAGTCCCAGAGAAGCCCGCTCGCCTCAGATAAGTGCAGGATACAACAGGAGAGCCAGAAAAGGCAGCAGTAACCCTTTCCACAGAATCAGTCCCAGCAAGACGCTGGGAGCGACGCCTCCGCTGAGCAGAGACCACTGCGGCCGAAGCAGAATAGGAGACCGCAGCAGACACGGATCGAGATTCCCCCTGTGCAGCAGAGGAAACTCGACTCCTAACAATAAGTTAGCTAAACGCGTTTCGAGCACGCATGGTGCTCTTTGTCCACAGCAATATGAGACGACATTGTCATCCAAAATGTTTAGACACATTTTTGACCCAAAAGACTGATTCAATAGGTGATGGAACATTAGACTAGAAATGTCTAACAGTAGATTAGATAAACTTTTCTGTTGTGGATTCTGTTTTTGGGCTCCCTCTGGTGGTTACAGATGGTACTGGGTGACTTGTGTTCTCTGCGGTCTCTGGTGTCCACCTGTTCTATCAGGATATGGGAGTTTCCTATTTAACCTGGCTTTCTTGTCATTTCCTCGCCGGCTATCAATGTAATCAGTGTGTCTTGTTACCTCTGCTTCCCGCTTCTGTATTCTTCAGGACAAGCTAAGTTTTTGATTTTCCTGTTCCACGTTTTGCTTAATTTTTGTCTTAGTCCAGCTTGCAGATATGTGATTCCTTTTTGCTGGTTGCTCTAGTGGGCTGATATTACTCCTCATGTTCCATGAGTTGGAACATGAGTTCAAGTAATTTCAGGATGGTTTTTTGTAGGGTTTTTTGCTGACCGCGCAGTTCACTTTTGTATCCTCTGCTATCTAGTTTTAGCGGGCCTCATTTTGCTGAATCTGTTTTCATAACTACGTATGTGCTTTCCTCTTATTTCACCGTCATTACATGTGGGGGGCTGCTATTTCTGTGGGGTGTTTCTCTGGAGGCAAGAGAGGTCTGTGTTTCTTCTAATAGGGAAAGTTAGTTCTTCGGCTGGTGCGAGATGTCTAGGAATCATCGTAGGCACGTTCCCCGGCTACAGCTAGTTGTGTGTTGAGGTTCAGGATCGCGGTCAGCTCAGTTTCCATCACCATAGAGCTTGTTTTGTTTTTTGTGCTTGTCCTTTTGTGATCCCCTGCCATTGGGATCATGACAGTATAGGCGGCCTAAAAGTGGTAATCGTATTGGCTGAAGTAGGAGGAAAAGTAGTCTGATGAAGTTTTTTTTTTTTTTCCCCCTCAGAGTTTGCTGCATAGCCTTAATTGCAGCCTGGCTGCGTCTCACCTCCTCTTAATCCTTGAATGGCTCTGACCTCAGCTGTTTATCATGGACGTCCAGAGTTTGGCTTCCAGCCTGAATAATCTTGCTGCTAAGGTTCAAAATATACAAGATTTTGTTGTACATGCTCCTATGTCTGAACCTAGAATTCCTATCCCTGAGTTTTTTTCTGGAGATAGATCTAGTTTTCTGAATTTTAGGAACAATTGCAAGTTGTTTCTTTCTTTGAAATCTCGCTCTTCTGGAGACCCTGCTCAGCAAGTCAAGATTGTTATATCTTTCCTGCGGGGTGACCCTCAGAATTGGGCATTTGCATTGGCACCTGGGGATCCTGCGTTGCTCAATGTGGATGCGTTTTTTTCTGGCATTGGGTTTGCTCTATGAGGAACCTAACCTAGAGATTCAGGCTGAAAAAGCTTTATTGGCTCTCTCTCAGGGGCAAGTTGAAGCAGAAATATATTGTCAGAAATTTCGGAAATGGTCGGTGCTTACTCAGTGGAATGAGTGCGCCCTGGCTGCAAGATTCAGAGATGGCCTTTCTGAGGCCATTAAAGATGTCATGGTGGGGTTCCCTGCGCCTACAGGTCTGAATGAGTCTATGACTATGGCTATTCAGATTGATCGGCGTTTACGGAAGCGCAAACCTGTGCACCACTTGGCGGTGTCTTCTGAACAGGCACCTGAGACAATACAATGTGATAGAATTCAGTCCAGAAGTGAACGGCAAAACTATAGGCGGAAAAATGGGTTGTGTTTTTATTGTGTTGATTCAGCTCATGTTATATCAGCATGCTCTAAACGCACAAAAAAGGTTGATAAGTCTGTTGCCATTAGTACTTTACAGTCTAAGTTAATTCTGTCTGTGACTCTGATTTGTTCATTATCAGCCATTTCCGTCGATGCCTATGTGGATTCAGGCGCTGCCCTGAGTCTTATGGATTTGTCATTTGCCAACCGCTGTGGGTTTAATCTTGAGCCTCTGGAAGTCGCTATTCCTTTTAAAGGAATTGACTCTACACCTTTGGCTATGAATAAACCTCAGTACTGGACACAAGTGACCATGCGTATGACTCCCGTTCATCAGGAGGTGATTCGCTTCCTGGTACTGTATAATTTACATGATGTCTTAGTGCTTGGTCTGCCATGGTTACAAACTCATAACCCAGTCTTGGACTGGAAAGCAATGTCTGTGTTAAGCTGGGGATGTCAGGGGGTTCATGATGATGCACCTCCGATTTCTATCGCTTCATCTACTCCTTCTGAGGTTCCGGTATTTTTGTCTGATTATCGGGATGTTTTTGAGGAGCCTAAGCTCAATTCGCTTCCTCCTCACAGGGATTGCGATTGTGCTATAGATTTGATTCCTGGCAGTAAATTTCCTAAAGGTCATTTGTTCAATCTGTCAGTGCCAGAGCATACTGCTATGCGGGATTATGTTAAGGAGTCCTTGGAAAAGGGACATATCCGTCCATCTTCGTCCCCTTTGGGAGCAGGTTTTTTTTTTGTGGCCAAAAAAGATGGTTCCTTGAGGCCTTGTATAGATTACCGTCTTTTGAATAAGATTACAGTTAAAAATCAGTATCATTTGCCATTGTTGACAGATTTGTTCGCTCGCATTAAGGGGGCTAAATGGTTCACTAAGATTGATCTTCGGGGTGCGTATAATCTTGTGCGGATAAAGCAGGGTGATGAGTGGAAAACCGCATTTAATACGCCTGAGGGCCATTTTGAGTATTTGGTGATGCCTTTTGGACTTTCTAATGCTCCTTCTGTCTTCCAGTCCTTTATGCACGATATTTTCCGTGAATATCTGGATAAATTTATGATTGTGTATTTGGATGATGTTTTGGTTTTTTCGGATGACTGGGAGTCCCATGTTCAGCAGGTCAGGAAGGTGTTTCAGGTCCTGCGGGCCAATTCTTTGTTTGTAAAAGGTTCAAAGTGTCTCTTTGGAGTCCAGAAGATTTCTTTTTTGGGGTATATTTTTTCCCCTTCTACTATTGAGATGGATCCCGTCAAGGTTCAGGCTATTTGTGACTGGACACAGCCTACATCTCTTAAGAGTCTACAGAAGTTCTTGGGCTTTGCTAATTTTTATCGTCGTTTCATAACTAATTTTTCTAGTGTTGTTAAGCCTTTGACGGATTTGACTAAGAAGGGTGCTGATGTTGCTGATTGGTCTCCTGCGGCTGTGGAGGCCTTTCAGGAACTTAAGCGCCGGTTTTCTTCTGCTCCTGTGTTGCGTCAGCCAGATGTTTCGCTTCCTTTTCAGGTTGAGGTTGATGCTTCCGAGATTGGAGCGGGGGCAGTTTTGTCACAGAGAAGCTCCGATTGCTCAGTGATGAAGCCATGTGCGTTCTTTTCTAGAAAGTTTTCGCCCACTGAGCGGAATTATGATGTTGGTAATCGGGAGCTTTTGGCCATGAAGTGGGCATTTGAGGAGTGGCGTCATTGGCTTGAGGGTGCTAGACATCGTGTGGTGGTCTTGACTGATCACAAAAATCTGATTTACCTTGAGTCTGCCAAGCGTCTGAATCCTAGACAGGCTCGTTGGTCACTGTTTTTCTCCCGTTTCGATTTTGTGGTTTCATACCTGCCAGGTTCAAAGAATGTGAAGGCGGATGCTCTTTCTAGGAGTTTTGTGCCTGACTCCCCTGGAAATTCTGAGCCCACTGGTATCCTTAGGGATGGGGTGATTTTGTCGGCTGTCTCCCCAGACTTGCGACGTGCTTTGCAGGAGTTTCAGGCGGATAAACCTGATCGTTGTCCACCTGAAAGACTGTTTGTTCCGGATAATTGGACCAGTAGAGTCATCTCCGAGGTCCATTCTTCTGCGTTGGCAGGTCATCCTGGAATATTTGGTACTAGAGACTTGGTGGCCAGGTCTTTTTGGTGGCCTTCCTTGTCGAGGGATGTGCGTTCTTTTGTGCAGTCTTGTGAAGTTTGCGCTCGGGCTAAGCCTTGCTGTTCTCGGGCCAGTGGATTGTTGTCACCTTTGCCTATCCCGAAGAGGCCTTGGACGCACATTTCCATGGACTTTATTTCGGATCTCCCTGTCTCTCAAAAGATGTCCGTCATCTGGGTTGTGTGTGACCGCTTTTCTAAGATGGTTCATCTGGTACCCTTGCCTAAGTTACCTTCCTCCTCTGAGTTGGTCCCTCTGTTTTTTCAGAACGTGGTTCGTTTGCATGGGATTCCGGAGAACATCGTTTCTGACAGGGGATCCCAGTTTGTGTCTAGATTTTGGCGGACGTTCTGTGCTAAGATGGGCATTGATTTGTCCTTTTCGTCTGCATTCCAGCCTCAGACGAATGGCCAGACGGAACGAACTAATCAGACCTTGGAAACTTATTTAAGGTGTTTTGTTTCTGCTGATCAAGATGACTGGGTTACCTTTTTGCCGCTGGCCAAATTTGCCCTTAATAATCGGGCTAGTTCTGCTACCTTGGTTTCTCCTTTCTTTTGTAATTCGGGGTTTCATCCTCGTTTTTCCTCTGGTCAGGTGGAGCCTTCTGATTGTCCTGGAGTGGACATGGTGGTGGATAGGTTGCATCAGATTTGGAGTCATGTGGTGGACAATTTGAAGTTGTCCCAGGAGAGGGCTCAGCAGTTTGCTAATCGCCGTCGCCGCGTGGGTCCTCGACTTCGTGTTGGGGACTTGGTGTGGTTGTCTTCTCGTTTTGTTCCTATGAAGGTCTCTTCTCCTAAGTTCAAGCCTCGGTTCATCGGTCCCTATAGGATCTTGGAAATTCTTAACCCTGTGTCGTTTCGTTTGGATCTCCCGGCATCGTTTGCTATTCATAATGTGTTCCATCGGTCGTTGTTGCGGAAGTATGAGGTACCTGTTGTTCCTTCGCTTGAGCCTCCTGCTCCGGTGCTGGTGGAGGGAGAATTGGAGTATGTTGTGGAGAAGTTCTTGGATTCTCGTGTTTCCAGACGGAAACTCCAATATTTGGTCAAGTGGAAGGGTTATGGTCAGGAGGATAATTCTTGGGTGGTTGCCTCTGATGTTCATGCTGCTGATTTGGTCCGTGCATTTCATAGGGCTCATCCTGGTCGCCCTGGTGGTTCTCGTGAGGGTTCGGTGACCCCTCCTCAAGGGGGGGGTACTGTTGTGGATTCTGTTTTTGGGCTCCCTCTGGTGGTTACAGATGGTACTGGGTGACTTGTGTTCTCTGGGGTCTCTGGTGTCCACCTGTTCTATCAGGATATGGGAGTTTCCTATTTAACCTGGCTTTCTTGTCATTTCCTCGCCGGCTATCAATGTAATCAGTGTGTCTTGTTACCTCTGCTTCCCGCTTCTGTATTCTTCAGGACAAGCTAAGTTTTTGATTTTCCTGTTCCACGTTTTGCTTAATTTTTGTCTTAGTCCAGCTTGCAGATATGTGATTCCTTTTTGCTGGTTGCTCTAGTGGGCTGATATTACTCCTCATGTTCCATGAGTTGGAACATGAGTTCAAGTAATTTCAGGATGGTTTTTTGTAGGGTTTTTCGCTGACCGCGCAGTTCACTTTTGTATCCTCTGCTATCTAGTTTTAGCGGGCCTCATTTTGCTGAATCTGTTTTCATAACTACGTATGTGCTTTCCTCTCATTTCACCGTCATTACATGTGGGGGGCTGCTATTTCTGTGGGGTGTTTCTCTGGAGGGAAGAGAGGTCTGTGTTTCTTCTAATAGGGAAAGTTAGTTCTTCGGCTGGCGCGAGACGTCTAGGAATCATCGTACGCACGTTCCCCGGCTACAGCTAGTTGTGTGTTGAGGTTCAGGATCGCGGTCAGCTCAGTTTCCATCACCCTAGAGCTTGTTTTGTTTTTTGTGCTTGTCCTTTTGTGATCCCCTGCCATTGGGATCATGACACTTTCCCCTTTATGTAAGCTATCTCTTCCTCCCTTTGCTGCTGATTTGCTGAGCCCTATTATACCACTAATATTTAATCCTGTACATGCCATTTGTGATACTTTAAAAATTGATGGTTGTTTTTTTTTAAAGGACTGAACTAGAGGAGTACATCACTCACCCACTTCTAAAGTACATTCCTTTTTTAAGCAATAATGTTTTTTGAGATTATTGTGACAATGCATTATGTGACATTTTATTGCACTATTGATGTCTTGAACCCCACAGTATGGGTTCAGGCACACCCTGTTAGGGTTGGCGGATTGCAATAATTAAAATAAATAATAAAGCTCAATTGCCACCCGGGGTCCACCGTGCAGAGATGGAAAACTGCTGCTAGTGAATAATGATGGAAAACATGGCAAGCGATTACCCGTACACACTGGGTTGAACGCCACTCAGTGTGAACAGCCCGTGTACTGAACTAGCTCACAGAAACAAAACAGATGCTCTGCAACTGAGCTGTTTGACTTGCACTCAGAAACAAAGGAGATGCTCTGCAACTGAGCTGTGTCACTTGCACACAGAAATGGAACAGATGCTCTGCTACTGAGCTGTGTCACTCACACACAGAAATGAAACAGATGCTCTGAGCTTACTACCCTGACTAGGGTTGTGCTTGCTCTGGAACTCTACTGTGCTAACCACACATATGTAGGAACCAGATGCTAAGCCAATGGCTAATTGCCCCCACTGATGCTAGCTGCCTGCCTACATGTACAGTCCCAAGCTAGACAGACACACAACACTTCCAGAAGAAGGGGTAGAGACTCCACTCACATAGCCATGAATAAAATAATACTAGCGTGCATGCATGCACCGCTGGTGGCTTTTTATACGTAAGACTCCACCCCAAACACTTGCACCCATTTGGGGCGAGACATCGCAAGCGGGCCAATCCAGAGCTGCCACATCACCAGAGCTGGAAAAGTCTGACCACCAATAGGAAAATGGCACATCATTGACATGCTCAGTAGGGTGTCCAGTCACTGCTTCCTATCGCGGATTATCATAGACTTGGCTGAAGAGCCAGCAGTAACCAAATGACCATGATGCTGGGACCGACATCTATGCTCAGCAGCAGCCGCAGTGGCCTAAGCTGAATGGGAAACCGCAGAGGCAAATAAGGCTTGAGATTTATCCCATGCAATGGGAGAATCCCAACGCCTAACACACCCTGTTTCCACAAGAAGTTGATGAAATGCTGTCACCATTACCTGTTTTAATTCATGTCATCAAGATTAGCATTCCTGGATTTTAACAACATGTGGTGTGAATAAGAAGTCAATGCATCAGTTGAGAGTTCAAAAGTTTTTGGGTGAGAAGCATGCACCAAAGTGTGCTTTATCACCCTTAATTGGTGTGTATGCAAGAAGGAAATATCAGACACATAGATCTACTTTGAGACGATATGAAAATCTGCACCTAGTCAGCTACTTAGGTGCACCCTGGTTAGCTGAGACAGAGGCAGAAAGTGAAATATTAAACTCGGAGAAAGAATGGAATCCAAGTTACCACTACTACATCCTGTCAAAGCTGAAAATTACCTGGACTTAAACACAATCTTGTATTGAAAAAAAAACACATCAAACACTTTTATATTTAAAAAAGTGGACCCCAAATGATTCCAGTAATATAAAATATTAAAGCTATGTAGGACTCACCATTTGCAGCTCTCCACCATTACTCGAATCTTTGTGATTGAGCTACAGCATTGATGTAATGTCAAAAGCTATCATCACCACTGCAGCTAATCAATGAGCTAAACTGCTTGTGCTATCTATATCATCAGTCTGTGATGTAGTAATGGAGAGAGATTGTTGAAGAGATTTTCGACTCTTTGACATTTAAATTTTCTAAAACTATTACATTTTTTAAAATATATCAATTAACAGGTAGTAGATTAGCTGAGAATTGCAATGTGGCACAGCCTCAGATTGCCCATAAACAACTCCACTCCTAAACCAATTAGCTTTTGCAAACAGCACAGGAAGATGAATCTTCAGTAGCAATAATGAACTCCTATTCAGCACAGCGTCTCCAAAGCTTTCACTGGCAAGAGAGCCAGGGTCTGGCCAGGTTTTTTAGGGAGAGATAATGACCAAATCATAAAAAGCTAGAAACGGAGCCTCAAGTTTCTGACCAGCATAGAAAGGGTCATTAACCTCTTCAGCACCAAATGAAACAAATTCATTTAATTTGGGATCCAAATACACAGGTTAAATGGAAGATCTGCGATTCACAATACTCCGTGATCATCTACCCCCAGATGTTCCAGGTTGACGTGACAAACTAGTGACAGTTGCTGCAAGTGCCTCACACGTTCCTAGTATTGCCAATTTTTTTTACCATATATTTTGTACGACACTGTAATTAACTTTTAAAAATCATTTCAATCACAATATCTTATCCCTTGCCAAAAAGGACAAACCAGTATTTCTAGCTAGGCAGGTATGAGCATAGAAAGCAAAATGTAACGGCAGGCAGAATATTGGGATTTATCAAATTTGTTTAGTAAAACTGGTATGCAAAAACAAACATACAAAGTTAAATTAAATGTAAGTTTTTTAAATATTTTATTTTTTAAACAAATTCAACCCTCTATCCCATGATAACAAATGCCAAGTAGTAGTCACCTACTACAAAGGGATGCTGTTTTGTTGTGGCATGTACAAATGTAAAATTTAATAGATATACTGTACAAAAAATTGCTTGCAAGATGCAGACTGTGTGTGATAGCGGTTTCATGTACATGTCATTTTTTTGGAAAATGTTCTATTGTATTTTTTTTTTTTAGCTGTTATTTCTCCTTCACAAAAAGGATTGCACAATAAATATAAAAACTCAGTATTGTCAGTTGTTACTAGCAAGTACACCTCATCTGACTCACAATGAATTTAGATTTTTGTACATGAAAACTCTTGTGCTGGCATGCTGCTGCTTTTTAGTGCATTAAAAAAATGTGTGATTGTAATTACTGAGTCTGACATTGCTTCTGGCAATTTTATCTCTTTCATTCCCTATCAATTGAATCTTTGTATTTTTCATAGACTACAACACTAAAGCAGTTATAGATTGCAATACTCTCTGGAGTATATGCTCATTGCATTAGAACTCTCTTTTCTTATGCTTATTGCTGAGCTGTGAGCTCTGATGTCTTCTTAGTAGGTAAATCACCCTAAAATGGCAACAGCATTCCCTGTCAAGGTGATTATACAGGCTAGGATCTTTCCTCCTGATTAGCTGTGCTATAACATTTGATGTGATAGCTGCAAAGCATTAAAAGGAAGCTCACATGGTCTAACCTGAAGTCCTGTCAGTCTTGGTGGCTAATGCATTATATAAAAAGGAGTGGACATTTTCATGGCAATTTGTGAAAATCAAATCACAAATTGTTTAAATTCACAGCTACTTAAAATTTTCACAAACTTTGACTCTGAATAAATTTGGATTGAGTTATTTTATAATGCAGGAATCATTCGGGTTTTGCTTTCTAAAAAGATAATACTTCTTAAAGAAAAGCATTTGATGGATTTTAAAGTGATTGCCACACATTAGATATGGCATATCCACAGATCATTCCATAAGTGTTAAATAGTTTCATGGATTGTAAGCTTGCAAACTGGGCCCTCACTCCTTTTGGTATCTGGTTGAGTTATGTGTTATTCTGCAATGTCTCTTGTAATCTGTACAAGTCCCCTCTAAAATGTAAAGTGCTGTGGAATATATTGACACTATAGAAGTAAAAACTATTATTAGATGTTCATATCTTCAGAATAGGGGTCGACTGATTGCTTGTTCTGAATGGTGCTCATCCCCCAATTACTAGTTGCCGCTCATGGGCTGACTTCTCCATTCACTGCTATGAGGGTTTGCAATACACCTCAGTAAGGTTACATTCACACATTCAGTAGACAGTCAATATTTTACATCATTATTTGTAATCTAAAACCAGGAGTGGGTGATAAATACAGAAGTGGTGCATATGTTTCTATTATACTTTTCCTCTGATTTTTCCACTCCTGATTTTGGCTTACAAATACTGATGTAAAAAACTGAACATATACTGAACATGTGAACATGGCCTAAATGCTATAAATATTTGTCCTGAGATAATCCCCTTAAAGGGAGGGTGCCGTGATTTTAGTTTTTGTATTAATAATTATTGATTATATAATCAATTATTTTTAATACAAAAGTAAATGTACTACTTTAATACTTTTTTATTTATTCATTTTTACTTTTGCCACTGGAGGCAGCCATTTTCATTAGTGTGGGTGTAAGTGTCTGGGCACGAGACTTGCACACCTCACTTACGGCAGCCATGGGCATAGGAGCCAACAGTCGGGCTCCGACCGCTCCTTCTGCCTCTCAGCTGTGACTTGGGCACGCCCACTGGGCTGCTACGTCACAGCTGTGAGAGGAGATCGTGGCCATTTTGTTTTTTTCCTCTGTCATCGCACACACAGCTCAGTGTGTGCGATCATAGCAGGAGCTGCCAGGGAGAAGTTGCTGCTGGGAAGAGAGGTTCGGGGTGAGTATCTGCAGCCAGGAGCTGTGATTGCAGTCTGTACTTATTATTACAGCACAGGCTGCAATCACTGGTCCCAGCCACCCTGTTCAGAGCAGAGCAGGGAGATCGTCACACTGCTCTGCCCTGAACATGACTCAGTACTTCCTGGAAGAGTACTGAAGGTAAGTACAGAGTTTTTATTTTCTTATGCATTTACCACTGCTACCTGTCCCTATATACCACTGCTACCAGCCCTTATATACCACTGCTACCTGCCCCTATATACCACTGCTACAAGCCCCTATATACCACTGCTACCAGTCCCTATATATCACTGCTACAAGCCCCTATATACCACTGCTACCTGCCCCTATATACCACTGCTACCTGCTCCTATATACCACTGCTACCTGTTCCTATATACCACTGCTACCTGCCCCTATATAGCACTGCTACCTGCTCCTATATACCACTGCTACCTGCTCCTATATACCACTGCTACCTGCCCCTATATAGCACTGCTACCTGCTCCTATATACCACTGCTACCTGCCCCTATATACCACTGCAACCTGCTCCTATATACCACTGCTACCTGCCCCTATATACCACTGCTACCAGCCCTTATATACCACTGCTACCTGCCCCTATATACCACTGCTACAAGCCCCTATATACCACTGCTACCTGTCCCTATATACCACTGCTACAAGCCCCTATATACCACTGCTACCTGCCCCTATATACCACTGCTACCTGCTCCTATATACCACTGCTACCTGCTCCTTTATACCACTGCTACCTGTCCCTATATACCACTGCTACCAGCCCTTATATACCACTGCTACCTGCCCCTATATACCACTGCTACAAGCCCCTATATACCACTGCTACTTGTCCCTATATACCACTGCTAGAAGCCCCTATATACCACTGCTACCTGCTCCTATATAGCACTGCTACCTGCCCCTATATACCACTGCTACCTGCTCCTATATACCACTGCTACCTGTCCCTATATACCACTGCTACCTGCCCCTATATACCACTGCTACCTGCTCCTATATACCACTGCTACCTGCCCCTATATACCACTGCTACCAGCCCCTATATACCACCTACCACTGCTACCAGCCCCTATATACCACCTACCACTGCTACCAGCCTCTATATACCACCTACCACCGCTACCTGCTTCTGTATACCACTGCTACCTGCCTCTGTATACCACCGCTACCTGCCTCTGTATACCACCGCTACCTGCCTCTGTATACCACCGCTACCTGCCTCTGTATACCACCTACCACTGCTGCCTGCCTCTATATACCATCTACTACTGCTGCCTGCCTCTGTATACCACCGCTACCTGCCTCTGTATGCCACCTAACTGTTGTGAATTCTGTGGCAGAGTTCACTCCTGTGGTCACAAGTGGTACTTCGGCTGATTCTCTCTGGGAGCTTCCGTTTGTGGAGGAAAGTGGTACTGCAGCTTCTGAGTTTCCTCCCTCAGGTGATCTGGTGAGGTCGTTAGCTGCTTCTCTACTTAACTCCACCTGATGCTTTGATCCTTGCTTCCTGTCAATGTTCCAGTGTTGGACTTGTGGTTCTCTGGATCATTCCTGTGGCCTGCTGCTCTGCATAGCTAAGTGCTTCTTTGCTATTTGTTGCTATTTTTTCTGTCCAGCTGGTCTCTTTGTTTTGCTGGAAGCTCTGGGACGCAAAGGGTGTACCTCCGTGCCGTTAGTTCGGTACGGAGGGTCTTTTTGCCCCCTTTGTGTGGTTTTCTTTAGGGTTTTGTGTAGACCGCAAAGTTATCTTTCCTATCCTCGTTCTGTCTAGAATATCGGGCCTCACTTTGCTGAAACTATTTCATCCCTACGTTTGTCTTTTCATCTTACTCACAGTCATTATATGTGGGGGGCTGCCTTTTCCTTTGGGGTATTTCTCTGAGGCAAGGTAGGCTTATTTTTCTATCTTCAGGCTAGTTAGTTCCTCAGGCTGTGCCGAGTTGCATAGGGAGCGTTAGGCGCAATCCACAGCTGCCTCTAGTTGTGTTTGGAGAGGATCAGGAATTGCGGTCTACAGAGTTTCCACGTCTCAGAGCTCGTTCTATTATTTTGGGTTATTGTCAGATCACTGTATGTGCTCTGATCGCTATGTACATTGTGTTACTGAATTGCCTATCATAACAGTACAGGAAGCCAAAAGTACTAATGATTCTCAATAAAAAAAGATAAAAATAGAAAAAAGAAGTTCTGAGACCATTTTTTTTCCTTTGCACTGTGATTTGTCTTTTATTTCCCCTAGACATTTGGGTGGTTCAGGACACAGGTGTTACAATGGACATTAAAGGTCTGTCTTCATGTGTAGATCAGCTCACGGCAAGAGTTCAAGATATTCAGAATTTTGTGGTTCAGAATTCTTTGATAGAACCAAGAATTCCTATTCCAGATTTGTTTTTTGGAGATAGAACTAAATTTCTGAGTTTCAAGAATAATTGTAAACTGTTTCTGGCTTTGAAACCTCGCTCCTCTGGTGACCCAGCGCAACAGGTTAGGATCGTCATTTCTTTTTTGTGTGGCGACCCTCAGGACTGGGCATTTTCTCTTGCGTCAGGAGATCCTGCATTGAGTGATATCGATGCGTTTTTCCTGGCGCTTGGATTGCTGTACGATGAGCCTAATTCAGTAGATCAGGCAGAAAAAAATTTGCTGGCTTTTTGTCAGGCTCAGGATGAGATAGAGCTATATTGCCAGAAATTTAGAAAATGGTCCGTGCTCACTCAATGGAATGAATCTGCGCTTGCAGCCATTTTCAGAAAGGGTCTCTCTGAAGCCATTAAGGATGTCATGGTGGGATTTCCTATGCCCGCTGGTTTGAATGAGTCTATGTCTTTGGCCATTCAGATCGGTCGACGCTTGCGTGAGCGTAAATCTGTGTACCATTTGGCAGTATTACCTGAGATTAAACCTGAGCCTATGCAGTGCGATAGGACTATGACCAGAGTTGAACGGCAAGAACACAGACGTCTGAATGGGCTGTGTTTCTACTGTGGTGATTCCACTCATGCTATCTCTGATTGTCCTAAGCGCACTAAGCGGTTTGCTAGGTCTGCCGCCATTGGTACTGTACAGTCAAAATTTCTTCTGTCCGTTACCTTGATATGCTCCTTGTCGTCGTATTCTGTCATGGCGTTTGTGGATTCAGGCGCTGCCCTGAATTTGATGGACTTGGATTATGCCAAACATTGTGGGTTTTTATTGGAGCCCTTGCAGTGTCCTATTCCATTGAGAGGAATTGATGCTACACCTTTGGCCAAGAATAAGCCTCAATACTGGACCCAGCTGACCATGTGCATGGCTCCTGCACATCAGGAGGTTATTCGCTTTCTGGTGTTGCATAATCTGCATGATGTGGTCGTGTTGGGGTTGCCATGGCTACAAGCCCATAATCCAGTATTGGATTGGAATTCCATGTTGGTGTCCAGCTGGGGTTGTCAGGGGGTACATGGTGATGTTCCATTTCTGTCAATTTCGTCATCCACCCCTTCTGAGGTTCCAGAGTTCTTGTCTGATTACCGGGATGTATTTGATGAGCCCAAGTCCGAAGCCCTGCCTCCGCATAGGGATTGTGATTGTGCTATCAATTTGATTCCTGGTAGTAAATTCCCAAAAGGTCGACTGTTTAATTTATCCGTGCCTGAGCACACCGCTATACGCAGTTATGTGAAGGAATCCCTGGAGAAGGGGCATATTCGCCCGTCATCGTCGCCATTAGGAGCAGGGTTCTTTTTTGTAGCCAAGAAGGATGGTTCGCTGAGACCGTGTATAGATTACCGCCTTCTTAATAAGATCACTGTTAAATTTCAGTACCCCTTGCCATTGTTATCTGATTTGTTTGCTCGGATTAAGGGGGCTAGTTGGTTCACTAAGATAGATCTTCGTGGTGCGTATAATCTGGTGAGAATCAGGCAAGGCGATGAATGGAAAACTGCATTTAATACGCCCGAGGGTCATTTTGAGTATCTAGTGATGCTATTCGGACTTGCCAATGCTCCATCAGTGTTTCAATCCTTTATGCATGACATCTTCCGTGAGTACCTGGATAAATTCCTGATTGTGTACTTGGATGACATTTTGATCTTCTCGGATGATTGGGAGTCTCATGTGAAGCAGGTCAGAACGGTTTTTCAGGTCCTGCGTGCTAATTCTTTGTTTGTGAAGGGATCAAAGTGTCTCTTTGGTGTGCAGAAGGTTTCATTTTTGGGGTTCATCTTTTCCCCTTCTACTATCGAGATGGATCCGGTTAAGGTCCAAGCCATCCATGATTGGACTCAGCCGACATCTCTGAAAAGTCTGCAAAAGTTCCTGGGCTTTGCTAATTTTTATTGTCGCTTCATCTGCAATTTTTCTAGTGTTGCCAAACCATTGACCGATTTGACCAAGAAGGGTGCTGATTTGGTCAATTGGTCTTCTGCTGCTGTGGAAGCTTTTCAAGAGTTGAAGCGTCGTTTTTCTTCTGCCCCTGTGTTGTGTCAACCAGATGTTTCTCTTCCGTTCCAGGTCGAGGTTGATGCTTCTGAGATTGGAGCAGGGGCGGTTTTGTCACAGAGAGGTTCTGGTTGCTCAGTGATGAAACCATGCGCTTTCTTTTCCAGGAAGTTTTCGCCTGCTGAGCGAAATTATGATGTGGGCAACCGAGAGTTGCTGGCCATGAAGTGGGCATTCGAGGAGTGGCGTCATTGGCTTGAAGGAGCTAAGCATCGCGTGGTGGTATTGACTGATCATAAGAACTTGACTTATCTCGAGTCTGCCAAGCGCTTGAATCCTAGACAAGCTCGTTGGTCGTTGTTTTTTGCCCATTTTGACTTTGTGATTTCGTACCTTCCGGGCTCTAAAAATGTGAAGGCGGATGCTCTGTCTAGGAGTTTAGTGCCCGACTCTCCGGGTTTGTCTGAGCCGGCGGGTATCTTCAAGGAAGGAGTGATTGTGTCTGCCATCTCCCCTGATTTGCGGCGGGTGCTGCAAAAATTTCAGGCTAATAAACCTGATCGTTGCCCAGCGGAGAAACTGTTTGTCCCTGATAGGTGGACGAATAGAGTTATCTCTGAACTTCATTGTTCGGTGTTGGCTGGTCATCCTGGAATCTTTGGTACCAGAGAGTTAGTGGCTAGATCCTTTTGGTGGCCCTCTCTGTCGCGGGATGTGCGTACTTTTGTGCAGTCCTGTGGGATTTGTGCTTGGGCTAAGCCCTGCTGTTCTCGTGCCAGTGGGTTGCTTTTGCCCTTGCCGGTCCCGAAGAGGCCTTGGACACATATCTCTATGGATTTTATTTCTGACCTTCCCGTTTCTCAAAAGATGTCAGTCATTTGGGTGGTCTGTGATCGCTTTTCTAAGATGGTCCATCTGGTACCCTTGTCTAAATTGCCTTCCTCCTCTGATTTGGTGCCTTTGTTCTTCCAGCATGTGGTTCGTTTGCATGGCATTCCAGAGAATATTGTTTCTGACAGAGGTTCCCAGTTTGTTTCGAGGTTTTGGCGAGCCTTTTGTGGTAGGATGGGCATTGACTTGTCTTTTTCCTCGGCTTTCCATCCTCAGACTAATGGCCAGACCGAACGAACCAATCAGACCTTGGAAACATATCTGAGATGCTTTGTTTCTGCTGATCAGGATGACTGGGTGTCCTTTTTGCCTTTGGCTGAGTTCGCCCTTAATAATCGGGCCAGCTCGGCTACCTTGGTTTCGCCGTTTTTCTGCAATTCTGGGTTCCATCCTCATTTCTCTTCAGGACAGGTTGAGTCTTCGGACTGTCCTGGTGTGGATACTGTGGTGGACAGGTTGCAGCAGATTTGGACTCAGGTAGTGGACAATTTGACCTTGTCCCAGGAGAAGGCTCAACTTTTCGCTAATCGCAGACGCCGTGTGGGTCCCCGACTTCGTGTTGGGGATCTGGTTTGGTTATCTTCTCGTCATATTCCTATGAAGGTTTCCTCTCCTAAGTTTAAACCTCGTTTTATTGGTCCGTATAGGATTTCTGAGGTTCTTAATCCTGTGTCTTTTCGTCTGACCCTTCCAGATTCTTTTTCCATACATAACGTATTTCATAGGTCATTGTTGCGGAGATACGTGGCACCTATGGTCCCATCTGTTGAGCCTCCTGCCCCGGTTTTGGTGGAGGGGGAATTGGAGTATATTGTGGAGAAGATTTTGGATTCTCGTGTTTCAAGACGGAAACTCCAGTATCTGGTTAAATGGAAGGGTTATGCTCAGGAAGATAATTCCTGGGTTTTTGCCTCTGATGTCCATGCTCCCGATCTTGTTCGTGCCTTTCATGTGGCTCATCCTGGTCGGCCTGGGGGCTCTGGTGAGGGTTCGGTGACCCCTCCTCAAGGGGGGGTACTGTTGTGAATTCTGTGGCAGAGTTCACTCCTGTGGTCACAAGTGGTACTTCGGCTGATTCTCTCTGGGAGCTTCCGTTTGTGGAGGAAAGTGGTACTGCAGCTTCTGAGTTTCCTCCCTCAGGTGATCTGGTGAGGTCGTTAGCTGCTTCTCTACTTAACTCCACCTGATGCTTTGATCCTTGCTTCCTGTCAATGTTCCAGTGTTGGACTTGTGGTTCTCTGGATCATTCCTGTGGCCTGCTGCTCTGCATAGCTAAGTGCTTCTTTGCTATTTGTTGCTATTTTTTCTGTCCAGCTTGTCTATTTGTTTTGCTGGAAGCTCTGGGACGCAAAGGGTATACCTCCGTGCCGTTAGTTCGGTACGGAGGGTCTTTTTGCCTCCTTTGCGTGGTTTTCTTTAGGGTTTTGTGTAGACCGCAAAGTTATCTTTCCTATCCTCATTCTGTCTAGAATATCGGGCCTCACTTTGCTGAATCTATTTCATCCCTACGTTTGTCTTTTCATCTTACTCACAGTCATTATATGTGGGGGGCTGCCTTTTCCTTTGGGGTATTTCTCTGAGGCAAGGTAGGCTTATTTTTCTATCTTCAGGCTAGTTAGTTTCTCAGGCTGTGCCGAGTTGCATAGGGAGCGTTAGGCGCAATCCACAGCTGCCTCTAGTTGTGTTTGGAGAGGATCAGGAATTGCGGTCTACAGAGTTTCCACGTCTCAGAGCTCGTTCTATTATTTTGGGTTATTGTCAGATCACTGTATGTGCTCTGATCGCTATGTACATTGTGTTACTGAATTGCCTATCATAACACCTAACACTGCTGCCTGCCTCTATATACCATCTACCACTGCTGCCTGCCTCTATATACCATCTACCACTGCTGCCTGCCTCTATATACCATCTACCACTGCTGCCTGCCTCTATATACCATCTACCACTACTGCCTGCCTCTATATACCATCTACCACTGCTACCTCTGTCCTGTGTAGCTAATCCTGTCCTGTGTACAGTATCACACAAGATAGGATTAGATACACGGCGCAGCACAGTATCACACAGGACAGGATTAGATACACGGCTCAGCAGTCAGTATCTAATCCTCTCCTATGCACTCCTCTCCCCCCTGCGTGTCTTTCCCCATTGTGGTTTATTATTTTTGTTGTGGGAGATGAGGGAGTCGAGGATTATGCGTTCGGTATGGTATAAAAAAGATTAATAAAGGACTTTATTCTGGCCGAGTCTTTATTTACAATACATGTGAGATCTATGTGGCGGCATTATGGGTGATCTATATGGCGGTATTATGTGGGAAGCATATGGTGGTATGTGAGAACACTGGCGGTATTATGTGTGATCTATATGGTGGTATGTGAGAACACTGGCGGTATTAAGTGTGATCTATATGGTGGTATTATGTGAGAACACTATGGCAGTATTATCTTCAGAAAGCGGACCCATTCTATGGTGGTTCTGGCTGAGCACCTGCACGCGGGTCTGGGGTAATAGAGGGGGCAGCATGACCTCCAGTTAGGTGTAGTCAGGGGAAGGCTGGTGAGGCAGCTGAAGAGAGGGGTCTCATTTTTATCGTTACTATATGGCTACATTTCCTTCCCAGCGTCACCCCGGACTGCGCCTGTCGCCTCGCTTTCACACATTGCCAGGACAGGATGGAGAAGACAGGATCTGAGGAGGGGAATGGGGTCTGCATGCAAAGTCTGGATCAGACCAGGCCATCAATCCGCAGAAATGTTTCCTGGATTTCTGTGGAGCAGACGGTCCATCCATGTGTATAAAAGACAGCGCTCTATGTACAATCCCTGGCTGCTCCGCGCACCAAACAGGGGGCCCCTATAGACCAGCACACTGCTCTCCTGAAATACTCTGTGCTGCTGTCACCCTGCTCCCTCCACCACATATCTCCCAGAATCCTTGCTGCCTGCCATCCTTGGTGACTGTCTACTTGTCAGTATAAGGCTGCCTTCACACTATCATTATTTGGTTTGTATTTTACCTCAGTATTTGTAAGCTAAAACCAGGAGTGGGTGATAAATGCAGAAGTGGTGACGTGTTTCTATTATACTTTACCTCTATTTGTTCCACTCCTGGTTTTTGCTTACAAATACTGAGGTAAAATACTGACCAAATACTGATAGTGTGACGGCAGCCATACTCTGCAGTCACCAACAAAATGGCTGCTCACTGGGTTCCTGAATATCATCCTCTCTAATCCCTTAGCAAACACCCAGAAGGGGAGGAGAGGAGACATCACACACGTCAGCAGACTCCGCCCATAATTACTGCAGTGCAGTAATGTGAGCTATTTGTACAGTAGGTTTTTCTGAAATTTCAGCAGCTGCTCCCCCTAGTGTTTAAAAGTGGAAATTCCAAAACTTTTCAAATTATTTTTCATATTTTACTAAATTATAAACAAATGATAATATTTTTTAAGAAAATGTAATCATTAATTCTTTACATTTTTACAATTTCTGAAAAAAATTTTTTTTGATGGCACCTTCCCTTTAAGTAGCCTGTGTGTGACAAATATATGTACATTTTCTTTTTTCAAGAGAAATCAGGAACCCGACAGCCTGATTATCATATCCTATATTCCCTGAAGTTTTTTTGAGCATAAGATTGTCCAAATAGAATCGAAACATAAGAGATGCTTACTTATGTGGCTTTTCTCTTTGTACAGTGACTGTCTGACATCCATTTATGTTATCTCTATATAATATCATCTTTGTGCCATTTAACATTAGATGTGCAATGGTGCATGAAGTTTTCCTCTCATTTAAGTTTGAATTTCTAAACATGGACTGCATGTCTTAACAGTAAGTATGTTCACTGATACTGCCTTGTTCTGTTACTACAGTGCAGATGTGTTTTAGGATTAAAAAAAGGCAAACAGGAGTATATGAAAGTTTCTAGCAGCCAGCCGCTTATTGCAAATTTCTGCAGTAGCATTAGAATTTACAAATGTAAATCTATGTATTAATATATTTCTTAACTTTTCTAAATAAGTAAAATTTATTGTACTGTACAGTACAGACCAAAAGTTTGGACACACCTTCTCATTTAAAGATTTTTTTGTATTTTCATGACTATGAAAATTGTACATTCACACTAAAAGCATCAAAACTATGAATTAACACATGTGAAATTATACACACCCAGTTGCGGTGTTGTGCGCAAGTAGTCTGTACGGACTTCAACCCTGAGTCTTGGGACTGAGTTCGCTGACTCCTTGCTTGCACTCATTAGTGCGGTATTGCGGACCTGTGGCTTTACAGGGTTCGCTTCCACCGCCATGTTAGGTATAGTTAGAGCACCGAAGTGCGAACTGTGCCGTGCTGGCAGACACCACTAAGCACCCGGACGTGGGTTAGGAAGCGCACTACTGGCGCGTGGTGCCGCACTGGCGGTCACAGCAATAGACACTGATTCGTGTGTAACACGTCGAGTGGTTAGTCGGGCGCTAGGTAGCAGCCACACTCCTTACGCGAACAGTCATACAATAGGGTAGGGGTATTTAATGAACGACTTGCACTCACAACAAACACACGTATACAATTGTACACTAGCGCATGGCCGTGTGGTCATGCGAAGCTTATATAGCTGCAGCATGTTCAGGACCTTCCAATAAAGGACCAATGGGAAGCTGCCACAGAAGTTAGCACCTTCAGGACCTTCCAGGAGGACTGATGGGAACCGCTGCAGCATCTGAGCATGTGACCCTCGATCTCCAACAGGAGATCTCACCCTGGGCATGCTCAGAAGGGAAAAAGCAAGGACCGACGTCTCCGCTGAGCAGGTTCCACTGCAGCAGGAGAAGAATGGGAGACCGCAGCAGAAACGGCCCGAGATTCCCCCTGTGCAGAAGTGGGAACTCGACCCCTAACAACGTTAGGGATCACATTTATCTGGCGCTCTACGCTGACTAGTTACTTTAAGGTTTCCATTTAAATCTCTGAGTGACATAATTCAGATGAAACCCCTGAGGGATCCATTTACTATAATAAGGCAGCATTGTTGCTCTGAACTCCATCTGGCCTGTGTTCAGCGGTGTCCTTTTCAGAAGTGCACAAAACTGTGGACGACGGCACTTTTATGCAATTCTAAAAAGGCAGACACTGCCGGGTCACAGTTTAAACGGCATCCATCTTCCTCATTGTAAGGAATCTTCCACCGGAGTCTCCATCTGAAGCTCGTGTTTCAGAGATTTATGCAGAAACCCTAGTTCAAGCACTCAGCATAGAGCGCAGGATAATCATGCGCCTAGCCTTACTGCAATCTTTGGGAAGCAGAATGAAAAAATCAACGGCAGGTGAAGAATTGGTTTTATTTATTTTTTACACCATTCCTCATGCAGTACAATTGATTAGGCAACATTATGTTTTGGGTCGATGTGATTACAGCAATACAAGATTTATATTGGATTTTAATGTTTGGCTGCTGTCACACCCTAAAAGATGCTTTTTATTGCAAATATTGGTTTGTGCATCACCATTTTTTGAGAGCTATAATTTTTCCATATTTTGGTCCGCATAGTCATGTGATGGCTTGTTTTTTTGCCAGACGAGTTAACATTTTTATTGGTACCATTTTCAGGCACATGATATTTTTTGATCGCAATCTATTCTGATTTTTGGGAGGCAGAATGAACAAAAAACAGCAATTCAAGAATTTTGGGGGGAGGGAGGTTGGAGGGTTTATGCCATTCTGTATGAGGTAAAATTGATAAGGCGGTTTTATTCTTCAAGTCAGTATGATTACAGCGATACATCATTTATATTTTTCTTCTGCTTTAGCGCTTTTACACAAAAGATATTTTATAAAAAAAAATATTATTTTTGCATCGCTTGATTCTGAGTGCTATAACTTTTTATTTTTATGCTGTTGGAGCTGTGTGCTGGCCTGTTTTTTTGGATGGCAAGATGACGTTTTCAGCGGCACCATTTTTTTTATCTGTCTTTTTGATCGCGTTTTATTCCACTTTTTGTTCAGCAGTATGATGATAAAGCATTGTTGTTTGCCTTACTTTGTATTTATTTGTTTATGGTGTTCACTAAAGGGGTTATCTAGTGGGAAAATTTATAGTTTGGGTTGTTGCGGATGCGGCAAGACCAAATATGTGTAATTTCATTGTTTATATATTATTTTTCATAAAAATATTTATATATACAGTATATTTGATTTTTAATTATTATTTTTATATATACAGTGGGGCAAAAAAGTATTTAGTCAGTCAGCAATAGTGCAAGTTCCACCACTTAAAAAGATGAGAGGCGTCTGTAATTTACATCATAGGTAGACCTCAACTATGGGAGACAAACTGAGAAAAAAAAATCCATAAAATCACATTGTCTGTTTTTTTAACATTTTATTTGCATATTATGGTGGAAAATAAGTATTTGGTCAGAAACAAAAGGTCATCTCAATACTTTGTAATATATCCTTTGTTGGCAATGACAGAGGTCAAACGTTTTCTGTAAGTCTTCACAAGGTTGCCACACACTGTTGTTGGTATGTTGGCCCATTCCTCCATGCAGATCTCCTCTAGAGCAGTGATGTTTTTGGCTTTTCGCTTGGCAACACAGACTTTCAACTCCCTCCAAAGGTTTTCTATAGTGTTGAGATCTGGAGACTGGCTAGGCCACTCCAGGACCTTGAAATGCTTCTTACGAAGCCACTCCTTCGTTGCCCTGGCGGTGTGCTTTGGATCATTGTCATGTTGAAAGACCCAGCCACGTTTCATCTTCAATGCCCTTGCTGATGGAAGGAGGTTTGCACTCAAAATCTCACGATACATGGCCCCATTCATTCTTTCATGTACCCGGATCAGTCGTCCTGGCCCCTTTGCAGAGAAACAGCCCCAAAGCATGATGTTTCCACCACCATGCTTTACAGTAGGTATGGTGTTTGATGGATGCAACTCAGTATTCTTTTTCCTCCAAACACGACAAGTTGTGTTTCTACCAAACACTTCCAGTTTGGTTTCATCAGACCATAGGACATTCTCCCAAAACTCCTCTGGATCATCCAAATGCTCTCTAGCAAACTTCAGACGGGCCCGGACATGTACTGGCTTAAGCAGTGGGACACGTCTGGCACTGCAGGATCTGAGTCCATGGTTGCGTAGTGTGTTACTTATGGTAGGCCTTGTTACATTGGTCCCAGCTCTCTGCAGTTCATTCACTAGGTCCCCCCGCGTGGTTCTGGGACTTTTGCTCACCGTTCTTGTGATCATTCTGACCCCACGGGGTGGGATTTTGCGTGGAGCCCCAGATCGAGGGAGATTATCAGTGGTCTTGTATGTCTTCCATTTTCTAATTATTGCTCCCACTGTTGATTTCTTCACTCCAAGCTGGTTGGCTATTGCAGATTCAGTCTTCCCAGCCTGGTGCAGGGCTACAATTTTGTTTCTGGTGTCCTTCGACAGCTCTTTGGTCTTCACCATAGTGGAGTTTGGAGTCAGACTGTTTGAGGGTGTGCACAGGTGTCTTTTTATACTGATAACAAGTTTAAACAGGTGCCATTACTACAGGTAATGAGTGGAGGAAAGAGGAGACTCTTAAAGAAGAAGTTACAGGTCTGTGAGAGCCAGAAATCTTGATTGTTTGTTTCTGACCAAATACTTATTTTCCACCATAATATGCAAAAAAAATTATAAAAAAATAGACAATGTGATTTTCTGGATTTTTTTTTCTCAGTTTGTCTCCCATAGTTGAGGTCTACCTATGATGTAAATTACAGACGCCTCTCATCTTTTTAAGTGGTGGAACTTGCACTATTGCTGACTGACTAAATACTTTTTTGCCCCACTGTATGTATATATATACAATTATTTAAACTTTTTTTTTACATTGGCCCACTATAGGACTATCATGCAGCAGCATCCCTAGACTATGCAAACTATCAGCTCTGCGCTGACAGAGAAATTTGCTGATCATGCACTGCGCATGATCAAGCAACTATCCTAGCTCTGGTGACTCAGCTGTCGTCATGATGACATCGGGTCACCATGGTAATGATCGGGACCCCTGCGTCAAATCACATGGTCTCCGCTCCAAAGGCAGAAGGTCTGTCATCCTTCTGCCAGGTCCGGTAATGCTGCGATCATGTTCGGTGCAGCATTTAGGGGGTTAAAATGTCTGGAGTGGTGTGTGACTACTCTTGGCACTTAGTGGCGGGTGACAGCTGTCAGAATCAGTGTTATGTATTAAAGATGTTCAAAGATATAGATAGCAATTAGGAATATATATGATAGGTAGATGATGAATAGAGACAGAGAGGGAGATAGCTGTTCAAGATATTTATAGGCTCTGTGGAGCTTATCTGGCAGCTTTCTAGGAATCAATGAAAAAAATTATGTGCAGTCCCCCCTAGTTTATTAATCAGCTAACAGAAAACATACAGCTATGAGCTGGACTTATTAGTCTGGGAAGGGGCCAATATCCATGAGCTTCCTAGCCTATTAATATAAGCTTACAGCGCTCTGCTTAGCCTTTGCTGATTATTAGAAATGGGGGCACCCTAAAATATGATGTGGGGTCCCCCCTATTTTTAATAACCAGCTATGGTAAAGCAGTCACCTGTGGGATGATATTATTAGCCTCGGAAGGGCCATCGATATTGTCCCCTTTCCAGACTAATAACAGCAGACCTCAGCTGCCCCAGAAATGGCATATCCATTAGATATGCCAATTCTGGAACTTAGCCTAAGAACTTTCCTATTGCCCTGCTTCATTGGCAATCGGTGTAATGGTTTTGGGGTTGATATCAGCTGTGTAATATCCGCTGACATCAAGTCCATGGAGAGGTGAAAAAGCAAAAGTGTGCACAGCCATAAAGAGGTGCCAGAGTAGGTTCCCACAGCGTAATAGCAAAAACTTTGCACTTAACTTAACGTAAGACAGGTGATTTAATGGTGTCCAGAAAATAACAGAAACGTTTCTGTCCTACATCCGGACCTTCATCAGTCACAGTTGATAAATGTGATGGAGCGAGTGGACCCACAGAATTGCTGATTGTGGAATGAGATCACACTTGTGTGTGAGAGCTGCCTGTATGTGGGCAGTATAGCCCCAAATGAAGCGATATACCTTAAAATATCAGGACATAAGTGCCGTGTCTGTGTGGGATGCAGAATCCACCGCTAGTGCCGAGTTTGTGCTAAATAATGGAGAGGTGTCTGAAAGACACACCCATTACAAACCTCATAGTCAAAGAAATAAACACGCACACATACTAAAGTCCTTTATTTTTAAAAAGCACTCTGGGAAAATTGCCCTCTTTTACTCATTTATTACTTAAAAAAGTAATCCACAGGGTCCACCAGGGTCCACACAGGGAGGACAGACAGAGGACAGCATGGGATCCAGGGGATCACACAGAGGTTACAATGCGGATGGCCGGCTATGATAACCTTAATGGTGTCACTGCTCATCACTGCCACTGGTGGCCGTGGTTAGCAGTCACTTAGGTAAGCGCTCATCACAGACGCTGGATGTAGCAAAGTCGGGGATAGTCATAGGACTAGTGTTGAGCGATACCGTCCGATACTTGAAAGTATCGGTATCGGATAGTATCGGCCGATACCCGAAAAGTATCGGATATCGCCGATACCGATACCCGATACCAATACAATTCAATGGGACACCAAGTATCGGAAGGTATCCTGATGGTTTCCAGGGTCTGGAGGAGAGGAAACTCTCCTTCAGGCCCTGGGATCCATATTAATGTGTAAAATAAAGAATTAAAATAAAAAATATTGATATACTTACCTCTCCGGAGGCCCCTGGACATCACCACTGGTAACCGGCAGCCTTCTTTGCTTAAAATGAGCGCTTTTAGGGACTTCCATGACGTCACGGCTTCTGATTGGTCGCGTGCCGCTCATGTGACCGGCAAGCGACCAATCACAAGCCACGACATCATTCTCAGGCCCTAAACTCCTCATTCTAGGAATTTAGGACCCGAGAATGACGTCGCGGCTTCTGATTGGTCGCGTGCCGCTCATGTGACCGCCACGCGACCAATCAGAAGCCGCGACATCATTTTCAGGTCCTAAATTCCTAGAATGAGGAGTTTAGGGCCTGAGAATGACGTCGCGGCTTGTGATTGGTCGCGTGGCGGTCACATGAGCGGCACGCAACCAATCAGAAGCCGTGATGTCATGGAAGTCCCTAAACGCTCATTTTAAACAAAGAAGGCTGCCGGTTACCAGCGGTGATGTCCAGGGGCCTCCGGAGAGGTGAGTATATCAATATTTTTTATTTTAATTCTTTATTTTACACATTAATATGGATCTGATACCGATTCCCGATACCACAAAAGTATCGGAACTCGGTATCGGAATTCCGATGCCGCAAGTATCGGCCGATACCCGATACTTGCGGTATCGGAATGCTCAACACTATATAGGACATCAATCTGGATTATGACAGACCTGGGGGGGTGTTATTTTAGGAAATTACTGCAAATAGGTGAAAGTGGGTGTCTTTGTTTTTATTTAAAAATGAAGGACTTTTCTTTGTGTGTATGTTTAATGATTTTTACTTACATGATTAGTAATGGGGGTGACTGACAACTGTCCATTACTAACTCCAGGGCTTGATGGCAGCTGTGAATTTTTACAAATCACATCTGTCATCAAAGCCATATATTACCCTGATTGCCACCGCAGCAGGGCAATCAAGATGAGTAAAGGGTATAGCTCCAGAATTGGTGCATCTCATGTGATGTGCCAATTCTGGGAAGTCTGCTGGTTTTATTTTTTGGCTGGGGATGGACCATTAGCCAAGGATCGTCATAGCCTGATAATCGAAACCCATAGCTGTCTGCTTTATCAATGTCCACAAGTATGGATAACTAAAGCAATTGTTATCATCCACCTCTCGTGTCTCCCCTTTTCCTCATAGTTTGTAAGCTTGCGAGCAGGGCCCTCATTCCTCCTGGTATCTGTTTTGAACTGTATTTCTGTTATGCTGTAATGTCTATTGTCTGTACAAGTCCCCCCTATAATTTGTAAAGCGCTGCGAAATATGTTGGCACTATATAAATAAAAATTATTATTATTATTATAAGTATGGCAACCAATTCCTCAATGCTGCTGGAAAAAAATGACTTGTTTGCTGTTTTTTTTAACATGGAAAAAACTACCATGTGCGCACTACCATAGAAAGAAATGATGTGCGTTTGTCCGTATTTGTAAAGTGTAAAAGTTAGAATGAATTTATAAAACTAAATTTTAATCATTGTAAAAATATTTCTTAAAATAATAAAAAATAATAATAAAAATCAATATTTATACCATCAATAAATAAATATTTGAATTAAAAAAAATCTAAGCAATAAAAGTACACATATTTAGTATTGCCGTGTCCGTAGCGACCCGACCTATAAAACTATCCCACTAGTTAACCCCTTTAGTAAACACCATTAAAAAAGGCAAAAAATGGATATAAATAAACGTGGTATGACATCTTGTCCCACAAAAAAATAGCCGCTATACAGCTCCATCACCGGAAAGATAAAAAAGTTATATTTATCAGAATAAAGCAATGCAACAATAATTATTTTTTATATAAAATAGTTTTATTGTATAAAAGCGCCAAAACATAAAATAAGTGAATGAGGTATTGCTGTCATCATACTGACCTGAAGAATAAAACTGCTTTATCAATTTTATAAGACACGGAATGGTATAAACACCTCCCCCAAAATAAATTTATGAATTGCTGGTTTTTGTTCATTCTACCTCACATAAATCGGAATAAAAAGTGATCAAAAAATGTCATGTGCCCGAAAATAATACCAATAAAACTGTCAATTTGTCTTGCAAAAAACAAGACCTCACATGACTTATCACCCTTTTAGTTAGGGAAAAATAATAGAATTAAAAAAATTATTTATTTCTATTTTCCCATTAGGGTTAGGTTTGGGGCTTAAGTTAGGGGTAGGGTTGGGGCTAAAGTTACGGTTATGGTTGGGGCTAAAGTTAGGGTTGGGGCTAAAGTTAGGATTATGGTAACGATTGGGATTAGGGTTAGGGTTGGGATTAGAGTTAGGGGTCTGTTAGGGTTGGAGTTAGAATTGGAGGGTTTCCTCTTTTTAGACACATCAGGGGCTCTCCAAACACGACATGGCTTCTGATCTTAATTCCAGCCAATTCTGCACTGAAAAAGTCAAACAGTGCTCCTTTCCATCCGAGTTCTGCCATGCGCCCAAACAATGGTTTGCCCCCACATATGTGATATCAGCATACTCACGGCAAATTGCACAAAAAACTTTTGGGTCCTGTTATCCTTGGGAAAATTAAAATTGGGGGTGAAAAAATCATTTTTTTTGAAAAAATATGATTTTTTTATTTTTTGGCTCTACGCTATAAACTTCTGTGTAGCCCTTGGGGGTTCAAAGTTCTCACTACATATCTAGTAAGTTCCTTGGGTAGTGAATTTTCCAAAATGGGGTCACTTATGAGGTGTTTCCACTTTTTAGGCACATCAGGGGCTCTCCAAGTGCAACATGGCGTTTGATCTCAATTCCAGCCAATTTTGCGTTGAAAAAGTCAAACGGCGCTGCTTCCTTTCCGAGCTCTGTCATGCACCCAAACAGTGGTTCCTTCCCACATATAGGGTATCAGCGTTCTCAGGACAAGCTTCACAATAACCTTTGGGGTCCAATTTCTCCAGTTACCCTTGAGAAAAAATTGCATCTGAATAAATTTTTTTGTAAAAAAAAAAAAGTTAAATGTTCATTTTTTTAATATTCCAAAAATTCCTGTGAAGCACCAGAAAGGTTAATAAACTTATTGAATGTTAGGAGTCGAGTTTCCTCTGCTGCACAGGGGGAATCTCGATCCGTGTCTGCTGCGGTCTCCCATTCTGCTTCGGCCACAGTGGGCTCTGCTCAGTGGAGGCGCCGCTCCCAGCGTCTTGCTGGTACTGATTCTGTGCAGGGGGTTACTGCTGCCTTTTCTGGCTCTCCTGTTGTACCCTGCACTGATCTGCGGCGAGCGGGCTTCTCTGGGACTAAGTCCTTATTTGCACACACTGAGCATGCCCAGGGCAAGATCTCCCGTTGGAGATCAAGGGTCACATGCTCAGGCACTGCAGCACATCCCATTGGTCCTCTTGGCAGGTCCTGAAAGGGAAAAACTTCTGTAGCTGCTTCCTGTGCTGCAACTATATAAACTGCGCATGACCGCACGGCCATGCGCTAGTATTGTCTTGATAATGTGTGTGTGTAGATGGATGTATCTTGATGGATGAAAGCTCCTAAGTATCCCTCCCTAGTGTTGCTGACTGCTCGCGGATGATGGTAGCTATCTAGCGCCCGACTAGCCATCTGCACGTAACACACATCACAGCGTCCAGTTGCTGTGTCCGCCAGTACGGCGCCGTGCGCTTCCTCTGCGCTTTCATTACCCAAGCCTGGGTGGTTAGTGGCGTCGGTCAGTGCGGCACCGCACGCACTCTCGTGCCTTTATATTCTATTTATTAGTTTCCTTACACACCCAGTTGCGGTGTTGTGCTAGCAAGTGTCTAATCGGACTTCAATCCTGTGTAGGGGTTGAGTTCGCTGACTTCTTGCTCGCGCTCTATGTGCGGTACTGCGGTCCTGTGACACAACAGGATCGCTTCCTTCACGCAGGGTGAAGTTAACCCATGTGTGTATACTTAGTACCGCCATATAGTCCGTCTTACTAGCAGCAGGGTCTTTACCTGCATGGTGGACCTCGGACTGCGAACGCACCTAGTTTCATATCATCTATACTTGGTGCGTTCCGCCGGTCCTTAACATAATACTAGCGCCAAGGTCTGGCTAGTAAATGGTGGAAATTCAGCAATCTTGGCGGTATATCCAGCAGCTGGAGGGTAGGTTGTCGGCTCTCGAGAGCTCAACCTCAGCTGTGGATGTTACCGCAGTTGCTGTACAGGCTGCTAGCGTGGCTGCAGCAACCTTGTCCACTGCCACCCCTGTTCCGACATTATCTCGCCTCCCATTGCCAGAAAAATTTTCTGGAGATTGCAAAACTTGTAGGGGATTTGTGAGTCAGTGCTCTATCCACCTCGAGCTCCTGGCTGCAAGTTTTCCTACAGAGCGGGCTAAGGTGGGATTTATTGTCTCTCTCTTGTCGGACGGGGCGTTGGAGTGGGCTACGCCGCTGTGGGAGCGTGATGATCATGTGGTGCAGAGTGCTCCGTTGTTTCTGAGCACTCTGAAAAAGGTATTTTTAGGACCTCAAGTCACCCATGACACAGCGCTCCAACTACTGGCATTAAATCAGGGTGAGTCCTTGGTCAGCCATTTTGCCGTCCGCTTCCACACTCTAGCATCTGAGCTGGAGTGGTCGGATAAACCTCTTATTCCTATATTTTGGAGGGGGCTGGCTGACCACGTTAACCCCTTCATGACCCGGCCTATTTTGACCTTAAAGACCTTGCCGTTTTTTGCAATTCTGGCCAGTGTCCCTTTATGAGGTAATAACTCAGGAACGCTTTAACGGATCCTAGCGGTTCTGGAATTGTTTTTTCGTGACATATTGGGCTTCATGTTAGTGGTAAATTTAGGTCAATAAATTCTGCGTTTATTTGTGATAAAAACGGAAATTTGGCGAAAATTTTGAAAATTTCGCAATTTTCACATTTTGAATTTTTATTCTGTTAAACCAGAGAGATATGTGACACAAAATAGTTAATAAATAACATTTCCCACATGTTTACTTTACATCAGCACAATTTTGGAAACAAAATTTTTTTCTGTTAGGAAGTTATAAGGGTTAAAATTTGACCAGCGATTTGTCATTTTTACAACGAAATTTACAAAACCATTTTTTTTAGGGACCACCTCACATTTGAAGTCAGTTTGAGGGGTATATATGGCTGAAAATACCCAAAAGTGACACCATTCTAAAAACTGCACCCCTCAAGGTACTCAAAACCACATTCAAGAAGTTTATTAACCCTTCAGGTGCTTCACAGCAGCAGAAGCAACATGGAAGGAAAAAATGAACATTTAACTTTTTAGTCACAAAAATTATCTTTTAGCAACAATTTTTTTATTTTCCCAATGGTAAAAGGAGAAACTGAACCACGAAAGTTGTTGTCCAATTTGTCCTGAGTACGCTGATACCTCATATGTGGGGGTAAACCACTGTTTGGGCGCACGGCAGGGCTTGGAAGGGAAGGAGCGCCATTTGACTTTTTGAATCAAAAATTGGCTCCACTCTTTAGCGGACACCATGTCAAGTTTGGAGATCACCCGTGTGCCTAAAAATTGGAGCTCCCCCACAAGTGACCCCATTTTGGAAACTAGACGCCCCAAGGAACTTATCTAGATGCATAGTGAGCACTTTGAACCCCCAGGTGCTTCACAAATTGATCCGTAAAAATGAAAAAGTACTTTTTTTCACAAAAAAATTCTTTTAGCCTCAATTTTTTCATTTTCACATGGGCAACAGGATAAAATGGATCCTAAAATGTGTTGGGCAATTTCTCCTGAGTACACCAATACCTCACATGTGGGGGTAAACCACTGTTTGGGCACATGGTAAGGCTCGGAAGGGAAGGAGCGCCATTTGACTTTTTGAATGAAAAATTATTTCCATCGTTAGCGGACACCATGTCGCGTTTGGATAGCTCCTGTGTGCCTAAACATTGGCGCTCCCCCACAAGTGACCCCATTTTGGAAACTAGACCCCCCAAGGAACTTATTTAAATGCCTAGTGAGCACTTTAAACCCTCAGGTGCTTCACAAATTGATCTGTAAAAATGAAAAAGTACTTTTTTTTTCACAAAAAAATTCTTTTCGCCTCAATTTTTTCATTTTGACATGGGCAGTAGGATAAAATGGATCATAAAATTTGTTGGGCAATTTCTCCCGAGTACGCCGATACCTCATATGTGGGGGTAAACCACTGTTTGGGCACTCGGCAGGGCTCGGAAGGGAAGGCGCGCCATTTGACTTTTTGAATGGAAAATTAGCTCCAATTGTTAGCGGACACCATGTCGCGTTTGGAGAGCCCCTGTGTGCCTAAACATTGGAGCTCCCCCACAAGTGACCCCATTTTGGAAACTAGACCCCCCAAGGAACTTATCTAGATGCATATTGAGCACTTTAAACCCCCAGGTGTTTCACAGAAGTTTATAACGCAGAGCCATGAAAATAAAAAATAATTTTTCTTTCCTCAAAAATGATTTTTTAGCCTGGAATTTCCTATTTTGCCAAGGATAATAGGAGAAATTGGACCCCAAATATTGTTGTCCAGTTTGTCCTGAGTATGCTGATAGCCCATATGTGGGGGTAAACCACTGTTTGGGCGCACGGCAGGGCTCGGAAGGGATGGCATGCCATTTGGCTTTTTAAATGGAAAATTAGCTCCAATCATTAGCGGACACCATGTCACGTTTGGAGAGCCCCTGTGTGCCTAAACATTGGAGATCCCCCAGAAATGACCCCATTTTGGAAACTAGACCCCCAAAGGAACTAATCTAGATGTGTGGTGAGGACTTTGAACCCCCAAGTGCTTCACAGAAGTTTATAACGCAGAGCCATGAAAATAAAATAAAAAAATTATTTTCTCAAAAATGATCTTTTAGCCTGCAATTTTTTATTTTCCCAAGGGTAACAGGAGAAATTTGACCCCAAAAGTTGTTGTCCAGTTTCTCCTGAGTACGCTGATACCCCATGTGTGGGGGTAAACCACTGTATGGGCACACGTCGGGGCTCAGAAGGGAAGTAGTGACGTTTTGAAATGCAGACTTTGATGGAATGCTCTGTGGGCGTCACGTTGCGTTTGCAGAGCCCCTGATGTGGCTTAACAGTAGAAACCCCCCACAAGTGACCCCATTTTGGAAACTAGACCCCGAAAGGAACTTATCTAGATGTGTGGTGAGCACTTTGAACCCCCAAGTGCTTCATAGAAGTTTATAATGCAGAGCCGTGAAAATAATAAATACGTTTTCTTTCCTCAAAAATAATTATTTAGCCCAGAATTTTTTATTTTCCCAAGGGTAACAGGAGAAATTGGACCCCAATAGTTGTTGTCCAGTTTCTCCTGAGTACGCTGATACCCCATGTGTGGGGGTAAACCACTGTTTGGGCACACGTCGGGGCTCAGAAGGGAAGTAGTGACTTTTGAAATGCAGACTTTGATGGAATGGTCTGCGGGCGTCACATTGCGTTTGCAGAGCCCCTGGTGTGCCTAAACAGTAGAAACCCCCCACGAGTGACCACATTTTAGAAACTAGACCCCCCAAGGAACTTATCTAGATATGTGGTGAGCACTTTGAACCCCCAAGTGCTTCACAGACGTTTACAACGCAGAGCCGTGAAAATAAAAAATCATTTTTCTTTCCTCAAAAATGATGTTTTAGCAAGCATTTTTTTAGATTCACAAGGGTAACAGGAGAAATTGGACCCCAGTAATTGTTGCGCAGTTTATCCTGAGTACACTGATACCACATATGTGGGGGTAAACCACTGTTTGGGCACACGTCGGGGCTCGGAAGTGAGGGAGCACCATTTGACTTTTTGAATACGAGATTGGCTGGAATCAATGGTGGCGCCATGTTACGTTTGGAGACTCCTGATGTGCCTAAACAGTGGTAACCTCTCAATTCTACCTCCAACACTAACCCCAACACACCCCTAACCCTAATCCCAACTGTAGCCATAACCCTAATCACAACCCTAACCACAACCCTAATTCCAACCCTAACCCTAAGGCTATGTACCCATGTTGCGGATTCGTGTGAGATATTTCCGCACCATTTTTGAAAAATCCGCGGGTAAAAGGCGCTGCGTTTTACCTGCGGATTTTCCGCGGATTTCCAGTGTTTTTTGTGCGGATTTCACCTGCGGATTCCTATTGAGGAACAGGTGTAAAACGCCGCGGAATCCACACAAAGAATTGACATGCTGCGGAAAATACAACGCAGCGTTTCCGCGCGGTATTTTCTGCACCATGGGCACAGCGGATTTGGTTTTTCATATGTTTACATGGTACTGTAAACCTGAAGGAATACTGCTGCGAATCCGCAGCGGCCAATCCGCAGCCAAATCCGCACCGTGTGCACATAGCCTAATTCTAAAGGTATGTGCACACTGCGGAAAAAGCTGCAGATCCGCAGCAGTTTCCCATGAGTTTACAGTTCAATGTAGACCTATGGGAAACAAAAATCGCTGTACACATGCTGCGGAAAAACTGCACGGAAACGCAGCGGTTTACATTCCGCAGCATGTCACTACTTTGTGCGGATTCCGCAGCGGTTTTACAACTGCTCAAATAGAAAATCGCAATTGTAAAACCGCAGTGAAATGCGCAGAAAAAAACGCGGTAAATCCGCCATAAATCCGCAGCGGTTTAGCACTGCGGATTTATCAAATCCGCAGCGGAAAAATCCGCAGAGGACCAGAATACGTGTGCACATACCGAAACCCTAACCCTAGCCCTAACCCTAACCCTAGCCCTACCCCTAACCCTACCCCTAACCCTACCCCTAACCCTACCCCTAACCCTAACCCTAGCCCTAACCCTACCCCTAACCCTACCTCTAACCCTAACCCTACCCTTAACCCTAACCCTACCCCTAACCCTAACCCTATTCTAACATTAGTGGAAAAAAAAAATTTCTTTATTTTTTTATTGTCCCTACCTATGGGGGTGACAAAGGGGGGGGGGGGTCATTTATTATTTTTTTTTATTTTGATCACTGAGATATAATCTATCTCAGTGATCAAAATGCACTTTGGAACGAATCTGCCGGCCGGCAGATTCGGCGGGCGCACTGCGCATGCGCCCGCCATTTTGGAAGATGGCGGCGCCCAGGGAGAAGACGGACGGGACCCCGGCAGGATCGGTAAGTATGATGGGGTGGGGGGGGACCACAAGGGGGGGGATCGGAGCACGGGGGGGGAATCGGAGCGCGGCAGGCGTGGAACGGAGCACGGGGGGCATGGAACGGAGCACGGGGGGCTGGAACGGAGCACGGGGGGGGTGGAACGGAGCACGGGGGGGTGGATCGGAATGCAGGGGGGTGATTGGAGCACGGGGGGGTGATTGGAGCACGGGGGGAGCGGACAAGAGCACGGGGGGGAGCGGAGCACTGGATGGAGGGGAGCCGGAGCAGTGTACCGGCCAGATCGGGGGGCTGGGGGGGCGATCGGTGGGGTGGGGGCACATTAGTATTTCCAGCCATGGCCGATGATATTGCAGCATCGGCCATGGCTGGATTGTAATATTTCACCCGTTATAATAGGTGAAATATTACAAATCGCGCTGATTGGCAGTTTCACTTTCAACAGCCAATCAGAGCGATCGTAGCCACGAGGGGGTGAAGCCACCCCCCCCTGGGCTAAACTACCACTCCCCCTGTCCCTGCAGATCGGGTGAAATGGGAGTTAACCCTTTCACCGGATCTGCAGGGACGCCATCTTTCCATGACGCCACATAGGCGTCATGGGTCGGATTGGCACCGACTTTCATGACGCCTACGTGGCGTCAAAGGTCGGGAAGGGGTTAAGGACGCTCTGGCCACTAGGGAGATTCCTGCCACACTGGAGGAGTTAATAACTGTCTCTACTCGTATTGACCTCCGTTTTAACGAGCGGAGGTTAGAGCGAGCCCAGTGTAGGCAGAGGTTTCGGCTGGCTCCCACCTTCGCCAAACCTTTGGAATCTCCAATCCAGGCATCTGAGTCACATGAGGCCTTAGAGGTGACACGAGCGGGATCCAAATCTCAGTCCGCCCGTGCACATAGGGTCCGTCATGTTTGCCATCAGTCAGGACATCTTGCCTCCAAGGGTCCTCAGCGGTCGGGGAAACGTCAGCGTCTAGTGGCAGTTGGAGGAGGTACACTAGACACGGCGACGTTTGCCTCAAAGTTGTCCTTCAAGGGGACAATTACCATAGGCCCATCCACTCTTATGGTCGAGCTATGCGTGGATTCTGGGGCAGAGGGTAATTTTATGTCTTCCTCTTTTGCCCAGCGTCACGCAATACCCTTGGTGATGCTCGCCAAGCCTGTAACCGTTTTAGTGGTAAATGGGTCAACACTACCCTCACAGATTACCCACCAAACCATTCCTTTCACGCCTTCTGTGTCTCCATCACATCAGGAGATAATCTCCCTATTAGTCATTCCTGAGGGAATTGATGAGGTCCTGTTGGGGATACCATGGCTTCGCTACCATTCTCCTCATATTGAGTGGTCCTCTGGGAGAATTTTGGGATGGAGTAAATCCTGCGAGGGTAGATGTCAGAGGGAGTGCGTTCAGGTTGCTACTACACAGGTACCCGCAGATCTTTCCTCTCTCCCCAAGCACTATTGGCCCTATGCAGACGTGTTCTCCAAAAGAGCTGAGGAGACCCTTCCGCCTCACCGCCCCTATGACTGTCCTATTGACCTCTTGCCTGGTGCTGAGCCTCCCCGGGGTCGAGTCTATCCGTTATCTCTCCCGGAGACGGAGGCAATGTCTCAGTACATCCAAGAGAATCTGGCAAGAGGATTCATTAGGAAGTCAGTGTCACCGGCAGGGGCTGGGTTCTTCTTCGTACAGAAGAAGACTGGAGACTTACGTCCATGCATAGACTACAGGGGTCTTAACGCCATCACCGTTAAGATCAAGTACCCATTACCCCTGATATCTGAGCTGTTTGATAGGCTACGGGGAGCGATGATATTTACTAAGTTAGATCTGCGGGGTGCTTACAACCTGATTCACATCCGTGAGGGGGATGAATGGAAGACGGCTTTTAACACCAGGGATGGGCACTATGAATATCTGGTGATGCCCTTCGGGCTCTGTAATGCCCCAGCCATTTTCCAAGACTTTGTGAACGACATCTTCCGGGATATGCTCACCACCTCGGTCGTAGTCTATCTGGATGATATTCTCATCTTCTCTCCAGATATTGACTCCCATCGGAGAGATGTTCGCAAAGTCTTCGACCTCTTACGGGCAAACTCCCTCTACGCAAAGTTGGAGAAGTGTGTGTTTGAGCAGGAGTCCTTGCCTTTCCTTGGTTATATCATCTCTGCCCATGGTTTGGCTATTGGTCCTGCCAAGCTACAGACTGTAATGGACTGGCAGGAACCCCATTCTCTTAAAGCGGTGCAGCGCTTTATGGGGTTCATTAATTACTATCGCCAGTTCATTCCACACTTCTCAACTTTGGTAGCTCCCTTGGTTGCCCTCACCAAGAAGGGAGCAAATCCCAAGTTGTGGTCAGAGGAGGTCTCCAAAGCCTTTCTCTTGATCAAATCACACTTCGCTAGCGCTCCCATCCTACATCGCCCCGATGTTGATAAACCATTTATCTTGGAGGTGGATGCCTCATCCGTTGGTGCTGGAGCAGTCCTTTTCCAAAAGGATGCTCAAGGTCGGAAGCATCCTTGCTTCTTCTTCTCCAAGACCTTCACACCAGCGGAGAGGAATTATTCCATCGGGGACAGGGAGTTGCTAGCCATGAAGTTGGCTTTTTCTGAGTGGAGACATCTCTTGGAGGGAGCTCGCTTTCCCTTCCAAGTCTTCACTGACCACAAGAACTTGGTATATCTACAAACGGCCCAGCGGCTGAATTCTCGCCAGGCTAGATGGTCCCTGTTCTTCTCCCGGTTTCATTTTACTCTCCATTTCCTCTCCGGGGAGAAGGACGTTCATGCTGACGCTCTCTCCCGCTCCGTAGTGTCATCGGAGGAGGAGGAGGAGGAGCCTCGGCTTATTGTCCCTTCTGAGAGCCTGAGAACTGTAGCTCCGGTTTCGCTAGAGTCTGTGCCCCTGGGCAAGACTTTCGTACCAGCTAACTTGCGACCGGAGGTTCTCTCTTGGGCTCACACCTCCAGAGTGGGTGGGCATTTTGGGACCAAGAGGACATCTGAGCTTTTGGCGAGAACATACTGGTGGCCGCATATGGCCCGAGATGTCAGGGACTATATTCAGGCGTGCGTTTCTTGCGCCCAGAATCGGTCTCCTCGGCAACGGCCTGCTGGGTTGCTTTACCCTCTACCGGTGGCAGACAGGCCCTGGGAGATGGTCGGGATGGACTTTGTGGTGGGCTTACCCAAGTCGCGTGGCTGCTCCATTATTTGGGTTGTCACCGACCATTTCTCTAAGATGGTGCATTTGGTGCCGCTTCCTCGGTTACCCTCTGCACGGGCCTTGGCGGTGTTGTTCATTAAGCACGTTTTCCGATTGCATGGTATGCCTGATAAGATTGTCAGCGATCGGGGTCCCCAGTTCGCATCTCGGTTTTGGAGAGAGCTCTGCCGTTTACTCAGCATAGAGTTAAACCTCTCCTCTGCATACCATCCCGAGACGAATGGGTTGGTGGAGAGAACAAACCAGACTCTGGTGACATATTTGCGACATTTCGTCTCTGCTAGGCAGGATGACTGGGCATCTTTGCTACCTTGGGCGGAATTTGCCTTGAACAACGCCGTAGCCGATTCCACTGGTCAGACTCCTTTCCTCCTTAATTACGGCCAGCATCCGCGTGTCCCTGTGCCCATGCCCGTGTCATCCACTGATTCTAGGGTGGCAGACTGGGTGGTGGAGGCACGTGACATCTGGGACCGCACACAGGATGCCATCCGGGCCTCCAAGGAGAGAATGAGGGTTTCGGCTGATACACACTGGCGCCCCGCTCCGGTCTTTGCTCCTGGCGACTTAGTGTGGCTCTCCGCCCGTAACATCAGGCTGCGAGTTGAGTCCACTAAGTTTGCTCCTCGCTACATTGGCCCGTTTAAGGTTCTGGAACAGGTCAACCCTGTGGTCTACCGTTTGGCTATTCCTCCATGCCTTGGTATCACCGATACTTTTCACGTTTCCCTCTTAAAGCCCGTTCATTTGTCCCGGTTTTCTGAGTCATCTGCTGGGACATCGGGTTCATCCACGGATGAGTTTGAGGTGAATGCTATTGTGGGGTGCAAGGTGTTACGTGGCAAAAAATTTTATCTGGTGGACTGGAAGGGTCACGGCCCAGAGGATAGAACCTGGGAGCCTGTGGAGCACATTCGGGCTCCGCTGCTTATTGCAGCTTTTGAGCGTAGTGAGGCTCAAGGAGGGGGGGCCCTAGGAGGGGGGGGTAATGTTAGGAGTCGAGTTTCCTCTGCTGCACAGGGGGAATCTCGATCCGTATTCTCCCATTCTGCTTCGGCCGCAGTGGGCTCTGCTCAGTGGAGGCGCTGCTCCCAGCGTCTTGCTGGGACTGATTCTGTGCAGGGGGTTACTGCTGCCTTTTCTGGCTCTCCTGTTGTACCCTGCACTGATCTGCGGCGAGCGGGCTTCTCTGGGACTAAGTCCTTATTTGCACACACTGAGCATGCCCAGGGCAAGATCTCCCGTTGGAGATCGAGGGTCACATGCTCAGGCACTGCAGCACATCCCATTGGTCCTCTTGGCAGGTCCTGAAAGGGCAAAACTTCTGTAGCTGCTTCCTGTGCTGCAACTATATAAACTGCGTATGACCGCACGGCCATGCGCTAGTATTGTCTTAATAATGTGTGTGTGTGTAGATGGATGTATGTCGATGGATGAAAGCTCCTAAGTATCCCTCCCTAGTGTTGTTGACTGCTCGCGGATGATGGTAGCTATCTAGCGCCTGACTAGCCATCTGCACGTAACACACATCACAGCGTCGAGTTGCTGTGTCCGCCAGTACGGCGCCGTGCGCTTCCTCTGCGCTTTCCTTACCCAAGCCTGGGTGGTTAGTGGCGTCCATCAGTGCGGCACCGCACGCACTCTCGTGCCTTTATATTCTATTTATTAGTTTCCTTACACACCCAGTTGCGGTGTTGTGCCAGCAAGTGTCTAATCGGACTTCAATTCTGTGTAGGGGTTGAGTTCGCTGACTTCTTGCTCGCGCTCTATGTGCGGTACTGCGGTCCTGTGACGCAACAGGATCGCTTCCTTCACGCAGGGTGAAGTTAACCCATGTGTGTATACTTAGTACCGCCATTTAGTCCGTCTTACTAGCAGCAGGGTCTTTACCTGCACGGTGGACCTCGGACTGCGAACGCACCTAGTTTCATATCATCTATACTTGGTGCGTTCCGCCGGTCCTTAACATTGAATGTGGCTTTGCGCATCTTGAGGGGTGTAGTTTTTAGAATGGTGTCACTTTTGGGTATTTTCTATCATATAGACCCCTCAATGTGACTTCAAATGTGATGTGGTCCCTAAAAAAAATGGTGCTGTAAAAATGAAAAATCGCTGGTCAGTTTTAACCCTTATAACTCCCTAAAAAAAAAGTTTGGTACCAAATTTGGGCTGATGTAAAGTCAACATGTGAGAAATGTTACTTATTAAGTATTTTGTGTGAAATAACTGTGATTTAAGGGCAGGAAAATTCAAAGTTGGAAAATTGCGAAATTTTCGCCAACTTTTTTCACAAATAAACGCAAGTCATATCACAGAAATGTTACCACCATCATGAAGTACAATATGTCACGTGAAAAGAATGGCAGAATCACCAGGATCCGTTGAAGTGTTTTAGAGTTATAACCTCATAAAGGGACCGTGGTCACAATTGTAAAATTTTGCCTGGTCATTAACATGAATGATAGAAAAACCCACAATGGTCACAGAAATAACTTGAATTATTTATTTTATTATTATTATTATTTTATTTTTTAATTCTGTGGAAGTATGGTTGAAAAGCGATGTCTGACTTTCATTTGTTCATTTTTCACAGATCTTCTATTTATTATTACGTTTGTCAGATTCAAGTTAAATGAGGGGTACCAACAATTTTGACAACGTGTGTATATGAAAAGATATTTCAGAGATCTTTCTATTGATCTTTTTACACATAGGCCTCCAACAATGATAAAGGGGTACCTGCTACATCTAGATGAAGGAAGGTTTAATTATCATCACAGAAGATGATTCTTATGATTCTTTATTTTAACAATAGTGGCATTATGGAAATCTGCCATAATGTTGTATTGACTGCTTAAAAAAAGAAGGGCCTGGATGACTTTCTAGAACAGTATAATATTGTAGGTTTTGGTACAAGATTCTGTGATGTGACATTCATCCAGGGAACTAGACTGATTGTCATATGTGGAGTCAAGAAAGATTTTGTTCCCTAATATGGGACAATTAGCATCTACCTTCAGTTTTTTCTTTACTCTGAGTCAGCATGTTATTTTATAGGTTGAACTCAATGGATTGTGTCTTCTTTCAAACATAAACTATGAAATCATAAAAGCTACTCACATTCGAAAGGTAAAAGTAAAGGATCAACTAATGCATTGGTAACAAAACATTACTGCAAATTCATTGAGAGATAATGGATATCATTAGAGCGAGCGCCTGTCCTAAGGAACTTGGAAAGGCTATGATTGTTTCACAGTTTTGCTTCTGTTAACATACACATTAATATTTATAAATTGTTCATGCCCTGTTAATTTTTCATTTATTATGATTTTTTAGAATATTCCTCTGTCCTGGCTGAGGTATTGGCAGACTGTTTTAAAAGAGTGGATATGTACAGATTCTTTTATAAAAGTTGTTGTATAAGATTGAAAGTGAATCATTTTGAAACCAAAATGCCTCATAAGTAAGTAAATTACCCAAACCTGCAAGGTATAGTCCATTAGCAGTTTAAATAAAACATAACTAAATGCCTATATTAATCCATTTGCTGCATATTAAAACTTAGTTTCCTTTTTAATGTAGAGAAAGTGATGCTATACTATAATTTACCTTTCAAAAACCAAACAAATAAAAACCATTTTATGCTAATGTGAAGTATTACTCTTATTACGTTACAGTAGAAATATGTTTTCTGCTTTACGAAAACAGAATTCTAATTGTGTATTTCAGTTAGAAGCTGAGCTGTGTGAGCAAGCTCCATGGTTCTTCAGAAATTGTATAAAATCAATTAAGAGCTTAAGATATTGAGGTAACAATATTTCTTTGTATTATCATTAGTGTTGAGCATTCCGATACCGCAAGTATCGGGTATCGGCCGATATTTGCGGTATCGGAATTCCGATACCGAATTCCGATACTTCCCGCGTATCGGATACCGGAATCGGAAGTTCCCAGAATTCAAACTGAACGCAGCAGCCAATGAGGAATGATTGGAAGTGTGGGCACATCCTGTTTAGCATGGTGGGCATGTAAGTACTGGCAAGGCTGTGATTGGCTGCTGAAATGATGTCACTCTGCACTATAAAAAATGCTGCCGCCATTTTGCGCTCACTCTGCTGTGATTTCAGTTAGGGACAGGACGCTGTGTTCTAACTGAGGGCCAGTTGAGCTAGCTAATTGCTTTATTTTCCTTTCCAAAGGCTAATTTAGCAAAACGCTGTGTGTTCTTCACTGTTCACCTTGCTCTTGCCTTGCAGCGCTGTTTTAACAGCGTTCTGCAAGGTCTCTGTGTGTGTGTGTGTGTGTGTGCAGCTCACTCTGTAGTCTGTGTGCAGCCATATACCCGGTTGTATTCAGCTCAGGGGGGGTTCACACTGCCTCACACAGTTGTCCTTTTTTGCTCATAGTGCAGCCTGCTGCACATTTTTTCTCAAATTTCCTATTAGTGTTTTTCCACCCGTCTCCAGCTAAATTGTGGAAAAACACTACATAGGATAACCTAGAGGGGTTTTTTTGGGCCTTGCAGCGCCGTTTACGGCTGTCTGCACGGTCTCCGTGTGAGCCCAGCTCGCCCAGTAGTCTGTGTGCAGCCATAGCCGGTTGGATTCAGCTCAGGGTTCGTTACTAGCTCATACCTTGAGAAAAATTTTCCTTTCGTTCAAATAGTGCAGCCTGTTTAAAAATTTAAAAAAAATTCCCTATTAGTGTTTTTCCACCCGTCTCCAGCTAAATTGTGGAAAAACACTACATAGGATAACCTAGAGGGGGTTTTTGGGCCTTGCAGCGCCGTTTACGGCTGTCTGCACGGTCTCCGTGTGAGCCCAGCTCGCCCTGTAGTCTGTGTGCAGCCATAGCCGATTGGATTCAGCTCAGGGTTCGTTACTGGCTTGAGAAAAATGTTCCTTTTTTTCAAATAGTGCAGCCTGTTTAAAAATTAAAAAAAAAATTCCCTATTAGTGTTTTTCCACCCGTCTCCAGCTAAATTGTGGAAAAACACTACATAGGATAACCTAGAGGGGGGTTTTTGGGCCTTGCAGCGCCGTTTACGGCTGTCTGCACGGTCTCCGTGTGAGCCCAGCTCGCCCTGTAGTCTGTGTGCAGCCATAGCCGGTTGGATTCAGCTCAGGGTTCGTTACTGGCTCATACCTTGAGAAAAATTTTCCTTTTTTTCAAATAGTGCAGCCTGTTTAAAAATTTTTTAAAAAATTCCCTATTAGTGTTTTTCCACCCGTCTCCAGCTAAATTGTGGAAAAACACTACATAGGATAACCTAGAGGGGGGTTTTTGGGCCTTGCAGCGCCGTTTACGGCTGTCTGCACGGTCTCCGTGTGATTTAAACTAGCTCTGTAGCCCGATCTGCACAAAAAAAAAAGCAAAGTTCACCAAACACAACTTAACACTTGTGTAGGCCACATTTGAAAAATAATAAAGTTTAGTCCACACTTTACAACATTAGTGTTTCTTACACCTGTTAGGAGGAGCATTTCAGGAATAAGCACACTACGGCCTTAGTACTTTTCTGCTTATCTTTATCTGTCAACCAAGATGAAGAGGGCAGGGAGTAAGGCACGTGGGCGTGGGCGCGGAGCAGGGAGAGGAGCAGGGAGAGGACGTGGTGATTCTGTGCCTGCTGCGGGCGCCGGTGACTCGTCGTCACTCAGTTTCAGCAGGGAACAGTCCTTCATGCGCAGCTTTGTCGGAGAGCGCCGTGCACCGCTGCTGCGTGAAGACCAATTTGAAGCCGTTGTCGGGTGGATGGCAGCTAACGCCTCGGCATCGACTTCAGTTAGTGCCACATCCTCTCAGGCACAGAGCACTGGAGAGCAGCCATCTGTCTCTTCACCACCTGCCAAATTGGCCAGGCAGTCAGAGAGCCCAGGACAGGAGCCGTCTCTACTTCTGTTCTCTGAATCTCTTGGCTTGGAAACAGGGGGCCAGCCAAGCAGCATTGGAGAAATGGAAGAAGAGGCAGTGTGCAGTGATGCCCAACAGCTTTTTCTCTCTGACTCTGAAGAGGCAGGTGGGCCAGTGCCTCTGGTGACCACAGCGCAGTACGCATCTGATGATGAAACTCAGGTGCCGCTTTCTGATGCGTACTGTGCTGCCGAGACTACCCAGGAGGAGCAGTTGGTGGCAGAGGGTAGTGGAGATGATGAGGTCCTTGACCCATCGTGGCGTGAGGAACAGGAAGGTGGTGGGAGCAGCTCTGAGGAAGAGCTTCCCCTTACGGGCCAAAGAGGGAGAGGGAGGGGGAAGACTGCGGAGCCTGTAGCCTCCACTTTGGCACCCGTTAGGAGCCTGTCTCTTTCCAAAGCCAAAAAGGGCGCTCCCAAGACTTGCAGTGCCTGGTCCTTTTTTGACAAAGTTGCAGATGACATTTGTTTTGTCAAATGCAAGCTGTGTCATCAGAAAGTAAAAAGAGGGAAAAATGTCAGCAACCTTAATACCACAAATATGTGGAAACATGTGCGGACCAGGCACGCGGTGGAGTTACAGAAACAGACTGAAGATGTAGGCCAACCAACAGCGGCAGCTACCACCTCTTCAGCTCGTGTTGCCTCTTCCTCCAGCTCACGCACAGCTGGTTTGGCTTCCTCCCAGGATCGCCATGGAAGAACCTCTGGCACTGTTGTCCAGAGACCTTGTGTAATTCCACCCACAGCAACACCTTCCCAGTCATCCTCACACTCCCAGTCTACTCTACAGCCATCGGTAGTACAGGCATGGGAGAAAAGGCGGGCATTCTCGGTCAACCACCCCCGAGCACAGGCTCTGAATGCAGGCATTGCCAAACTGTTGTCCCTGGAAATGCTCTCGTTCAGGCTGGTGGAGACTGACAGCTTCCGTGACTTGATGGCATTGGCAGTCCCACAGTACAAGGTGCCCAGCCGCTTTTACTTCAGCAGGCAGGCTGTCCCTGCCCTGCACAGGCATGTTGAGGCAAACATAAAACATGCGCTACTGAACGCCGTCAGTAGCAAGGTCCACCTCACCACCGATGCGTGGACCAGTCAGCATGGACAGGGGCGATATCTTTCCCTCACTGCCCATTGGGTTAATGTTGTTGAGCCAGGTACAGATCGTGCGAGTGGCGCAGGACGTGTCCTGCCCACTCCAAGGATTGCAGGAATCCAGTCTGTACGCATCGACTCCTCCTCTTACACCAGTTCCTCAGATTCCTCTCTGCAGGATCCGTCACAGTCCACCTCCACATGGACCCGTGAACGTTTACCTATTACCGACATGAGCACAGCCGTGGCCAAACGTCAGCAGGCCGTCTTGAAACTAGTTTCATTGGGGCATCGAAGCCACACAGCGCAGGAGCTCTGGAATGCCATCAAGCAGGAGAGCGATGTGTGGTTACTGCCAGCGAATCTCCAGCCAGGCATGGTAGTGTGTGACAATGGCCGAAATCTGGTGGCAGCTTTGGCCCTTGGCAACCTCACTCACATCCCATGTCTGGCACATCTGCTCAATTTGGTTGTGCAGAGTTTTCTGAGGGACTATCCGGATCTTGATGCCCTGCTGCACAAGGTCCGCCTAGAGTGTGCTCACTTGCGGCGTTCCAGCTTGGCCAGATCCCGCATTGCTGCTCTGCAGCGCCGATTCCGCCTTCCGGAACACCGCATCATATGTGACCTACCTACCCGGTGGAATTCCACGTTACATATGTTGGAGCGGTTGTGTGAGGAGCAGCAAGCAGTTATGGAGTACCAGCTGCATCAGGCGCAAAGAAGTCGCAGTCAGCGCCGATCAGACTTCACAACCACAGAGTGGGCCACTATGAAGGACGTCTGCCAGGTTTTGCATCCTTTTGATTATTCCACGCGGATGGCAAGTGCAGATGATGCACTAGTCAGCATGACTGTCCCCCTTATCTGCCTGCTTCAGCAAACTTTGCAAGGGTTAAGGGATGATGTTGTGGAAGAGGTGGAGGATGAGGAGTCACCTTTTCCATCAGCTTCTGGAGAGTCAGCGCCACGTGGTTCCTCACAAAGGGGTATGCAGGGGCCAATTTGTGAGGAGGATGAGGAGGAGTCAATGGAGGAGGAAGAGCTCCGTCCAGAGGAGGGAGCGACACAATTGTCCAGTGGTCAGTGTGTACAGCGAGGGTGGGGTGATGACGAGTGGGCAGAGATCATGTCTCAAGCAGGGGACAGCGTTTCTGGGCCAGTTGGCACTCTGCAGCACATGGTGGATTTCATGCTGCAGTGCCTGAGAAACGACCGCCGCATCGACCACATTCTCAACATGCCTGATTATTGGGTGTTCACCCTCCTCGATCCTCGCTACCGGGACAACGTCCAAAACCTCATCCCTGCGTTGACCCGGGAGCGTAAATTGCGGGAGTACCACGACACACTGGTGAATTCCATCATCTTCTCCTGTCCAACTGAGAGGAGTGCTGCTAGTGCTTTACAAAGCAGCTCAGTGCGTCGAGGCAGTGGGGGAGGCTCTGCCCAAAGAGGGAGCAGAAGCAGTGCCTCTGCCCAAGGCAAGCCCAGTATGGCACAACTCTGGCACACTTTTGTGTGCCCACCCCAAATGTCTACACCATCACCGGCGGCTCCAGTCAGCAGGAGGCAACGGTTCCGTCAGACGGTGACAGACTACATGGCTTGCCCTCTTACTGTACTCCCAGACGGCTCTTCCCCGTTCAAGTTTTGGGTCTCTAAGCTGGATACATGGCCAGAGCTAAGCCAGTATGCATTGGAGGTGCTGGCTTGCCCTGCGGCTAGTGTCTTATCGGAACGTGTCTTTAGTGCCGCAGGTGGTGTACTAACAGACCGTCGCATGCGACTATCCTCCGATAACGTTGACCGGCTTACTTTCCTGAAAATGAACCAGGCCTGGATCTCGCAGGAATTTGCCACTCCTCTGCCTGATTAAGTAATTGGGTGTCATCCAGGTCTCCTGCTGTGTTCATCTTTCTACCACCTGAACTGCTATTCCTGGGCTCCAACACCACCAGTTGCGGCTCAGAAGTGCAGGCTGCACAGTAAAAACATACGACCCAGTGTTATTGGGTTTCAGTAACGTCAGCTGATCCCCAGCTGTGTAGCCGGCAATGTGTCCTGCAACCGCCACGCTGGCACAACAACCTAAATGTAAGGGAACCTGTCCCCCCCCTCCCCCGTCGTTTGTTACTGAAAGAGCCATCTTGTGCAGCAGTAATGCTGCACAAGGAAAAGTTAGCTCTTTTTTTTTAGCTCCTTGCACACGCAGAACTTAACACTTATAAAATGTGTTCACTGATACCGTTATACTGTCCCGGAGCTGGGACTTTCCTTCGTAATGTGACGCAGCACAGCCGTCATTCCTACCCCCTTGGTGCCATTCGCTGCCTCCTCAGCGTTGTTTTAAGCTGTCATGGAGCCTGCGCTGTTCTGTTATCCCTTGGGCATGCCCTATTTGCGCTGCCTGTCTTCTGACATAATTTGGTGTCAGGCTGGCTGCGCCTGTGCGGCCGCGCTGCCCGAGATCCCGCCTCGCAGTGTCTTCTGATTGAGTCACACTGCGGGCCTGGGATCCATGGGCATGCGCAGTGCATATCTTCCCCTCGGGGTCTCGCTCATTTCCCTCCGCCTTCTTTAGACTGTGCGCCGTCAGCTGATCCCTAATAGCATGCCACGGCCGTGACACCGCACAGTCTGAAGAAGAGGGAAGGAGGGGAGTGAGAGTCGAGGATATGCACTGTGCATGCCCATGGTTCCAAGGCCCGCAGTGGGATTACGTTAGACGAGACTGCGAGGTGGGATCTGGAGCAGCGTGGACGCACAGGCACTGACAGCCTGACACCAAATTATGTCAGAAGACAGGCAGCGCTAATTGGGCATGGCCAAGGGCTAACAGAACAGCGCAGGCTCCGTGACAGCTTAAAACAACGCTGAGGAGGCAGCGCACGGCACCAAGGGGATAGGAATGACAGCTGTGCTGTGTCCCATTACGAAGGAAATTCGCACCTCCGGGACGGTTTAACGGTATAAGGGGACACATTTTTAGTGTTTACTTCGGTGTTTGCAAGGAGCATAATTAAATGAACCACCTTTTCCTTTTGCATCCTTAGTGCTGCACAAGATGGCTCTTTCAGCTACAAACATCTTGGGGGGGGTTAAAGGTTCCCTTTCAACGTGCTCCAATCAGGCTTCGGCCTACACTCTGTTCCTCTGCTCCTCCTGCTGTCCCTGGGCTCTAACACCGCCAGTTGGTGCCTGGAAGTGCTGTGTGCACAGTCAACAGTCGCTCCTCTGTTATTGGGGTTCAGTAACGTCAGCTGATCCCCAGCTGTGTGTGCGTCAATACCTCCAATCTGCTCCTCCTGCTGTCCCTGGGCTCTAACACCGCCAGTTGGTGCCTGGAAGTGCTGTGTGCACAGTCAACAGTCGCTCCTCTGTTATTGGGGTTCAGTAATGTTAGCTGATCCCCAGCTGTGTGTGCGGCAATACCTCCAATCTGCTCCTCCTGCTGTCCCTGGGCTCTAACACCGCCAGTTGGTGCCTGGAAGTGCTGTGTGCACAGTCAACAGTCGCTCCTCTGTTATTGGGGTTCAGTAACGTCAGCTGATCCCCAGCTGTGTATCCGGCAACGTGTCATGCGACCGCCACGCTGGCACAACTAAAATGTAAGGGGACCTGTCCCCCCCCCTAGGCGTTTGTTACTGAAAGAGCCACCATGTGCAGCACTAATACTGCACAAGGGAAAGGTCACTCTTGAAATTATGCTCCTTGCAAACGCTGAACTACTCACCACCGTCCAACCGTCCCGGAGGTGGGACTTTCCTTTGTAATGTGACGCAGCACAGCCGTCATTGCTACCCCCTTGGCACCGTGCGCTGCCTCCTTAGCGTTGTTTGATTCCGTCATGGACCCTGCGCTGTTATGTTATCCCTTGGCCATGCACAGTTTGCGCTGCCCGTCCTCTGACGTCATTTGTTGTCGTCCTGGCTGCGCCTGTGCGTCCACGCTGCCCGAAATCACACCTCGCAGTGTCGTCTAATGTGATCCCACAGTGGGCCTGGTATCCATGGCCATGCGCAGTGCATATACTAGCCTCTCACTCCCCTTCTTCACGCTTCTTCAGACTAGGCGGCGTCAGCTGATCCCTAATAGCATGCCACGGCTGTGACGCCGCACAGTCTGAAGAAGCAGGAAGGAGGTGAGTGAGAGGCGATGATATGCACTGCGCATGCCCATGGATCCCTGGCCCGCAGTGGGACTACATTAGATTACACTGCAAGGTTGGATCTCGAGCAGCTTGGACGCACAGGCACTGCCAGCCTGACACCTACATGATGTCAGAAGACGGGCACCGCTAACTGTGCATGGCCAAGGGATAACATTACAGCGCGGGCTCCGTGACAGAACCAAACAACGTTGAGGAGGTGGCGCCCGGCACCAAGGGGGTTGGAATGACGGCTGTGCTGTGTCACATTACAAAGGAAAGTCCCACTTCCGGGATGGTTTGACGGTGTGAGGGGACACATTATATGAGTGTGTACATCAGCGTTTGCAAGGAGCATAATTTTCGGAGCCACCATTTTCCATGTGCAGTATTACTGCTGTACAAGATGGCTCTTTCAGCAACAAATGCCTGGGGGGTGTTAAAGGTTCCCTTTCAACTTGCTCCACTGCAGGCTTCGGCCTACACTCTGCTCCTCTTTGATTCCCTGGGTTTCAACACTGTCAGTTGCCACCTGGAAGTGTTGTCTACACAGAAAAAACACTAGGTGATGTGTCAGTGGGGTTCAGCACCGCCAGCTGTTCCCCTGCTGTGTAGTCGGCAACGTGTCCAGCACAAGCCACGCTGGCACAACAGAACAAAAGCTGCCACCAGTGCAGGCTTCGGCCTAGACTCTGCTCCTCTCCTCCTCCTGCTGACCCTGGGCTCAAACACCGCTAGTTTTTGCCCGGAAGTGCTAGCTGCACAGAGAAAAACACCAGCCAATGTGTTAGTGGGGTTCAGCACCGCCAGCTGTTCCCCTGCTGTGTAGCCGGCAACGTGACCTGCAAACGCCACGCAGGCACATGAACTGAAATTAAAGGGAACCTGGCCCCACCCCCCCCAGGTGTTTCTATGTATGACAGCCACCTAGTACAGCAGTACTGCTGCATTTGTACAAGGTGGCTGTTTTTTTATCCTTGCCCACGTAGAATTAAACACGTAAAATATGTGTCTCATTACAGACCATTACAATGTCCCTGAGGTGTGACTTTACTTTTTAATGACACGCACCACCCCCCTTGGTAGCGCTGCCCGTCTTCTGACATCATTGGTTGGCTGCCTGTGCCTGTGCGTCCGCCCTGCCCGACACAACCCCCCTCGTTTCATATATTTTGGCTGTGAGGGTGTGATTGATGGGCATGTGCAGTGCATATGTTCGCCTGTCTTAACTCATCTCCTTCCGCCTTCTTCAGACTGTGCGGCCTCCTGGCCGTGGTAGGCTATAAGGGATCAGCTGAGGCCGCCCAGTCTGAAGCAGGTGTAAGGACATGTGTGAGCGGCAAACATATTTACTGCACAAGGCCACGAATCCCAGCCACGCAGTGTGATTTTTTGAAAACACACTGTGGGCCTGGGATTCATATCCATTGCTAACCGCAACGGCCAACATGAAATGAGATGAGAAGACAGGCAGCGCTTACAGCGCATGGCCAAGGGATCACAATAGCGCAGACTCCTGTACAGCTAATACAACGCTCAGGAATCTGCGCCCACCACCTAGGTGTAAATTTTGACACCTGTGCTGCGTCTCCTTAAAAAGACAAGTCACGCCTCCACTACTGTTTGACAGTTTAATGGGCTAAATAGTGTACGTGTTTTATTCAGCGTGTGCAAGGAGCAAACTAAATAGAGCAACCTTTTACTTGTGCAGCATTAATGCTGCACAAGGTGTGGCTCTTGTACCTTGCAACACCTGAGGGGGGGTTAAAGGTTACCTTTGAAATTGGTTCAACTAGCCTTCGGCCTACACTCTGCTCCTCTCCTCCTCCTGCTGACCCTGGGCTCTAACACCGCTAGTTTTTGCCCGGAAATGCGAGCTTCACAGAGAAAAACAACAGCCAATGTGTTAGTGGGGTTCAGCACCGCCAGCTGTTCCCCTGCTGTGTAGCCGGCATCGTGTCCAGCACAAGCCACGCTGGCACAACCGACCAAAAGCTGCCACCAGTGCAGGCTTCGGCCTACACTTTGCTCCTCTCCTTCTCCTGCTGACCCTGGGCTCTAACACCGCCAGTTTTTGCCCGGACATGCGAGCTGCACAGAGAAAAACACCAGTCAATGTGTCAGTGGGGTTCAGCACCGCCAGCTGTTCCCCTGCTGTGTAGCTGGCAACGTGTCCTGCAAACGCCACGCAGGCACATGAACTGAAATTGAAGGAAGCCTGCCCCCCACCCCCAGGTGTTTCTATGTATAACAGCCACCTTGTACAGCAGTACTGCTGCATTTGTACAAGGTGGCAGACTTTTTCTCCTTGCCCACGTTTAATTAAACACGTACTAAATGTGTCTCATTGAGACCATTCCACTGTCCCTGAGGTGTGACTTTCCTTTCTAATGATACGCAGCACCACCCTTGTTAGCGCTGCCCGTCTTTTGACATCATTGGTTAGCTGGCTGCGCCTGTGCGTCTGCCCTGCTCGAAACAACGCCCCTCTGTGTCTTATTTTTTTGGACAACGAGGATGCGATTGATGGGCATGTGCAGTGCATATGTTTGCCTGTGTTCAATCATCTCCTTCCGCCTTCTTCAGACTGGGTGGCCTCATGACCGCGGCATGCGATAAGGGATCAGATGAGGCCGCCCAGTCTGAAGCAGGTGTAAGGACATGTGTGAGCGGCAAACATATTTACTGCACAAGGCCACGAATCCCAGCCACGCAGTGTGATTTTTAGAAAACACACTGTGGGTCTGGGATTCATGTCCATCGCTAACCGCAACGGCCGACATGAAATGAGGTCAGAAGACAGGAAGCGCTCACAGCGCATGGCCAAGGGATAACAAGAGCGCAGACTCCTGTACTGCAAATAACAACGGTAAGGAGTCTGCGCCCAGCACCTAGGTGTAAATTTTGACACCTGTGCTGCGTCTTCTTCAAAAGAAAAGTCACGCCTCCACTACTGTTTGACAGTATAATGGGCTAAACAGTGTACGTGTTTTATTCAGCATGTGCAAGGAGCAAAATGAAGAGAGCAACCTTTTACTTGTGCAGCATTAATGCTGCACAAGGTGTGGCTCTTGTACCTTGCAACACCTGAGGGGGGGTTAAAGGTTACCTTTGAAATTGGTTCAACTAGGCTTCGGCCTACAATTTGCTCCTCTCCTCCTCCTGCTGACCCTGGGCTCTAACACCGCTAGTTTTTGCCCTGAAGTGCTAGCTGCACAGAGAAAAACACCAGCCAATGTGTTAGTGGGGTTCAGCACCGCCAGCTGTTCCCCTGCTGTGTAGCCGGCATCGTGTCCAGCACAAGCCACGCTGGCACAACCGACCAAAAGCTGCCACCAGTGGAGGCTTCGGCCTACACTCTGCTCATCTCCTCCTCCTGCTGACCCTGGGCTCTAGCACCGCTAGTTTTTGCCCGGAATTGCTAGCTGCACAGAGAAAAACACCAGCCAATGTGTTAGTGGGGTTCAGCACCGCCAGCTGTTCCCCTGCTGTGTAGCTTGCAACGTGACCTGCAAACGCCACGCAGGCACATGAACTGAAATTGAAGGGAGCTTGTCCCCCACCCCCAGGTGTTTCTATGTATAATAGCCACCTTGTACAGCAGTACTGCTGCATTTGTACAAGGTGGCTGACTTTTTCTCCTTGCCCACGTGGAACTCAACACGTACAAAATGTGTCTCATTGAGACCATTCAACTGTCCCTGAGGTGTGACTTTCCTTTCTAATGATACGCAGCACCACCCTTGGTAGCGCTGCCCGTCTTCTGACATCATTGGTTGGCTGCCTGTGCCTGTGCGTCCGCCCTGCCCAACACAACGCCCCTCATTGTCTCATATATTTTGGCTGCGAGGGTGTTATTGATGGGCATGTGCAGTGCATATGTTCGCCTGTCTTAACTCATCTCCTTCCGCCTTCTTCAGACTATGCGGCCTCATAGCCGCGGCATGCGATAAGGGATCAGATGAGGCCGCCCAGTCTGAAGCAGGTGTAAGGACATGTGTGAGCGGCAAACATATTTACTGCACAAGGCCACGAATCCCAGCCACGCAGTGTGATTTTTTGAAAACACACTGTGGGTCTGGGATTCATGTCCATCGCTAACCGCAACGGCCGACATGAAATGAGGTCAGAAGACAGGAAGCGCTCACAGCGCATGGCCAAGGGATAACAAGAGCGCAGACTCCTGTACAGCAAATAACAACGCTCAGGAAGCTGCGCCCATGCACCAAGGTGTTATTTTCGACACCTGGGCTGCTTTTCTTTAAAAAGACAAGTCACGCCTCCACTACTGTTTTACAGTAGAATGGGCTAAATAGTGTACGTGTTTTATTCAGCGTGTGCAAGGAGAAAAATTAAGAGAGCAACCTTTTACTCGTGCAGCATTAATGCTGCACGAGGTGTGGCTCTTGTACCTTGCAACACCTGAGGGGGGTTAAAGGTTACCTTTGAAATTGGTTCAACTAGGCTTCGGCCTACACTCTGCTCCTCTCCTCCTCCTGCTGACCCTGGGCTTAAACACCGCTAGTTTTTGCCCGGAAGTGCTAGCTGCACAGAGAAAAACACCAGCCAATGTGTTAGTGGGGTTCAGCACCGCCAGCTGTTCCCCAGCTGTGTAGCCGGCAACGTGACCTGCAAACGCCACGCAGGCACAACAGAACAAAAGCTGCCACCAGTGCAGGCTTCAGCCTACACTCTGCTCCTCTCCTCCTCCTGCTGACCCTGGGCTCATAACACCGCCAGTTTTAGCCTGGAAGTGCTAGCTGCACAGAGAAAAACACCAGCCAATGTGTCAGTGGGGTTCAGCACCGCCAGCTGTTCCCCAGCTGTGTAGCCGGCAACGTGACCTGCAAACGCCACGCAGGCACAACAGAACAAAAGCTGCCACCAGTGCAGGCTTCAGCCTACACTCTGCTCCTCTCCTCCTCCTGCTGACCCTGGGCTCATAACACCGCCAGTTTTAGCCTGAAAGTGCTAGCTGCACAGAGAAAAACACCAGCCAATGTGTTAGTGGGGTTCAGCAACGCCAGCTGTTCCCCTGCTGTGTAGCCGGCAACGTGACCTGCAAACGCCACGCAGGCACATGAACTGAAATTAAAGGGACCCTGCCACCCACCCCAAGGTGTTTCTATGTATAACAGTTACCTTGTACAGCAGTACTGCTGCATTTGTACAAGGTGGCTGACTTTGTCTACTTGCCCACGTTTAATTAAACACGTAAAAAATGTGTCTCATTACAGACCATTACAATGTCCCTGAGGTGTGACTTTCCTTTTTAATGACACGCAGCACCCCCCTTGTAAACGCTGCCCGTCTTCTGACATCTTTGGTTGGCTGGCTGCGGCTGTGCGTCCGCCCTGCCTGAAACCACGCTCCTCGTTGTCTTACTTATTTTGACTGCGAGGGTGTGATTGATGGGCACGAGCAGTGGATATCTTCGCCTGTCTTTACTCATCTCCTTCCGCCTTTTTCAGAATGTGCGGCCTCATGGCCGCGGCATGCGAGAAGGGATCAGATGAGGCCGCCCAGTCTGATGCAGGTGTAAGGACATGAGGGACAGGCGACAAAATTTACTGCGCAAGGTCACGAATCCCAGCTCTGCAGTGTGACTTTATTAAAAGACACTGCGGGTCTGGGTTTCATGGCCATCGCTAACCGCACCGGCCAACATGAAATGAGGTGAGAAGACAGGCATCGCTCACAGCACATGGCCAAGGGATAACAAGAGCGCAGACTTCTGTACAGCCAATAACAACGCTCAGAAATCTGCGCCCAGCACCTAGGTGTAAATTTTGACACCTGTGCTGCATCTCCTTAAAAAGACAAGTCACGCCTCCACTACTGTTTGACAGTATAATGGGCTAAATAGTGTACGTGTTTTATTCAGCGTGTGCAAGGAGAAAAATTAAGAGAGCAACCTTTTACTTGTGCAGCATTAATGCTGCACGAGGTGTGGCTCTTGTACCTTGCAACACCTGAGGGGGGTTAAAGGTTACCTTTGAAATTGGTTCAACTAGGCTTCGGCCTACACTCTGCTCCTCTCCTCCTCCTGCTGACCCTGGGCTCTAACACCGCCAGTTTTTGCCCGGACATGCGAGCTGCACAGAGAAAAACACCAGCCAATGTGTTAGTGGGGTTCAGCACCGCCAGCTGTTCCCCAGCTGTGTAGCCGGCAACGTGACCTGCAAACGCCACGCAGGCACAACAGAACAAAAGCTGCCACCAGTGCAGGCTTCGGCCTACACTCTGCTCCTCTCCTCCTCCTGCTGACCCTGGGCTCATAACACCGCCAGTTTTAGCCTGGAAGTGCTAGCTGCACAGAGAAAAACACCAGCCAATGTGTCAGTGGGGTTCAGCACCGCCAGCTGTTCCCCAGCTGTGTAGCCGGCAACGTGACCTGCAAACGCCATGCAGGCACATGAACTGAAATTGAAGGGAGCCTGCCCCCCACCCCCAGGTGTTTCTATGTATAACAGCCACCTTGTACAGCAGTACTGCTGCATTTGTACAAGGTGGCTGACTTTTTCTACTTGCCCACGTGGAACTCAACACGTACAAAATGTGTCTCATTGAGACCATTCCACTGTCCCTGAGGTGTGACTTTCCTTTCTAATGATACGCAGCACCCCCCTTGGTAGCGCTTCCCGTCTTTTGACATCATGGTTAGCTGGCTGCGCCTATGCATCCGCCCTGCGTGAAACAACGCCCCTTGTTGTCTTATTTATATTGTCAGCGAGGGTGTGGTTTATGGGCACGAGCAGTGCATATGTTCGCCTGTCGTCACTCATCTCCTTCCGCCTTCTTCAGACTGTGCGGCCTCCTGGCCGCGGCATGCGAAAAGGGATCAGCAGAGGCCGCCCAGTCTGAAGCAGGTGTAAGGACGTGTGTGAGCATCGAAAATATTTACTGCTCAAGGCCACGAATCCCAGCACCGCAGTGTGACTTTATGAAAAGGCAGTGTGGGTCTGGGATTTATGGCCATCGTTAACCGCAGCGGCCAACATGAAATGAGGTCATAAGACGGGCAGCGCTAACAGGGCATTGCCAAGGGATAACACAAGAGCGCAGACTCCTGTACAGCAAAAAACAACGCTCAGGAAGCAGCGCCAAGCACAAAGGCGTTATTTGGGACACCTATGCTGCGTCTCCTTAAAAATACAAGTCACGCCTCAACTACAGTTTGACTGTGAATGGGCTAAATTGTGTACGTGTTGCATTCAGCGTGTGCAAGTAGACAAATTAATAGAGCAACCTTTTCTTGTGCAGCATTAATGCTGCACAAGGTGTGGCTCTTGTACTTTGTAACACCTGAGGGGGGTTAAAGGTTACCTTTGAAATTGGTTCAACTAGGCTTCGGCCTACACTCTGCTCCTCTCCTCCTCCTGCTGACCCTGGGCTGTAACAACGCTAGTTTTTGCCCGGAAGTGCTAGCTAACACCAGCCAATGTGTTAGTGGGGTTCAGCACCGCCTGCTGTTCCCCCACTGTGTAGCCGGCAAAGTGTCCTGCAAACGCAACGCAGACACAAAGCTGACTCCAGTGCAGGCTTCGGCCTACACTCTGCTCCCCCTGCTTACCCTTTGCTCCAACACCGCTAGTTCGGACTGTAGGAAGACAATGTTTGATAGGCAAAGCATCCGGGTTCCAGCACCGCCAGCTGGTTCTCGGCAGTGTTTTTGTCACAGGTACTCCCTCGTGCCAAACCTGGTTTCAGCACCGTCAGCTGTTTCCGGGTTGTGTCAAACTCGCTGAGACGCCTATGCTTGCCCCGTCGTGTTGCAGTCGGGTTAGCCAACTCCAGGGTTCCTCCAGTTTAGGAGCTTCCTATGTGGGCTGCATGAACTGGTAGTCAAGGCTGGTTCTGTAGTGCCAGTAGGCCCAGCTCCCCCTGTAGGACTGTTGGGGTTCGGTAACTGCGGCTGCCTCGCGGCCTAGCTGTTCTCTTTTCTCCTGTGGGCCTTCGGGTCCACCTCCTGGTTCCAGCACCGTCAGCTGGTTCCAGGCCGAGCCGTTGGCTTAGGAGCCTCCTCCTGGGTATCCGAGTTCCGCCAACGCCAGGCGGTCCTTGGTAGTGCTTTTAAGCGCGGGCACCTACAGCTTTGTAACCGGGTTCCAGCACCGCCAGCTGGTTCTCGGTGCCATTGGCTCTTGCACACTGGGGCAACGCATCTGAGTTCCAGCACCGCCAGCTGGTTCTCGGCAGTGTTCTTGTCACAGGTACTCCCTCGTGCCAAGCCTGGTTTCAGCACCGTCAGCTGTTTCCGGGTTGTGTCAAGCTCACTGAGACGCCTATGCTTGCCCCGTCGTGGTGCTGTCGGGTTAGCCAACTCCAGGGTGCCTCCAGTTTAGGAGCTTCCTATGTGGGCTGCGTGAACTGGTAGTCAAGGCTGGTTCTGTAGTGCCAGTAGGCCCAGCTCCCCCTGTAGGACTGTTGGGGTTTGGTAACTGCGGCTGCCTCGCGGCCTAGCTGTTCTCTCCTCTCCTTTGGGCCTTCGGGTCCACCTCCTGGTTCCAGCACCGTCAGCTGGTTCCAGGCCGAGCCTTTGGCTTAGGTGCCTCCTCCTGGGTATCCGAATTCCGCCAACGCCAGGCGGTCCTTGGTAGTGCTTTTAAGCGCGGGCACCTACAGCTTAGTAACCGGGTTCCAGCACCGCCAGCTGGTCCTCGGTGCCATTTGCTCTTGCACACTGGGGCAACGCATCTGGGTTCCAGCACCGCCAGCTGGTTCTCGGCAGTGTTCTTGTCACAGGTACTCCCTCGTGCCAAGCCTGATTTCAGCACCGTCAGCTGTTTCCGGGTTGTGTCAAGTTCACTGAGACGCCTATGCTTGCCCCGTCGTGGTGCGGTCGGGTTAGCCAACTCCAGGGTGCCTCCAGTTTACGAGCTTCCTATGTGGGCTGCGTGAACTGGTAGTCAAGGCTGGTTCTGTAGTGCCAGTAGGCCCAGCTCCCCCTGTAGGACTGTTGGGGTTCGGTAACGGCGGCTGCCTCGCGGCCTAGCTGTTCTCTCCTCTCCTGTGGGCCTTCGGGTCCACCTCCTGGTTCCAGCACCGTCAGCTGGTTCCAGGCCGAGCCTTTGGCTTAGGTGCCTCCTCCTGGGTATCCGAGTTCCGCCAACGCCAGGCGGTCCTTGGTAGTGCTTTTAAGCGTGGGCACCTACAGCTTAGTAACCGGGTTCCAGCACCGCCAGCTGGTCCTCGGTGCCATTGGCTCTTGCACACTGGGGCAACGCATCTGGGTTCCAGCACCGCCAGCTGGTTCTCGGCAGTGTTCTTGTCACAGGTACTCCCTCATGCCAAGCCTGGTTTCAGCACCGTCAGCTGTTTCCGGGTTGTGTCAAGTTCACTGAGACGCCTATGCTTGCCCCGTCGTGGTGCGGTCGGGTTAGCCAACTCCAGGGTGCCTCCAGTTTAGGAGCTTCCTATGTGGGCTGCGTGAACTGGTAGTCAAGGCTGGTTCTGTAGTGCCAGTAGGCCCAGCTCCCCCTGTAGGACTGTTGGAGTTCGGTAACTGCGGCTGCCTCGCGGCCTAGCTGTTCTCTCCTCTCCTGTGGACCTTCGGGTCCACCACCTGGTTCCAGCACTGTCAGCTGGTTCCAGGCCGAGCCTTTGGCTTAGGTGCCTCCTCCTGGGTATCCGAGTTCCGCCAACGTCAGGCGGTCCTTGGTAGTGCTTTTAAGCGCGGGCACCTACAGCTTAGTAACTGGGTTCCAGCACCGCCAGCTGGTCCTCGGTGCCATTGGCTCTTGCACACTGGGGCAACGCATCTGGGTTCCAGCACCGCCAGCTGGTTCTCGGCAGTGTTCTTGTCACAGGTACTTCCTCGTGCCAAGCCTGGTTTCAGCACCGTCAGCTGTTTCCGGGTTGTGTCAAGCTCACTGAGACGCCTATGCTTGCCCCGTCGTGGTGCGGTCGGGTTAGCCAACTCCAGGGTGCCTCCAGTTTAGGAGCTTCCTATGTGGGCTGCGTGAACTGGTAGTCAAGGCTGGTTCTGTAGTGCCAGTAGGCCCAGCTCCCCCTGTAGGACTGTTGGGGTTCGGTAACGGCGGCTGCCTCGCGGCCTAGCTGTTCTCTCCTCTCCTGTGGGCCTTCGGGTCCACCTCCTGGTTCCAGCACCGTCAGCTGGTTCCGGGCCGAGCCTTTGGCTTAGGTGCCTCCTTCTGGGTATCCGAGTTCCGCCAACGTCAGGCGGTCCTTGGTAGTGCTTTTAAGCGCGGGCACCTACAGCTTAGTAACCGGGTTCCAGCACCGTCAGCTGGTCCTCGGTCGTGCCATTGGCTCTTGCACACTGGGGCAATGCATCTGGGTTCCAGCAACGCAAGCTGGTTCTCGGCAGTGTTTTTGACACAGGTACTCCCTCGTGCCAAGCCTGGTTTCAGCACCGTCAGCTGTTTCCGGGTTGTGTCAAGCTCACTGAGACGCCTATGCTTGCCCCGTCGTGGTGCTGTCGGGTTAGCCAACTCCAGGGTGCCTCCAGTTTAGGAGCTTCCTATGTGGGCTGCGTGAACTGGTAGTCAAGGCTGGTTCTGTAGTGCCAGTAGGCCCAGCTCCCCCTGTAGGACTGTTGGGGTTCGGTAACTGCGGCTGCCTCGCGGTCTAGCTGTTCTCTCCTCTCCTGTGGGCGTTCAGGTCCACCACCTGGTTCCAGCACCGTCAGCTGGTTCTCGGCAGTGTCTTTTGCTCTTGTACCTTCTGCTCCCCATCCTGGTTCCAGTACCGTCAGCTGGTTCCGGGCAGAGCCTTTGGCTTAGGTGCCTCCTTCTGGGTATCCAAGTTCCACCAACGTCAGGTGGTCCTTGGTAGTGCTTTCAGGCACGGGTACCTCCTGCTTAGTAACCAGGTTCCAGTAACGTCAGCTGGTCCTCGGTAGTTCCATTGGCTCTTGGACCTTCGGCTACCCATCCGGGTTCCAGTACCGTCAGCTGGTTCTCGGCAGTGTCTTTTGCTCTTGTACCTTCTGCTCCCCATCCTGGTTCCAGTACCGTCAGCTGGTTCCGGGCAGAGCCTTTGGCTTAGGTGCCTCCTTCTGGGTATCCGAGTTCCGCCAACGTCAGGCGGTCCTTGGTAGTGCTTTTTAGCACGGGTACCTCCTGCTTAGTAACCGGGTTCCAGTAACGTCAGCTGGTCCTCGGTAGTTCCATAGGCTCTTGAACCTTCGGGTAGCCATCCGAGTTCCAGTTCCATCAGCTGGTTCTTGGCATTTTCTCAGCCTTCTTGTACCTTCTGCTACATTTCCAAGTTGAAGACCCTAAAGTCGACGACCCGGAAGACCACCCCGATGACGACGACGACGACCCGGAAGACCACCCTGATGACGACGACGACGACGGCGGAGACGACGACGGCGGAGACGACGATGGCTGAGACGACGACGGCGGAGATGACGACACTGGAGACGACGACCCTGGAGACGACGACATGGAAGACCGAGAAGCAGAAAAACAAGAGGCTGCAGAACAAAGAGCAGAAGAACATTAAGCATAAGACTTAATATCAGAGCAAAAGATATTATCTAAATTATATGCAGAAGAAGACTAAGCAGTGTATGGGGGTGAGTCCGTTCCTCCTCGTGGTGCCCCTGGATAAAGCCTGATGCTGCAGGCCAAACTGAACGCGGACAAATGTAACTTTTGTGACTGGCAGAACGGAAGGTGTAATCTTCAAACTTTTATAGATAACAACTACGGGAATGCCTGTCACAAATGAGAATATGATGAAGAAGTAGAATAGGAAGAATAATAACAGTGGAATAAAAAGAATATGTAGAATAGGAAGAATAATAATAGTTGAATAAAATGAATATGAAGAATGTAATCCAAAAAAAAAAAAAGGTAAAGGATGAAGAAGAAGATGATGTCAAAGATGCTGATGATGATGATGAAGATGAAAGTGTGGGAAAAGTAAAAAAAAAAGAAGGGGAAGGGCGTGGAATAGTGAAACATCAATATCTGACAAAATAAAAAAAAAATTTACATAGTCAATATCTTTGTCACTCCGAACGTCTTTAAAAAAAAAAAAAAACATGCTATTCTATTTGATTGGGCTAAACCTCTATGACTTTAATGTCTCCGCCACCTCCTGAAATACATCCGGCATTATTCTTAGTTGTTTTCCTTCATGTAGAATGAACCTACAAGGCAAGAAAGGGTTTATTTTAATTCCGATATTTTGGTCCCATTGACTTGCATTGGGATCGGGTATCGGTATCGGCGATATCCGATATTTTTTGAATATCGGCCGATCCTATCCGATACCGATACTTTCCGATATCGGAAGGTATCGCTCAACACTAATTATCATTAATCTCTGTTTGCTTGTATCTTGTTTGGGCAGACAGGAGGTACCATTCTATTATTTATTATTCACTTTTCTCATTTTAGAGATGGATGCTATAAATATATGTACTGAATTACATTATATTCAGCTTCTCCAAGTAATGCATGAAAAGTCTCCATATCTTCCAGAACTTCCAGTTATATCCATAATAGGGCTGACAATTGTTACCTCCATTTATCCATCCATTTCAAACACTTTACATTAAGTCCTCATTTTTACCAGTCTACACTATTATAGACGAAGGAATATTTTGAAATTCAAATACGCCAAATTCAATAGGCGGCTAATCAATAGTCTGCAAATCAAAAGTAGTGCAAGCCTTCAATTGCCATGTAAAGAAGTGTGTAACACTTTGAGGTTATCTATAACTGTATCGCCATTACTTTTTAAGCTCCTTAACACAAACATAGCCTTATTGATTTCAAAGGTACCATAACATACTGGCATCTTAAACTAAAATGAGACATTAGACCACTTAAAAATATCCCAATAGGTCGTACGCTACATTTTTAATCTGAGCCTGGGGCTACACAGTGACTCTGGGTATGTTTTCAGAAACCGCTGAACTACCAAGTTGGAAACATTTGCCAAGCATGGTACATGTGTGAGCTTGCCAAGCTTCACAGCCACCACCGGGTTATACCCATTATCACACAAGACCATCCCTAGGTTAAGCGGCGAGAGCCACAGATCTGTCTGGTCTGTTATTCCCTTAAGTAGCACTGTCACAGTGTGCAGTTTGTCTTCCAGACAAATTAGCTTTGCAGAGCCAGTTGCCGATTCGCTGAGGCAATGCTGCTGCAAAGCTTCCAGATGATTTGGACGACATGCCCTGAGATAGCATATCAGAGATTGAGGATGAGGAGAAGAATGGAGGGGTGCAAAAACTACTGTAGGAGGTAGAGGAAACCCTGATAGAAGAAGGGCCAGCAATCATCGGCATCAGGAACCCATGCATTATGCCAGGGTGTGACTCGGCCCCGGTGTAACAGGCCAGATTAACCTCCCACCCAGAATATACCTGGGGTTAAAGTGGCCTAGGCCAGAATATACCCCGGGTATATTCTGGCCTAGCCCAAACTATACCCCAGTGTATAAATTGGACTAGTCCAGTTTATACCCCTCTGGGCCAGAATATACCGCGGGTATATTCTGGCCTAGACCAAATTATACCCCGGAGTATAAATTAGACTAGTCCAGATTATACCCCCTGGACTATTCCAGATTATACCCCAGGCAGTGCACGGGGCCCCAGGCAGCGCACAGGGGCCCCAGGCAGCACACAGGTGCCCCAGGCAGAACACAGGGCCCAAGGCAGTGCACAGGACCCCTGGCAGAACACAAAGCCCCAGGCAGCGCACAGGGCCCCAGACAGCGCACAGGGCCCCAGGCAGCACACATGGGCCACAGGCAGCGCACGGAGCCCCAAACAGTGCACGGTGCCCCAGGCAGTGCACAGGACCCCAGGCAGCCCACAGGGGCCCCAGGCAGCCCTCAGGGCCCCAGAAAGCCCACAGGGTCTCAGGCAGCGCACAGGGCCCCTGGTAGAACACATGGCCCCAGGCAGCGCACAGGGGCCCCAAGAAGCACACAGGGGCCCCAGGCAGCGCACAGAGCCCCAAACAGCGCACGGTGCCCCAGGCAGTGCACAGGACCCCAGGCAGCCCACAGGGGTCTCAGGCAGCACACGGGGCCCCAGGCAGAACAAAGTGCCCCAGGCAGCACACAGGGGCCCCAGGCAGCACACAGGGCCCCAGGCAGCACGCAGGGGCCCCAGGCACTGCACAGGGGCCCCAGGAAGCGCATGGGGCCCCAGGCAGTGCACAGGACCTCAGGCAGCCCACAGGGACCCCAGACAGCCCATAGGGTCCCAGACAGCACACATGGCTCCAGGCAGCCCACAGGAGCCCCAGGCAGCCCACAGGACTCCAGGCAGCCCACAGGGGGTCCCAGATAGCGCACAGGGGGGCAGAGACAGTGAGCAAGAAGGTAAGAGATAGCGTGCAAGGGGGGAAATAGACAGAGCGCATGTCCCTTGTGCGCTGTCTGGGCCCCCCTGTGTGCTATCTGGGACCCACTGTACGCTGCCTGGGACCCCCTGTGCGATGTCTGGGGCTCTGCTCTTGAGTATATCACTCAATCCTAGTTTCACATTTGCGTACAGCCGTGTGCATGCATACGCTCTCAATGAAGCCTTGACCACTGCTGTGCCCCGCCAGTTAAGCTCCGCCCGCATTCTTTTGACAGTGCTGCAACCCGCGGTGAAGACAACAAGTTGGATTTTCTTGCGTTCACCGAATTGTCAAAACAACGCATGCGGACGCAAACGCAAACATCCACAGGGCCTGCGTACCCAATGATAAAGATAGGGTATGCAGGCTGCATGCGGCCGCATGCGTACCTGGGTGGAGCTTAACTGGCAGGTGCGGCAGTGGGCGGGGCTTCACTGAGAGTGTGCACAGCTGTGAGCAAATGTGAAACTAGCCTAAGATGTCTAGGGCCCCTGTGTGATGTTCGATGTCTGGGGCCCCTGTGCGATGTCTGGGGCCCGTGTGCTGCCTGGGGCTACTGTGCGCTCCCTGGAGCCCTGTGGGCTGCATGGGGCCCTGTGGCCTGCCTGATGCCCCTGTGGGCTGCCTGGGGCCCCTGTGCACTGCCTGGGGCCCCGTGCGCTGCCTGTGGCCCATGTGCTCTGCCTGGGGCCCCATACACTGCCTATGGCCCCTGTGTGCTGCCTGGGGCCCCGTGCGCTTTCTGGGGCCCCTGTGTGCTGCCTGGGGCCTTGTTATTAAGAATGTCACTCAATGGTTCTCAAAAGCCTGAAAAATATGATCTACAGTAGCTGGGGTATATTCTGACCTGAAGTGGTATAAACTGGACTAGTCCAATTTGTACCCTGGGGTATAGTTTAGGCTAGGGCAGAATATACCCAGGGTATAATCTGGCCCAGAGGGGTATAAACTGGACTAGTCCAATTTATACCCCTGGTATAGTTTGGGCTAGGCCAGAATATACCCGGAGTATAATCTGGCCTAGGCCACTTTAACCCCGGGTATATTCTTGGCGGGGGGTTAATCTGGCCTGTTACACCAGCCTCCACAGTGTTCACCCAGTGTGCCATCAGGGAAATATAGCATACCTGGCCACAAGCGCTTGTCCAAGTGTTAGCAGTTAAGTGGACAATGCCAGTAAGTGTGTTGGTAGGGTCACGGGTGTTTTTCCTGGACATGTACTGATACAAGGTGGGAATCCCACACCAGTAGAAAAAGTGGCAGCTGGGGACCGAGTACCGAGAGATGACTGTGACAATGAGTCAGCGGAAATTCTCCATCTCTAGCAGAATGGCAGCGTTTTCATGGCAGGCAGCCTGGAAATGTGCTGGTTTAGTATGGGCCTGTGTATGGGTGGCTGGGCACAAGATTTAGTAGCAAATGTGTGTTATCATCATCTTCCTCCTGATCCAAATTTGCTGTTCCTCAAGGTCATGGTGTTGTGGCTGTGGCTGCTCTAAGGTATGTGCATCACTAAACAGCTTGTCCTCTTGTTCCTCTTGGAGCATTCAGGTTGAGAGGCCACAATCAAGAAATTATATTGTAAAGAGCTCCTCTGACTATCTTAGTGTGGGATTACTAGTCTCCTGGGACTCAACATGGTGGGAGGAATGAGAATCAGGGTGAAGATTAAGTGATCCAGGCTTTAGGCTGGTGAGACTGGACCATGCAAAAGACTGGATGGTGCTGCCAAGCCTGCATGAAGCATTATTTGCTATTCAACCAATCACCTGTTTGCACTGTTCTGGCTTCAGAACTGTAGTACTGTATGTTAGGTGTCGAGTTCCCGCCGCTGCACAGGATGAATCTCGAACCATCTCTGCTGCGGTCTCCCATTCTCCTCCAGCCGCAGTGGAGCCTGCTCAGCAGAGATGTCGGTCCCAGCGTCTGGCTCAAGCTGATACTGTGCGGCTGGCTACTGCTGTCCTTACAGGCTCAGCCATCGTAACCAGTACTGATCAGTGGCGAGCAGGCGCTCCTGGGACTAATTCCTGCTTTTCTTCTTCTGAGCATGCCCATGGGACGACCTCTCATTGGAGGTCAGGGTCACATGCTCAGGTCCTGTAGCAGCTCCTATTGGACCACTAGGAAGGTCCTGGAGAACATCCGATATGAAAGGTTTGCATGGCCGCACAGCCATGCGCTAGTATGAACTTGCTAATGTGTGTGTGGATGTATGCCTGTCGATGGATGACAGCTCTGAATCATTCCCATCCCTAGTGTTGTTGACTCTTCGCAAATAGTGTAAGCTACCTAGCGCCTGACAGTGCTATTCCGCACATCTAGCACACAATACTGCGACTGTTAGCAGTGACCGCCAGTACGGCGCCATGCGCTAATAGAGCGCTTTCCTGGCCCAAGTTTGGGTGGTTAATGGCATCCTCCACAGCACTCTGAAGCAGGGCTTTTTGGGACCTCATGTCACCCATGATACGGTGCTCCAACTGCTGGCATTGACACAGGGTTCATCCATGGTCAGCCATTTTTCTGTCCACTTCTGGACTTTGTCATCTGAGCTGGAGTGGCCGGATAAAGTCCTCATCCCTGCATTCTGGAGGGGACGAGCTGACCATGTGAAGGATGCCTTGGCCACTAGGGAGATATCTACCCTCATTGACCTTCGTTTTAACGAGCAAAGGTTGGAGCGAGCCTACCAAACCTCTGGAATTTCTGGTCCAGGCGTCTGAGCTACATGAGATCATCATTATTATTATTATTATTATTATTATTTATTTATATAGCACCATTAATTCCATGGTGCTGTACATGAGAAAGGGGTTACATACAGGGTTATAGATATCGTTTACAGTAAACAGGTTTACAGTGATGGACTGGTACAGAGGGGAGAGGACCCCGTCCTTGCGGACTTACATTCTATGGACCATGGAGGTGACATGAGCGGGGTCTAAGTCCCGGACTGCTCGTGCACACAAGGTCTGTCCTGTCTTCTAGCAGTCGGGATATTATGCCAGAAAATGTCCCCAGCGGTCGGAAAAAACATCAGCGTCTAGTGGTAGGTACACTAGACACAGCAACATTTTCCTCCAAATTGTCCTTAAAGGAGACAATTACCATAGGCCCATCCACTCATACGGTAGAGCTTTGCATGAATTCTGGGGTGGAGGGCAACTTCATGTCTTCTGCCTTCGCCCAACAGCACGCAATACCCCTGGTGATGCTCGCCAAGCCAGTGACTGTAAGAGTGGTTAATGGGTCGACAATGCCCTCACAGATAACACACCAGACCATCCCATTTACACTTTCTACACTCTCTTTCTTTCTACACTTTCTATGTCGCCATCCCATCAGGAGATTATCTCCTTACTTGTCATTCCTGAGGGAATTGATGAGGTCCTATTAGGGATACCTTGGCTATGGTACCACTCCCCTCATATTGAGTGGTCCACAGGGAAAATTTTGGAATGGAGTGATTCTTGTGAGCATAGATGTCAGAGGGAGTGCATTCAGGTTGCTACTACTGAGGTAGCCACAAATCTTTCCTCTCTCCCAAAACACTATTGGCCCTATGCAGACATGTTCTCCAAGAGGGCTGCATAGACTCTTCCGCCTCACCACCCCTTTGATTGTCCTATTGACCTCTTGCCTGGTGCTGAGCCTCCCCGGGGTCGAGTCTATCCGTTATGTCTCCCGAAAAAGGATGCAATGTCTCAGTACATCCAGGAGAAAGAGGATTCATTAGAAAGTCAGTTTCACCCGCAGGGGCTGGATTCTTCATCGTGCAGAAGAACAACAGAGAATTATGTCTCTGCATAGACTACAGGGGTCTTAACGCCATAACCGTTAAGGATAAGTACCCTCTGCCACTTACTGTATATCTGAGCTCTTCGATAGGTTGCGGGGAGGTGAGGGTATTTACTAAGCTTGATCTGTGGGGTGTATACATCCTGATTCACATCCGTGAGGGGGATGAATGAAAGACGGCATTTAACACCAGGGATGGGCACTATGAATACCTAGTAATGCCCTTCGGGCTCTGTAATGCTCCTGCCATTTTCCAAGGCTTTGTGAACGATATCTTCCGGGATATGCTCACCACCTTGGTCGTAGTCTATCTGGATGATATTCTCATCTACTCTCCAGATATAGACTCCCACCGGAGAGATGTTTGCAAAGACTTCCAGCTCTTACGGGCAATCTCCCTCTATGCCAAGTTGGAGAAGTGTGTTTTAGAGCAGGAGTCCTTGCCTTTCCTGGGCTATATCATCTCCACCTGGGGGTTGACCAGGTATCCTGCCAAGCTACAGGCTGTGATGGACTGGCAGGAACCCCATTCTTTCAAAGCGGTGCAGCGCTTTATGGGGTTAATCAACTATTAGCGCCAGTTCATTCCTCACTTTTCAACCTTGGTAGCTCCCCTGGTTGCCCTCACCAAGGGAACTAATCCCAAATTGTGGTCGGAGGAGGTCTCCAAGGCCGTCCTCTCTATAAAGTCACACTTCGCTAGCACTCCCATTTTACATGGCCCCGATGTTGATAAACCATTTACAATGGAGGTGGATGCCTCTTCTGTCGTTGCTGGAGCAGTCCTCTTCCAGAAGGATGCTCAAGGTTGGAAGCATCCTTGCTTCTTCTTTTCCAAGACCTTTTCACCGGCAAACAGGAATTATTTCAACGGGCACAGGGAGTTGCTAGCCATGAGGTTGGCCTTTTTGCAGTGGAGACACCTCCTGGAGGGGGCTCGCTGTCCCTTCCAAGTTTTCACCGACCACAAAAATTTGGAATATTTACAAACCGCCCAGCGGCTAAACTTTTGCCAGGCCAGATGGTCCTTGTTTTCTCCCGCTTCCACTTCACCCTCCATTATCTATCGGGGGAGAACAACATCCGTGCAGATGCTCTCTCCCTCTCTGTAGTGTCATCAGTGGAGGAGGAGGAGCCTAGGCTTATTGTCCCTTCTGAGAGCCTGAGAACTGTGGCCCCAGTTTCGCTAAAGTCTGTGCCTCCAGGCCAGACTTTTGTTCCACCTAATTTGTGACTGGAGGGTCTCTCTTGGGCCCACTCCTCCAGGGTGGGTAGACATTTTGGGACTAAGAGGACATCTGAGCTCCTGGCGAGGACGTACTGATGGCCACATATGGCCCGTGACATTGGAGACTATATTCGGGCATGTGTCTCCTGCGCTAAGAAGTCCCCTCAACAACGGCCAGCTGGGTTACTTTACCCACCGCTGGTGGCAGACAGGCCCTGGGAAATGGTCGGGATGGACTTCATGGTGGGTTTACCCAAGTCCCATAGCTGCACCATTATTTGGGTAGTCACCGACCATTTTTCCAAAATGGTGCACTTGGTGCCGCTTCCACGGCCACCTTCTGCACGGGCCTTGGCGTTGTCTATTAAGCACGTTTTCCGCCTACACGGTATGCCAGACAAAATTGTCAGTGACTGGGGTCCCTAGTTTGTGTCTCAGTTCTGGAGAGAGCTGTGTCATCCACTCAGCATCGAGCTGAATCTCTCTTCAGCATACCATCCAGAGATGAATGGGTTGGTAGAGAGGGCCAATCAGTCCCTGGTCACATACCTACAACATTTTGTTTCAGCCAGGCAGGATGACTGGGCATTCTTGCTACCATGGGCCAAGTTTGCGTTGAACAACGCCGTAGCTGACTCAACTGGGCAGACCCCATTGCTCCTTAATTATGGCCAGCATCCATGGTTTCCTGTGCCCATGCCCGTGTCTTCCACCGACTCCAGGGTGGCAGACTGGGCTGTGGAGGCATGTGACATTTGGGACCGCACACAGGATGCCATCCGGGCCTCCAAGGAGAGAACGAGGTCCTCCGCTGATGCACATCGGTTCCCCGCTCCATCCTTTGCTCCTGGTGACTTGATGTGGCTCTCCGCCCGTAATATCAGGCTGCGAGTTGAGTCCACCAAGTTTGCATCTCGCTACTTGGGTCTCTTCAAGGTCCTGGAACAGATTAACCCTTTGGCCTACCGTCTGGCCCTTCCTCCATGCCTAGGTATCACTGACACCTTTCATGTATCTCTCCTAAAGCTCGTTCACATGTCCTGGTTTTCTGAGTCATCTGCCGGGACATCGGGTTCATCCACGGACGATTATGAGGTGAACACCATCATGAGGTGTTAGGTGGTATGTGGCAAAAGTTTCTATTTGGTGGATTGGAAGGGTCATGGCCCAGAGGACAGGTCCTGGGAGCCTGCTGAGCACATTCGGGCTCCGGAGCTTATTGCGGCCTTTGAGCGTAGCGAGGCCCAAGGAGGGGGGCCATGTTAGTTGTCGAGTTCCCACCACTGCACAGAGTGAATCTTGAACCATCTCTGCTGCCTTTCTCCCATTTTCCTCCAGTCGCAGTGAAGCCTGCTCAGCAGAGATGTCAGTCCCAGCATTTGGCTTAAGCTGATACTGTGTGGCTGGTTACTGCTGTACTTCCAGGCTCAGCCATCATAACCAGTACTGATGAGCGGCGAGCAGGCGCTCCTGGGACTAATTCCTGTTTTCTTCTTCTGAGCATGCCCATGGGACGACCTCTCATTGGTGGTCAAGGGTCACATGCTCAGGTCCTGTAGCAGCTCCTATTGCACCACTAGGAAGGTCCTGGAGAACTTTTGCTATAAAAGGTTTGCATGGCCACACGGCCATGCGCTAGTATAAACTTGCTAATGTGTGTGTGTGTGGATGTATGCCTGTCGATGGATGAAAGTTCTGACTCATTCCCATCCCTAGTGCTGTTGACTAGTGTTGAGCATTCCGATACCGCAAGTATCGGGTATCGGCCGATACTTGCGGTATCGGAATTCCGATACCGAGATCCGATATTTTTGTGGTATCGGGTATCGGTATCGGAGGTGTAAAATAAAGAATTAAAATAAAAAATATTGTTATATTCACCTCTCTGGCGGCCCCTGGAACATCACCGCGAGTCACTGGCGTCCGGCAGGCTTCTTTGTTCAAAATGAGCGCCTTTAGGACCTGCGGAATGACGTCGCGGCTTCTGATTGGTCACGTGCCGCCCATGTGACCGCCACGCGACCAATCAGAAGCCGCGACGTCATTCCTCAGATAAATTCCTAGAATGAGTGCCTTTAGGACCTGTGGAATGATGTCGCGGCTTCTGATTGGTCGCGTGGAGGTCACATGGGCGGCACGCGACCAATCAGAAGCCGCGACGTCATTCCGCAGGTCCTAAAGGCGCTCATTTTGAACAAAGAAGCCTGCCGGACGCCGGTTCCTCGCGGTGATGTTCCAGGGGCCGCCGGAGAGGTGAATATAACAATATTTTTTATTTTAATTCTTTATTTTACACCTCACTATGGATCCCAGGGCCTGAAGGAGAGTTTCCTCTCCTTCAGACCCTGGGATCCATCAGGATACCTTCCGATACTTGATGTCCCATTGACTTGTATTGGTATCGGATATCGGTATCGGCGATATCCGATACTTTTCGGGTATCGGCCGATACTTTCAAGTATCGGACGGTATCGCTCAACACTACTGTTGACTGTTCACGAATAGTGGAAGCTACCTAGCACCTCACAGTGCTATCCTGCACATCTAGCACATGATACTGCGTCTGTTAGCAGAGACCGCCAGTGCGGCAACGAGAGCTAATCGAGCGCTTTCCTGGACCAAATTTGGGTGGTTAGTGGCGTCCACCAGAGCGGCACTGCACGCACTCTTGTACAGTAATTCCTAGTTCTACCGGTCAGTGTTGGGTGGGAATTCCACTTGGACTCTGCATCTAACCCAGGGCGTCCTCAGGTGCGGGCTCAAAAGCCACTGAGGGTCAGAGCAAGTCCAATCACCAGTCTAGTGGGGGTGATTCATATGGATCCCACCAGTGTTTTTCAGCTACGCCCTGTGACTGCTAACAGGGCGCAGCATTTATTTGGCGACTCTGTGAAGCCATTCACACTGGGTGAGGTCTAACCCATGTGTGAGCAAGTGTCCCTCCGCCATTACTCAGCAGCAGGTTCAACCTCTGCACGGTGGACCCCGGGCTGCGAACGCACCTTATACCATCCTTATTATTTGGTGCGTTCCGCCAGCCCTAACACTGTACCTCCCTGCAAAGTGGGACAGAAACCTAAATGTCGTGAATAGCCATGTTTCTTCTGATCCAGCAACAGGTGCAGTCAGACCTGCCCCACATCCTCGGCATCTGCAAGCACCGTCATCAGAACTTCTACTTTCCTGTCCCTTAACATACACCTTACGCATTTTGCAATTGCTAGGTTTCTTGAAACCAAATTTATTTTTAATAAAAGAAAAAAATTGGTCATCTGCAGCAACCAAAGTGGTGTTTGTGTTTTTACTTCGCCTTAGTATCACAGAAAGAAAGCAAAAGTTTATGGATGAGAATCAAATTCAAAACAGAAAATTTTTCAATACTTTTTTCATTTCTAGAGATCATAGAAATGTTCACAGACCACGCAACACTGTATGTCTGAGAAATGGAAGCCTACAAAATGTTAAAAAAAAAAATTGTTCAGTTTTAGAGATCACAGAAATGTTCCCAGATCATGTAACACTGTATGGCTGAGAAATGGAACCTTAAAAAAAATGTAAACGCTTTTTATCCATTTTAGATATCACAGAACTGTTCACAGACCATGTAACACTGTATTGATGAGAATTGCAAGCCTATAACATTTTTAAAAGCTTTTTCTCAGTTTTAGTGATCACAGAAATGTACTCCACACTACAGAATAGTGTAGGGTGGAGAAATGTAGTCCAGAAAAATGTTTCAACGATTTCTGAGTGTGTTTTATAACACAGAAAGGACCTCAAATCATGTAATGCTTGAGGGATCAAAATATATTCAATTTTTTCAGTCCCGACAAAAAAAGCTGCAACTACATATTTTTCATCAGACTTCACAGGCCTATTCCCTGTATACAGACAGGATTCTGTCACTCTCCCTGCTACTGTGACTCTCTCTCTCTAGGCTAAATGCAGATTGCATGGTATACAAATTATTAGCCCTTAGAAGGCCTGTTAGTATGATGGCTCAGCTACAGCAGCAGTATCAACACTACAGGCCTCTGATCCATTATAATGTGCACACACAGGCCTAGACAATCACTCTCTACCTCCAATGCACTCCACTCTGTCCCTCCAAGCAGGGTGGTACCTGTCCTTTTATAATCCTTGATTATGTCAGATGGCCAGCCAATCACAATAATGCCACAACCAAGATGGCTATGGAATTACAGTGCCTCACAGTCAATCACTACATGCTTATTGGCTGTGTAACAGGCACCAATGATGCAGGGCAGAGTTTGAACCTGAGCACCGCCCACTGGCCGCTGAGTAACAAGCACATCCGAGCACCGTGATACTTGAGTGATAACCAAGTATCACCAAGCACGTTCGCTCATCCCTAGTAAGTACTAATCACTGCATACCAATAGCTCACCATAAAATCTGCATTTTGTTGATTATATGAACAATTCATGCAGCAACCACAATTTAGCCCTTGTCAAAGGTTGCTCATATAATTTTCCTTGACAATTTTTCCTGCTTCTAGCACATCAACTTAAAGAACTGACTATTCATGTATACCAGAGCTGCAAATAGAAAATTATCTAATTGTTTTCAAACGGAATCTCTAAGATAAGCACATTATCAAAAATGGCTGCCATCTGATGTCTCTTTCCTCTGCTGTTCGCTGACCTAAAAAGTGTTCAAAGGGTTATGTTTATAGGATTATGATGATTTTACATAGATTTGATTTGGCTTCTAAAACACATTTCTGCATCCACTTGAACAGATAATCTTTCACACTTGTGTTGCAGTCGTATTGTCTTACATCAGACTGATCTAAAAATGGTAAGAATGCAGCATATGATTCAAAAGTTCAATGAACCAGACTGGTAAAATTTAATTTAAGAATGCAATAATTTAGCTTGGTTGACATTATTATATTTTTTCATACTGATATAGATAGGAAGCTATCTGTATTTATTCTCATTACATAATGCTTTAATCAAGATGAAGATGCCAGAATTTTATTTTTTATATGTGATTTACTTTCTGTCTCAAACAACTGAGAAAACAAAATGAAGAACACTTTTATATCAATATCTTCTTTCTAATTGGCATTGAAAATGAAAAGAAAAAATGGCTAACATTAAATCAGTAGCATGCAACTATAAAAGCACAAATGAAGTTTTTCCTGACAGGATAATTGCTATTTAATGAACAATCACAAATTTGAAAATTGTATTAAATTGAAAATATAAATGTTGAATAAGCTAATTAAAAACAAAGGACAACGCTACTTAGATTCTTCCATCATAAGAGATGGCTGACGCCATTCACAATAGATACAGTGGGGTCAAAAAAGTATTTAGTCAGTCAGCAATAGTGCAAGTTCCACCACTTAAAAAGATGAGAGGCGTCTGTAATTTACATCATAGGTAGACCTCAACTATGGGAGACAAACTGAGAAAAAAAAATCCAGAAAATCACATTGTCTGTTTTTTTATCATTTTTTTTTGCATATTATGGTGGAAAATAAGTATTTGGTCAGAAACAAACAATCAAGATTTCTGACTCTCACAGACCTGTAAATTCTTCTTTAAGAGTCTCCTCTTTCCTCCACTCATTACCTGTAGTAATGGCACCTGTTTAAACTTGTTATCAGTATAAAAAGACACCTCTGCACACCCTCAAACATTCTGACTCCAAACTCCACTATGGTGAAGACCAAAGAGCTGTCAAAGGTCACCAGAAACAAAATTGTAGCCCTGCACCAGGCTGGGAAGACTGAATCTGCAATAGCCAACCAGCTTGGAGTGAAGAAATCAACAGTGGGAGCAATAATTAGAAAATGGAAGACATACAAGACCACTGATAATCTCCCTCGATCTGGGGCTCCACGCAAAATCCCACCCCGTGGGGTCAGAATGATCACAAGAACGGTGAGCAAAAATCCCAGAACCACGCGGGGGGACCTAGTGAATGAACTGCAGAGAGCTGGGACCAATGTAACAAGGCCTACCATAAGTAACACACTACGCCACCATGGACTCAGATCCTGCAGTGCCAGACGTGTCCCACTGCTTAAGCCAGTACATGTCCAGGCCCGTTTGAAGTTTGCTAGAGAGCATTTGGATGATCCAGAGGAGTTTTGGGAGAATGTCCTATGGTCTGATGAAACCAAACTGGAACTGTTTGGTAGAAACCCAACTTGTCGTGTTTGGAGGAAAAAGAATACTGAGTTGCATCCATCAAACACCATACCTACTGTAAAGCATGGTGGTGGAAACATGATGCTTTGGGGCTGTTTCTCTGCAAAGGGGCCAGGACGACTGATCAGGGTACATGAAAGAATGAATGGGGCCATGTATCGTGAGATTTTGAGTGCAAACCTCCTTCCATCAGCAAAGGCATTGAAGATGAAACGTGGCTGGGTCTTTCAACATGACAATGATCCAAAGCACACCGCCAGGGCAACGAAGGAGTGGCTTCATAAGAAGCATTTCAAGGTCCTGGAGTGGCCTAGCCAGTCTCCAGATCTCAACCCTATAGAAAACCTTTGGAGGGAGTTGAAAGTCCGTGTTGCCAAGCGAAAAGCCAAAAACATCACTGCTCTAGAGGAGATCTGCATGGAGGAATGGGCCAACATACCAACAACAGTGTGTGGCAACCTTGTGAAGACTTACAGAAAACGTTTGACCTCTGTCATTGCCAACAAAGGATATATTACAAAGTATTGAGATGAAATTTTGTTTCTGACCAAATACTTATTTTCCACCATAATATGCAAATAAAATGTTAAAAAAACAGACAATGTGATTTTCTGAATTTTTTTTTCCTCAGTTTGTCTCCCATAGTTGAGGTCTACCTATGATGTAAATTACAGACGCCTCTCATCTTTTTAAGTGGTGGAACTTGCACTATTGCTGACTGACTAAATACTTTTTTGCCCCACTGTAGCTGTCGGCCAAATGATGGTTCGTCTGAACATTTGGCCTGCAAACATCTTGGTCAGCCCTCCCACATACAAGAGCTGATGTGTTCTCTATCAGCACTCCATGTGTTCTTGTATCACCCGTGGGAAAATTCCCTCCAGCTACTCTTGCTCAAGAGTTGTGTGACACATGCACCGTGGTTGATGTGGAACAACGTAAGTGTGTGTGGATTAAAACCTAGTGCTATTTTACATTGTCAATTTTCAGCCAGTTTCACTTGGGTGTTGTTCTCGACCTCGATAGTTAAAGGGACACTGTCACCTGAATTTGGAGGGAACAATTTTCAGCCATGGAGGCGGGTTTTTTGGGTGTTTGATTCACCCTTTCCTTACCCACTGGCTGCATGCTGGCTGCAATATTGGATTGAAGTTCATTCTCTGTCCTCCGTAGTACATGCCTGCACAAGGTGCAATCTTGCCTTGCGCAGGCATGTACTATGGAGGACAGAGAATGAACTTCAATCCAATATTGCAGCCAGCATGCAGCCAGCGGGTAAGGAAAGGGTGAATCAAACACCCAAAAAACCCCGCCTCCATGGCTGAAGATTGTTCCCTCCAAATTCAGGTGACAGTGTCTCTTTAAAGCTATTCTGGAGCCAGGAGCAGGATCCCTCCCTATTTAAACCTCACGCAGTCAATCCAGTGGCGGACCTGGGTGCCTAGAGCCCATCAATGGAACTGACTCCAAGGGCCCACTATAAATTTCAATGCTCAGGCAAGGTAGACATTTGTGTTATAGTATTTATTAGAATGCTCAGTCGTAAGTCATAATATTCACTAGAAGATCATGGACACTCTAACAGAAACAACAAAGACCCAATTATATTCAATTTGTTCTGTCCATTGCCATTTTTGTCTATTACATGACAGTTCCAATTTTTAAAGGCCACGTGCACACGATCAGTATGTGGTCAGTATTTTCCATCAGTATTTGTAAACCAAAACCAGGAGTGAGTGATAAAGAAGTGGTGATGTGTTTCTATTATACTATGTAAATGTGGGCTTAGTTTGGTGTTATGTTACTATAACAATACAAAAAAAAGTGAATTCTAATGTGATCCTAGATATACCTGTTCCCTTGAAGGGGTTGTACCATATAAAAATTATTACCCGTGGGCTAAGGGACACAAAAAATCCCCCAACAACTGAGACTCTAGGGTGCGTGGGCACGTCTTTTAGGTGCTGACCTACCCAAATAGTTTTTTCTATATGAAGAGTTTCCAGGGAACATAACAGAGGTGTTTTACCTGAAGCATCATTTTAGATTTTTTTTTACAGGCATCTGTTTTTTCTTTATATTGTGCACGTTAATAGTGAGGTTCTTGCTGACTTCTTTTAACCATTTTCATCTTTGAAAACTTAAAAAAGTTAGCAGAAGCTGAAAAAGAGTGAACTTATTCACACTTCATTTGTTCATTACTTATCATTTGATTCTTTTTTAGGCATGGGGAGGCAGCATTTTTTTCTATTATATATTTGCGATAATCAACATTATAGATATATTAATTTATTCTGCATGTAAAAATGCCAGTTTTGACGCAGCTTCCTTATTATCGCTTGCAATCCTGCACTACTGCCAATGATAGTTCTCTATGACAGAACTGAAGCCAGAAATGTCTGGTCGTGACTTTTCTCTTAGCTGGATGAATATTTTCCTAAACAATAAATTGTCTGGGGCTTGGATACACATTACACTTTTGACTGAACAGGTCTTAATTAAGGGGTTTATCAGAGATTAGTCGAATATGTATGATGGGCAGTTTAACTTCCAAATAAAGGCATGGTAAATAACCAAGGGAGCTTATCTCTAAGTATAACAAAATCACTTTGTACCCAAGGTGCTGTCTTCAGAATGCTCCTATCACTCTAGGTCATTGAAGTTCAGTACAATAAATATCTGCTTTATAATGATTTAATTTTTGACTCTGTACCATTTACCACTAATCCCTACAGTTGGGTTTTAAATAAAACATAAAGTAGCATGAAGGGATTGATAGTCTAAGAGTTTATATAAAATAAAAGTGAATATAGCTGACTAATTAAGGCACTGTATTTCTGACGCTATAACTTGATTTGCCATGTGCGGTCTATAAGATAATTGAGAAATGTTATACTCTAAAGGCTCATTCAGACATTTTTACTAGTTGGTCTGAAATCAGACTGCAGTGCTCGGAATGGCTGAAAGTTTTCCGACATCAGTGTGACAGCTTTGTTGAAATATATAAATCCTGACGTTGCCTGGGATTGCAAAGAGATGGCTGCACTCTGTTGACTCTCTGCAGACCCTGAGCCTGGTATGTCTTTTTAAAGGAAACACAGAAGACTTGGACTTAAATTACTTGACTTAACAGACTCAGGATCCTCTCTGGAACATTTTGAACCACCTTGGGCCTCCCTAGGACCTACAGTGACTCAAAACAAGAGGAAGGAAGGTAGGCCGAGATATCTCCTAGCAACACCACGGAAGATTTCCAGTCACACATCTTTCTTATCTCAAGCCAGCAGCACCTAAGAAGCGCAATTCAGACCTCCATTCTTCCTCGAGAAGACCCAAAAGGACCACAACCTGTGGTCAGAAGAAACAAACCCCTACCTGCTAAGAAACAAAAAGCATTGCAGTCTGACTTTGCAGGAACACGTCTTCACACTGCGTGACCCCGCGGCTCCAGCCTTCGATGACACACTAAAGCCGGAGCATACTCAAAATTTCTGAAAACCTCATGAAGTATCCCTAAAGCTGGGGAATTCCTCTCAATGTATATGACAAGTTTCTGCAGCCACGCTACTTATCAGTCACGACTCCAGAATACAAACCCACTGTCAAACTTGATAAATCTGGGGACGTTGTAAAACATGGTGTCAATAATAAAGCTGGTAAATTTGACACTATCACTACACAGGGAGGCATTCTGGGGTCTGAACCCTTTAGTATTTGTAAACCAAATGCACATTCTCCTTGTTCTATAGATAGTACAAGCTACAGAAAATGATCCTAATACATGGTATGCTACGAGCAAGATGCCAGACAGTAATATAAACTTGCCTGCCTTTAGGACATCTATTGAAAGTTCCCCATTCACAGATGTGGATACAACTTCTTTGTCAGGGAGATACTCTGCAAGAAATAAAAGAAAATAACTAGCTAGTAGTCGTGACAACATGAATACTGACAATGTCATGCAAGAATCAGACACAGATGAGGTCTCTGAGGAAATTTTTCCTAACATATCCCTTTACAAACAAAATCAAGACTTGGCAATGCAAGTTTCTCTCTTACATATCCCACTCCTCCTGTAGTTACAGCTGAAAACATAAATAATTATATTCATCAACTTACCCCCCCCTCCCCCAGTGGGAAATACAGATAGTCTTGCAGCATCTGTAAAATACAGTTCTGGCAAGACCGCCACATCAAAACCATGTCATGGGCAGCCCAATCTCCAGACCTGAACCCCACTGAAAACCTCTGGAATGTATTTAAGAGGATGATGGATAGTCGCAAGCCATCAAACAAAGAGGAACTGCTTAAATTTTTGCACCAGAAGCAGTGTGAAAGACTGGTGGAAAGCATGCCAAGACCCATGAAATCTGTGATTAAAAATCATGGTTATTCCACAAAATATTGATTTCTGAACTCTTCCTGAGTTAAAACATTTGTATTATTGTTTCTAAATGATTATGAACTTGTTTTATTTGCATTATTATTTGAGGTATGAAAGCACTGTTTTTTTCATTTTGACCATTTCTCCTTTTCAGAAAAAAATTCAAAATTTATTGCTTGGAAATTTAGACATGTTGTCAGAAGTTAATAGAATAAAAGAACAATTTACATTTTACTCAAAAATATACCTACAAAGAGAAAAATCAGACAAACTGAACATTTTGCACTGGTCTCTTAATTTTTGCCAGAGCTGTATTTATCAGATCTTCTGACATATTCTATCCAGCAAGTAGATCTAAATATTGATAACAAATTTGCGGCTATATTTACCCAATTAGAAACAATGAATAAAAAAAATTACAGACACAGCCAAAAAGTTGAGTCTATAGCCACCAAACAGAATACACTGGAGATGGATCATTGCCTGTTAAAACACGAGGTTAACCCCTTAATCACATATGACGCACTATCCCTTCAAGGTGACCTGGGACTTAATTCCCAGTGATGGGATAGTACGTCATATGTGATCAGCCGCACTCACGGGGGCAGCGCGGACGATCGTGGCTGGGTATCTGCTTATTATCGCAGCTGACATCCGGCACTATGTGCCAGGAGAGGTCACCGACCGCACCTGGCAGATTAACCCCCGGCACACTATGATCAAAGATGACCGCAGTGTTCCAGCGGTATAGGGAAGCATCGCGCAGGGAGGAGGCTCCCTGTGTGCTTCCTTGAGACCCTCGAGCAACGCGATGTGATCACGTTGCTCCGAGGGTCTCCTACCTCCTCCTCCCTGCAGGCCCCGGATCCAATACGGCCACAAGGCTGCTTACAGGTCCTGCAGGGAGGTGACTTGCAAGCGCCTGCTCAGAGCAGGCATCAGCAAGCGTCCCTGCAGTGTCTGTCAGATCGCTGATCTGACACAGTGCTCTGCAAAGATGATGCCCCCCGTGGGAATGCTATAAAGTAAAAAAATATATATATTCACACATATAAAAAAAAATAATTAATAATTCCTAAATTTAAAAAAAAATGTTCTCATAAATACATTTCTTTATCTAAAAGAACAAAACAATAAAAGTACACATATTTAGTATCATCGCATCCGTAATGACCAGAACTGTCCCACAAGTTAACCCCTTCAGTGATCACCGTAAAAAAAAACAAGGCAAAAAACAACTCTTTATTATCATACCTCCAAACAAAAAGTGGAATAACACGCGATCAAAAGACGGATACAAATAATCATGGTACGGTTGAAAACGACATCTTGTCCCGCAAAAAATGACCCACCATAAAGCATCATCAGTGAAAAAATAAAAAAGTTATAGTCCTCAGAATAAAGTGATGCAAAAATAATATTTTTTATAAAATAGTTTTTATTGCATGAAAGCGCCAAAACATAAGAAAAGATATAAATGAGGTATCATTGTAATCGTACTGACCCGAAGAATAAAACTGCTTTATCAATTTTACCAAACATGGAATGGTATAAACGCACCCCCAAAAAAGAAATTCATGAATAGCTGGTTTTTGGTCATTCTGCCTCAAAAATCGGAATAAAAAGCGATCAAAAATAGTCACGTGCCCAAAAATGGTACCAATAAACTCATCCCACAAAAAACAAGACTTCATATGACTCTGTGGACCAAAATATTGAAAACTTATAGCTCTCAAAATGTGGAGATGCAAAAACTATTTTTTGCAATTAAAAGCGTCTTTTAGTGTGTGATGGCTGCCAATCACAAAAATCCTCTAAAAAAGCTGCTATAAAAGTAAATCAAACCCCCCTTCATGACCCCCATAGTTAGGGAAAAATAATAAAATTAAAAAAATGTATTTCCATTTTCGCATTAGGGTAAGGGTTAGGGTTGGGGATAGGGTTAGGGTTAGGGTTGGGGATAGGGTTGAGGCTAAGTTTGGGGCTAGGGTTAGGGCTAGGGTTGGGGATGGGGTTGGGGATAGGGTTAGGGTTGGGGCTAGGGTTAGAGTTGGGGCTAGGAGTAGGGCTAGGATTGGGGCTAGGGTGTTATGAACAGGTAATTCAGAACCACAATGGACATAGAAGTTCAGAGCACACAAAGTGACCTGACAATTACCCAAAACAAAGGATGAGCTATGAGACGTGGAAACTCTGCTGACCGCAATCCCTAATCCTATCAAACCACACTAGAGGCAGCCGTGGATTGCGCCTAACGCTCCCTATGCAACTCAGGACAGCCTGAGAAACTAACTAGCCCTGAAGATAGAAAAATAAGCCTACCTTGCCTCAGAGAAATTCCCCAAAGGAAAAGGCAGCCCCCCACATATAATGACTGTGAGTAAGGTGAAAATACAAACACAGAGATGAAACAGATTTAGCAAAGTGAGGCCCGACTTACTGAATAGACCAAGGATAGGAAAGATAGCTTTGCGGTCAACACAAAAACCTACAAACAACCACGCAGAGGGGCAAAAAGACCCTCCGCACCGACTAACGGTACGGAGGTGCTCCCTCTGCGTCTCAGAGCTTCCAGCAAGCAAGAAAACCCAATATAGCAAGCTGGACAGAAAAAATAGCAAACAAAAATAACACAAGCAAAACTTAGCTTATGCAGGATAGAGAGGCCACAGGAACGATCCAGGAGGAAGCAAGACCAATACTAGAACATTGACTGGAGGCCAGGATCAAAGCACCAGGTGGAGTTAAATAGAGCAGCACCTAAGGACTTAACCTCATCATCTGAGGAAGGAAACTCAGAAGCCGCAGTACCACTCTCATCCACCAAAGGAAGCTCATAAACAGAACCAGCCGAAGTACCACTCTCGACCACAGGAGGGAGCTTGGCCACAGAATTCACAACAGTACCCCCCCTTGAGGAGGGGTCACCGAACCCTCACCAGAGCCCCCAGGCCGACCAGGATGAGCCACATGAAAGGCATGAACCAGATCGGCAGCATGGACATCAGAGGCAAAGACCCAGGAATTATCTTCCTGACCATAACCTTTCCACTTAACCAGATACTGGAGTTTCCGTCTCGAAACACGAGAATCCAAAATCTTCTCCACTATATACTCCAATTCCCCTACAACCAAAACCGGAGCAGGAGGATCAATAGATGGAACGACAGGTGCCACGTATCTCCGCAACAATGACCTATGGAACACGTTATGGATGGAAAAAGAAGCTGGAAGAGTCAAACGAAAAGACACAGGATTAAGAACCTCAGAAATCCTATATGGACCAATGAAACGAGGCTTAAATTTAGGAGAGGAAACCTTCATAGGAATATAACGAGATGACAACCAAACCAAATCCCCAACACGAAGTCGGGGACCCACACAGCGCCTGCGGTTAGCGAAACATTGAGCCTTCTCCTGGGACAAAGTCAGATTGTCCACTACATGAGTCCAAATCTGCTGCAACCTATCCACCACAGTATCCACACCAGTACAGTCCGAAGACTCAACCTGCCCTGAAGAGAAACGAGGGTGGAACCCAGAATTGCAGAAAAACGGCGAAACCAAAGTAGCCGAGCTGGCCCGATTATTAAGGGCGAACTCAGCCAAAGGCAAAAAGGACACCCAATCATCCTGATCAGCAGAAACAAAACATCTCAGATATGTTTCCAAGGTCTGATTGGTTCGTTCAGTTTGGCCATTTGTATGAGGATGGAAAGCCAAGGAAAAAGACAAATCAATGCCCATCCTAGCACGAAAGGCTCGCCAAAACCTCGAAACAAACTGAGAACCTCTGTCAGAAACGATGTTCTCTGGAATGCCATGTAAACGAACCACATGCTGGAAAAACAACGGCACCAAATCAGAGGAGGAAGGCAATTTAGACAAGGGCACCAAATGGACCATCTTAGAGAAGCGATCACAAACCTCCCAAATGACCGACATTCTTTGAGAGACGGGGAGATCCGAAATAAAATCCATAGAGATATGTGTCCAAGGCCTCTTCGGGACCGGCAAGGGCAAAAGCAACCCACTGGCACGAGAACAGCAGGGCTTAGCCCGAGCACAAATCCCACAGAACTGCACAAAAGAACGCACATCCCGCGACAGAGATGGACACCAAAAGGATCTAGCCACCAAATCTCTGGTACCAAAGATTCCAGGATGACCAGCCAACATCGAACAATGAACCTCAGAGATAACTTTATTCGTCCACCTATCAGGGACAAACAGTTTCTCCACTGGGCAACGGTCAGGTCTATTAGCCTGAAATTTTTGCAGCACCCGCCGCAAATCAGGGGAGATGGCAGACAAAATTACCCCCTCTATGAGAATACCCGCCGGCTCAGGCAAACCCGGAGAATCGGGCACAAAACTCCTAGACAGGGCATCCGCCTTCACATTTTTAGAGCCCGGAAGGTACGAAACCACAAAGTCAAAATGGGAGAAAAACAGCGACCAACGAGCCTGTCTAGGATTCAACCGTTTGGCAGACTCGAAATAAGTCAAGTTTTTGTGATCAGTCAAGACCACCACGCGATGCTTAGCTCCTTCAAGCCAATGACGCCACTCCTCGAATGCCCACTTCATGGCTAGCAACTCTCGATTGCCAACATCATAATTTCGCTCAGCAGGCGAAAATTTCCTGGAAAAGAAGGCGCATGGTTTCATCACCGAGCAATCAGAACTTCTCTGCGACAAAACAGCCCCTGCTCCAATTTCGGAAGCATCAACCTCGACCTGGAACGGAAGCGAAACATCTGGTTGGCACAACACAGGGGCAGAAGAAAAACGACGCTTCAACTCCTGAAAAGCTTCCACAGCAGCAGAAGACCAATTGACCACATCAGCACCCTTCTTGGTTAAATCAGTCAACGGTTTAGCAATGCTAGAAAAATTAGCGATGAAGCAACGATAAAAATTAGCAAAGCCCAGGAACTTCTGCAGACTCTTCAGAGATGTTGGCTGAGTCCAATCATAAATGGCCTGAACTTTAACAGGGTCCATCTCGATAGTAGAAGGAGAAAAAATGAACCCCAAAAATGAAATCTTCTGAACACCAAAGAGACACTTTGACCCCTTCACAAACAAAGAATTAGCACGCAGGACATGGAACACCATTCTGACCTGCTTCATATGAGACTCCCAATCATCCGAGAAGACCATAATATCATCCAAGTATACAATCAGGAATTTATCCAGGTACTCTCGGAAGATGTCATGCATAAAGGACTGAAACACTGATGGAGCATTAGAAAGTCCGAATGGCATAACCAGGTACTCAAAATGGCCTTCGGGCGTATTAAATGCTGTTTTCCATTCATCGCCCCGTTTAATACGCACAAGATTATACGCACCACGAAGATCTATCTTGGTGAACCAACTAGCCATCTTAATCCGAGCAAACAAATCAGACACCTGCGGCAAGGGGTACTGAAATTTGACCGTAATTTTATTTAGAAGGCGGTAATCAATACAAGGTCTCAGCGAACCATCCTTCTTGGCCACAAAAAAGAACCCCGCTCCCAATGGCGACGATGACGGGCGAATATGACCCTTCTCCAAAGACTCCTTCACGTAACTCCGCATAGCGGCGTGCTCAGGTACAGATAAATTAAACAGTCGACCCTTAGGAAACTTACTACCAGGAATCAAATCGATAGCACAATCACAATCCCTATGCGGAGGTAGGGCATTGGACTTGGGCTCATCGAATACATCCCGGTAATCAGACAAGAACTCTGGGACCTCAGAAGGGGTGGATGATGAGATAGACAGAAATGGAACATCACCATGTACCCCCTGACAACCCCAGCTGGACATAGACATTGATTTCCAATCTAATACTGGGTTATGGACTTGTAGCCATGGCAACCCCAACACGACCACATCATGCAGATTATGCAACACCAGAAAGCGAATATCCTCCTGGTGCGCAGGAGCCATGCACATGGTCAGCTGGGTCCAATATTGAGGCTTATTCTTGGCCAAAGGCGTAGCATCAATTCCTCTCAATGGAATAGGACACTGCAAGGGCTCCAAGACAAACCCACAGCGCCTAGCAAACTCCAAGTCCATCAAATTCAGGGCAGCGCCTGAATCCACAAATGCCATGACAGAATAGGAAGACAAAGAGCAGATCAAAGTAACGGACAAAAGAAATTTTGACTGTACCGTACCAATGGTGGCAGACCTAGCGAACCGCTTAGTGCGCTTAGGACAATCGGAGATAGCATGAGTGGAATCACCACAGTAGAAACACAGCCATTCTGACGTCTGTGTTCCTGCCTTTCAGCTCTGGTCAAAGTCCTATCGCACTGCATAGGCTCAGGTTTATGCTCAGATAATACCGCCAAATGGTGCACAGATTTACGCTCGCGCAAGCGTCGACCGATCTGAATGGCCAAAGACATAGACTCATTCAGACCAGCAGGCATAGGAAATCCCACCATGACATCCTTAAGGGCTTCAGAGAGACCCTTTCTGAAAATAGCTGCCTGCGCACATTCATTCCATTGAGTGAGCACGGACCACTTTCTAAACTTCTGACAATAAATCTCTATCTCATCCTGACCCTGACACAGAGCCAGCAAATTTTTCTCTGCCTGATCCACTGAATTAGGTTCGTCGTACAGCAATCCGAGCGCCAGAAAAAATGCATCAATATTACATAATGCAGGATCTCCTGGCGCAAGGGAAAATGCCAAGTCTTGAAGGTCCCCACGTAATAAAGAAATAATGATCTTAACTTGTTGAACTGGGTCACCAGAGGAGCGGGGTTTCAAAGCCAGAAATAGTTTACAATTATTTTTAAAATTCAAAAACTTAGCTCTATCTCCAGAAAACAACTCAGAAATAGGAATTTTAGGTTCTAACATAGGATTCTGAACCACCATATCTTGAATATTCTGTACATTTATAGCGAGATTATCCATCAAAGAGAACAGACCTTGAATGTCCATGTCCACACCTGTGTTCTGAACCACCCTGATGTAAAGGGGAAAAGAAAGGCAGAACACAGTGCAAAGAAAAAAAAATGGTCTCAGAACTTCTCTTTTCCCTCTATTGAGAAGCATTAGTACTTTGGGCCTCCAGTACTGTTATGAACAGGTAATTCAGAACCACAATGGACATAGAAGTTCAGAGCACACAAAGTGACCTGACAATTACCAAAAACAAAGGACGAGCTCTGAGACATGGAAACTCTGCTGACCGCAATCCCTAATCCTATCAAACCACACTAGAGGCAGCCGTGGATTGCGCCTAACGCTCCCTATGCAACTCGGCACAGCCTGAGAAACTAACTAGCCCTGAAGATAGAAAAATAAGCCTACCTTGCCTCAGAGAAATTCCCCAAAGGAAAAGGCAGCCCCCCACATATAATGACTGTGAGTAAGGTGAAAATACAAACACAGAGATGAAACAGATTTAGCAAAGTGAGGCCCGACTTGCTGAATAGACCGAGGATAGGAAAGATAGCTTTGCGGTCAACACAAAAACCTACAAACAACCACGCAGAGGGGCAAAAAGACCCTCCGCACCGACTAACGGTACGGAGGTGCTCCCTCTGCGTCTCAGAGCTTCCAGCAAGCAAGAAAAACCAATATAGCAAGCTGGACAGAAAAAATAGCAAACAAAAATAACACAAGCAAAACTTAGCTTATGCAGGATAGAGAGGCCACAGGAACGATCCAGGAGGAAGCAAGACCAATACTAGAACATTGACTGGAGGCCAGGATCAAAGCACCAGGTGGAGTTAAATAGAGCAGCACCTAAGGACTTAACCTCATCACCTGAGGAAGGAAACTCAGAAGCCACAGTACCACTCTCACCCACCAAAGGAAGCTCATAGACAGAACCAGCCGAAGTACCACTCTCGACCACAGGAGGGAGCTTGGCCACAGAATTCACAACACTAGGGTTAGGGATGGGGCTAGGATTAGGGTTAGGGCTAGGGTTGGGGCTAGGGTTAGGGTTGGAGCTAGGGTTCGGGTTAGGGCTACAGTTATGGTTGGGGCTAAAGTTAAGGTTATGGTTGGGGCTAAAGTTAGGGTTAGGTTTGGGGCTAAAGTTAGGTTTAGGATTTGGATTACATTTGCTGTTGGGATTAGGGTTAGGGGTGTTTCAGGGTTAGGGGTGTGGTTAGGGTTATGATTGGGATTAGGGTTAGGAATGTGTTGGAGTTAGGGGTGTGGTTAGAGTTGGGATTAATGTTAGGGGTCTGTTGTTGTTAGTGGTGTGTTGGGGTTAGGGGTGTGGTTAGGGTTAGGTTTAGGGGCATGTTCGGGTTAGGGTTGTGGTTAGTGTTATGGGTAGAATTTGGATTAGGGTTAGAGGTGTGTTTGGGTTAGGGTTTCAGTTAGAATTGGGGGCATCCCCTGTTTAGGCACATCAAGGGCTCTCCAAACGCGACATGGCATCCGATCTCAATTCCAGCCAATTCTGCATTGAAAAAGTAAAACAGTACTCCTTCCCTTCTGAGCTCTCCCATGTGCCCAAACAGGGATTTACCCTAACATATGGGGTATCAGCATACTCAGGACAAATTGGACAATAACTTTTAGGGTCCAATTTCTCATGTTACCCATGGGAAAATAAAAATTTGGGCTACTAAAAAAACATTTTTGTGGGAGAAAAAATATATTTTATTTTAATGGCTCTGCGTTATAAACTGTAGTGAAACACTTGGGGGTTCAAAGTTCTCACAACACATCTAGATAAGTCCCTTGGGGGATCTAGTTTCCAATATCGGGTCATTTGTGGGGAGTTTCTATTGTTTAAGTACATCAGGGGCTCTGCAAATGCAATGTGACTCCTGCAGATGAATCCATCCAAGTCTGCATTCCAAACAGTGCTCCTTCCCTTCCGAGCTCTGCCATGCACCCAAACAGTGGTCCCCCCCACATATGGGGTATCAGCGTACTCAGGACAAATTGGACAACAACACTTGGGGTTCAATTTTTCCCGTTACCCTTGGGAAAATATAAAACAGAGGGCTAAAAAATTAGTTTTAATGGAAAAAAATTATTTTTTATTTTCAAGGCTCTGCGTCATAAACTGTAGTGAAACACTTGGGGGTTCAAAGTTCTCACAAAACATCCAGATAAGTTCCTGGGGGGTCTAGTTTCCAAAATGGTGACACATGTGGGGAGTTTCTACTATTTGAGTACATCAGGGACTCTGCAAATGCAACGTGACGCCTGCAGACCAATACATCTAAGTCTCCCTTCCAAAAGGCATTCCTTCTCTTCCGAGCTCTGCCATGCGCCCAAACAGTGGTTTTCCCCCACATGTGGGGTAACAGCGTACTCAGGACAAATTCGACAACAACTTTTGGGGTCCAATTTATCTTGTTACCCTTGGGAAAATAACAATTTGGGTAACTAAAAAAACATTTTTGTGGAAAAAAATGATTTTCTATTTTCAAGGCTCTGCGTTATAAACTGTAGTGAAACACTTGGGGGGTTCAAAGTTCTCACAACACATCTACCTAAGTTCCTTGGAGGGTCCAATTTCTAATATGGGGTCACTTGTGGGGGGTTTCTACTATTTAGGTACATTAGGGGCTCTGCAAATGCAATGTGACACCTGCAGACCATTCCATCTATGTCTGCATTCCAAAATGGCGCTCCTGACCTCTGCCATGCGCCCAAATGGTGGTTCCCCCCACAAATGGGGTATCAGCGTACTCAGGACAAATTAGACAACAACTTTTGTGGTCCAATTTCTCCTATTACCCTTGGGAAAATACAAAACTGGGGCTAAAAAATAATTTTTGTGAAAAAAAATATATATTTTTACGGCTCTGCGTTATAAACTCTAGTGAAACACTTGGGGGTTCAAAGCTTTCACAACACATCTAGATAAGTTTCTTAGGAGGTCTACTTTCCAAAATGCTGTCACTTGTGGGGGGTTTCAATGTTTAGGCACATCAGGGGTTCTCCAAACACGACATGGTGTCCCATCTCAATTCCAGTCAATTTTGCATTGAAAAGTCAAAAGGCGCTCCTTCCCTTCCTAGCTCTGCCACGCGCCCAAACAGTGGTTTACGTACACATATCAGGTATCAGCATACTCAAGACATATTGCACAACAACTTTTGGGGTCTAATTTCTTCTCACCCTTGGGAAAATAAAAAATTTTGGGGCGACAAGAACATTTTTGTGAATAAATATGAATTTTTATTTTTATGGCTCTACATTATAAACTTCTGTAAAGCACTTGGTGGGTCAAAGTGCACACCACACATCAAGATAAGTTTCTTAGGGGGCCTACTTTCCAAAATGGTGTCACTTGTGGAAGGTTTCAATGTTTAGGCACATCAGGGGCTCTCCAAATGCAACATGGCATCCCATCTCAATTCCAGTCAATTTTTGCATTGAAAAGTCAAATTGCGCTCCTTCCCTTCTGAGCTCTGCCATGCACCCAAACAGTGGTTTACCCCCTCATATGGGGTATCAGCGTACTCATGACAAATTGCACAACAACTTTTGCGGTCCAATTTCTTCTCTTACCCTTGGGAAAATAAAAAATTGGGGGCAAAAAATCATTTTTGTGAAAAAATATGATTTTTTTATTTTTACGACTCTGCATTATAAACTTCTGTGAAGCACTTGGTGGGTCAAAGTGCTCACCACACATCTAGATAAGTTCCTTAGGGGGTCTACTTTCCAAAATGGTGTCACTTGTGGGAGTTTCAATGTTTAGGCACATCAGGGACTCTCCAAACGCAACATGGCGTCTCATCTCAATTCCAGTCAATTTTGCATTGAAAAGTCAAACAGCACTCCTTCCCTTCCGAGCTCTGCCATGTGCAAAAACAGTGGTTTACCCCCACATATGGGGTATCAGCGTACTCAGGACAAATTGTACAACCACGTTTGTGGTCTATTTTCTCCTGTTACACTTGGTAAAATAAAACAAATTGGAGCTGAATTAAATTTTTTGTGAAAAAAAGTAAAATGTTCGTCTTTTTTCAACATTCCAAAAATTCCTGTGAAGCACCGGAAGGGTAAATAAACTTCTTGAATGTGGTTTTGAGCACTATGAGGGGTGCAGTTTCTAGAATTGTCACACTTGGTAATTTTCGATCAGATCAGATAGACCCCTCAAAAAGACTTCAAATGTGATGTGGTCCCTAAAAAAATGGTTATTTTAAAAATGAGAAATTACTGGTCAACTTTTAACCCTTATAACTTCCTAACAAAAAAATTGGTTCCAAAATTGTGCTGATGTTAAGTAGACATGTGAGAAATGTTACTTATTTAGTATTTTGTGTGACATATCTCTGTGATTTAAGGGCATAAAAATTCAGAGTTGGAAAATTGGAAAATTTTCAAAAATTTTTGCCAAATTTCCATTTTTTTCACAAATAAACACAGGTAATATCAAAGAAATTTTAACGTGCAGACCATCCTTGGGGGTTAAGGGGTTAAAGTACTAAAAACAAAGCTCACATACTTGGAGTATCCTAACAGGAGATGTAACCTCAAGTTTAGAGCTGTTCCAGAATATGATTCCCTTGAAGCTCTTGCTCCATATATCCAAGATCTATTTCATAATTCTCTACCAACTTCTTCTAACATCGATCTGACCATAGATAGGGATCACAGGTTGAAAAAACCTACTTTCTTCCAAAAGAGTTCCCAAGGGAAGTAATTGCTAAACTTCATTTATTTCAAACAAAAGACAGACTATTAGATTATCTTAGGAAGCACAGGAATTTACCTCCTCCATAGGAAAACATCAGTGTTTTCGAATTTTTCGAAACAGACTTTAAATGCAAGAAAATCATTCTTACCATCATCCCGAGAGCTATTGACATTCTCTTTGTGCCCTAATTCCAGGACACATGGGCAGAATCTACCAAACTTTTTTTTATCTCCAACATCTGGAAAAGTCACTTGAGAGCCCAAGTCATGCTGCTCTCATCCTCTTCATCAGATCGTCTAGGAAAACCCAGTATTTTGTTTTTTCTTTTTGATGTTTCCATGTTTCTGAATTGTGGCGTCAACAATTCATAAAATATTGTGCTATTTAAAAAAAATTTTCACAGGTTTTATTGCCTAAATATTAATAACTAATATATTTCTGGCTCAACAACAGTGATTCAACATGTGTAATTATAGCGTTAACAATTTTGACATTGAATATGAATGGACTTGATTAGCCCTTTTGAAGAGGTATTCCTCTTGGAAGAAAGCGAAAAGATCCAGCTCTGATATAATAGCATATCAGGAAACCAAATTTGCACATAACAATCCACAGAGGAGCATTGCACATAACAATTTCCCAGAGGAGCATTGCACGGCAAATAAGCCTCCTTACCTTGACAAGCCAAAGATGTTATGTCACTCTCCATAAGGAGAAACGATACCCCTTATACCCCTGTCCAGAGCCTCTCACCTAACCAAATTAGTTCTCAAGCTTCGCACTGACGAGGGCCAACAGCCCGAAACACCGTGTCTGTGAATTGAGATACTAATTTGGCTTTTATCCTAAGTCATATTGCACGACTCATTAAAGAGTAGATTGTGACTTGTAGGATCGCTACTTCCAACAGGTGGCGCTATAGAGTTTAAGTCCTCTTTTTCTCAGAAGAGGAAATTTGCATATTATATTTCCTAGAGGAGCATTGCACGGCGAATAAGCCTCCTTACCTTGACAAGCCAGAAATGGTATGTCACTCTACATAAGGAGAAACGATACCCCTTAGACCCCAATTAAGTGAAGAAATTGATGATAACAACGGAAGATACAATTTCCTATAAGTAATATTGATACAATAGCCTAAACATTAGTCAACATCTACACATCTAACAGAGGTTAAATCTTGTTTTTAAAGAAATTAATGAAAAAAGTACGTAAACACCAAAAAGGTCAGTTATTTATTTTAGGAGATTTTAATATAATTCATGACCAGAGTATGGATACTTCCGCTTCATCTTCATCAAGGAGCAAAATGTTTACATTAAAAAACTGGTTGAAAAAAGAGCAGTTATTTGATACATCTTCTTAATACATTCAGACCAAGTTGGATACATTAAAGGGAGGCAAGCCTCTGACAGAACAAGTAGAGTACTTAAATTTAATTTCACATGTAGAAAAGCCAAAATTTCCTTAATTGAGAATTATTACTTCCACTATAAGAGACTTTTTGGCAGTTTCATACTATAAAAAATCAATAATTTTAAGTTTTTTTAGACCAGCTAACCAAAAAAAATTAAAGGAAAAGAATTTCCTTATAACTGGGAAAAACATCATGTCCCATGTTTAGGAATTATAATTACCAATTCTTTCTGTAAGGTACTAGATGAAAATCTGAATCTCCTACAAAAGCATATTAAAAAAAATTGAGAATTTTGATGAAACTAATACCTCGCGGCTTGGTAGGATTATCTTATATAAAAAATGATAATCCTACCAAAACTTCACTATAGCTTTAGAACTGTTCCGATTCAGATTCTAGATATCTGGATTAAGAACTTCCATAAGCAAATGACAAGATTTATTTGGAATAAAAAAATCACCAAGAGTAGCTAAATCATTACTATATAAGAACAAAAGAAATGGAGGCATTTTTCTCTGAAATCTACAGGCCTGCTACCAGGCTAATTTGGTCAGTATTTTACCTTACATGTTTGTATTATATTTTTTTCTCTGATTTTTCTATTCCTGTTTTTGACTTACAAATATGGAGTTAAAATACTGATCAAATACTGATTGTGAGAACGTAGCCTAAGCCCAACTGACCAGGCATAGTCGATTTACTAAACTTATCCTAAGGCCATATTCACATGTTCAGTATTTGTTCAGTATTTGAACAACAAAATCAGGAGTGGAACAATCAGATTAACTCCTTAGTGAAAGAGCTAATTTGCTGCTTAATGACCAAGCCAATTTTTACAATTCTGACCACTGTCACTTTATGTGATTATTACCCTGGAACACTTCAAGGGATCCCACTGATTCTGAGATTGTATTTTCGTGACATATTGTACTTCATGTTAGTGGTCAAATTTCTTTGAAATGACTTGCGTTTATATATGAACAATGGAAATATTAAACTAGAAGAAGAGGGGACGGGAAGAAAAACATTAGACTTGAACAAAGAAGACCCAGGAAAACATACTCAGATGGGAGGTAAAAACATTTCTAAAACAATCCACAGCGAGGAGATTGGAACAAAACAAAATCCTCTAAACTGCATGCTCGCAAACGCCAGAAGCCTGACAAACAAGATGGAAGAACTAGAAGCAGAAATATCTACAGGTAACTTTGACATAGTGGGAATAACCGAGACATGGTTAGATGAAAGCTATGACTGGGCAGTTAACTTACAGGGTTACAGTCTGTTTAGAAAGGATCGTAAAAATCGGAGAGGAGGAGGGGTTTGTCTCTATGTAAAGTCTTGTCTAAAGTCCACTTTAAGGGAGGATATTAGCGAAGGAAATGAGGTTGTCGAGTCCATATGGGTCGAAATTCATGGAGGGAAAAATGGTAACAAAATTCTCATTGGGGTCTGTTACAAACCCCCAAATATAACAGAAACCATGGAAAGTCTACTTCTAAAGCAGATAGATGAAGCTGCAACCCATAATGAGGTCCTGGTTATGGGGGACTTTAACTACCCGGATATTAACTGGGAAACAGAAACCTGTGAAACCCATAAAGGCAACAGTATGTATGTGTAGTCTCTTTTATTACATCCCTATGAAGGTCACTGATCACTTTTAGAGCACTGAAATTGCAAACATTAGATATTATAGGTATTTTTCCAGCAGGCGCCTGACAGGCACATTGTATGTGAACTCGTTAGTCCGAATATTGTATGTGACGGAGGGTTAAAAAATAGTGAGGAAAGAATGGTTGTAGATGACGAGGAAAAAGCTAACATATTAAACACCTTCTTCTCCACGGTATTCACGGTGGAAAATGAAATGCTAGGTGAAATCCCAAGAAACAATGAAAACCCTATATTAAGGGTCACCAATCTAACCCAAGAAGAGGTGCGAAACCGGCTAAATAAGATTAAAATAGATAAATCTCCGGGTCCGGATGGCATACACCCACGAGTACTAAGAGAACTAAGTAATGTAATATATAAACCATTATTTCTTATTTTTAGGGACTCTATAGCGACAGGGTCTGTTCCGCAGGACTGGCGCATAGCAAATGTGGTGCCAATATTCAAAAAGGGCTCTAAAAGTGAACCTGGAAATTATAGGCCAGTAAGTCTAACCTCTATTGTTGGTAAAATATTTGAAGGGTTTCTGAGGGATGTTATTCTGGATTATCTCAATGAGAATAACTGTTTAACTCCATATCAGCATGGGTTTATGAGAAATCGCTCCTGTCAAATCAATCTAATCAGTTTTTATGAAGAGGTAAGCTATAGGCTTGACCACGGTGAGTCATTGGACGTGGTATATCTCGATTTTTCCAAAGCGTTTGATACCGTGCCGCACAAGAGGTTGGTACACAAAATGAGAATGCTTGGTCTGGGGGAAAATGTGTGTAAATGGGTTAGTAACTGGCTTAGTGATAGAAAGCAGAGGGTGGTTATAAATGGTATAGTCTCTAACTGGGTCGCTGTGACCAGTGGGGTACCGCAGGGGTCAGTATTGGGACCTGTTCTCTTCAACATATTCATTAATGATCTGGTAGAAGGTTTACACAGTAAAGTATCGATATTTGCAGATGATACAAAACTATGTAAAGCAGTTAATACAAGAGAAGATAGTATTCTGCTACAGATGGATCTGGATAAGTTGGAAACTTGGGCTGAAAGGTGGCAGATGAGGTTTAACAATGATAAATGTAAGGTTATACACATGGGAAGAAGGAATCGATATCACCATTACACACTGAATGGGAAACCACTGGGTAAATCTGACAGGGAGAAGGACTTGGGGATCCTAGTTAATGATAAACTTACCTGGAGCAGCCAGTGCCAGGCAGCAGCTGCCAAGGCAAACAGGATCATGGGGTGCATTAAAAGAGGTCTGGATACACATGATGAAAGCATTATATTGCCTCTGTACAAATCCCTGGTTAGACCGCACATGGAGTACTGTGTACAGTTTTGGGCACCGGTGCTCAGGAAGGATATAATGGAACTAGAGAGAGTACAAAGGAGGGCAACAAAATTAATAAAGGGGATGGGAGAACTACAATACCCAGATAGATTAGCGAAATTAGGATTATTTAGTCTAGAAAAAAGACGACTGAGGGGCGATCTAATAACCATGTATAAGTATATAAGGGGACAATACAAATATCTCGCTGAGGATCTGTTTATACCAAGGAAGGTGACGGGCACAAGGGGGCATTCTTTGCGTCTGGAGGAGAGAAGGTTTTTCCACCAACATAGAAGAGGATTCTTTACTGTTAGGGCAGTGAGAATCTGGAATTGCTTGCCTGAGGAGGTGGTGATGGCGAACTCAGTCGAGGGGTTCAAGAGAGGCCTGGATGTCTTCCTGGAGCAAAACAATATTGTATCATACAATTATTAGGTTCTGTAGAAGGACGTAGATCTGGGGATTTATTATGATGGAATATAGGCTGAACTGGATGGACAAATGTCTTTTTTCGGCTTTACTAACTATGTTACTATGTTACTATGTATTGCAAATTTCAAACTTTGAATTTTTATGCCCTTAAATCAGAGAGCGATGTCACACAAAATACTCAATAAATAACATTTCCCACATGTCGAATTTACATCAGCACAATTTTGGAAACAATTCTTTTTTGTTAGGACATTATAAGGGTTAAAAGTTGACTAGTGAGTTCTCATTTTTCAAACAAAATTTAACAAAACCATTTTTAAGGGACCATCTCAGATTTGAAGGGACTTTGGGGAGTCAATATTTGAAAAAAACCCAAAAGGGACACCATTCTAAAAACTGCACTTCTCAAGGTGTGCAAAACCACATTCAAGAAGTATATTAACCCTTCAGGTGCTTCACGAGAACCAAAGCATGTGGAAGGAAAAAATGAACATTTTACTTTTTTCACCAAAAATTTACTTTGGAACTAATTTTTTTATTTTCACAAGGATATCTGGAGAAAATGGACCACAACGTTTGTTGTACAATTTCTCCGGAGTAAGCCGATACCCTGTATGTGGGGGAAGGTCACTGTTTGGGTGATTGGCAGGGCTCAGAAGGGAGGGAGCACAATTTGACTTTTTTAATGCAAAATTGACTGGAATCAATGGTGGAGCCATGTCACATTTGGAGACCTCCTGATGTACCTAAACAGTGGAAACCCCCTAATTCTAACTCCAACCCTAACCCCAACACACCTCTAACCCTAATCCCAATCCTAACCACAACCCTAACCCCAATACACCCCTAACCCTAATCCCAACTCTTACCACAACCCTAACCACAACACACCCCTGCACTAATCCAAACCCTAACCATAAACCTAACCCCAACACACCCATAACCATAATCCCAACCTTAACATAACCACAAACCTAGCCTTGTCACACTCCTAACCCTAATCCAAATCCTAAGCCAAACCCTAGCCCTAGCCCTAATTTAACTTTATCCCAACTCACTTTAGCCCAACTCAAACCCTAATGGAGAAATGGAAATATATATTTTTTTACTTCTTTATTTTTCCCTACCAAAGGGGGTGATAAAAGGGGGTTTTATTTACTATTTTTTATTTTGATCACTGTGATGGTGTCTACCCCAGTGATCAAAATGAACCAATAGTAAAGTTTTCCTATTGTTGCCGGGTGCCCACCATTTTCACCCAGAAGAAGATGACGACGGCCCGGGGGACATAACGGGGGATTCTAGGGCTCCAAAGGTACAAGGGGGCGATCAGGAGACCCTATTTTTCTCTCCTCTGATGTGCAATGACATCAGAGGAGAGAAAATTTAAATGGAAAATCTGACTTTTTTTTGCAGTCGCCGTTATACCGTTAATAACGGAGATTGCAACACCGGGGTCAGTAAAAACTGACACGAATCATGTTCTCTGGGGTCTCATCCACCCCCAGTAGATAAGACCCCGAAGAAATTCTAACTCAGCACTGTGAAGAGGCGTATTGGCGGTCGTTAAGAGGTTAAAAAAGTATACTAGAAACACGTGCTCCACGTGGATTTTGCACCCACTCCTGGTTTTGGCTTACAAATACTGAAGTAAGATATTGATTAAATACTGAACATGTGAAAGTGGCCTGATGAGAAGCTTTGTAATTTCTTTATTTATCCATATATGAAAATCACTAATAACACACTGACCAAACACTGATGACTCACAGATCCAAAACACTGATGATATAGGTAGCATTTTTAGGTGTGCATGAAAAGCATGGATGTCAGAATGTGGCCTAACCTGAATTTATTAGCATGTGTCATTTGAGGTTCACTTTGTCTATAAGCTATGAAAGTGGAACATCGGACAGGCTAATTTCATGCCATTTAGCTTAGTTTGTAGATAAATTAATTTTGAATCACGCTGTTCAATATTCATTTTAAGTCTATGGAACAAGCTCCATTGCCAGATTGTTCATTACTTAGGTATTTTACCTAGTAAAATCAGAATTTATTTTCCAGACCTACCATTTCTCACTGAAAACACAAATTAATATGATGTAAAAAATGTGCTTTCTTTTTAATGGTTTTTAGCAATAAACTTATCAGAAGCAATCTCGCCCATGCAATTCTGCATTAAGATAAACAAGTCATAGTAACTGCATAATAATATGATATTGATAAGATACATAGTGCCTGAAGCAACCAAATTAAATACATAAATTACAGTTAGCAATGGAGGCCGATTCATTTCTACTACAGTCATGCTTCCACACGTAGCCATAACTAACAGTACGGTCATTAACACGCACAATGCACATTTATCAAAAAATCATTCTTTTACCCTTTTCTAATTGTTTGTGAAAACTCCATAATGGGGAAAAAACTTTTTTTTTCTAAATGCCTGACAATGAAAATCTCAAACAATGATTTCTCCAACACACATTAAAAAACTTCAAAAGGCTTTGAAAATATTGATTTAATCTCCAGCCTGTATTTATGAGAATCCGCCGGTAAATTACATTTTTGTGTGTCCCTCGTCAAAAAACAAAACAGATCTGTGAAAGACGAGTTCAGAAATATAGATGCTGATGCTGCATCCTCCCTGTTTTTTTTTGCGAAATACAATGAGCTTCAATAAATATGAATATAGAGAATCTGTCATATAGTATTAGCCTCGAAACATCGTTGTCACATGGATGGTAAGCAATGGTCTACAACCTGCCAAAGACATTCACAACACAAAGAGATTTTCTTTCATTAGCAGACAAAGAGATTTTTCTTTTAGTCCAGGTATAAGATTACTTTACTACATAAAATCTTTTATTTGAAAACCAATATATTTTGTGAGGAGCTTTAACAATACAAGAGTAAGCTTATACTTACATTCATCAGAAGTATTGTTAAAAAGTTCTTGGAGGAAACAAATTCAAAGATGAAATTCATCAAAAGCTTTTTACATGAAAAAAAGTGTTAAAAAATCATAACTCATATTTTAACATAGTTTGATATTTGCCAATTAGTAGGAAAGTAGGTGGAGCTATGAATAAGGGGCATGGCCTGGAGCAGCCCAACAGATTCACTATAACTTATGAAGCAAAAAGTAGTGAAACTACTGCAGTCCACGAATGGAGAATATTTTCTGATGCTGGTACTTGCATTACTGGAAGATGAACCAAGATCATCAAAGAGGTATTCTCAAGTTTGAAAGTTGGATAGGGGATAAATTATCCATCACTGGAGGTTCAACTTCTTAGATCTCCGTTGAGCCAGAGAATTGAGGCACTGCTTCTCCTTCTATTTCTAATGGAACCTCCAGAGATAGCAGAGTGCTACACTTGACTGGCCTTCAGATCTCCAATAAGAATGAATATCAGAGCAATGTGCATGATTGACTACCTCTCCATTCAAACAGGGGTCTTTAAGGGGTGTTAGCTTTTTATTGAATTTGGCATGTCTAATTTCTGCGCTTTCTGGATAAAGACTGTAGTTTTCATCCCCTTGTAATGTAAAACCATGTGATCTGAGAGTGTCAAAATGATTGGTTTAGTTGTAGGATGGTAAAGAAGTAGAATAGCATGAAATTGTCTGTAGGTGTTTTAGTAGACTCATCCACCCTTCTGTTACCCTCTACATCCAGAGGGCCACATTTTATGTGTGATTGCTAGGGTTGAGCGAAACGGGTCGAACATTTTCAAAAGTCGCCGACTTTTGGCGAATTCGAGTTTCATGAAACCCGATCCGACCCCTGTGCGTGGTCGGCCATGCGGTACGCGACTTTCGCGCCAAAGTCGCGTTTCAATGACGCGAAAAGCGCCATTTCTCAGCCAATGAAGGTAAACGCAGAGTGTGGGCAGCGTGATGACATAGGTCCTGGTCCCCACCATCTTAGAGAAGGGCATTGCAGTGATTGGCTTGCTGTCTGCGGCGTCACAGGGGCTATAAAGGGGAGTTCCCGCCGACCGCCATGTTACTGCTGCTGATCTGAGCTTAGGGAGAGGTTGCTGCCGCTTCGTCAGAAGCAGGGATAGCGTTAGGCAGGGTCCATTAACCACAAAACCACTTGTGCTGTAGCGATTTCCACTGCCCAACACCACCTTCGGTGTGCAGGGACAGTGGAAGCTCCTTTTTTTTTTTTTTTCCTCAGCGCTGTAGCTCATTGGGCTGCCCTAGAAGGCTCCCTGATAGCTGCATTGCTGTGTGTACGCCGCTGTGCAAACCAACTGCTTTTTTCAAAGCACAAATCCTCTTGTTCCTTCCTTTCTGCACAGCTATCTTGTTTGTTTGTCCACACTTTTTATTTAATTTGTGCATCAGTCCACTCCTTATTGCTGCCTGCCATACCTGGCTGAGATTACTGCAGGGAGATAGTAATTGAAGGACAGTTCCTTTTTTTTTTTTTTTTTTTTTGTGGGAGATTAAGATTGACATTTCTGCTAGAGTGCCATCTCTGTCTGTGTCATCTCTCACTCAGTGGGCCATAGAAAGCCTATTTATTTTATTGCTTGATTTGGGTTCCAAAATCTACCAGAAAAAATCACAACATCAATCAGTGGGAGAAAAATATTGGCCTCAGGGCTTGTGTGCCAGTCCTAAGCGTGCCATCTCTCTCTCTCTCTCAGATAGTGGGCCATAGAGAGCCTATTTTTTTATTATTTTATTGGGTTTATAAATTTTCCCTGGAAAAAAAAAAAAGTGGGAGATTAATATTGGCCTCTGGGCTTGTGTGCCAGTCCTGAGCGTGCCATCTCTCTCACAAATAGTGGGCCATAGAAAGCCTATTTATTTTTTTGGTTGATTTGGGTTCATAATTCTACCTGAAAAAATCAATCAATCAATCAGTGGGAGATTAGTATTGGCCTTTGGGCTTTTGTGCCAGTCCTAAGCGTGCCATCTCTCTCTCTCAGATAGTGGGCCATAGAAAGCCTATTTATTATTATTTTTTTTATTGGGTTTATAAATTTTCCCTGGAAAAAAAAAAAAAGTGGGAGATTAATATTGGCCTCTGGGCTTGTGTGCCAGTCCTGAGCGTGCCATCTCTCTCACAAATAGTGGGCCATAGAAAGCCTATTTATTTTTTGGGTTGATTTGGGTTCCTAATTCTACCTGAAAAAATCAATCAATCAATCAGTGGGAGAAAAATATTGGCCTCAGGGCTTGTGTGCCACTCCTTACTCCTGTGTGTGCCATCTCTCTCAGTGGGCCATAGAAAGCCTATTAATTTTTTTGCTTGATTTGGGTTCTAAATTCTACCTGAAAAAATGATTAAATCAATCAGTGGGAGATTAATATTGGGCTTTGGGCTTGTGTGCCAGTCCTAAGCGTGCCATCTCTCTCTCTCAGATAGTGGGCCATAGAAAGCCTATTTATTATAATTTTTTTTATTGGGTTTATAAATTTTCCCTGGAAAAAAAAAAAAATGGGAGATTAATATTGGCCTCTGGGCTTGTGTGCCAGTCCTGAGCGTGCCATCTCTCTCACAAATAGTGGGCCATAGAAAGCCTATTAATTTTTTTGCTTGATTTGGGTTCCAAAATCTACCTGAAAAAAATCACTAAATCAATCAGTGGGAGATTAATATTGGCCTCTGGGCTTGTGTGCCACTCCTGACTCCTGTGTGCGTCATCTGTCACTCAGTGGGCCCTAGAAAGCCTATTTTTTGTTTTATTTGTTTTCTAAATTCTCCCTGAAACAATCATTTTATTTTCTTTGGTTTCTAAATTATTCCTGAAAAAAATCATTTTTTTTGTATTTTTTTTTCTCTCAAGTCTCCCTGAAAAAAAAAAAAAAAAAAAAAAAAAAAAAAATCTGTGGGAGATTCATATTGCCCCTTCTGCTTATGTGCCAGTCTTGACTCCTGGGTGTGCCATCTCTCTCTCTCCCCAATTGTGGGCCATAGAAAGCCTATTAATTTTTTTGCTTGATTTGGGTTCCAAAATCTACCAAAAAAAATCACTAAATCAATCAGTGGGAGATTAATATTGGCCTCTGGGCTTGTGTGCCACTCCTGACTCCTGTGTGCGTCATCTGTCACTCAGTGGGCCCTAGAAAGCCTATTTTTTGTTTTATTTGTTTTCTAAATTCTCCCTGAAACAATCATTTTATTTTCTTTGGTTTCTAAATTATTCCTGAAAAAAATCATTTTTTTTGTATTTTTTTTTCTCTCAAGTCTCCCTGAAAAAAAAAAAAATCTGTGGGAGATTCATATTGCCCCTTCTGCTTGTGTGCCAGTCTTGACTCCTGGGTGTGCCATCTCTCTCTCTCTCCCCAATTGTGGGCCATAGAAAGCCTATTAATTTTTTTGCTTGATTTGGGTTCCAAAATCTACCAAAAAAAATCACTAAATCAATCAGTGGGAGATTAATATTGGCCTCTGGGCTTGTGTGCCACTCCTGACTCCTGTGTGCGTCATCTGTCACTCAGTGGGCCCTAGAAAGCCTATTTTTGGTTTTATTTGTTTTCTAAATTCTCCCTGAAACAATCATTTTATTTTCTTTGGTTTCTAAATTATTCCTGAAAAAAATCATTTTTTTGTTTTTTTTTTCTCTCAAGTCTCCCTGAAAAAAAAAAAAAAAAAATCTGTGGGAGATTCATATTGCCCCTTCTGCTTGTGTGCCAGTCTTGACTCCTGGGTGTGCCATCTCTCTCTCTCTCCCCAATTGTGGGCCATAGAAAGCTTATAAATTTTTTTGCTTGATTTGGGTTCCAAAATCTACCAAAAAAAATCACTAAATCAATCAGTGGGAGATTAATATTGGCCTCTGGGCTTGTGTGCCACTCCTGACTCCTGTGTGCGTCATCTGTCAGTCAGTGGGCCCTAGAAAGCCTATTTTTTGTTTTACTTGTTTTCTAAATTCTCCCTGAAACAATCATTTTATTTTCTTTGGTTTCTAAATTATTCCTGAAAAAAAATCATTTTTTTTGTATTTTTTTTCTCTCAAGTCTCCCTGAAAAAAAAAAAAAAAAAAAAATCTGTGGGAGATTCATATTGCCCCTTCTGCTTGTGTGCCAGTCTTGACTCCTGGGTGTGCCATCTCTCTCTCTCTCCCCAATTGTGGGCCATAGAAAGCCTATTAATTTTTTTGCTTGATTTGGGTTCCAAAATCTACCAAAAAAAATCACTAAATCAATCAGTGGGAGATTAATATTGGCCTCTGGGCTTGTGTGCCACTCCTGACTCCTGTGTGCGTCATCTGTCACTCAGTGGGCCCTAGAAAGCCTATTTTTGGTTTTATTTGTTTTCTAAATTCTCCCTGAAACAATCATTTTATTTTCTTTGGTTTCTAAATTATTCCTGAAAAAAATCATTTTTTTTGTATTTTTTTTTCTCTCAAGTCTCCCTGAAAAAAAAAAAAAAAAAAAAAAAAATCTGTGGGAGATTCATATTGCCCCTTCTGCTTGTGTGCCAGTCTTGACTCCTGGGTGTGCCATCTCTCTCTCTCTCCCCAATTGTGGGCCATAGAAAGCCTATTAATTTTTTTGCTTGATTTGGGTTCCAAAATCTACCAAAAAAAATCACTAAATCAATCAGTGGGAGATTAATATTGGCCTCTGGGCTTGTGTGCCACTCCTGACTCCTGTGTGCGTCATCTGTCACTCAGTGGGCCCTAGAAAGCCTATTTTTTGTTTTATTTGTTTTCTAAATTCTCCCTGAAACAATCATTTTATTTTCTTTGGTTTCTAAATTATTCCTGAAAAAAATCATTTTTTTTGTATTTTTTTTTCTCTCAAGTCTCCCTGAAAAAAAAAAAAAAAAAAAAATCTGTGGGAGATTCATATTGCCCCTTCTGCTTGTGTGCCAGTCTTGACTCCTGGGTGTGCCATCTCTCTCTCTCTCCCCAATTGTGGGCCATAGAAAGCCTATTAATTTTTTTGCTTGATTTGGGTTCCAAAATCTACCAAAAAAAATCACTAAATCAATCAGTGGGAGATTAATATTGGCCTCTGGGCTTGTGTGCCACTCCTGACTCCTGTGTGCGTCATCTGTCACTCAGTGGGCCCTAGAAAGCCTATTTTTGGTTTTATTTGTTTTCTAAATTCTCCCTGAAACAATCATTTTATTTTCTTTGGTTTCTAAATTATTCCTGAAAAAAATCATTTTTTTTGTATTTTTTTTTCTCTCAAGTCTCCCTGAAAAAAAAAAAAAAAAAAAAAAATCTGTGGGAGATTCATATTGCCCCTTCTGCTTGTGTGCCAGTCTTGACTCCTGGGTGTGCCATCTCTCTCTCTCTCCCCAATTGTGGGCCATAGAAAGCCTATTAATTTTTTTGCTTGATTTGGGTTCCAAAATCTACCAAAAAAAATCACTAAATCAATCAGTGGGAGATTAATATTGGCCTCTGGGCTTGTGTGCCACTCCTGACTCCTGTGTGCGTCATCTGTCACTCAGTGGGCCCTAGAAAGCCTATTTTTGGTTTTATTTGTTTTCTAAATTCTCCCTGAAACAATCATTTTATTTTCTTTGGTTTCTAAATTATTCCTGAAAAAAATCATTTTTTTTGTATTTTTTTTTCTCTCAAGTCTCCCTGAAAAAAAAAAAAAAAAAAAAAATCTGTGGGAGATTCATATTGCCCCTTCTGCTTGTGTGCCAGTCTTGACTCCTGGGTGTGCAATCTCTCTCTCTCTCCCCAATTGTGGGCCATAGAAAGCCTATTAATTTTTTTGCTTGATTTGGGTTCCAAAATCTACCAAAAAAAATAACTAAATCAATCGGTGGGAGATTAATATTGGCCACTGGGCTTGTGTGCCACTCCTGACTCCTGTGTGCGTCCTCTCTCACTCAGTGGGCCCTACAAAGCCTTTTTTTTTTTTTTTTTTCCTAAATTCTCCCTGAAACAATCATTTCATTTTATTTGTTTTATAAATTCTTCTGTAAAAAATAATTTTTTTTGAATTTTTTTTTTTCTGAAGTCTCCCTTTTAAAAAAAACAAACACAAATCAGTGGGAGATAAATATTTACATTTGCGCTTCAGTGACAGTCCTGCGTGTGTGCCATCTCATTTGTTGCCAACAACAACAGAGTGTGTAACATTGTGGCTGATTTTCGTTATGGTCTCACCCACCTGTAAAGGGGTAGCTAAATCATACTGAAGTTATAGCTCACCGTGTAAGTTGTGTGACAGCAACAAATACCGTTCGTTTGGTAACGTTTTTAAAACAATGAGGAAGTCTGGTGGAAGAGGTCGTGGCCGGGGGCGTTCATTGTCAGCTGGTAATGAGGGTAGTGGTAGTGGTGGAGCATCAGCTGGTCGTGGGAAAAAAAATATTGCACCTAAGTCTGGAGCTGTGGAGCCAGGTTCGTCGTCTGGCTACACAAGGCCTCGAACGCTCCCTTTTCTGGGAGTAGGAAAACCGCTTTTAAAGCCGGAGCAGCAAGAGCAAGTTTTGGCTTATCTTGCTGACTCAGCCTCTAGCTCTTTTGCCTCCTCTCGTGAAACTGGTAAATGTCAAAGCAGCGCGTCGTTAGTGGATGTTCACGGTCAGGGACAAGTCGCTTCCTTGTCCTCTTCAGCAAAAACAACAACAGAGAAGAATGCAGCAGGCGACACAACGGGTTACTCCATGGAGCTCTTTACACATACCGTCCCTGGCTTAGAAAGTGAAGCAGTTAACAGTCCATGCCCATTACAAGTTGAATCTGACATGGAGTGCACTGATGCACAGCCACAGCCAGACTACTAACCTGGTCCTTTGACTCAGACCACAACATTGCCATCGCAGGGTGCTGATCAAGAATCAGACCCTGATGAGACTATGTTGCCCCATCACGAACGCTATACCACCGACCGACACGGTGACACAGACGAAGTTGCACACGAGCTACAAGAAGAGGTAATAGATGACCCAGTTCTTGACCCCGATTGGCAGCCATTGGGGGAACAGGGTGCAGGCGGCAGCAGTTCTGAAGCGGAGGAGGAGGGGCCGCAGCAGGCATCAACATCGCAACAGGTTCCATCTGCCGGGCCCGTATCTTGCCCAAAACGCGTGGCAAAGCTAAAACCTGTTGGAGAACAGCGTGGCCATCCGGTTAAAGCTCAGTCTGCAATGCCTGAAAAGGTATCCGATGCTAGAAAGAGTGCAGTCTGGCATTTTTTTAAACAACATCCAATTGATCAGCGCAAAGTCATCTGTCAAAAAAGTTCAACTACCTTAAGCAGAGGACAGAATCTGAAAAGTCTCAATACAAGTTGCATGCATAGACATTTAACCACCATGCATTTGCAAGCATGGACTAACTACCAAACGTCCCTTAAGGTTGTAGCACCCTCGGCCAATGAAGCTAGTCAGCAACGCAACATCCCTTCCGGCAGTGTAGGGCCACCATTTTCCGCACCACCTGCAGTATCTGTGCAGGTTTCTTTGCCAGGCCAAAGCCGTCAGGGTCAGGGAATCACCAGTTTCGTAGTAGGAAACACTGCATCTAGGGCACCGGTGGCAACAATACCATCTCCCACCGTCTCTCAGTCTGCCATGTCCACCGGCACCCCCGCTAGTTCCACGATCTCCAGCTCTCCAGTCCAGCTCACCCTACATGAGACTATGGTTAGAAAAAGGAAGTACTTAGCCTCGCATCCGCGTACACAGGGTTTGAACGCACACATAGCTAGACTAATCTCGTTAGAGATGATGCCCTACCGGTTAGTTGAAAGCTAAGCTTTCAAAGCCTTGATGGACTACGCTGTACCACGCTACGAGCTACCCAGTCGACACTTTTTTTCCAGAAAAGCCATCCCAGCCCTCCACCAGCATGTTAAAGAGCGCATCGTCCATGCACTCAGGCAATCTGTGAGCACAAAGGTGCACCTGACAACAGATGCATGGACCAGTAGGCATGGCCAGGGACGTTACGTGTCCATCACGGCACACTGGGTAAATGTGGTGGATGCAGGGTCCACAGGGGACAGCAAGTTTGGGACAGTTCTGCCTAGCCCACGGTCTAGGAAACAATTGGCTGTAGCCGTTCGCACCCCCTCCTCCTCCTCTTCGTCCTCCTGCAGAAGCGAGAGCTCGTCCACAGACCGCAGTCGCACAACCACTCCATCCGCAGCTGCCACTGTTGCACACCAGGTCTCCCATTATGGGGCAGCTACTGGCAAACGTCAGCAGGCTGTATTGGCTATGAAGTGTTTGGGCGACAACAGACACACCGCGGAAGTTCTGTCCGAGTTCTTGCAGAAAGAAACGCAGTCGTGGCTGGGCACTGTAGATCTTGAGGCAGGCAAGGTAGTGAGTGATAACGGAAGGAATTTCATGGCTGCCATCTCCCTTTCCCAACTGAAACACATTCCTTGCCTGGCTCACACCTTAAACCTGGTGGTGCAGTGCTTCCTGAAAAGTTATCCGGGGTTATCCGACCTGCTCCTCAAAGTGCGTGGACTTTGCTCACATATCCGCCGTTCGCCCGTACACTCCAGCCGTATGCAGACCTATCAGCGTTCTTTGAACCTTCCCCAGCATCGCCTAATCATAGACGTTGCAACAAGGTGGAACTCAACACTGCACATGCTTCAGAGACTGTGTGAACAGAGGCGGGCTGTTATGTTTTTGTGGGAGGATACACATACACGGGCAGGCAGTAGGATGGCAGACATGGAGTTGTCAGGTGTGCAGTGGTCGAAGATTCAAGACATGTGTCAAGTCCTTCAGTGTTTTGAGGAATGCACACGGCTGGTTAGTGCAGACAACGCCATAATAAGCATGAGCATCCCCCTAATGCGTCTGCTGATGCAAAGTTTGACGCACATAAAGGATCAGGCGTCTGCAGCTGAGGAAGAGGAAAGCCTTGATGACAGTCAGCCATTGTCTGGCCAGGGCAGTGTACAGGACGAGGTAGCGGGCGAAGAGGAGGAGGAGGACGAGGAGGATGATGGGGATGATTATATTTTTAATGAGGAAGCTTTTCCGGGGCCACTGGAAATTGGTGGCGCGGCAAGGCCGGGTTCTGGTTTTTTGAGGGACACAAGTGACGTGGATTTGCCTGAAACTGCCCCTCAACCAAGCACAACCGCAGATTTGAGAACTGGAACTTTGGCCCACATGGCGGATTATGCCTTACGTATCCTCAAAAGGGACACACGCATAACTAAAATGATGAATGATGACGATTACTGGTTGGCCTGCCTCCTTGATCCTCGCTATAAAGGCAAATTGCAAAATATAATGTCACATGAGAACTTGGAACTAATATTAGCAACCAAACAATCAACTCTTGTTGACCGTTTGCTTCTGGCATTCTCTGCACACAGCGCCCGTGATCGTTCTCACACGAGCTGCAGGGGCCAGCAGACCAGAGGAGTTAGAGGGGCAGAAATCAGAAGTGGCGTTGGCCAGAGGGGTTTTCTGACCAGGTTGTGGAGTGATTTTGCTATGACCGCAGACAGGACAGGTACTGCAGCATCAATTCAAAGTGACAGGAGACAACATTTGTCCAGTATGGTTACAAACTATTTTTCATCCCTTATCGATGTTCTCCCTCAACCGTCATTCCCATTTGATTACTGGACATCAAAATTAGACACCTGGCCAGAATTGGCAGAATATGCATTGCAGGAGCTTGCTTGCCCGGCAGCTAGTGTCCTATCAGAAAGAGTATTCAGTGCTGCAGGTTCAATACTAACAGAAAAAAGGACTCGTCTGGCTACCCAAAATGTAGATGATCTAACCTTCATTAAAATGAACCACAACTGGATTTCGAAATCTTTTGCCCCACCTTGCCCGGCTGACACCTAGCTTTCCTATGAAAAGGTCTTGCCTGTGGACTATTCTGAATGCCTTTTCCAATCTCGTAATTTTCAGCACCTGATTGTCCAGCATACGACATGTTTACACCTCACTAAATGGCCAAACTCCCCACACGGGGCCGTGGTATCGACACTTGGCGACAGCACCCGTGAGAGTGCAGTTTGTCTGAAGAGGTGGGTGAGCCCGCTTTTGGTCGACGGCACTGCCACTGGGCCCCTCCTAGTACAATAAAGTGTCTCTGGCGGTGGTGGTGCGCACCCAACGTCAGACACACCGTTGTAATATGAGGGGCCCTGGGCCTGTACCGCCGGCCACAAGACAGTTTCCCCCCACCCCAGCTCAAACAGTGCTCTACCACTTGCAAAATTATCTCACAGCTCCACCAATGTTTAGTCTATGCGCTGACATCCTTCAATGCCTGCCACTGACAATACCATTGTATTGACATTTTTGTTATGTTAGGCCTTCGATGCCTGTCTGTGGTCACTCCTTCCACTAGGCCTCCACTGACCACACCACTGCTGCCCGTGTACCCCTGGAACCAATTTAAAATTGCCTACAGCCATGTGTTATTATTTTAGGCCTTCGATGCCTGTCTGCGGTCACTCCTTCCACTAGGCCTCTACTGACCACACCACTGCTGCCAGTGTACCCCTGGAACCAATTTAAAATTGCCTACAGCCAGCCCAATTTTTTTATTTTAGGCCTTCGATGCCTGTCTGCGGTCCATTCTTTCAACTACTACTACACTGACCAGGTCACTGCTGCCCGTGTACCCCTGGAACTAATTTAAAATTGCCTACAGCCATGTGTTATTATTTTAGGCCTTCGATGCCTGTCTGCGGTCACTCCTTCCACTAGGCCTCCACTGACCACACCACTGCTGCCCGTGTACCCCTGGAACCAATTTAAAATTGCCTACAGCCAGCCCAATTTTTTTAATTTAGGCCTTCAATGCCTGTCTGCGGTCCATTCTTTCAACTACTACTACACTGACCAGGGCACTGCTGCCCGTGTACCCCTGGAACCAACATCAGAAAATATAAAAATAAGTATTTTGCTTACAAAAAAGAAAATACTGGAGAGATATCAAATGCAGACATTTTAACATTAAAAACAAACACACAACTAAAATCTGGTACAGTACTAAAAATGGCCACCAGCTACAATTACTTTCTCCTGCAAGTAGTTAACTGAAAGGTTTTTTAAATTGAAAACACAGATATGGCATCCACCGAGTGTTGTCCTGTCGCGTCTTCTTTATATTATTGCCGAGAAGATGCAAAACAATGAAAATAATAAAATCATTAATTACCAAAATAATAGAGAAAGTCAACACCACATTGCAAATAAACATTCATTCCAAATAAAGAAGCAGGGCGCGTCCGAGGGTGAGTATATACCTAATAAGAATATAATCACCCTCGGACGCGCAATGCTTATTTCCAACAGCCTTCCTTCCTAAGAATCAGCCCTTCCGTGGTGTAGAGAGACGTTGTGTTACACTCCAAGGTGTTCCCCAGGTTGCCTTTCCTGAGCTTCGATCTTCCGGCTCTCGTTTAGTAGTTCTTGGAAACTACACTGCATTAGGCCTTCAAATTGGGTATTGGGTGTAGAGAGAGGGTGTGTTACACTCCAAGGTGTTCCCCAGGTTGCCTTTCCTGAGCTTCGATCTTCCGGCTCTCGTTTAGTAGTTCTTGGAAACTACACTGCATTAGGCCTACAAATTGGGTATGGGGTGGAGAGAGATGGTGTGTTACACTCCAAGTTGTTCCCCAGGTTTCCTTGCCATTGCTTCAGTCTTCCGACTCTCGTTTAGTAGTTGTAGAAAAGTACACTGCATTAGGCCTACAAAATGGGTATGGGGTGGAGAGAGATGGTGTGTTACACTCCAAGGTGTTCCCCAGGTTGCCTTTCCTGAGCTTCTATCTTCAGGCTCTCATTAAATTGTGGTTAAATGGAACAACTGCATTTGGCGTACTAGTTGGTTTGGGGCCTACTATCGGTGTCTGCCACTCCTTGCTGTTCTCCTGGTTTCCTGTCCTGAAATTCCATTTTCAGGCTCTCGTTAAGTAGTTGTTAATGTTAGACTGCATTTGGCCTACTAGTTGGGTTGGGGCCTACTATCGGTGTCTGCCACTCCTTGCTGTTCTCCTCCACTGAACAAAGCTGTGCCGCCTGTTTACTACGGTTGCCAATTTTGAACTGCATTTCGACTACTTACTGATTTGGCCCTACTCTCTGTGTCAGCCTCTCATTCCAGTTGTCCTCCACTGCAATGCCCCCTGGTTATTCCTGTGTTACCAATTTTGAACTGCATTTAGCCCACTTTATTCTTTGGGCCTATATCTGTGTTTCCACTTCATCGTGCCCATTGCCCAGCCAGTGATAGATGAGTCTGCTGGTACATTGACCCATAATGCAACATTCCCCGTGCATGCTACACAACAACATTGTGACCCTGCTGAAAGTCAGGTTGCTCTTCCCGCATACCATACCACCTTACACGGGGACAAAGAGGAAGGTGCAGATGAAAGTGCAGGTTCCTTCATCAGGTGGGGGGAGGAATACTAGTTGGCGACGTCACTGGCACAGGGCCTCTCATAGTACGCAAAAGTGTTGCTGCCGGTGGGAGGCGCCCCCGCCGTGCAAACACACCGCTGTACTTTGAGGGGCCCTGTGCCAGTGCCAATGCCAACAAGTGGGCCCCCCCTGCTTGCTCAGGATCACAGCACTTGCAAAGTTGAAATACTTACCTCTCCCTGCTCCACTGCCGTGACGTGGTCCAGATTTCCTGGGCCCACTAATTACTTGAACCAGCCCTACCCCACACAACTTTAGCCAAATGACCCCCAATTTCAAATGCCTTCCAATTATTATAAGGTAAATTACGCTTGACAAGCTTCATTAAGAAGAATGGATGGTTTTGACATTAAAATGGGCACTCTAGGTGTTTTCCTGGCCCCCACTCACTGCCGACTATGTTGCCCCATTGACTTGCATTGGGTTTCGTGTTTCGGTCGATCCCGACTTTACGTCATAATCGGCCGATTTCACTCGACCCGACTTTTGAGATAGTCGGGTTTCGCGAAACCCGGCTCGACTCTAAAAAGGTCAAGGTCGCTCAACTCTAGTGATTGCACCTTGCACCAGGTCTACCTGGATTGGCATGAATATAAATGGCGCAAATTTTCCTCATTCTAAAATGTTTTAATTATCCTCATGTCATAGTTATTCTAATATAACTGATCAGATAATTGCCTAATTAGAAAAGTATTTAATAACTCTGTGACTGCAGATTTCTGAATCCTTACAGCATGTGCACTGTATGCTGTCAAGATTTTCTGGTATTGCTGACACACTTCTGACCACATTCCAATTAGATTTCCTCCAGTTTGTTCAATACAAGTGAATTGAGGGAGGCCAAGCTCAACTAGTCTGACTTTTGACAAAAGACCAGATAACCCCTGTAACGTGGTCTACCAAGCTAGGGTACCTCTTTCAGTACCACCCCGTGTTTCAGGAGGTCCACTCTGCTTTGGCTGGAGACTGAATGAAGGACACTGGCTGGAATTGCTTGGTTACATGGGCGCATATAAAAGATCACTGCTTCTCCACGTATTTCCTGTCTGACAACACTTTACTCACAGGAATATATCACACAGATACAGAGGGCAGGCCAATAGAAAAGCAGCAGGCCAGACATACATTACAATAGCCGCAGGTGGCCGGAGCCTGCCGATATTTACAGTGGGAATTACAAAGGTGGGGGCGGACAAAAGGGGAATATCGTGTCCCCTCTGCCCAGAGGCGCAGCCTGTGGGCTGATGCATTAGCGACATGCATCTCACATGGAACCTATTAAACATACATTTAACTACACAACATATTCTGGGGGCTGAGTGGTTCCGTAACAGGTAACAACCCCCTTAATAAAATAGTAAACACAAATTCATAATCTAATTTATTAGCACCCATAAAGTGGTTATGTAGCATAAAAACAGACTTTTAAATACCCCATAGCAGAATTCTGAATTTATGTAGAGGGGTCACCCATTTAGGATCAACATTTAATAGAGTGGAAAGCAACTAATAGAGTATCACTTTCTTAGGAGTATCAAGTCCAAACATTACACACATCAATTTTAATGGGAACTGTGCAATGCTTCATTTTCCCTTTTTGTAGTGCTGCCGGAGAATGTAACACTTTCTGTCTGATTTCACTACTGTATATGTCTGTTCCCAACAGGTGAGTATGTGATCAGCTTATCATATAGAGACTCATTTAAAAAAAATAATAAACAAACAAAAAATACAGCGGAGCGCTCAACAGTCTGACCCCAATTTGGCATGAACCGATGCCACAGAAGAAGTGGATGAGTTGACTCAGGCACCAGTTAGTGCTCCATAGAGGAACTGAAGATGAAATGTACTATTATTTTAAATGAGGGGAAGGAGGTTGTGTTACTATGAGGGCGCATAATATAGGACTTTATGGGGCAGTGAAGGATATTATGGAGTACTTGGTGGATATTAAGAGGCAATGGTGGATATTGGGGCATTATGGGGTAATGGGACATTATGGGGTAATTAGGTGGGATTGTGAAAGGGGGTACAGTATAGAATGGGGAAGTGGGGTGGGGTGAATTTATGCAGAAAGGTAGTGTGGGGGAGTCATAGAAAGGGGCAGCTTGCAGGTTTAATATTGAGAGGGGCAGTGTGGAGGGATATTGAGGAGAGGAGCAGTGTGGGTGATATTTTGGAGAAAATCAATGTGGGTGATAATGTAGAGGTGGCAGTGTGGGGATATTATAGAGAAGTGCAGTGTGGTTGCTGTTCCTGTTGTGTTTCCTGATAAAGCCACATGTACTAATAATTCTCGAATTCTAGTGATTCAGCAGCGCAGAAATTTACCACAATTATCCCAATTTGTACCTAACGGCTGGTCCTTCCTGGACTCGTGGATCTGCTGCAGCAAATCCTTTCAATGCTTCAACTCAGCTACATCTGGTGAGTGCAATCCTATGGATTAGCCTTTCACCTTCTCAGATAAGACACTATTTGTGCTCTTTCCTTCAACAGTTTTCATAGGATTTCTAAAGCTTTGGGACTCCAGCGAACCACAGTGAGAGCCATTATCCACTAATGGTGAAAGCATGGAACAGTGGTGAAACTTCCTAGGAGTGGCTAGCTGATCAAAATTACCCCAATAGCGCAGTGACAACTCATCCAATAAGTCATGAAAGGCCCCACCACAACATCTAAAGAACTGCAGACCTCGCTTGCTTCAGTTGACGTCAGAGGTTCATGACTCCACCATAAGAAAGAGACTGGGCAAAAATTGCTTGTATGGCAGAATTCCAAGATGAAAGCCACTGCTTATATATAAGAACATAAAAACTCATCTCAATTTGGCTAGAAAAAAATCTTGAAGATCCCCAAGACTTTTGGGGGAATACTCTGTGGCGAGGCAAAAGTTTAACTTTTTGGAAAGTTTACATCTAGCATAGAAGTAAATTCTTTTCAGAAAAGTAACATCATGCCAACAGTAAAATACAGTTAGGTCCATATATATTTGGACAGAGACAACATTTTTCTAATTTTGGTTACAGACATTACTACAATGAATTTTAAACAAAACAATTCAGATGCAGTTGAAGTTCAGACTTTCAGCTTTCATTTGAGGGTATCCACATTAAAATTGGATGAAGGGTTTAGGAGTTTCAGCTCCTTAACATGTGCCACCCTGTTTTTAAAGGGTCCAAAAGTAATTGGACAATTGACTCCAAGACTATTTCATGGACAGGTGTGGGCAATCCCTTCGTTATATCATTCTCAATTAAGCAGTTAAAAGGCCTGGAGTTGATTTGAGGTGTGGTGCTTGCATTTGGAAGGTTTAACTGTGAAGTAAACATGCGGTCAAAGAAGCTCTCCATGCAGGTGAAACAAGCCATCCTTAAGCTGCGAAAACAGAAAAAACCCATCCGAGAAATTGCTACAATATTAGGAGTGGCAAAATCTACAGTTTGGTACATCCTGAGAAAGAAAGAAAGCACTGGTAAACTCATCAATGCAAAAAGACCTGGGCGGCCACGGAAATCAACAGTGGTGGATGATCGCAGAATAATCTCCATGGTGAAGAGAAACCCCTTCACAACAGCCAACCAAGTGAACAACACTCTCCAGGAGGTAGGCGTATCAATATCCAAGTCTATCATAAAGAGAAGACTGCATGAAAGTAAATACAGAGGGTTCTCTGCATGGTACAAACCACTCATAAGCATCAAGAATAAAAAGACTAGACTGGACTTGGCTAAAAAACATCTAAAAAAGCCAGCACAGTTCTGGAAGAACATTCTTTGGACAGATGAAACCAAGATCAACCTCTACCAGAATGATGGAAAGAGAAAAGTATGGTGAAGGCGTGGTACAGCTCATGATCCAAAGCATATCACATCATCTGTAAAACATGGCGGAGGCAGTGTGATGGCTTGGGCATGCATGGCTGCCAGTGGCACTGGGTCACTAGTGTTTATTGATGATGTGACACAGAACAGAAGCAGCCGAATGAATTCTGAGGTATTCAGAGACATACTGTGTGCTCAGATCCAGCCAAATGCAGCAAAACTGATTGGTCGTCATTTCATACTACAGATGGACAATGACCCAAAACATAAAGCCAAAGCAACCCAGGAGTTTATTAAAGCAAAGAAGTGGAATATTATTGAATGGCCAAGTCAGTCACCTGATCTCAACCCAATTGAGCATGCATTTCACTTGTTAAAGACTAAACTTCAGACAGAAAGGCCCACAAACAAACAGCAACTGAAAACCACCACAGTGAAGGCCTGGCAGAGCATTAAAAAGGAGGAAACACAGCGTCTGGTGGTGTCCATGAGTTCAAGACTTCAGGCAGTCATTGCTAACAAAGGGTTTTCAACCAAGTACTAAAAATGAACATTTTATTTAAAATTATTGAATCTGTCCAATTACTTTTGGACCCTTTAAAAACAGGGTGGCACATGTTAAGGAGCTGACGCTCCTAAACCTTTCATCCAAATTTAATGTGGATACCCTCAAATGAAAGCTGAAAGTCTGAACTTCAACTGCATCTGAATTGTTTTGTTTAAAATTCATTGTGGCAATGTCTATAACCAAAATTAGAAAAATGTTGTCTGTGTCCAAATATATATGGACCTAACTGTATGGTGGTAAATTGAACCATGAATTCTGCTGTCTACCCAAAAAATCCTGTAGGAGAATTTCTGGACATTTGTGGCCTCAAACTCAAGCACACTTGAGTTATGCAGTAGGACAATGATCCAAAACACACCAACAAATCCACCTCTGAATGGCTGAAGAAAACCAAAATTAAGACTTTGGAGCAGCCTATTCAAAGTCATGTCCTTAATCTGATTGAGATGCTGTGGCATGACTTTTCAGGCAGTTTATGCTCGGAAACAATCCTATGTGAATGAATTATAACAATTCTGCAAAGATGAGTCTGCCAAAATCCCTCCAGAGCATTGTAAAAGACTCATTGCCAGTTACCGCAAATGCTTGATTGCAGTTATTGCTTCAAAGGGTGGCCCAACCAGTAATTAGGCTTAGTGGGCAATCACTTTTTCACACTTTTCCCTGTTGGTTTGAATTTATGTTTTCCTTAATAATAAAGACCTTCATTTCCGCTCTTTACACTCTACTGAAACTGCCCTCATTAAAGTCTCTAATGACCTACTAACAGCTAAATCTAATGGTCACTACTCCATGCTAATTCTCTTGGATCTCTCTGCAGCATTTGACACTGTGGATCATCAGCTCCTCCTCACTATGCTCCGCTCCATCGGCCTCAAGGACACCGTTCTCTCCTGGTTCTCCTCCTATCTCTCTGACCGATCCTTCACTGTATGTTTTGCTGGTTCCTCCTCCTCTCACCTTCCCCTTACTGTTGGGGTTCCTCAAGGATCAGTCCTAGGCCCCCTACTCTTCTCGTTGTATACTGCCCCTATTGGACAAACAATCAGTAGATTTGGTTTCCAGTACCATCTCTATGCTGACGACACCCAATTATACACTTCTGCTCCCGATATCACACCGACCTTTTTAGAAAACACCAGTGATTGTCTTACCGCTGTCTCTAACATCATGTCCTCCCTCTATCTGAAACTAAACCTGTCAAAAACTGAACTCCTCGTGTTCTCTCCCTCTACTAATCTACCTTTGCCTGACATTGCCATCTCCGTGTGCGGTTCCACCATTACTCCAAAGCAACATGCCCGCTGCCTTGGGGTCATCCTTGATTCTGACCTTTCATTCACCCCCTACATCCGATCACTGGCTTGCTCTTCTTATCTGCATCTCAAAAACATTTCTAGAATTCGCCCTTTTCTTAATTTCGACTCTGCAAAAACTCTGACTGTTTCACTTATTCATTCTCGTCTGGACTATTGTAACTCTCTACTAATCGGTCTCCCTCTTGCAAAACTCTCCCCGCTCCAATCTGTCCTGAATGCTGCAGCCAGGATCATATTCCTCACCAACCGTTACACCGATGCCTCTACCCTGTGCCAGTCATTACACTGGCTACCCATCCACTCCAGAATCCAGTACAAAACTACTACCCTCATCCACAAAGCACTCCATGGCTCAGCACCACCCTACATCTCCTCCCTGGTATCAGTCTACCACCCTACCCGTGCCCTCCGCTCCGCTAATGACCTCAGGTTAGCATCCTCAATAATCAGAACCTCCCACTCCCGTCTCCAAGACTTTACACGTGCTGCGCCGATTCTTTGGAATGCACTACCTAGGTTAATACGATTAATCCCCAATCCCCACAGTTTTAAGCGTGCCCTAAAAACTCATTTGTTCAGACTGGCCTACCGCCTCAATGCATTAACCTAACGATCCCTGTGTGGCCTATTTATAATAAAAAAAAAAAAAAAAAAAAAGGTTCCTCGCATCATGTTCTCATACACTTTATGCAGTATTAGCCCTCTGTGTCTGTACTGCTACATACTTAGGCAGGTAACTGGTTCATGCAGCTTTACATGAACACCTGAGCCTTACACTATAGCTGGTCCGAATAACTAAAGCAATTGTTACCATCCACCTCTCGTGTCTCCCCTTTTCCCCATAGTTTGTAAGCTTGCGAGCAGGGCCCTCACTCCTCCTGGTATCTGTTTTGAACTGTATTTCTGTTATGCTGTAATGTTTATTGTCTGTACAAGTCCCCTCTATAATTTGTAAAGCGCTGCGGAATATGTTGGCGCTATATAAATAAAATTATTATTATTTATTATTATTATTTAAAAACTGCTTTTGCTATTTAGTTGTGTTATCTTTGTCTAATATTTAAATTTATTTAGCGATCTGAAACATTTAAGTGTGATAAACATGCAATAGAATAGGAAATCAGAAAGGGGGCAAACACTTTTTCACACCAATTTATGAATTCTGACAGAGGTTTGGGATTCTAATTTTAAGGTATTTAAATCTTTCATCTTGATATTCTGTGGTATGGATCTTTTTTTTTTTAATTTCACTACTTCGTTATTACACACGTGGTCAAAATTGTTGGTACCCCTCATTTAATGACAGAAAAACCCACAATGGTCAAAGGAATAGCTTGAATCTGACAAAAGTAATAATAAATAAAAGATCTATGAAAATGAACAAATGAAAGTCAGACATTGCTTTTCAACCATGCTTCCACAGACTTAAAAAAATATTCATGAAATAGGCTTGGACATCATTTCTGATTGTACTCTTGAAAATAATGTGACAAAAGGGACATGTTAAATCAGTGTGTGTGTCCCCTAACTAGCATCACAAGTGTCTACAATCTTGGAATAAATGAGTGGGCCTGTATATAGGGCTACAGATATTCACTGTGCAGTTTAGTGACATAGTGTGTATCACACTCAACACGGACCAGATGAAGTGAAGGAAAGAGTTGTCTCAGGAGATTAGAAAGAAAATTATACAAACATGTTAAAGGTAAAAGTTATAAGACCATCTCCAAGCAGTTTGATGTTCCTGTGACTACAGTTGCACATATTATTCAGAAATTTAAGATCCATGAAACTGTAGCCAACCTCCCTGGACAAGTCCACAGGAGGACAATTGATGACAAATCAAAGAAATGGATAATACGAATGGTAAGAAATACCCCAGAAAAACTTCTAAACACATTAAAGGTGAACTTCAAGCTCAAGGAACATCAGTGTCAGATCGCTCCATCCATCGTTGTATGAGCGAAAGTGGACTTCAACGGAGACAACCAAGGAGGACACCATTGTTGTAAAAAAGTCATAAAAAAGCCAGACTGGAATTTGCCAAACTACATGTTGACAAGTCACAAAGCTTCTGGGAGAATGTCCTACCGACAAATGAGGGAAAAATTTAACTTTTTGGCAAGGCACTTCAGCTCTATGTTCACAAAAGGAAAAATTAAGCATATCAAGAGAAGAACACTGTCCCTACTGGGAAACATGGAGGAGGCTCTGTTATGTTCTGGAGCTGCTTTGCTGCTTCTAGCACAGGGTGTCTAGAATCTGTGCAGGGTGCAATAAAATCTCAACACTATCAATTGATTCTAGAGAGAAATGTGCTGCCCAGTGTAAGAAAGCTTGGTCTCAGTCTTAGGTCATGGGTCTTGAAACAGGATAATGACCCAAAACACACAACTAAATACACCCAAGAATGGCTAAGAGGAAAACATTGGACTATTCTGAAGTGGCCTTCTATGTCCCCTGGCCTAAATCCTATTGAGCATTTTGGAAAGAGCTGAAACCTGCTGTCTGGAAAAGTCAACCTTCAAACATGAGACAACTGCAGCAGTTTGCTCTTGAGGAGTGGGCCAAAATATTTGTGGAGAGGTATTTTGGCCCACTGACAGTTACAGGAATAGTTTGATTGCAGTGATTGCCTCAAAAGGTTGTGCAACAAATATTAAGTTAAGGGTAACATCATTTCTGTCCAGGCTTATTTCATGAGTATTATTTTTTTTTAATTCTGTGGAAGCATGATTGAAAAGCAATGTCTGACTTTCATTTTTTCTTTTTCATAGATTTTTAAGTGCTGTCGTTCCTGCATTTTGGAGGCAAAGTGGCTATTTCTGTTTAGAAATCACTTCATTGCGCTATTTTATGAGACTCTATAACAGGTTTAGAAAACTACATGGTATATACTGTATGTAAGTGTGTGGACAGTGTATTATTGGTGCAATTTTAAGCAATGTTTCTTTTATATTTTAAAATGTTTAATTGATCTACATTATGGTGCAGTCAGACGTTAGTATAAATTAGACCGAGATAGAACCATAATGCTCAGACTGGCCACAGCTCTCCCAACCTGAACATGACAGCTGCAAAGTAATATCTGACGCTGTCAGGCATGGGTCAGTAGAGCCTTCAGTTAGACTGTGTACTGCGTTCCAGTCTCAGTCTGACTTATATGGCCGTTTGACTGCTCTTTTACGTGAACCCATGTTTTTGGGCACACCTTTCAATAATTAACTGTTACGGTTTTCATTCAGTCCCATTACCACGGATATATAAAATCCATCTCGTAGGCATACAGGTTACCTTTACTAACATTTGTGAAAGAATAGATTTTCTACTGAGCTATATGAATATGAAGTTGGTAATGAAAGTCAAAGTTCACATAAAAAAATGTCCAAATTTCATTCCGAAAAGAAACAGATGATTTTTCATGTGTATTGTGATTTTGGTGCAATTCCAACAGCATCCCTACACATCAGTTTCTACACATTAGCAGCTATTAAAATTTACAAGAATAAATAGAGTTTCCGAAACGGAAGAATTGTGATGTATGCGTAAAAATCATATAAGGTTAATTCATGTGGAATCCTTTCATTTTTACACACCCATAGACTTGAATAAGTGAATTTCATCCTAAACATAGAATATGGAAAACAATAATGCTTTCTGCATGGTCCGTTTAAAAAAACAAAAATGGAAATCCAAACACTCAGAACAAGTAGCATTGGCAAAAGTGTTATCAGTTGTAAAAAGTAAGCACATAAAGTCACAAAGTGGTATCTTTGAGATCTGAGGTGTATTGTGAATAAAGTCACCAAAATGCTGCTGACTCAGTGACTGCAGATTTTGAAAACTGTTCACCGGGACTTATATGATATGGTTTTCAATGGCTAAACATTTACATGAATGCCTAACATCACCAAGCACAATGCCAAATGTTGCATGGAGTGGTATAAAGCTGCTACCGCTTGACTCTTGAGCAGATGTGTTCTGTGGCGTGATGGCGCGAACATATCTATAAACAACATTAACATTTCTTAGAAAATGAAACAAATGTGAGCAGATGCAAACCACTTCAATTGCAATATACTGTACACTTATCATAAAGTTTATATATATATATATAGTGCAGTCACATTCTGTTAGGAGGTGCTGTCAGTATTTTTTTCTTTGTACACTTAAAGGGAACCTGTCAACTGAATTTGGTGGGACCGGTTTTGGGTCATATGGGCGGAGTTTTCGGATGTTTGATTCACCCTTTCCTTACCCGCTGGCTGCATGCTGGCCGCAATATTGGATTGAAGTTCATTCTCTGTCCTCCGTAGTACATGCCTGCACAAGGCAAGATTGAATTCAAAGAGATGTGAATCCAAAAAAAGTCATGTGCATCTAGAAGAAAGAAGTGATTGTAGCACTATCAGCAATAAAAGTGCAGTATTAAAGTGACAGTGTAGTATAAAAGATGACATAACTGGAGACTAAAGATTATTATATATATATTTTAAAAAAATGCAGGTACCTCCCTTTAATTGTCCCTTTAATCACCAGTTATTTACTATCAACTTTTTTTTATTGCACTGATTATTTACTTAAATAATTAAAAAATACAGCATGGGGACCCCTCTATATCCAGCCTTGCTGAAGCTGACAGCTGAGGGTTGCAGCTTGTAATTATCAGTTTTGCCTGGCTGGCTATTAAAATACAGGGGGACCCAAGTAATTTTTTATTCATTTATACTCCCTTCAGTCGCCACTTGCTCTTGCTGCTAACAGTTGAATACAACTCTCAACATGCTGATCACGATGTGAGCTAACTTCACTTCAGCACCTGGCGCCAGGGAATAACGTGAACAGTACCACTGATTCCCAGGCACCAGTATGTGTCACACTGATAATACAAGGATATCTTCCATGTGTCATCAGTGTGCATTTGTGTGGGACGATACAGTATATATTATGAAAAGTGTATAAGATTGTTTTTAAGTGTACACATTGTCTAAGGTTGTTTTTAATTACTGCTGGATCCTAATTGCCCTTTAACAATTTCAAGGGCACAATTTTTGTTTTTATGGTTTAATTGTTTCCTCGCCTTTTTCAAAGAGCAATATCTTGTTTTTTTGTAGTATTAAGTGTAGTTTTGAAAGGCACCATTCATTTTGCCATATATTGTATGGGAAAGTGAGAAAAATATTCCAAATGCTTACCAGTGGTTAAGAAAAATCACAATTCTGTAAATTTTTGGGGGGTTCCATTTTTACAGCATTAATTGTGCAGTAAAAATTTCATGGCAATATGGTTCTCCAGGTCATGATAATTAGCGTGCATTCAGACGTCCATATAAATCGGTTTGAGATCGGATCATAATGTAAGAACTGGTTGCAAGTCTCCCTACCTGAGCATGACAATTTAATAGAAATATATGAAGTTGTCACATTTGAGTTGAGTTACAATGATTCAAAATCCATAGATATTCAATATGGTGGTAACATTTCTATTTATTTCACCATTTTGAAAGACCCATAACGTTTTATTTTTCCATCAGTAGAGCTGCATGAGGGCTTTTGCTTTGCTTGTCGATATAGTGTTTTTACTGATTCAACTTTGAGTTACCGTATATACTCGAGTATAAGCCGAGATTTTCAGTCCACTTTTTTGGGCTGAAAGTCCCCCTCTTGGCTTATACTCGAGTCATACCTGGGGGTCGGCAGGGGAGGGGGAGCGGGGGCTGTCTAGTTATACTCACCTACTCCTGGCGCGGTCCCTGCATGTCCCTGCTTCTTCCACCGCTGCATCTTCTTCCTGTATTGAGCAGTCACATGGTACCGCTCATCACAGTCATGAATATACAGCTCCACCTCTCATAGAGGTGGAGCCGCATATTCATGACTGTAATGATCGGTAACTGTGACCGCTCAATACAGGAAGAAGATGCAGCGCTGGAAGAAGCAGGGACGTGCAGGGATCATGCCAGCAGTAGGTAAGTATACGGGGAGTGCTGCGCAATATTTACCTGCTCCTCGTTCCGGTGCGACTCCGTCTCTAGCGTCCTCTGGCAGTGACGCTCAGGTCAGAGGGCGCGGTGACGTAGTCAGTGCGCGCCCTCTGCTGAGCATTAGTGCTGGAGACGGAGCCGCACAAGGAGCAGGTAAATATTGAAAGCGCCTGCGTCCTGAGCGAAGAGAAGTGAGTATGTGATTTTTTTTTATTGCAGCAGCAGCAGCATTATATATGGGGCAGCTTTATGTGGAGCATCTATGGGGTAATAATCAACAGTATGGAGCATTATATGTGGCACAGCTTTTTATGGAGCTTCTATGGGCCATAATTAACAGTGCAGAGCATTATATATGGGGCACAGCTTTATATGGAGCATCTATGGGGCCATAATGAACGGTGCAGAGCATTATATATGTGGCACAGCTTTATATGGAGCATCTATAGGGCAATAATGAACAGTATGGATCATTATATGTGGCACAGCTTTATATGGGGCCATAATGAATGGTGCAGAGCATTATATGTGGCATAGCTTTATATGGAGCTTCTATGGGGCAATAATGAACAGTATGGAGAATTATATGTGGCACAGCTTTATATGGAGCATCTATGGGGTCATAATGAATGGTGCAGAGCATTATATGTGGCACAGCTTTATATGGAGCATCTATGGGGCAATAATGAACAGTATGGAGCATCTATTTTTATTTTTGAAATTCACCGGTAGCTGCTGCATTTCCTACCCTAGGCTTATACTCGAATCAATAAGTTTTCCCAGTTTTTTGTGGCAAAATTAGGGGGTCAGCTTATACTCAGGTCGGCTTATACTCAAGTATATACGGTACATTCTATTTTTCAATCAAAGAAACAAAAAAAATTTTGACATTAATCTTTATGAAACTTGCCATATGGATTGAACAGCTTACAAATTTTTTATATTTTGGTAGATTGGACTTATGATGAAACAGCTGCAGCTAGAAATACCAAGCTGTTGCACAACTCTTTGGGTAGATAATAGGGAAACAGCCAGAAGAGCATAACCCAATAATATAAAACATAACTTTTACTGATGATATTAAAAAGTGGACAAAACAATACAACATATAAACAAAGTGCTCACGCCGAAAACCGTGCTCAATTAAAAAACTGGTATGGTCTCACCAATTATGGATGAAGGGTACCCAATTCGATGCAAAAGGGTCCCAGGGAGGGTCCAGTAGTTGTGGGATAAGAATGTAGGCACAGGGGACCTCTGCCCTATATCCCCTGTCGTGCCCCAGAAATTACTCCTGTCCTCACAAGGACAGGCCCAAATCAGCCCCACTACGGACACCCCTCCACAATGTAAGATGTAATATAACGCCTCCCTACGCGTTTCCTCTCCAATCCCGGAGATTCATCAGGGGAGTTTCAGTGGCCAACAGGCCAAAACGTAGCTCAAAAGTCCATAAGCGAAGTTAGCAGTCCATAGACTGGAGCTATATGCAGTGGCTATATAGCTTCCAGGTACCGGCAGTCCTGTGTGGTGTCTGCCACAAGAAGTGAGTCAGCCACTTCTTGTGGCAGACACCACACAGGACTGCCGGTACCTGGAAGCTCCATGACATATGCAACATGAAGCATTAAGGGGCAAATTTGTAGGTGTTTTGAATAAAAAAATGCGTGTCTGTTAACAAAAAGGGTTTTATAAAAAAAAGTCTATTTAGCAGTAATGCTGCTTAAAATTTATCTTGGCACACACAGTGCTTTTTGATATGAATTAAGCTTCGCGATCAGGGATTATGAGAGACAAGTCTGGGATGGCTCTATGCCATGAGAGCTATATCTGACTAACTGCATTGTGCATTTGTGACGTTAGGTGTGGTGGATTAGAGAAATGTTGTTGGGTTGTATTTCAAAGTTTGTCCTAGGCTCATTAGTTCCAGTGAAGGAAAACATTTTGGATAACTGTTTCCAACTTTATGGTGACAGTTTGGGAAATACTGCTTTCTATTCAGCATGACTATGCTCTAGTGTAGAAAACAGGACCTATAAACACTTGGCTGGGTGATACTGGTGTGGGAGAACTTGACTGGTCTGCACAGAGCTCTGACAAATGGAATTAAACATTTTCAGATTAACTAGCATGAAGATTGTGATCCAGACAATCTCGCCTGACATCCTGGTCTGATCTCACAAATACTCTTTTGATGAATAAGCAGAAACTGAAGTAGAAAACTGAAAATTGCTAAGGCTGCAAAGGGAGGGGTGGGGAACAAACTCCATATTAAAGTTTACAAATGAAAAATAGAATGTCATAAAGTTTTCTAGGTGTAGTGTGAAGTTGTTACACATGTACCATTACATACTCGGGTACTCGGGTTGGCTTTTGTCTTAAAAAACCCCAAACATTATGGTGTGCCATGTCACAATAAAGGAAGTACACTTTTTGTTACACACAAGCCTTGGTTTTAGGATTTTGGTTTAGTAGCAAAATTAGCACTGAATTGCATCAACTCAAAATTGATTGATCTGCTTATTTTTAGTTAACCGCTGTCTGACATATAAAGTAACTGTATGTTATGATCGGGAAAGAATTACTGCAAATTTACATACAGTTACATCATGGCAATTATGCAGGCACACGATCACAGCCAGTTGCTTGGCCTAAGTGAAAGTCAAGCTCTGTCTGTAGAAGCCAGGACTCAAGCCCACATAGCCCATGGCTGTTTAGCCCTCTAAATGCTGCAATCAATAGTGATTGCCGCAATTAAAGGGTTGTGTCACAAGTGTGTCATGTCCTCTTGGGAGATCTGGGGTTAGGCGATCAATACGTATTGTGAATCGCAGGTCTTCCTTTTAGCCTGTGTGTTTTGTTCCCCATATTAAATGGACTTTGTTTCCTTTGGTGCTGAAGAGGTTATTGACTCTTTGTATGTTGGTTAGAGACATGCAGTTCCATCTCACAGCTGTTGCTGACCTGTTTATTTGCTCTCTCTATAATCCTGGCCAGACCTTCTCATCCTTGCCTGTGAAAGTTTACTTCCAGGTTTGCTGGAGTTGGTGTGCTGAAGTTGGAGTTTGTAGTTGCTGCTGGAGATTGTTGTTTCCTGTTGGGAATATGCTTTCTCCATTATCCGATTCCCATTTGGTTTGTACATTCCTATCCTTCCCTTTATTCATCTCTACCACTGTTGAGTGTTTTTGTATGAAAGTTGCTTTTTGTTATCCCTGTTTGTATTACGTGTTTATACGCTAATATATCTGTCCCATTTCAAAAACCTGACCGTCACATCCAAACATAGACTAAGTGTGAACAGGTGCTGAACATAAAGTTGCCAACTCGTATATAGTTAAGTAAATAAGGCAGCACAATGCAGCGCTAAAACATGCAAACATGAAATAGGAAAATTGAACTGCATTACTGCACTAGAAATATGAAAAATGAGAGCGTTTAGCGCATAAAAATGGCCAATTCTATGTGTACCTGGTAGCCACATTAGGGCATCTCTCTTATACCAGGTCCTAAACTTGCCTTTCCTCGCTGAGAATAAATGTCTCCATCTGAATGGGCACATGTGAAACCCCTTCTTAGACCAAAATTCTCTCTCTCTGTGGAAGGGCATTGGACCTGCTGTGATTAAAACACATGTGGCTAGGAGGCGGGGGCTAAACGCTCTCATTTTTCATATTTCTAGTGCAGTAATGCAGTTCAATTTTCGTATTTCATGTTTGCATGTTTTAGCGCTGCAGTGTGCTGCCTTATTTACTTAACTATATACGGCTTGGCAACTTTAGGTTCAGCACCTGTTCACACTTAGTCTATGTTTGGATGTGACAGTCTGGTTTTTGAAATGTATTCTTTAGCCTTCTGATTGAGCACTCCCGCCTCCTAGCCACATGTGTTTTAATTACAGCAGGTCCAATGCCCTTCCACAGAGAGAGAGAATTTTGGTCTGAGTAGGGGTTTCACATGTGCCCATTCAGATGGAGAGGTTTATTCTCAGCGAGGAAAGGCAAGTTTAGGACCTGGTATAAGAGAGATGCCCTAATGTGGCTACCAGGTACACATAGAATTGGCCATTTTTATGCGCTGAACGCTCTCATTTTTCATATTTCTAGTGCAGTAATGCAGTTCAATATATCTGTCCCAGGCCTCCTGAGGAGCATAAAAAAGTCGGAAACTTGGGCCTCTCTACGATTAAGAGTATTCCCGCTACAGGGATAGCTAGGGTTCTAGTTTAGGGGATTGTTTGAGGCCCCCCTTCCTTACCGAAGACCATCATAGCGTGACAGGTTGCAAGAGGGAGGAAGCTCTCTCTCACCTAATTTGCACCCCTGCAAAATGATTGTAGAGAGCCAAATGTTGTCAAGTAATGACTTCTGGGTCTGCCAGATATGGTGGCATGTAAAATCATGCCATAAGCATGGTCTAAAAGGTGTTCTGTAAATTTAACACTGGCAGTTCTAATGCATTGCAAAATACATGTATCATACTGCATTAGACCAGTGAAATAGAAGTCCCATAGATGGATTATACAAAAAAGATATACAAAATCTCAAAATAAAGAACAAAAAAAGCAAGCCCTCTTTCAGCTCCATCAATAGAAAAATAAAAAAGCTACAGATGACAGAATAAGTCTATGCAAAACCTTTTTTTTTTTCCTATAACATGTTTTTATGGTGTAAAAGGAGCAAAAAATTCTATATAAATGTGGAATCGCTGTAATCATAAAGAAAAAGAAAAATCATCACTTCATAATATATGAACTCCCAGAGGGGTATAAATTCCAATAAGGGGTCACTTGAGGGGAAATGTCTGCTGTTCTAGCACTTAGGAGCTCTGTAAATGGAGACCACAAACCATTTTAGGAAAATTTTAGTTCCAAAAGGCAAATAGCCCTCCTTCCCTTGAGCCCTGTCATATGATCAACCTCTACTGTCCAGACATATAAGGGGTATTGCCATATTCAGACGTAATTGCATAAAAATTATATGACAATTGTGAACGTTTCACATTTTTGTAAAATGTTAAATTTTTTCATAAATAGATGCAAATCATGTAGGCATAAATTTATTACTATCATGAAGTTCAAAACATCAAAGTGTCATGAAGAAAGTCTCATAATCACTGAGAAATATTGAAGCTTTCCAGAGCTATGATCACATAAAATTACACTGATCAGAATAGAAATACTTGTTCCGGTCAGGAAGGTGAAAACAGGCATCAACGTGAACGGGTTAATATTCATTTCAATATCTGCATTTACAGTCTGTATTATTGTTCTGATTATACAGGTTCCTGCAATCTTTATGCTCTTCTAAATGTGTACAGTAGTTCTGATGTTTTAGAATTCATCACTTATTTGTTCGGTGGAGCAATGTTGTTTAAATATAACTAAAAGCAATAAGGTGCCGCCCAATATTGCCATAATGTATGACTTAGCATGCATACATCATCGTGACAGCTGTAAAGTATTTGGGTATGTTTCCACATTCAGGAATTGCTGCGTTTTTGACTCTGCGTTGAGCCGCAACGTCAAAAACGCAGCGTCCAGATGTTACAACATAGTGGAGGGGATTTCATGAAATCCCATCTCCATTATGCATTAAAAGACGCATGCGGCATACCCGCGAAAACGCACATGCGGTGCGTATTTTAAGAACGCAGCATGTCCTTACATTGTAGAAACAAAGCAAGGACAGCGCAGGTGACCTGCCAGTGACCTCAGGTGCAGATTTGGTCAGGATATAACCTGCGTAAAATCCTGACCAAATCCTGATGCAATCCTGAACGTGGACACATACCCTTTGATATTTGTGTAATTATTTATACTAGCTGTCAATGTATAACTGTCATTTCCTTTTTACTTAATGTTATATTTTTGTAACTTGCTCTTGAAGTCACTATCATTAGATTTTCGGAAATAGCATGAGGGGCACAGTTAATACTCAACAGCAGAAATGTCACTTTTTATGGATCAAGCTACTCACACTGTAGTCAATACACTTGCTGTAGAGCGATGTAGGGGCTCATACACTTTTTGATTAAACCATATACCACTAGCTATTGAATCCGTACTACGCCCAAGTGTCGAGCATTTTTTTGGTATATTTTTAGCCCCATTTTTTTTAAAGACACTGCGAATACACATATATAGTTTCTTCATTGAAATGGTGTTGACTAGCACAGCATGCACATGCACTGACTCCGGCTCAATTTTATTGAAGTAATGTACTACAAAGTTAAAATAGCAGAGCACACGCGCCAGCCATAGGAATAATGGCAAGAGGGGGTGTATGAACACTTCTATGTTGACATTGTAGTACATTACTTTAATAGAATGGCACTGGAGTTAACATGTTGTTAGGGCTGGAGAAATGCACCAAATAATTATAAGGATGGTATAAGGTGCGTTCGCAGCCCGGGGTCCACCATACAGAGATGGAACCTGCTGCTGAGTAATGGTGGAGGGACTCTTGCTCACACATGGGTTAGACCTCACCCAGTGTGAATGGAATGAACTCTGTTGCTTTACAGAGTCGCCAAATGAATGCTGCGCCTTGATAGCAATCACAGGGTGCAGCTGAAAGACACTGGTGGGATCCCTATGAATCACCCCCACTAAACTGGTGATTGGACTCGCTCTGACCCTCGGTGGCTTTTGAGCCCCCACCTGAGGACGCCCTGAGACAGATGCAGAGTCCAAGCGCAGAATTCCCACCCTACACTGACCGGTTGTCAAGACAGAACAAACCTAACATTTACCGCACAGAGTGCGTACACCGCCGCACAGGCAGACGCCACTATAAACCCTATCTAGGGTCAGGAAAGTGCATTGGTTGTGCACAGCACCGCACTGGCGCTGATTTGACGCAGTAAAGTCGTGCTTCTGTGCAGGATAGCATGGTCAGGCGCTAGGTAGCTCCATCATTCGTGAACATTCAACATCAATAGGAATGGGTATGATTAAGGAGCATTCACCAGAACAGGCATACATCCACACACACAAGATAACACGTTTGTACTAGCGCATGGCCGTGCGGCCATGCAAACCTTATATATCGGAAGCACTCTGGGACCTTCCTAGTGGTCCAATAGGAGCTGCTACAGGACCCGAGCATGTGATCCCCGACCTCCAACGGGAGGTCATCTCTTGGAAATGCTCAGAAGAGGAAAAGCAGGACTTAGTGCTGCTGATCAGTACTGGTTACGATGGCTGAGCCTGGTAGTACATCAGTAACCAGCCGCACAGTATCAGTTTGAGCCAGACGCTGGGACTGACGTCTCTGCTGAGCAGGCTCCTCTGCAGCTGGAGGAGAATGGGAGACCGCAGCGGAGATGGTTTGAGATTCCACCTGTGCAGTGGTGGGAACTCGACACCTACCACGCTATCCAATGCCATTTTATTGAAGACACTGTATGTGCGAATTTGCAGACACAGGGTTTTAAAAAATGGTGTCAGATAGAGCGGTATATTCATGCGCTGACTCCAGCGCCATTTCATTGAAGTATTGTACTACAAAATTAAAGAGATCCTGTAATCTGAAATAACACTATTAACCTGCATATTTGCTGTTAATCTGCATGTTAATATCGTTATTATGTTGTCCGGCGTCTGAATGCAACCGAATGCAGCAGGGAGAAAATTAACTTTATTTTCCATGCCAGCATTCGGTTTAAGTCATGGAGGCGGGAGCGATGCTCTGAATATACAGAGTGACCACTGTAAACATGCCCTAAGCCCTCACTGACAATGGCTCTACATTTAGGCCGGCCGTCTGTCAGGGTAGGAGCACAGTTTCAGTGGCCTCTCTGTATTCTCGGAGCGATGACTGACCTATGCCACCCCCGACCCCATGACTGAAACAGAATGCTCCCCAAACCTGGTATATTATTATTACTATTATTATTATTGTTATTTATTTATATAGCACCATTAATTCCATGGTGTTGTACATTAGACGGGGTTAAATCAAAATACAAATATCACTTACAGTAAACAAAACTAACAATGACAGACTGATACAGAGGGAAGAGGACCCTGACCTTGCAGGTTTACATTCTACAGGATTATGGAGAAGGGGACAGTAGATCGGGGTTGAAGTAGCTCCAATGTTGTTGAAGTGGCCGTGTGGTCATTACAGGTTGTAAGCTTCTTTGAAGAGATGGGTTTTGAGGTTCCGTTTGAAGGATCCAAATGTGGTGGATAACCGGATGTTTTGGGGCACAGAATTCCAGATGATGGGGGATATTCGCGAGAAGTCTTGGAGACGATTGGGTGAGGAGCTAATTAGCATAGCAGAGAGAAGGAAGTCTTGGGAGGACCATAGATTATTTGAGGGAAGATATTGAGAGATTAGTTCAGAAATGTACAGAGGAGAAAGGTTATGGATGGCTTTGTAGGTCAGTGTTAGTAATTTAAACTGGATACGCTGGGAAATTGGGAGCCAGTGAAGGGAGTTGCAAAGAAGGGAAGCAGGAGTGTAGTGAGGAGAGAGATTAATTAGTTGGGCAGCAGAGTTAAAGATGGACTGGAGAGGTGTGAGAGTGTTAGAAGGTAGGCCACAGAGGAGGATGTTTCAATAGTCGAGGCGGGAGATAATTAGGACATGCACAAGCATTTTGGTACAGTGATGGTTGAGGAAAGGACGGATTCTGGAAATATTTTTGAGCTGGAGGTGACAGGAGGTGTTGAGAGCTTGGATGTGCAGTTTGAAGGACAGGGCAGAGTCAAGGGTTACTCTGAGGCATCGGATTACCAGGACAGGGGAAAGTGTGAATTCATTTATTGTGAATTGGCGCCGCACACCTCAAATCACCGCATGCGGACACATCTGCATACAACGCATGTCCCTGCGTACCCAATGTTAAAGATAGGTACGCAGGGAAATCCTGGTTGCAGCCAGCAGTAGGCGGAGCCTGGGTGGAGCTTCATGGAGGAAGCAAGGAGGAAGAACGCTGCCATCGCAGCACACAGGAACACAAGTCTGAAGCCAGCCTTAGGCGTCGGGATCTTCCCACTTTGCAGGATGGATCCCGGGCCATGTTGGGTGCTGTGGTCTCCCATTCGGTCCTGGCCGCTGGGACTGCTGTTCAGCATGGACATCTATCCCAGTGTCTTGCTCAGGCTCGTGCCATAAATTTCGTTACTGCTAGCTCTCCAGTCAAGTCTATGATAACCAGTGTGTTGCATGCACCGCATTGCATACTGGAGTCTAAGTTCAGAAATCACTATACTGAGCATGTCCGTGATGTGGCGCCTTCTCATTGGTGCTCAGACGTCGCCTGCTCTGGTGATGTGGCAGCTCTGGATTGGCCCATGGGCAATATCAGTGTGAGTGTTTGGGATGGAACTTTGTGTATAAAAGACTCCCAACAATACCCGCAGGTGCGCTAGTATAATTCATGTTCAGCTATGTGAGAGGAGGCTCTACTACTCTGCCTGCAAGTGTTGTATGTCTGTCTAGCTTTGGGACTGTACACATAGGCAGGCAACTAGCGTCAGTGGGGTAATTAGCCACTTGGCTTAGCATCTGGTTCCCAGATGTGTGAGGTTAGCACAGTAGAGTTCCAGAGCAAGCACAACTTTAGTCAGGGTATTAAGCTCAGAGCATCTGTTCCATTTCTGTGTGCGTGTGACACAGCTCAGTTGCAGAGCATCTTTCATTTCTGTGTGTGAGTGACACAGCTCTGTTGCAGAGAATCTCTTTAGTTTCTGTGTGCGAGTGACACAGCTCAGTTGCAGAGCATCTGTTCCATTTCTGTGTGCAAGTGACACAGCTCAGTTGCAGAGCAGCTCTTTCATTTCTGTGTGTTCAACTAATCATTCGCTGTGTGTTCCGTCATTGCGCTCTAGCAGCAGTTTTCCATCTCTGTACCGTGGACCCCGGGTTGCGATTGTGCTTTATTATTTATTTTATTTAGCACAATTCGCCAACCCTAACAACCTAAACAAACTACAATCTTCGGCGCCACACTCCTCCATCCTCTTCCTCCTCCCTGTCATGGCTGGATGTGTCCTTCTAACTCCAACCAGGCACAGTCTTTTGAGGTTTCAGACAGAAGGACACATCCAGCATTATATTATAGATTCTGTGCGTGTTCATGCAGCGCAGAGAGCTACTTCTGCAGATATGGCTAATAAGATGCTAAACAATGGTTCTACCCAAATAATCAAATTTGTGTTAAATTTGAAAGCATCATAAATAGTGTTGAGCGATACCGTCCGATACTTGAAAGTATCGGTATCGGATAGTATCGGCCGATACCCGAAAAGTATCGGATATCGCCGATACCGATATCCGATACCAATACAAGTCAATGGGACACCAAGTATCGGAAGGTATTCTGATGGTTCCCAGGGTCTGAAGGAGAGGAAACTCTCCTTCAGGCCCTGGGATCCATATTAATGTGTAAAATAAAGAATTAAAATAAAAAATATTGATATATTCACCTCTCCGGCGGCCCCTGGACATCACCGCGGGTAACCGGCAGGCTTCTTTGTTTAAAATGAGCGCGTTTAGGACCTGAGGAATGACGTCGCGGCTTCTGATTGGTCGCGTGCCGCCCATGTGACCGCAACCAATCAGAAGCCGCGACGTCATTCCTCAGGTCCTAAATTCCTAGAATGAGGAGTTTAGTGCCTGAGAATTACGTCGCGGCTTCTGATTGGTCGCGTCGTGGTCACATGGACGGCACGCGACCAATCAGAAGCCGCGACGTCATTCCTCAGGTCCTAAACGCGCTCATTTTAAACAAAGAAGCCTGCCGGTTACCCGCGGTGATGTCCAGGGGCCGCCGGAGAGGTGAATATATCAATATTTTTTATTTTAATTCTTTATTTTACACCTCACTATGGATCCGATACCGATACCCGATACCACAAAAGTATCGGATCTCGGTATCGGAATTCCGATACCGCAAGTATCGGCCGATACCCGATACTTGCGGTATCGGAATGCTCAACACTAATCATAAACAAAAATGTATGCCGCTATTACACACTGCTGATTATTGCATCAACAAGATAGAGAGCTCATGTCAGGTATGGCCACGTTGACTTCACCAAAATGCTTTGAATGTATCACATCAGATTTTCTAGTGAAGCCGATCAGGATGGACTATCTCGAGAAAGGCATGCAGAAGCTATTTTAGACTTTTACAGCCTAGGGATAATAAATCAGAGTGTACAGCTCATTAATAACAGGGGATATAAAAACCTAAATCTGATTGTGGTGAATGACTGCAGCCCTGAAAAATATTGAAAATGATACTAACAGTCTCAGTTTGTAAACAATATTATCAAGATTCAAGTGATAGTGAGTTGCTGCATCTGCACAGTCTGTGTGACTGTGAATTTATTGATCTGTGATAAACTGTAGTACAGCATCTTAGTAAAACTATTTATTTTAATTCTTACTGCACTGCAAGGAAGGAATACAGTTTTAAACCCTTTTTTCCTAATTTTGTCTTTGCGCTAAAAAGCTTAAAAGGAAGAAAATGCGAAGCCAGAAGGTCTCAGAAAGTTATTTGTGTCTTTTCCAGGAAGTTAGAGGCTTTGCAATATTGATCAAATAACATTTTTGGGAAAAAGTCAGCAAGGTAGTAAAATTTGAATTTCAAAAGATCCGCTCACCTTTATAAGACAACCTAGACCAATAGATTCAGATGTACCAGCTGGAAACAGGACAGCCATTGTGCTATGTTAATAGCGTAGCATGCAACAACTTTTTATTATATTTGGGTAGTCGGCCATTCTCATTAACCTTAGCTAATCTGTGCAATATGCAAATAGCATAGAAAGATGCCGCAGCCTTCATGTTAGAGGCTGCTACTAGGGTTGAGCGAAACGGATCGGACAAATTTGAAAATCTCCGAGTTTCGGCAAAGTCGAGTTTCATGAAACCCGACCCGATCCTAGTGTGGGATCGGCCATGAGGTCGGCAATCTTCGTGCCAAAGTTGCGTTTCGTATGACGCTTTCAGCGCCATTTTTCAACCAATGAAGGAGGAGGCAGAGTGTGGGCAGCGTGATGACATAGGTCTCGGTCCCCACCATCTTAGAGACGGGCATGACAGTGATTTGCTTGCTTTCTGCAGCATCACAAGGCCTATAAATGGGCATGCACACCGACCACCATCTCCACCTTCTTACTTCTGCCGATCGTAGCATAGGGAGAGGTTGCCACAAAACTGCTTGTGCTGTAGCGATTTCCAGTGTCCAACACCACCATTTGGTTGCAGGGACAGTGGAGGACATATTTTTGTGCATCAGCTCTGTAGCTTATTAGGCTGCTTTATAAGGCTCCCTGATAGCTGCATTGCTGTTTGCACGCCGCTGTGCAAACCAACTGCTTTTTTTAAAAGCAAAAATCCTGTTGCTCCTTTCTGAAAGTTATCTTGTTTATTTGTCCACACTTTTGTGTGCAGCAGTCCTTTTTTTTGCTGCCATACTTGTCCTGAGATCATTGTAGGGAGATTGAAATTGTACTACAGTCCTTGTATTTTTTCATATATCTTCCAGCCACTTTCTGCCACTTACATTGTGCTGTTGTATGCACAGGGCCTGAGCTCTGGTTTAGTCTACTTTTTTATTGTGGGCCTACAAACTGTGTCTGCACCACTCATTACAGTTGTCCTACACTGAACAAAGCAATGCTGCCTGTTTAGTCCTGTTACCAATCTTGAACTGCATTTAGCCTACTTTTTTATTGTGGGCCTACAAACTTTGTCTGTGCCATTCATTACAGTTGTCCTCCACTGAACAAAGCAATGCCGCCTGTTTAGTCCTGTTATCAATTTTGAACTGCATTTAGCCTACTTTTTTATTGTGGGCTTACAAACTGTGTCTGCGCCACTCATTACAGTTGTTCTCCACTGAACAAAGCAATGCTGCCTGTTTAGTCCTGTTACCAATTTTGAACTGCATTTAGCCTACTTTTTTATTGTGGGCCTACAAACTGTGTCTGCGCCACTCATTACAGTTGTCCTCCCCTGAACAAAGCAATGCCGCCTGTTTAGTCCTGTTACCAATTTTGAACTGCTTTTAGCCTACTTTTTTATATTGGGCCTACTAACTGTGTCTGCGCCACTCATTACAGTTGTCCTCCACTGAACAAAGTAATGCCGCCTGTTTAGTCCTGTTACCAATTTTGAACTGCATTTAGCCTACTTTATTATTTGGGCCTATATCTGTGTTTCCTCCTCATCTTGCCCATTGCCCAGCCACTGCTAGATGAGTCTGCTGGTACATTGACCCAGACCACTACATTCCCCTTGCACTCTACACCGCCAGAATCTGACCCTGCTGAAAGTCAGGTTCCCCTTCCGGCATACTATACCACCTTACACGGGGACAAAGAGGAAGGTGCAGATGAAAGTGCAGGTTCCTTCATCAGGTCATGGGCATACTCATTGGCGACGTCACTGGCACAGGGCCCCTCATAGTATGCAAAAGTGTCTCTGGCAGTGGGAGGCGCCACCTGCCGTCAAACACACCACCGTACTATGAGGGGCCCTGTGCCAGGGCCAAGTGCCAATGAGTTTGCCCCCCCTGCTTGCTCAGGATCACAGCACTTGCAAAGTTGAAATACTTACCTCTCCCTGCTCCACCGCCATGAAGTATTCCGCGTTTCCTGGGCCCACGAAAATCTTGAACCAGCCCTACCCCCCACAACTTTAGCCAAATGACCCCCTGTTTTCAATGCCTAACTATTATTATAATGTAAATTGAGATTGACAAGCTTAAGAAATAAGAATTGATGTTTTTGGCATTAAAATGGACACTGTAGGTGTTTTCCTGTCCTCCACTCACTGCCGACTTTGATTCCCCATTGACTTGCATTGGGTTTCGTGTTCCGGTTGGCCCCCGACTTTTCGCAATAATTGGCCGATTTCACCCGACCCGACTTTTCACAAAGTCGGGTTTCGCGAAACCCGACTTGATCCTAAAAAAGTAAAAATCGCTCAACTCTAGCTGCTACTGCTACATCCTTACTGTATTATTTTTTATACTAATTACATAAATGTCTTAAATTCCTTCTCTACCTTTAATAATAAAGTATTTCATGTTTGCTGCTGCTTTACATATTTATGAAAAATACACTCCACTCATCAATGAACAATTAAATTTCAATGACATCCTTTTGGCGTGAAAATCAGGATAATTTATGACTGTTTCTAACACTTTGGAAAATAGCAACAACTGTGTGCCTGTCCCACTAAGAAGTAATATGTCTCCTTGGCAGTGTGCTGAACTTTAATCAGCCTTCGGCATAGGGTTCTTATGCACTCCTGAACCCAGCTGGCATTATGTGCAATCCAAGATGGCACCAGACCAGCTGTGTCTCAGCTGAGTTTACAGAAATTCATGGCATATGTCTCATGGTGTTAAAAATAAAAAATAAATCACTTTACTATCATATTAATATTCTACAGAGAAAGGCAACCAGGTCTGAATGTAGAGTTATCAGTGTCCAGAAACTGTTAAAACATGTTGATATATAGATTCTCATCAGTGAAAAAGAAAATGATGATGAGTACTGTATATATTCATAAAACTTGTTTAGCCTTTAGTTCATTAATGTTAAGGAGGAAATACTATGAGTTATGACACTTGGGAAAATCATTACCTTTCTGTAATGGAACAGTATTTACAGTTGTTTTAGTTAAAAGTAATTGAAAGGGTTTGTACCAAGTTAAAGGGAACCTGTCAGGCCCCTGCGCTCCCAGAGCCACTAGCAGTTGTATTATTATTATTATTATTTATTATTACAGCGCCATTTACTCCATGGCTTTTTACATGTGAGAAGGGGGTTACATAATAAAAACAAGTACAATAATCTTAAACAATAGACGTCATTACTGGTACAGGAGGAGAGAGAACCCTGCCCGCGAGGGCTCACAATCTACAAAGGGATGGGTGAGGATACAGTAGGTGAGGGTAGAGCTGGTTGTGTAGCGGTTTGGTGGATTTGTTGTTACTTCAGGTCATAGGCTTATCAGAAGAGGTAGGTCTTCAGGTTCTTTTTGAAGGTTTCGATGGTAGGCGAGAGTCTGATATGTTGTGGTAGAGTTCCAGAGAAGGGGTGATGCGCGAGAGAATTCTTGTATGCGATTGTGGGAAGAGGAGATAAGAGGGGTTAGAGAAGTTTGCATGCAGGTAAGTACCGGGAGACGAGGTCACACATATATGGAGGACATAGGTTGTGGTTGGCTTTGTATGTCATGGTTAGGGTTTTGAACTGGAGTCTTTGGGTAATGGGGACTCCCGACATCTTCCCTCACCTGATCTCCGGTCCTCCCAAGACCTCCTTCTCTCCTCCACACTTATTCGCTCCTCATCCAACCGCCTCCAAGACTTCTCACAAATATCCCCCATCCTCTTGAACTCTTTGCCCCAACACGTCCGACTATCAACCACATTCGGATCCTTCAGACGGAACCTGAAAACCCATCTCTTCACAAAATCCTACAGTCTGCACTGACCCTGCTGCGCCTCATCACTACCCAAGCTACTGCCTCACCAACACCGGAGCTCCTGCAACCCTCAACCTACTGTCTCCTTCCCCATAATCCTGTAGAATGTAAGCCCGCAAGGGCAGGGTCCTCACCCTTCTGTATCAGTCTGTCATTGTAAGATTGTTTACTGTAAGTGATATCTGTAACTTGTATGTAACCCCTTCTCAAGTAAAGCACCATGGAATCAATGGTGCTATTTAAATAAATAATAATAATAATAACAGAGGGGAGAGACCAGGGAATAGCGGGGGGACAGGTGGATTAGTCAGGCAGCAGAGTTTAAAATAGACTGCAGGGGTGCGAGAGTGTTCGAGGGGAGGCCACAGAGCAGGATGTTGCAGTAGTCAAGGCGGGAGAACTTGGTTGAGGAATGTTCGGATCCTTGAAATATTTTTGAGTTGAAGTCGGCAGGAAGTGAAAAGGGCTTGGATATGTGGTTTGAAAGAGAGATCAGTGTCAAGGATTACCCCAAGGCAGCAAGCTTGTGGGACTAGGGAGAGTGGGCAGCCATTGACTTTAATGGATAGGTCTGTTGTGGGGTCATATGATATGGGGGAAAGATGCTGATTTCTGTTTTGTTAAGATTTAGAAATCTAGCGGAGAATAAGGACAGACATTGAGGGATTATGGTTAGTAGGGTGGTGGTGATATCTGGTCCAGATATGTAGATCTGCGTGTCATGAGCATAGAAGTGATACTGAAAGCTGTGAGCTTCTATGAGCTGTCCAAGTCGGAAGGTGTAAATGGAGAGGAGCAGAGGCCCTAGGATTGAACCTTGCAGGACTCCGACAGATAGGAGGTGAGGTGAGTAGGTGATGTGCGAGTAGGAGACACAGATTGTCCGGTCTGTTAGGTATGACAAGATCCAGGATATGGCCAAGTCTGTCATGCCAAGGAATGAGAGGGTCTGTAATAATAGGGAACGGTGCACTATAGTAATAGTGTCGCTTGGCCTTGGCGGTTAATAGATCATTGGTGACCTTACTTGGGGCAGTTCAGTGGAGTGATGTGACCGGAAGCCAGATTGTAAGCAGTCAAAGAGGGTGCAAGAAGAGAGGTGGGAGGACAGTTCAAGATTGACGTGTTGTTCCAGTAGTTTTGAGGCGTAGGGAAGAAGTGATATAGGGCAATAGCTAGATACAGAGGATGGGTCAAGAGAGGGCTTTTTGAGGATAGGTGTGATTGAGGCATGTTTAAAGTTGTATCTGCATATATAATTACCCTGCCTAACAATTCCTTTATTACATTACACACATAAACAGACTTTTAGAGAAAGTATTTCAAAAGTCCATTTATGATATGTAAATGAGGTCTTTGACTAGTCGTTAGGGTGTTAGAGTCCCTAGACTTGTCGGGCCACTTAGGATGTTATTACGTCCCTGTTGGTAAAGTAGCATAACTTACAGGAGCCGGCATCATCGCCAGAATTATACATGCCTCATGCATGCGCCAACTTCTTTCTGTCATGATCCAGTTCGGAGTTTGCCTTCTGTTATCCTCTCTCTGGACTGGTCATGAGGGGGTTAATCTCCTTGGCCTCATTTTGGAGCTTGCTGGGTTTTTTCAGTCCTCTACAGTCTGTTGGCCAGAGTCAGTGATAGTTCATGCTTCCAGGCTAGAGGAGTAGACCCGTATACCCTGGTGATCCTTCTGCTTCTGACTTCCCGTATTTGAATTAGACCCATTCCCTATCCCTGATTTAGTGTTCATCTGGTGGTTTCCCTACAGTGTATAACTCGGCCTGATCTCTGAACCCCATCTCTTGTTTTCCATCTCTGATACCACATTCCCCGACCGGCTTTGACTCTCAGCCTTGTACTCCAACTTCGTCTTACGTTTCAAGTTTGAATACCGCGCTTCCATTTGGCTCTGACGTCTGGCTTGTCTCTGACTTTGCTGTTACTTCTGGTACTTCTGCTCCTGAAAGGTTCTGACTCAGCTTGTCTGACCACTCTTTCATTACCTGTGACACCTGTGCGGCTGCTCAATGTTGCTGCACTGTGATTGTGCGGTCTCCCTTCCCTCACCAGCAGCCCTGATGGAGGTTGCACTATAATGCACTGCAGCCGCATCACACTTTCCCTCACTGCATTGATCCTCTGTAGATGGGTGTACGTTTGCCGGCTTCCGAGTGGCACACTACACATGATGGGAAGCCTTAATCCCCTGTCCTCAGTCATCCCCATATCGGCCTGCCACTGGCACAGTGTGCCTGTTCCTCTGCTGTTCTTCCTTCATTTTCTCCCTCTGTGTCTGACTAGGTCCTATGTGGTCACTTGCAACTCAATGCACATCACTGATGTGCATCATGCCCAACATAGTCAGTTAGAGCTTTCTCAGTGCTGGTGCCCATCAGAAGTCCTGGAGGGAGAAGAAGTATAAAGAGGAGTTGATCAGTTAACCAGGCGGATAGTTCTGTGTCAGGACATGTATAAAGATAGCAATGGTGAGGTGAGTATAAAAGCTTGCTATTTTATTTTTTCATTTATTTTATCCTTTCCCAGCAGAATGAATTTGCACTTAATTTATTCTATACAAATCAAACTTCCCCTCTATTCCATCCTTAATGGAGCAAATCTGCCCTTATCGAATTTTGGGAGATTCACCCAACTTTAGTTATTATCTAACCAAATGGTTATTCAAAACCATCTTTTAAAAGTATATTGCTGAACTACATTCTGACTTTTTGGTTTTCCTGGCAACTATATAGGACTATCCTTTCACTATGTAAGTGGGAAACCAATCTATCAACAAGGGTCATAACACCCCATTATACAAAAAGAGGCATACTGTACATCTCTTCTTATAAAGAGGCATTGCCCCATATACAATGAAAATAAACCACACAACCCAATATACAACCTGATTATTTTGTTTTTTAAAAGCAATAGAAATAACCTTCTAAAGTCACAAGAAGGCATTTGGACATTTCCATTGCACTCACTACTCAGCAATAAAATCCCAGTATACAAGTAAAAGTAGGACGCGTAATGTATTTTTTTAACAGCATATGTGATCTCTTGTGACAAGCAGCTTTTCCTAATGACTCCCATGTGAATTAATTAATGAGAGGTTTTTAGATGTGTGTGTTTCAGTAAAAAACACAATATTTTTTCTTATGTTCAGCCAACAGTTTTTGTCAGTTGTTAAAAATATATGTATAGTGGGTTGAGTTATAAAGGCTACTGCATTATTTCACGTTATTCTCAAGGTAGTTGTTAAACTTTAGATATTAGGTTAGTTATCAAACTTTAGTCATGCATTTACCAGAGTTTTTATGCCTTTAATTTTTTTTTTATATAAATGACCATGGAAAAGCTATCTGTGACTATAGTGCAATCTCGCCATCAGATCATCACTTTGATATGCCAGTCTTATCCAGATTCCTCTGCAACAAATTTTCAGTTATGCCATACTGTATATTATACATATTGATGGCTTTAATACAATTTTACAAGGTTGTCTTGAAGATTGCCTGCCTATCACCTGTTTCGTGGCTGCCATTTTAATTTAAGAAAATAATGTGCAACCACTGGCACATGATTTTATTAAATATAATTAATTAAAAAAATCTAAGGACCAGCCTCTAATACTACGGTAAAGGATCAATATTTCTAACAAATGTCGAATGATTATGTAGATCCTGGCTTTGAACTAAACTATTATTCACTACAAGAATCAGAGAAGGAACAGACAGAATCTATGTGTGTATGTATGTATTTATCTTCAGAACCTATTTATGATAATGCGTCAATGCACATGCAGGACTGAGTATAACCTGAAAATGTCATATACATATATCTACTGAACATAATGATAAGACCAATTAGTGTTTGACTTGAAAAATGCCACTATATATATATATATATATACATATATATATATATTGTTTTTATTAAGTGTGTGCTCCTGTCCTCCTGCATTCCTACTGCACACCTACTTGTGTTTTCAATAAAGATTTTTTTTGTACTTATTCCAATTGTATACACAATTTATTGTTCTTACATCTGATTCCACTATTAGGTGTTTCACATTTTTTACTAGCATCATATCTAGTGATGATCCCAGAGTGAAATATTTGGATTCGGGAAAATCGGTCTGAATAATTTTAATATTTAGTATTTGTACCAAAAAACTAATCCAATGCAAGTCAATGGGAAAGCTTAAAGGGACTCTGTCACCTGAATTTGGAGGGAACAATCTTCAACCATAGGGGCGGGGTTTTCGGGTGTTTGATTCACCCTTTCCTTACCCGCTGGCTGCATGCTGGCTGCAATATTGGATTGAAGTTCATTCTCTGTCCTCCATAGTACATGCCTGCACAAGACAATCTTGCCTTGCGCAGGCGTGTACTACGGAGCACAGAGAATGAACTTCAATCCAATATTGCAGCCAGCATGCAGCCAGCGGGTAAGGAAAGGGTGAATCAAACACCCGAAAACCCCGCCCCTATGGCTGAAGATTGTTCCCTCCAAATTCAGGTGACAGAGTCCCTTTAATATTTTTCTGCTGGACCCAGTCAAACAGGTCTGGGGGCATGAGAAAAAGGCTGAAATAGATGGGAAAGTGCTAAAACTAAATGGGATCAGCATAGGCAAGTTGCCTGCATGCCTTTCTGACTCACATTTGGTATCTGGGAATAATGTTGTCAGACTAATGCACCGGCTTTATGGATTTATAAGAAGACCTACCAAACCAAACCTAAATTGTTTTTTTTACAGGGAAAAATGCAAAGAAACAAATTTTCTTTCATAATTACTTGTATATAATGCAAAAAATAAATAAAAATAAATAAATATATCAAAATTATTCCACCCCTTTATCATATGTTTACAAGTAGCATTTGGGCTTTACTTTTTCCTTTTAAATATGTGAGGGCCTTCAGTCCTACATTTTGGAGGCCTCTCCCTCATTCAAAATTGTTAGCTAGATAGTGGAATACATATTCCACAGCACTTCACAATGCCAGCTAATTAATGCCAGTTTGAATTTTTGGCTTGGCCCCCCAGAACCACTATTTCAACCACCATGTCATTATGTGGTCCTCGCGAACACCATGTAAACAAAGGACAATCGCATGTGTTGTCTGTCCGAAGAATACCATAGTCTTGCGCACACATGGGGAGAAATTAATGGTGTTGTCATCAAGCTGACAATACACACTGAGTATAGTGAGCAGATGTGCCATGGAGCCACGCATGCGCAGTTGCAGGAGAAAGCACCGACTAATGGGAGAGAAAGCGCATCAAAACTGCAATAAGGGTGGGAGCCCAGATACGAATGCAGAAGCACAGAGCATGCATGCACACATGGGTTCAGATAGAAGAACCTATTCATTGGAAAAAAAAACCTGCAGGTAAGAAAGTAAGTGTGCATGACAGCATGGATAATACCTGTAAATTGGTAGGAACAATACAGAAAAATGTAAATAATCGTGAGCAAATAAAAGAAAATAAAAGGGAAAATGACACATTCCCAAATGAAAAAATGTATATTACAGTTGATGGAAATTAAAAAGCATGAAATAAAATTTAAAAAAAATTGGAAAATAAAAAAGAATAATAAAAAGAAAAACTAAAAGAAGGTCCAAATGGCTATGGATCTCATGATTAAATTTATTTCACAAGGCTATGCAGTGAAAAGTAATAGTGACACATACCATGCAATAAGTGACACATACCATGCGGGGAACTCCCAGGATTAAGAGTGTAATATTCCATGTCACTATTGCTATCCTAGGCCGGATAACAAAGCAACGACCGCTATGAAACTAGCTAACGTACAACAAGGCATGAGGGCAAAATAAAAGACTGTAAAGCACAAGCCTGCTTTATCCATATGTTATATCAAACAGTCAAGTCTGATTAAGTAGCAAGTCCATTAAAAGAATCATATATAGAATCCAATATTATGCGGCCCTTGCTTCACATTTTCAGAGGGCCAGCTGGTGCCCTGAATCCTGAGTTTGGAAGGTCCCTCAGGTGGTCCTGTATCATGCATTTGGGAGAGCTTTCACTCCTATATTTGGGAGGTCCCTCCCTCATTCAAAATTGTTAGCTAGATAGTGAAATACATATTTCCAAGAACTTTACAATGTCAGCTAAAATATGCCTATTTGAATTTTGTGCTTTGCCCACCACCACCACCACCACCATGTCCACTGCCATGTCATTATGCGGCCTTCACGCCACATTTTCAGAGGTCCAGCAGGTGCCATGAAACCTAAAGTTTGTGAGCTCCACAGGTAATTTTGGCCACTGGATCCGAATGGAGCCACTGTCATTGCTGGTGAAGCCGCTGTAAGGTGAATATAATTCAGGAGTTGGGGTAGCTGTATGATTAATGTCAGTAAATTGGATTCTACCAGACATCAACAGCATTTCAATTAAATTATGAATACAGTGTATGCAAGCGAGGGCCTGTATTGTGCTCAGTCTGTCAGGCCTGAAACCCATCTCAGGAACATGTACAAGGCTCATTTTACTTTGAAGCAGCCTCCTCAAGGGAAAGAGACAGGAGTGATATTGACCAATCTGCACAAGCCTGCGTACTTCTTCTGGAAACTACCCAACCAGGCAGAATTTATCTTTTGCATGGTTTTCAGCAACAACAAAGTAATTACAAGATATGTCCCGACTCCCAGAGAGTGACGAGGTCTGTGAAGTGTATTACTCAGGTGAAAGGCAATGCTACAAAGCTCAGGTAAAGGCCTTAGCGTGGCAATTGCAATGTTCCAATATGTGTAAGGCTGCGGCCTGAACAGGTCTGTGGAGCATATTAACCCAGTCTCTTAAACCTGCTTAAAATGTACAGAAACTGGGCAATAACCCACCACCATTTTTTTACCAAAATTTAGAAAATTTAAGGGAAGCAATGAAGACACAAGTCTCATTTAGCAACCTGGAAAAGCCAGGAATGGTCTTTGGCCAGCACCAGACAATGTAAAGTGATAATGAATTTGCATGCCCTATCTAAGTAAAAAATTGGGAAGAGGCTTATATGCTGACAATGGAAAACTAATCACTGCACTGGGACCAAAAGGTGGACATGGTTACTGAATGTTCCTACTGCATGTGCAACTGCAGGTTGTCAGCAAGAGCCATCAGTGCCTGACTCCTGGGCAGCAGATTGGGAAGGACGTAACACAGGGGAAGGGCCAGTGGTTTCACCCTGAGATGCAGATTTTGTACCCAGGCATTCCGTCCACCTACTGGGGTGCTGCATATGTCATATGTATGTAGTATGGAAAATTATAATAATAGAATAGAGAGTGCGAGTAAAAATTTGACCATTGCACAATGTACAAAGGTTTCCAAAAAATACCCAAGGGCTCTGTATCATACACGTTGAAAGAGACCGTGATAGGGACCCTACAATAAATTTTGTAGTTATTATAATGGCTAGCGATAGGGAGTACAAGTTTCATCATTGCACAATGTACAAAGATTTCCAAGAATTACCCAAGGGGTCTGTATCATACACGCTGAAAGAGACCGTGATGGGGACCTCACAATAAATTTTGTAGTTATTATAAATGCTAGAGAAAGGGAGTACAAGTTTCACCATTGCACAATGTACAAAGGTTTACAAATTTAAAACATTACCCACGGGGGTATACATATATGACCACTAAGTACTTGTTGCAGAAGCAGGAAAAGTAGAACAAAATGGGTTTGGATGGTAACAGATGGAAGCTAAGACTACTTACAAAAATGGCATTTGGGGTGCATTTACGTAGGGTTACTGTCATCTGTTGGGATTACAAAATTGGAAGAAATCCAGCCCTTGAACAATTTTAGAAGAGTCAGCCTGTCTGCATTTTCCATTGACAGGCATATGCACCTATCCGTTATGATTGCAGTAGCTGAACTAAAAACCTGCTCAGACAATACACTTGTGGCAGCGCATGGCAGTATCTCCAAGTCATACAAGGAGACATCGGGCCAAGTGTGCAGCTTGGACAACCAATAGCTAACGGGCACTAAAGAATCAGAAAGGACGCTGGTATGGTGACTTAAGGTGAATTATACAATAACCCTGAACATGAGATGCCTTTACGATAATCATTCATGTTGGAATAAATGGTGTCATGTCTTTAATTTTCTTTTACAATTGTAAAATCACCTGCAGTTTCTACTGATAGAACTTCAGAGGAAATATTACTGGGAGTATTTTCCTTGGTGCTGTCGACATATCATGAGCTTCCAATTTGAAATATGTTTAGGAAATTCAACAAAGAACAGAAATAATGAAGTATGAATTAGGGATGGCATGTATACAATTCAATCCCGCAGAGAGTGCTTCTGATGTAATCTGAAAATATGATTAGAAGGGCATCACCTTAACTTTGCAAAGCAGCTATGATACTCATTTCTAGATACATTCTCACAATAAATCTGCAGCATAGTCTATTGGAAATAATTGATTTATCTAACAAAACAAACAAAGATATGGAACAAGCACAAACTTATGATTGAAAAAAGTAGTCCGCTCACCTTCCAGGATGTGGAGCATTCACAGTCACACGCGGATGCTACAAAAACAGATAGATTTACATCTTTACATAACTGTCAAGATTTTATAATCCATTATATTCTAAATTGTAATACATAGCATACCTCATAGATTACACTATATGCAAAATTCAATATGTGGGCTGCACTACATACCCCTTTGAAATACGCATAAGGTGACACTTATCCCATGCGAATTCAAGAGAGGCCTGGATGTCTTCCTGGAGCAGAACAATATTGTATCATACAATTATTAGGTTCTGTAGAAGGACGTAGATCTGGGGATTTATTATGATGGAATATAGGCTGAACTGGATGGACAAATGTCTTTTTTCGGCCTTACTAACTATGTTACTATGTTACTATGTTACTATGAATAACTCTTTAGCCGTAAGAGCATCTGAGGTTTCCAAACACTTCTCTACAGTGCACAAAGTGGATGTAACAGCTCTCAGGTTTACAGGATTTGAGAAAGTTTACAAACAAATATGTAGAGGGTCATAAATGTCAGTTGTTAAATAGAAAATCCTTTTGGATATTTATGTTAGAAAGCCACTCCGAACAAGGTTTAACCCTTAGACAGGATATTGATTTTACAATATTAACCATTCACTCTTGTATTTTGGCAATTTGTCTGGTTGTTTTTATAATTACCGACATTTTTGTTTATTTTAAATTGCACGCTAATGACACTTTCGGATTGAGCAATTAATATATCTGCGGGGAACGCCCCCAATTAATTGTTATACACATATCACCCATTGCCATTTGGAATGTTAGATCATGAATAAGACAAATTTTGAAACGTGTAGGTCCTGCTATTAGTATTTAATGTACACTACTACCAACGTATTTTAAGGATTTTTTTAAATGGCTAAATAAAAGCTATGTTTTATACTTGGGACTAAAAGCCTTTGTATTTCTGGATCACCATCTTTACTTGAAGCACAAACATATGACTTAGGACACTGATGATTCTTTAATACTCAGAAAATACATGCACAGTAGATCATAAATTGGGAAAACAAATTCATTTATGTATAAGAAATCATAGTATCATTGTATCACACACATTTTTATAGAAAGGTTTAATGTAGGTTATGTCTGGAAATGCTAATATGTTTTAATATGTAAAATGAAAAATCCTGAATTCATGAGAAGAACATCTCCTTGTGGTGATACCTAAGGAAGGCTGTTAGCAGCTGAAATTAGGTGTATTTTTATTCTGTTTTTAAAATAAAAAACATTTTCATACCGGGAATACTTTTTTGTAAGGACTCCAATTGTCATCTTATACATTGAGGGAGTAAACTTTGTTGATACCAATTAGTCTAATATTAGACACACGCTACCTGAGTACAGTGACCAGTTGCATGTGCAACAAGCATGTAGCAAGTAATTCTACCTACACATTCTGGTCTCAGCCAATTTTGTAAAGGCAACTGAACTTTTTTCAGTGGCCTTTAATATAAAAGGTCTCTTTATTTTTGCTATACCTGTTTTATATATCTATTCCACTGTAGATACCAAACATCCTATAGCCATAATGCCATTGTTGTGATATATTTGAATCTTCATTTAGCAACTTTGCAACCTAGCATTTTGGGTTTCATTAAGTTACTTTTCACTTTGGTCTAATATCATTATTTAACGGAAACATGTGAGGATCTGAGGTTGTGGGTTATGAAAATCATCTTAGCAGGTTAACGTTGCAATTTTTTTAAATCCATACATCCATGATTGTACAACAAATACAGGTAGATGACCAAAATACAATGTCCTCAGTCCACAAGTTCCCAATCTGAGATTGGTAGTTCTACTTGCCCCGCAATAGGCGATACCCACTGCCTCCCAATGTTTGGTTGGTCCACAGCTTTTGGTATCTCCAGTGGGTATAGTGTGCAGTCACAGCCTATGTTCCTCCAGATGATGGATATCACGATCGTAGCTCATGGTACCCCTCCAGCCAATAATCAATCTCCAAAACTCCATAGACCATCCATCCATAGCAGCTTTGATCCTCTCCCTCCAAAATCACTTCAACAACTGACTGATTCAACCCATGTGTCTTTTTCTCCCTCCCCTTAAACATTTTCTTCTATCTCACAGAATGAAGCATATTCCATCACCTGGGACTGCATGTAAGACCCCCTGTGATGATGGCATCCCTGGGTCTACTATCCCCATCTACATAATGGGCCTAGGTTTGGGAGTACAATGGTAGTGTGACCTTGAGATACTGTCTGGCTTTAGGTTTACATAAGATCCAGCCTGCTTATCTTCCTCTGCTTACTGTTACTATATAGAAACATTTATTCCTGAAAATGATCTGAGAAGTAAGAAAATCACTAATAAAACACAGCAAGAAAATATCTAATAAAACGCAACAATATCGACACAACCAGTTCTCTGTGCTGGAAAAAGTCTGTATCTCTTAGAGCTGTTGGCTATGCTCTACGTCCATTCTTCATATAGTCTTTAGTAAGTGGCCCTCTCCTCAAAAAAACATAAAAAACAAACAAACAATAAAACGTTATGGTTATGCAACTGTTTGACTAGCTACATTTAATATTTGTAGGTGCCACAACAATATTGCTGGCTGTTAATGGAAATTACTTTCTGTAAGCACACTTATGCAGCATCTTCATTATTTAGGGTAAAGATATTTTAGTCAAGTGTGGGAGCATTTTTTTTTTTAAAGTTTGATACGTTTGTTAATAACATTTAGAAACAGAATGAATATTACACTTTTGTCCAAAATGTATGCTAAACTCAAACATGGCGCTGGCAACAGGCATGGCAGGATGTTGGACAAAAAACATAGGTAATATCAGTAATATCACAGAAAATTATGTGGTTTCTGCTAGTAGCAGCTGTAAGAACTAGTAGTGCTGACAGCAACCATCTCAGCAGTAGTAGTAGCAAACACAAGTCAAATTTGTTATACTTTGAAATCTTTGACAAGCACATTAGCGCAGATGAAGTGGACAACATTATAGATTATGTGTCCCATAACCTGAGAAGCAGACAGGTGTTTTGAGAAGTTGAAGTCATAAAATTAGAAGGTTGCTGGCATCGGTGATACACAGCACAAGCACTTTGCGTTAAAGCATCATCCTGGCCTATACTTCCTCGTGTGGTTCCCGCATCCTCCTCCATTTAGGAGAAATTTATATGCCAATACGGCCACTACTTAGCTTTCCACTTTATTAACTTCTCTGGACCATCTCACGGGGCATTTTCTCTTTGTGTAGCTTATTTTTCCTCTTCTGTTCTGTTACCTGACTGACAGACAACTCTGTAACATCCCTCTAGGCTTACTTCTCCAGGCTCAGATAATTCTTCCTTTTGTCCCTCTTCTCCCGGGGACTGATCACTTCTTTCACATTGTCGCTTCTCCCGTAGGACCTTACTACATGCCTCGTTCATCTCCCTCTTGTCACAAAAGTACCCACTGCATGCGATTCTGCTACTCAGCCAAACCGGAGGTCGTTCCAGGTTTATCTCTATGTCATATTCCGCTGTCCCTTCACTTTAACCACTCCTGCTTTGGCTAATCCCAACCATTAAATCTAACTGTAACTGTCAACGACCTGTGCTTGGGCAGAACACAACTTCCTAACAATAGTTAAAAGTTATTAAACATACAACACATCAAAATTCTTCACATCACTTTCCAGATGTTCAAGGGGACCGTGAGCAGCATCTCGACTTCCTTACACTTCCTCCTTTATCATCATTGCATAATCCATTTTCATTTTGTGTGTATAATGGAAGATATCAAGTTACCATTATTTATTGTGCCAAAAAGCCATCCTTGCCAGGTTAAGGCATAAAATGCAACTTTTTTTTACCAAATTTTATCCTATTTTCTAATTTTGAGTGACATTAAATATTGTGACTTAATCTGGGCTGAATTCCCCTGGGAACACTATGATCAGGATTCTGAGAAAGGGCAAAAATGTTGAACATTGTCCAAACCAAACTTCTTAAACATGATAAGAATTTTTTTTTTTAATTATTAATTTTTCCAAAAATTGTTAATACATTTTATGGGAGTAGCTTTTGCACAGCCACTGATTGCTGGCTGTAAGTTTGACCAGAAGAACTTTTTTCATTCCCTGCAAATTCAACACTTACAAGTGTGTGCGATACCTGTGCAAGGCAGGTCATAAAGACAGAAATTGTCAGAAGAGGCAAAATTGTTGAAAATTCTTCAACCAACTTTCTTAACCCCGTGACAGACAATTTTGTACTTAATGACCAAGCCAATTTTTACAATTCTGACCATTGTCACTTTATGAGGTTATAGCTCTGGAACGCTTCAATGGATCCCACTGATTCTGAGATTGTTTATAGTACTTCATGTAAGTGGTAAAATTTCTTCGATATAACTTGCATTTATTTGTGAAAAAATGGAAATTTTACCAAAAAGTGACACCATTCTAAATACATGTAATGGAAAAGGGGGCACCACGGATCATGGGATACCACCAGGACCTAAGATATATGAGCATACACAATAAAAGAGAAACAGACATACATTCATGTATCGTCTTGCACACACCTGTCGTTTCCATTTGCTAGGCAGGTTCGTGTATTTGTGTCCCTTATTCAGCACTTGTAGTGCAGGGATTTGTATGTCTATGTGGGCTGTATAGCTTTGCTATTTTTACATTCACACTATCAGTGGTCTGTTTCCATTTGTAGTACCCAGGGGAGTGCCTAGGTAGCTTGGCCTATATCTATCATTCTATGACCATTTTTTGGTTCTAGGGTATTATATTATGTACATATAGTTCGAGTCCTATGTGGGGTACGGCCGTATTAGGGGCCGTTGTGTACAGCATTTGTATGCTTTTTAAGTGTTTTTATATGTCTATGTGTTTGTTACCCTTGTTTGTATATATATTTCAATAAAGCTGTGTATATTTCTTGCCATATCTTTGTTGTGGTGATCCCCTTTTTTAGGACCTTGTCTGTTTCTCTTTTATTGTGTATGCTCACCATTCTAAATACTGCACCCCTCAAGGAGCGCAAAACCACATTCACAAAGTTTATTAACCCTTCAGGTGCTTCATTGGAACTAAAGAAATGTGGAAGGAAAAAATGAACACTTAACTTTTTTCACAAAAAATGTACTTTGCAACCAAACTTTTATTTTCACAAGGGTATCAGGAGAAAATGGACAAAAAAATTTGGTGTGCAATTTCTCCTGTGTGCGCCGATACCCTGTATGTGGAGGAAAGCTACTGCTTGAGCACATGGCAGGGCTCAGAAGGGAAGGAGCACCGCTTGACTTTTTGAACGTAAAATTGGCTGGAATCACTGGCGGGTGCAATGTTGCATTTAGAGACCCCCTGATGTACCTAAACAGTGGATTCTAACTTCAACTCTAACACAGCCCTGATCCCAACCCTAACCCCTACACACCCCAAGTCATAACACTAACAACAACCCTAACCCCATTACCTCCCTAACACCAACACCAACACCACATCCCTAACACCAACACAACCCTAACCTTAACACAACCCCAACACAACCCTAGCCTCAACCCTATCTCTAGCCCCAACCCTAACCCCAACCCTAACCCTAGCCCCACAATAACCCTAGCTCTAACCAACACCACATCCCTAACACCAACACAACCCTATCCTTAACACAACCCCAACACAACCCTAGCCTCAACCCTATCTCTAGCCCCAACCCTAACCTCAACATAACCCTCGCCCCAACCCTATCCCTAACCCCAACCCTAACTGTAGCCCTAACCTTAACCCTAGCCCCAATCCTAACGCTGATGGAAAGAAATACTTTTTTATTTTATTTTTACCTAACTAAGGGGGTGGTAAAGGGGGGTTTGTTTTACTATTTTTTTTTATTTTGATCACTGTGATAGGGTCTATGACAGTGATCAAAATGAACCAATAGGAATAATTCTATTGCCCGGCCGGCAGATCTCAGCAAGCGCACTGCGCATGCGTCCACCATTTTCTTCCTGGAAGAAGATGCTGGAGGACAAGACCGGGGGATGCAGGATGTGCCAGAGGTACTGGAGGTGGGCTCGGGGGACCCCATTTCTCCCTAATCTGATGTGCTAGATCATATCAGAGGAGAGAGAAATGAATGGGAAATTGGACTTTTTTTGTTGTTGCCATTTTTCCATGAGTAATGTCAATCTTAACATTGGGCACAGTAAAAATCAACGTGAATCATGTTGTCCAGGGTCTCGGCTACCCCTGGTAGCCGAGACCCCGGAGATTTTCCAACTCTGGGGGCATTATAACCTTATTTCTCAGTGCCGTTAAAAAGGCGCTGAGGAATAAGTACCCTTAACTGCCTCCATTAAATGGCATATTGGTGGTTGTAAAGGGGTTACACTTCATAAAGTGAAAAATTGTTTTCTAATTATTATACCAAAATTCTTTGAAGGACATTTTCTATTAAAAAAGGCTACATTTTTCCCCAAAATATTAAGAAATTTTTGTGCCAGAGGAATTGTTGTATTAACATGGTAATATGAGCTCCCTAACTGCTGAAGATTTTGTACAGTTTAAACTTTGCACAGGGTAGTTCAACAAAGAAAATCAGCAAGAGCCAAATTGCTTAAAATTTTCAAAACCAAATTTTTTGAACTCAATAAGTGAAATTTCCTTTAGCAAAATTAACAATTTTACAAATATTCGAGGCACCAGCACCAATTATATTATCTATGACGTGATGGACTACATGTTTTATCTACTGATAAAAAAAATTGAAGCAAATCAGAAAAAGAGAGTTGCACCACCTGAATTGCCAGTTGTTAAAAAGGGGGTTTGGGCTTATTGCATCACTGGCAGGGCTTACCTTGGAGGGGCATAACTAAGTGACTACCAGATTCTACAATGGTGAGGATAGGCTTGGGCATTAAGTAGTAACCAGGTGTCACACCAGGGAACTTCCCCATCCTGCAGTAGTTGACTGAAGGATCAGTGGCACAACACGAAGCACAAAGGACAGAGACATGGTCAGACAGTCTGAGATCGGGATGGGCAGTACTGGATCAAAACATGAAGCTGATGTATGGAGCCGAAAAGTCATAAAAAATGAGTTAACAAGCCAGTTCAGTAGTAGGGGAATCAAGAACATAATGCACCTAATCAGGGTGCAAAGGAGAAATTAAGATCAGGAAAGTGTGAAGAGAGGACCTTCCTAATATATCTCCTGATAGCTGGGGATAGGTAAGGGAAACAAAACTCTGCATGACACAGCAGGTTAAATTCCAACAGTGTCTGTCTGCACTTCCCCATTGCCAAGTGGAAACTCTCCAGCAACAGGAGGATGAATTAGTCCTGGAAATGCTGCAAGAGGCAGCTCAGTGAGACAACCTGATACTGGAAGGAGTAGACCAGTGAACGCAGTGAACTAACCATGTGAGTCATCGGCATGACAGGCGTACTATCATATCCAGCCCCAGTTTAATGTCAAATAGTTTATTCAGCATGGCCAATGGATTTTTTGCACCAAAGTGGCTCGGGTTATCCTCTATAAGTGTGAAAAAACTATTGTTTGCTGGAATAGATCTATTAATACTTTCATGCACTGTTGGCTGATGCTAATGATTACATTGCCTGTACCATCTGCCTGCCTGTCTGTTGACTGTTAACTACCCTATTATACTTTCATCAGGGTCAATGGACAAATACCCTGTTGGACATCTCCTATATCATACCGTGTATACTGCAGTACTGCTGATTCTGTGGTTGCCATTGCTGGCCCTAAACTTCTAAGAAGATTATGGTCTGCCGCGTCTTATCTTTCTACCATGCTGCTCCTGCCATATCCACTGCACAGGGACTCCAGACCCAAACCTCCTGGTCTCCCACTGTGCTTCAAATTAGTTGACCGTACTGATGCTGCTGGGGCTACTGTTGCTGGCCTTCAAGTGTCAAGCATCTCCTTGCTTGCCCAGTCTTACATCTCTATCATACTGCTTCTGCCACAACCACTTCACAGTTACACCAGCCACACATCTCGTGGCTGCACACTGTGTTTCATAGTGTTGGTTGTACTACTGATTCTGAGAAATGTAATCTCATGCTTTTGTAACCTCAAGAAGCAGCCCTGAAAATATGGATACTTTTAGAAAAGGCTTGACAGCAACAAATCAGAACCTCTTCATGTTCAAAACAGTGCCATGATTTTGTCTCCAGAAATAAAAGGATGTTTTTTTGTTGGCTTTGTAATTGTCTAATGATTTGTAATTAGCAAATCAGTTTTGAAACACAAAAAAAGGGATACCTTTTTCACTTCTGGTTGAAAGGCTATTACTTCCATACATTCAAAACAACACAGTGCTCCTGTTTTGTCTCCCACTAAAAACCATAGCAATACTAAAAACAGAAAATGTGCCAGTATAAGATGTTTTGCCCTGACATACATTTCACCCAAGCTTTATCAGGGGACGCCCCTAATGAAACTTGGGTGAAATGTATGTCTGGGCACGAGAACCACATGCTACACTTGTCCACTGGGACATGTAAGTTACTTTGCAGCTATATTTCATCTTACACATTGGATGCATTATCCTATTAATTAATCTCACCAGCAACTCATATTTATCAACAAATATGGAACCATTAGTACTTTGTGTTGGCAGCACCATTTTTGTGGCATATGTCAAGACTCCTATACATTAGTGCTGTGTTGATGGAAATTATGTTATGTCTGAACAATTATTGATTATTTATAACTTTACAGTTGTGATGGTCATGTTAAGGTGATGTGTGGCCATCAATTGTGAATACTCTGTTGAACCAATATTGTTTTATATGTGTTATTTCAATAAATATATTAATTTGAGACATTAGACACCCCTTTTTTGTTCTTGTGAAGGTAATCATTTTATAAGTGTTTGAGATACCAATAGGAAAGCTGAGAAGATTGGACAGAGCTAAATGTTTTGATGGGAAATGCATTTAAGTCTTCAGCTAATGGTTGATAACATGAGCTATAGATATTGAGGAAAGCACACAGAGAGCAGTCTGCAGATGAAAGACCAAAAGGAAGTATATGGAGAGGAATAAGATGACTACAAAAGTTATATATAGTGAAGGAAATAATTATTAGATCCCTTGCTGATTTTGTGTGTTTGCCCACTGACAAAGACATGAACAGTATAGGATTTTAAGGGTAGGATAATTTTTAACATTGAGATAGAACATCAAAAAAAAATCCAGAAAATCACATTGTACAAAATATATATGAAATTATTTGCATTTTGCAGTGAGAAATAAGTATTTGATTCCTCTGGCAAACAAGACTTAATACTTTGTGGCAAAACCCTTGCTGGCAAGCACAGCAGTCAGACTTTTTTTGTAGTTGATGATGAGGTTTGCGCACATGTCAGGAGGAATTTTTGTCAATTCCTCTTTGGAGATCATCTCTAAATCATTAAGATTTTGAGGCTGTCGCTTGGCAACTTGGAGCTTCAACCCCCTCAATAAGTTCTATGAGATTAAGGCCTGAAGACTGGCTAGGCCACTCCATGACCTTAATGTGCATCTTTATGAGCCACTCCTTTGTTGCCTTGGCTGTATGTTTTGGGTCACTGTCTTGCTGGAATACCCAGCCATGACCCATTTTTAATGTCCTGGCGGAGGGAAGGAAGTTGTAACTCAGGATTTTACCGTACATGGCTCCATCCATTCTCCCTTTGATGCAGTGAAGTAGTCCTGTGCCCCCAAAACATAATGTTTCCATGCTTCATAGTGGGGACAGTTTTCTTTGGGTCATAGGCAGCATTTCTCTTTCTCCAAACATGGAGAGTTGAGTTATTTCCAAAGACCTCAAGTTTTGTCTCATCTGACCACTGCACCTTCTCCCAATCACTCACAGAATTGCCCAAGTGTTCTTTGGCAAACTTAAGATGGGCTTGCACATGTACCTTCTTGAGCAGGGGGACCTTGTGGGCACTGCTGGATTTTAAATCTTTGTGGTGTAATGTGTTGGCAATGATTTTCTTGGTGACTGTGGTCCAAGCTTGCTTGATATCATTACATTAACAAGTTCTCCCTATGTAGTTTTAGGCTGATCTCTCACCTTCCTCATGATCAAGGATACCCTACAAGGTGAGATTTTGCATGGTGCCCCAGATTGATGTCAATTGACAGTAATTTAGTATTTCTTCCATTTCCTTACTATTGCACCAACAGTTGTCTCCTTCTCACCCAGCGTCTTATTAATGGTTTTATAGCCCATTCCAGCTTTGTGCAGGTCTATGATCTTGTCCCTGATATCCTTATAAAGCTCTTTATTTTTGCCCATGTTGCAGACGTTAGAGTCTGACTAATTAATTGAGTCTGTGAACATGAGTCTTTTATTAAGGTGACTATGTAAGACTGCAGTCTTTAGTGCAGGTAACAAGTTGATTAAGAGCATATAAAGGCCCCTTCACATTAAGCGACGCTGCAGCGATACCGACAACGATCCGGATCGCTGCAGCGTCGCTGTTTGGTCGCTGGAGAGCTGTCACACAGACAGCTCTCCAGCGACCAACGATCCCGAAGTCCCCGGGTAACCAGGGTAAACATCGGGTTACTAAGCGCAGGGCCGCGCTTAGTAACCCGATGTTTACCCTGGTTACCAGCATAAAAGTAAAAAAAAAAAACACTACATACTTACCTACCGCTGTCTGTCCCCGGCGCTCAGCTTCTCTGCACTCCTCCTGTACTGGCTGTGAGCACAGTGGCCGGAAAGCAGAGCGGTGACGTCACCGCTCTGCTTTCCGGCTGACCGACGCTCACAGCCAGTACAGGAGGAGTGCAGAGCACACCGCCGGGGAAAGACAGCGGTAGGTAAGTATGTAGTGTTTGTTTTTTTTACTTTTACGCTGGTAACCAAGGTAAACATCGGGTTACTAAGCGCGGCCCTGCGCTTAGTTACCCTGGTTACCAGTGAAGACATCGCTGGATCGGTGTCACACACGCCGATCCAGCGATGTCCACGGGAGATCCAGCGACGAAATAAAGTTCTGGACTTTGTTCAGCGACCAACGATCTCCCAGCAGGGGCCTGATCGTTGGTCGCTGTCACACAGAACGATTTCCTTAACGATATCGTTGCAACGTCACAAAAAGCAAACGATATCGTTAACGATATCGTTATGTGTGAAGGTACCTTAACTGATCTGTAGGAACCAGAGCTCTTAATGGTTGGTAGGGAATCAAATACGTATTTCTCACTGCAAAATGAAAATACATTTATATAATTTATACAATGTAATTTTCTGGATTTTATGTTTGATATTCTATCTTTCAATGTTAAAATTAACCTACCCTTAAAATTAAAGGCTGTTCATGTCTTTGTCAGTGGGCAAACTTAGAAAATCAGCAAGGGATCAAATAATTATTTCCCTCACTGTATGTATCTGTCACCCAACACTCAGAGTGGACTCATTGGGGAAGGAGGAGGAGAGATTCACAAATTAGTTAAAACTATTGTCTTTCAGCACAAGGCAGAATAAATTGACCCAAAGCTCTGAAAGGAGAAATAAGTCCAGTTATGAAGCTGTGTAAGTACATAATGACTGCGTTAAGGCAGCAGCATCATGGACACGTGGACATTACATAGAGCATGGATTAGTTAAAGGGACACCTTCACTTTGAAAGAATCTGAAATTAGGACAGGCTGTATACTTGATCTATTGAATTTTAATTTCTATATGCAAAAACTGCAGATGCTTATGATGAAAAAGTGAAAAGGTAATGAGTGCAATAGAGTCTTATTTGGGATAAACAATGAAAATGAAAGCAAAGAATTTGCTCACATTCAAAGGTTGTGAAACACACAACCTCTGTGAATGCTGAAGAGACTGGCTGCTGCAAATCCAAAAAAGGAGATTTTGTGTTCAAATGTAAAAAAGTGGATATAAACCCACAATTCCAGTAGAAAAAATGGAGTAGAAATACTTTAAAAGTATAAATCCATTTTTTATTTATCAACACGTTTTGAAGCACACCTGGCTCACATCGCAATGCTCTAGGAGTGCTGAATGCTTATGGAGGAAAACTCGCACACCAGAAGACTTCATACACTTCAACTTTATGTTAAAAACCTATAACTATGCCCTTCACCTCGCCAAACAGACCTACTTCACCACCCTGATCTCCTCACTATCCTACAACCCCAAGAAACTTTAAGAACAAGCCCCTATCACAGACATTTGTGCTGATTACCTGGACTCCCACTTTATAGAGAAAATAGACAATATCCAGCAGGAAAGCCGCTCTCAATCACCAAGTTTAGTGACTCCCATCCCTCCCTGCATCTCCCCTGGCTCACTCTCCACATTTGATCCCATCACAGAAGAAGAAGTCTCCAGGCTCCTCTCTTCTTCTCGTCCGACTACATGCACTACCGACTTAATTCCCTCTCATCTCCTCCAGTCTCTCTCTCCAGTTGTCACTACTCACCTAACTACAATCTTTAATCTATCACTCTCCTCAGGCATTTTCCCATCCTCCTTCAAACACTCTATCATTACTCCATTACTAAAGAAACCCTCCCTCGGCCCATCCTGCACAAATAACTACAGACCCGTCTCCAACCTCCCCTTCATCTATAAACTCTTGGAGCGCCTAGTCTACTCCTGCCTTACCCGTTACCTCTCCATTCACTCCCTCCTAGACCCTTCACAGTCCAGCTTCCGCCCCCTACACTCGACAGAAACGTCACTCATCAAAGTGACCAATGACCCTCTGACAGCAAAATGTAACGGTGACCTCTCTCTGCTCATTCTTTTTGATTTTTCTGCAGCTTTCGACACTGTTGACCACCCTCTTCTACTCTCTAGTCTCCAATCACTAGGCATTAAGGACACTGCTCTCTCCTGGTTCTCCTCCTATCTTTTTGACTGCTCCTTCAGTGTTCTGTTCTCTGGCTCCACTTCAACTCCTCTTCCTCGCACTGTCGGGGTACCTCAGGGCTCAGTCCTTGGCCCCCTTCTCTTCTCTCTCTACACGTCATGTCCCATTTGGAGTGCTCCTAATGTGCCTTAACAGTGGAAACCCCCCACAAGTGACCCCATTTTGGAAACTAGACCACTCAAGGAATGTATTTAGATGCATGGTGAGCACCATGAACCCCCAGGTGCTTCACAGAAGTTTATAACGTTGAGCTGTGAAATTAATAAAATCACATTTTCCTCACAAAAATGTTACTTTAGGCCCCAAATTTTGCATTTTCATAAGGGTAACAATAGAAATTGGACAATACAATTTCTTGTGCAATTTCTCCTGAGTACGCCGATAACCCATGTGTGGGGGAATACTAATTCTGAGGCACAGTGCAAAGCTTAGAAGGGAATAGGTGCCATATTGGAGTTCAGATTTTGGAATCGAATCACCATAGCAAAGATCGGGACCCCTTCAATCAACTCTGTTCCTAATGTACACATGCATGATAGCTTAAACTGAAAATGTATTTACTATGACAGTACATTTTTTCACAGCAAAAACTATTTACAATGTCACGTTTTTTGGTTTTATGATATCCCAACACCAAAGGGAACTTGACACACCTTCACATGCTATTTACTTGCACAATAGAGGGGTCATCTGCAGGTAAATAGAATTTAAATCCTGATTAGTAAGGTAACCAAAGCAGCAGCTGCAGGGAAAAAAATGAAATTATATTATCCCTCCTGCTGCTAGCTTCCAGTAATTGAGGTGGTGCGCACACATATTCTGCACACACACGCTGCAGAGCAGACATCTTATTTAAAGTGAAGGAGAGTGATTACAGCTGCTCTCACTGTGTAGTGAGCAGTGACTGTAATAGCTCCATACACTGCTCAATTGACTGGAAGCTAGCAGCTGTAGGGAGAAAATAACTTCATTTTCACCCTGTAATCGCAGCTCAGGTAAGCAGCCAAAACAAGATTTAGACACTATTTACCTGCAAATAACACCTATATCTGCAGTTAAATAGTGCGACAGAGTGTGTGACAGATCAAGCAGGGACAGCAAACTGGTGAACAATCAAAGAATCTTTATTACATCATTTTCAGAATAATCCATCAAACATAAATATAATTCCCCACAGTCTGTAACAGGGCAACTGGAACAAAATCCAGAATTTTAATAGCTACTATTATCTAGCAGGGTATTCAAAGTGGGTGACACTAGTACATGACAGAAGATCTCCAGCTTCTATATGTCACAGTAGGGGCACCAGGATCTGGCCTTAGCAGCAAATCCTAGCCATTGTAAGATAGAATCCAAACATGTGTCTTCCAATTTCTACTTTTTTGGATATCAGCCCCCTGATTAGGAAGAAATATAAACATGTGGTACATTAAATTCAAAAAGTGGAAGAAGGTCCCTGAAGTGTTGTCTCTGGCCAGTCTATAATGTTGTGTATCAGGGAGGCCCCTTGCAGAGAGGGTCAAGACACACATACCCCCAATAAGATGAAGGACAGGAAATGCAAATGAAGGCTGAATTACATTATGCTCCATGGAACCTAATTACATTCTGGTACACGGAGGCCGACTTGGGTGACACGTTGCAAATAGCATTTCTAGATATGACAGATTCCCTTTAACCTCTTAACGACCACTGATATGTATAAAAACGGCAGCTGCTAAGGGGCCTTAATTCCAATAAAGTTATATCTCTCCCCTGAGTCCGAAAATCTCAGAAAATTTGACTACAATGGGTATTTTCTGGTCTCTGATTACATGATCGATATTATTCAATAAATAACGGTGCTCGCTAGTGTTGAGCGATACCGTCCGATACTTGAAAGTATCGGTATCGGATAGTATCGGCCGATACCCGAAAAATATCGGATATCGCCGATACCGATATCCGATACCAATACAAGTCAATGGGACATCAAGTATCGGAAGGTATTCTCATGGTTCCCAGGGTCTGAAGGAGAGGAAACTCTCCTTCAGGCCCTGGGATCCATAGGGATGTGTAAAATAAAGAATTAAAATAAAAAATATTGATATGCTCACCTCTCTGGCGGCCCCTGGACATCACGCTGGTAACCGGCCGGCTTCTTTGTTTAAAATGAGTGCCTTTAGGACCTGCGAATGACGTCGCGGCTTCTGATTGTTCGTGTGCCGCCCATGTGACCGGCACGTGACCAATCAGAAGCCGCGACGTCATTCTCATTCACAAAACTCCTAATTCTAGGAATTAAGGACCTGCGAATGACGTCGCGGCTTCTGATTGGTCGCGTGCCGCCCATGTGACCGGCACGCGACCAATCAGAAGCCGCGACGTCATTCGCAGGTCCTTAATTCCTAGAATTAGGAGTTTTCTGAATGAGAATGACGTCGCGGCTTCTGATTGGTCGCGTGCCGGTCACATGGGCGGCACGCGACCAATCAGAAGCCGCGACGTCATTCGCAGGTCCTAAAGGCGCTCATTTTAAACAAAGAAGCCGGCCGGTTACCAGCGTGATGTCCAGGGGCCGCTGGAGAGGTGAGCATATCAATATTTTTTATTTTAATTCTTTATTTTACACATCCCTATTGATCCGATACCGATACCAGATACCACAAAAGTCTCGGATCTCGGTATCGGAATTCCGATACCGCAAGTATCGGCCGATACCCGATACTTGCGGTATCGGAATGCTCAACACTAGTGCTCGCGTAAAAAAAGCTGTGCCCGAAATTAAAATCATTTCTTTCTCTACTGACATGATGTACTAGTCAGAAAAGAGAGAAATTAAGTCCTGTCACCCCCCTGGTATCTCTGCCATCCCCCGGTCCGCCTTGCTCCATCCCATGGCCCTCCGCCTTCTCTTCATGAAACAAAAACTGGCAGGCACATTCACAATGCACATGTCGAGACAGACTCTATCACAGTGATCAAAATGACCTCAGGTTAGCATCCTCAATAATCAGAACCTCCCACTCCCGTCTCCAAGACTTTACACGTGCTGCGCCGATTCTTTGGAATGCACTACCTAGGTTAATACGATTAATCCCCAATCCCCACAGTTTTAAGCGTGCCCTAAAAACTCATTTGTTCAGACTGGCCTACCGCCTCAATGCATTAACCTAACAATCCCTGTGTGGCCTATTTAAAAAAAAAAAAAAAACAGGTTCCTCGCATCATGTTCTCATTCACTTTATGCAGTTAATAGCCCTCTGTGTCTGTAGTGCTACATACTGAGGCAGTTAACTGGTTCATGCAGCTTTACATGAACACCCGAGCCTTACACTATGGCCGCTCCGAATAACTAAAGCAATTGTTACCATCCACCTCTCGTGTCTCCCCTTTTCCTCATAGTCTGTAAGCTTGCGAGCAGGGCCCTCATTCCTCCTGGTATCTGTTTTGAACTGTATTTCTGTTATGCTGTAATGTCTATTGTCTGTACAAGTCCCCTCTATAATTTGTAAAGCGCTGCGGAATATGTTGGCACTATATAAATAAAAATTATAATTATTATTATTATTATTATTATTATTATTATTATTATTATCAAAAGCCAATAATTAATAGGTCCTCCCCTGTGTCAACTTCTTAGTCAGATTAACTTTGTTTTATGTTTTCTTTCTTTTATTCTTAGCCATTAGGGTTAAGTATAGGATGTGTTCCTTCTGTTCTGAACCCTGCTGTGCACTCAAATAGTAGTTTTCTCCCACAAGTGGAGTATTGGCACACTCCGGAGAAATTGCACAACAAATTTTGAAGTTCATTTTCTCCTGTTACCCTTGTGAAAATAAAAAAATTGGGGCTGAAGTAAAATTTTTGAGGAAAAAAGTTAATTTTTTTTCCTTCCACATTCCATTAATTCCTATGAAGCACTTGAAGTTTTAAATAGAATCCAAAATGTGATTTTGAGGACTTTGAGGGGAGCAGTTTTTGAGGTGGTGTGACTTTTGGGTATTTTCTGTCATATAAGCTCCTCACAGTCACTTCCAATATGATGTGGTCCCTAAAAAAATTAGTTTTTGAAATTTTGTTGGAAAAACAAAAAATTAATTATCAACTTTGAATCCTTCTAATTTCCTACCAAAAAAATGTATGTTTTAAAAATTAAGCAGAAGTAAAGAATACATGTGGGAAATGTTATTTATCTATTTTGGGTGGTATAACTATTGGATTTAGAGGCATTATAAAGTAAAGTTTGAAAATTGAAACATTTTCTAACTTTGTCAAATTTTGGATATTTTCATAGATATATGCAAATTATATCAACTAAATTCACCACTAACATGAAGTACAATATGTTTCACAAAACATTCTCCGAATCACTGGGATCTGTTGAAACGTCCCAGAGTTATCACACATAAAATGACTCTGGTCAGGTTGAAAAAATTTGGCCTGGTCATTAAGGTCAAAATTATCTCCATCACTAAGGGAAACTGTCATGTGAAAAAACTCTATTAGCCTGCAGATATGGGGCTAATCAGCAGGTTATTAGCGTTCTGAAGCTGTGCTGCAACCGGACTAAAAGCCCGGCTGCCGGGATGAAATTAACTTTATTCCTCTATGCAACCTCGGACTTTAAGTCATAGCCGCAAATTTGGCATGGCTTCAGGCACTGCTCAGTACATTGTGAGCGGTTAATGAAACCATGCCCCAGAAGTAACTGACAGCTGGCTCAGCAGTGTATCAATACAGAGCCCCCTGTTAGTCAGTGTGGGTGTGCGATTACAGATGCCACCCCAAAGCAGTGACTGAAGCTGTGTCAGCCTTTATAACTGAAAGTTTGAAGCTGCTTGGAGGAATAATCTTCATTTCCTCCCGGCAGCCAGGCTTTTAGTGCTGTGGCCAAACAGATTCAAAATGCTATTAACCTGCAGATTAACTCCATATCTGCTGGTTAATAACTTTTTTTCACATGACCGATTCCCTTTAACCTTAGAGGAGTAGGTAAAGTTAAATTATAATTTCATGCATAAGCATGAACTCTGCAGAAATCATTATCAATGACTTTTCCATATTTCTAATGTCAAGTAAAGACCTCATATTGAGTATTTCTTAAATCGTGTAGTTTGTTATCATAGCTCTAGCGTAGTTATCTTGCACGTACATAAACAGCTTTAGCATTGATGCTTTCATTAGGGTTATTTGTGTTTTCCAGATATCGGCTGGGCATTGTTCTCTGATGATTCATGTTCTTTTGAAACAGATATTTTCACTAAATTGCCCATCTGGCTCTGTGACATTTTCATTAGAGCCTTTCGAAAAAACTATTTTAAGTACTCATTTCATATTTGGGTGGATACTTGGACTGCATTTACCCTGAGTTTACTGATACGTTTCTTTGTTTCTCAATCGTTATTCAAAATTCTTATCTATATGAGCAAACCAATATGTGAAGGTGGTAGGCTGTACGATCAGGATTAATGAACATACTCATGTGCAGCTGGGATTTCCTACGATGTGAGGGATCTGTAATGAATCCCACTTCATAACAACGGGACAAATGTAAACAGTAAAATCTGATACTTCAGTATAAGAAAAGTTTGGACTCTGTACAAATAATATGGAACAGTTATATCTGCTTTGTTACATGGATTAATGTTCTGCAGGAAGTGAATTGATACTATTTTTTTATCTGACATAATTGTTGGGCTATGTGCGCACATTGCGTATTTGCTGGCAGACATTTCTGCAAGGTTTCTGCACCTCTTGGCAGAAAAACGCAGCTCAAAATAAGCGCATTTTTTATGCTTTTTTGATGCATTTTTGCATGCATTTTTTCATGTGTTTTTGTAAATCCCGAGAGCAAAATAAAGATATATTTTAAAAAAAAAGAATTATGATGAAATTTACTTGTTCAACCTCTTCAGCCAGATACCACCATTGACCCCTAAGTGACAGAACCAATTTGCAGCTGGACGAAGCTTTCTATAGCGAAACGTGCGTCGGGTGTGGTGGGTCCCTGGCTCCTTGTTTGTATTTGGTAAGCACTTGCTAGTTATTTATTATATACGAACCTTGCTTGTTACTCATGTTAAGTACGGTGGGCAGCCGCACTCAGGTGTTTGCCGTTTATGCTTTGACACTATTTATTTTTTGTAACTATTATATGAATGCACCTTATATTTATATCTATGGATTGCCTGATGGCTGCTGCCAGCTCTCTTTTTATAAATATGTATATATTTTTACAGATTAATATAATTGAGTGATTGCATGCATGGTCCATTTCTCCTTTGTAGCCATACCCACCAGGTTTTTCTCCTGTACTTTATCCCTCTTCTTATGTTTGTGGTTTTATCGGTTGATTATGTAATATTAATAAAGTTTGTTGTATTATAACCAGCATTGTGGGCAGTTGTTTTTGGTGGATATTTGTGATTTGCCTTACGTTGGTATATACCATTAGGTTCACTCATTGGTGTTTAGCTTAATGACCGGGCCAATTTTTACAATTCTGACCACTGTCAATTTATGAGGTTATAACTCTGGAACGCTTTAACGGTTCCTGCTGATTCTGAGACAGTTTATTGTACTTCATGTTAGTGGTAAAATTTCTTTGATATTTCTTGCGTTTATTTATGAAAAAATGGAATATGGCAAAACATGTTAACATTTTGCAATTTTCAAACTTTGAATTTGTATGTACTTAAATCAGAGAGATATGTCACACAATATAGTTAATAAATAACACTCCTCACATGTCTACTTTACATCAGCACAATTTAGAAAACAAAATTTTATTTTGTTAGGAAGTTATAAGGGTTATAAATTGACCAGCGATTTCTCATTTTTAGAGCAAAATTTACAAAACCATTTTTTTAGGGACCATATAACATTTAAAGTCACTTTGAGGGGTGTACATGACAGAAAATACCTAAAAGTGACACCATTCTAAAAACTACACCTCACTGGGTGCTTAAAACCATATTCAAGAAGTTTATTAACCCTTTACATGCTTCACAAGAACTGAATGAATGTGGAAGGAAAAAAAATTACATTTCACTTTATTTTACAAACATTTGACTTCAGAACCAATTTTTTTTTACTTTCACAAGTGTAAAAAGAGAAAATGAACCACACAATTTGTTGTGCCATTTCTCCTGAATACAGCCTGGCTCTTCTTTTCTACTCATTGATGAAAGGCTTTTTTCTACCTTTACACAACTTGAGTCCTGCCTCTAGGTGCCTGTTACGAACTGTTCTTGCCATGCACTTCACCCCAGCTGCCATTTGAAATTCCTTTTGTAGGTCACTTGATGTCATCCTGCAGTTGCTGAGTGACATTCGAATAAGATGATGGTCATCCCGGTCAGTGGAGAGTCGCTTTTGCCCTCTGCCGATCTGCAGCATTGTTGTCCCCAATGTCTGCTGCTTGACCTTGTTGTATTGGACGGCTGTTACTTTTTTCATTCCTATTACTTTTGAGATGTTACTAGCACTTGTTTTGCCATTCAGCTTTTTCTAATACAAGAGGATTGTGAACACCACAGCAGTGTGTTTTATACTTTCCTTTGTTAAATAAGATTTGGTTCAGGTGATCACCTAATCAGAAGCACATTAAGTAGAATGAGGTGTACTCTGGTTGGAATTCAACTGACACTGGAATGGAAAGGTTGTCAGATATGTAGGGAAGCTGATATTTATAAAACTGTCCAGTCGTCTCTTAATTTTTGCCAGAGCTGTATATGTCTTGACTATTTTCTTACATATACCACAAATTTAAGGCTATGACCTATGCCACAAAAAAGGCATAAGATGTCTAAGTGATCTATGTCTAAGGAGTAATGTTTCTCATTTTGGAGACTGACATACCGGCCTTGGAATGTCAAGGTAAGGAGGCTTATTTACTGTCCAATGCTCCTATAGGAAATTTAATATCCAAATTGTCTCTTCAGAGAGAAAAAGGGCTAGAACTCTATTGCGCCACCTTTTGGAAGAAGCAATCCTAGAAGTCATTATTGACCCTTTCACAAGACTCATTAAAGGGTTGATTAGGATTACTGCTTCCAACAGGTGACGCTATAGAGTTCAAGTCCTCTTAGAATATCTAAGTCACTTTACAGTTCAATCTCACACTTGCCCATCCCTAAAGATACAGAATGAACACAGAACATATCCGCAACAAGTCCACACACCCAAGATGGTCAGTGCTGCCACCATGTACCGAAAGGGAGATAAGCCCCAATGTTGTGCACCCAATGTACTTGCTACCCACCAGCCACATACATCAACTACCAAGCCAAGTCATACGCCCAAACTACCACTTCATATTTACAGAAGCACTTAGGTTTTTGTCAGCAACAAGGCAAATATATTAAAGTTTTATGCTTTAATACACAAAAGGAACAGTTTAATGTGCATATAAAAAAATATGAAAAAAACAGACATAAAAGATGCAAAAACAGTTATAAAAATAAAAGGTGAAAAAACAAGAACGTTCTGTACTTTGCAATCCTTTGTAGTCCATATGGATGCGTCCCCAACTTTTGGCAAAATAAGGGAAATAATCCATTTACTGTATAGTCTATCCTTGGAGATGGTATGGAACATTACTCTCCTCCCTGGATCCACCCAGGATAGAGTTCTTCATTACCCATGCACATCACCCCCTTCAACTATGGTATATTACACATAAGATATGACATTTGTGGTAGCAGCGATATGTTTCTCCTAGATTGCCCATTAAATTTATACTGTAAAGATGGTGAATGAAGTGGAAGTGACGTGTTAACTGTTTTTACCAAGCAGTATGAGAGACACATTTACATTTCACAGGAATCAATACACATTCTGGAGTCAGATATGAAGACTCAGACAAGACATGTTTTGTACAGGGTGGTCCATTTATGTGGATACACCTGGGTGGGCCATTTACAAAGATACATCCAAAATGGCTGACTACAAACTGGCCACCTTGGTCACCACCCATCTTGAAAAGTTTTCCCCCTCCCATATACTAATGTGCCACAGACAGGAAGTTGATATCACCAACTATTCCCAATTTTATTTAGGTGTATCCACAAACATGGCCCACCCAGGTTTATCCCCATATATGGCTCACCCCGTTCAATACATATAACTTACAATGGCCTATCTTCACTACAGACCCCATCCAATATTTATTAAATATCTTTTGCATAGACAAGCCTTTTAAGATATTACATATTAAGATACATCAAACCTTAACATGCAATAATTTATAGGACCATCATATTCCACAGGCATTTATATACATTATCCTCCTTACATATATATGTATATATATATATATATATATATATATATACTAGATGGTGGCCCGATTATAACGCATCGGGTATTCTAGAATATGCATGTCCACGTAGTATATTGCCTAAACACGTAGTATATTGCCCAGCCACGTAGTATATTGCCCAACCACGCAGTATATTGCCCAGTCACGTAGTATATTGCCCAGTCACGTAGCATATTGCCCAGTCACGCAGTATATTGCCCAGCCATGTAGTATATTGCCCAGCCACATAATATATTGCCCAGTCACGCAGTATATTGCCCAGCCACATAGTATATTTGCCCAGCCACATAGTTTATTGCCCAGCCACATAGTATATTGCCCAGCCACATAGTATATTGCCCAGCCACATAGTATATTAACCAGCCATGTAGTATATTGCCCAGTCACGTAGTATATTGCCCAGTCACGTAGTATATTGCCCAGTCACGTAGTATATTGCCCAGTCACGTAGTATATTGCCCAGCCACATAGTATATTGCCCAGCCACATAGTATATTGCCCAGCTACATAGTCTATTGCCCAGCCACGTAGTATATTGCCCAGTCACGTAGTATATTGCCCAGTCACGTAGTATACAGCACAGAGCCACGTAGTATACAGCACAGACACGTAGTATACTGTCCAGTCACGTAGTATATTGCCCAGCCACGTAGTATATTGCCCAGCCACATAGTATATTGCCCAGCCACAAAGTATATTGCCCAGCCACATAGGATATTGCCCAGCCACATAGTATATTGCCCAGCCACGTAGTATATTGCCCAGTCACGTAGTATATTGCCCAGTCACATAGTATACAGCACAGACACATAGTATGTTGCACAGCCACGTAGTATATTGAACAGCCACATAATATACAGCACAGAGCCACGTAGTGTACAGCACAGACACGTAGTATAATGCCCAGTCACGTAGTATATTGGCCAGTCACGTAGTATGCACCATATCCCTGTTAAAAAAAAGAATTAAAAAAAAAAAAAGTTACATACTCACCTTCCGGAGCCTCCCAATCGAAGCAACCGGTTACCGATGGTCCTCGTGCACTCAAGTCCCAAAAGTGCATTGCGGTCTCGCGAGATGATGACGCAGCGGTCTCGTGAGACTGGTACGTCATCATCTCCTGAGATCGCAGCATGGACCGGTTACCGGAGCATCGCGAGCGGGAAAGGCATGTTGTAGATCTGAGGGGCCGACGGACGGTGAGTATATAACGACTTTTTATTTTTTTTTTATTTTTAACATTAGATCTTTTTACTATTCATGCTACATAGGCCGCATGAATACTAAAAAGTTGATCACACAGGGTTAATAGCAGCGTTAACCGAGTGCATTACACTGCAGTCAACGCTGCCATTATCCCTGTGTGAACGCTGACCGGAGGGGAGTATGCGGACGACGGGCACTGACTCCGGGGAGGAAGGAGTGGCCATTTTCTTCTGGACTGTGCCCGTCACTGATTGGTCATGGCTGTTTTGCTGCGACCAATCAGCGACTTGGATTTCAATGACAGACAGAGGCCACAGCCAATGAATATCTGTGACTGACAGACAGACAGACGGAAGTGACCCTTAGACAATTATATAGTAGATTTATTTATATATAAATGAGAAACAAAGTAATTGAGATATATCTGGAAAAGGTTATAAAACTATTTCTAAAGCTTTGGGACTCTAGTGAACAACAGTTATAGCCATTATCCACAAATGGGAAAAACATGGATCAATAATGAACCTTCCCAGGAGTAGCTGGCTGACCAAAATTGCCCCAAGAGTGCAGTAATGACTCATCCTAGAGGTCATAAAAGACACCACAACATCCAAAGAACTGCAGGCCTCACTTGCTTCAGTTAAGTGTTCATAACTTCATCATAAAAAAGAGACTGGGCAGAAAATGGTCTGCATTTCAAAGTTCCGAGACAAAAACCACTGCTGAGCCAATAAGAGTATAAAGACTCATCTCAGTTTTACCACAAAAAAAATCTTGATGATCCCAAAGACTATTGGAAGAATACTCTGAAAAGACAAAAGTTGAATATTTTGGAAGGTGTATGTCCCAATACATCTGGCGTAGACCTAACACATCATTTAAAAAAGGGACAATATACCAACAGTAAATTATGGTGGTGGTAACGTGATGGTCAGGAGTTGTTTTGCTTCATAGCAACCTGGAAGACTTGCTGTGGTAAATGGACCTATGAATTCTGCTATCTACCAAAAAACCTGAAGGAGAATGTCTGGCCAACTGTTTGTGACTTCCAGCTGAAGCACACTTGGGTTATGCAGAAGGACAATGATCAAAAACACACCAGCAAGTCCATCTCTGAATGGCTTAAGAAAACCAAAATTAAGACTTTGTAGTTGCCTAGTCAAAGTCCTGACTTTATTCTGATCGCATGCATTGAAACCTTCCAGTATGGCTGAATCACAACAATTCTGCAAAAATTAGTGGGCCACACTTCCTCCATAGAGTTGTAAAAGACTCATTGCCAGTTATGGCAAATGCTTTATTGCATTTATTTTTGCTAAGGGTGCTGTTATGACCTGGTGGTCAGGACAATAATGGACCTGGTGGTTAAGAGCACACGGAATGACCTGATAGTTACTGATAATAAAGGACGAGCTCTGGGACGTGGGAACTCTGCTGACTGCAATCCCTAATCCTATCAAACACACTAGAAATAGCCGTGGATTGCGCCTAACGCTCCCTA